>NC_059192.1:48351128-49551128 GCF_020615455.1 Coregonus clupeaformis
TAGCAGAACAGCAATGATCAAATGCCGAAATACATTTACAGAACTTCTGATCATTGTCTTGCCTTAGTAACTGACTTGCATATCTCAGACCACCTTTTGCAAAACTTTAACTACAAATATCATCAGTGAATACAAAATTCGCTGTTAAGTGTTCTGTTCACAGAATATAACACATTGTTTTCATCAGAAGAGAAATGTGTGCAGTTGTGTTCACTGTTTCAGGTAATCAGTAAATACTAAATCACCCCATCAGTGTCATACCATGTACAATATATGGAAAGATCTAGACAATGAGGACTGTCTAATTGTTATGATTTTTTTTACAATATTGCAGACATGCAGAGAATGAAGTTGGGTTACTTCTAAGTAACTTTGGCTTCCTCCTAAGACATCATCTTCGACATTGTGACCTTCCTGTCACGATCGTCTACCAAAGATGAGGACCAAGGCGCAGCGTTGCAGGCAAACATACTCTTTAATTAGAGACACGATCAAAACAACAAACGATACGTGACAGTTCACGGTCTAACATAAACAGACTTGAAACAAGATCCCACAAACACAAATGGGAAACAGACAGTTTAAATATGGCTCCCAATCAGAGACAACCACCGACAGCTGACACTCGTTGCCTCTGATTGGGAGCCACTCAGGCCAACATAGAAATACACATACTAGCTAAACAAAATGAAATGCACACCCTGGCTCAACATACAAGTGTCCCCAGAGCCAGGGCGTGACACTTCCATTATAGAGCTTTGCTTTGGTGTGGATTGAGGCCTATACATTCATATTAGTTGTGTTCCTCCATTGTATTCACCTTTCCTTATTTCTATAGTGGATAGTGTTTCTGTGCAACAATGGAAATTCTACTAAACAATGAGCAAACCAGCCTTTGTATTGAATACATGGAATTGGATTGGGGATGATACCAATGAAGGAATCCTGCAGGATTTGTGCTTTTTTTATTTACTGTATCAGGAATAATATTTGATTTGATGTGTATGAAATTGTTTGGTGTTATATACATAAAGGGAGAGTATTTCTGCACCTTTGGATAGTTGTACTTCCAATTTTGATAATCAGTGACTGCAAAGAAAAATGTATTGATCTACTGGGATTTTTTAAAGACAGACTAACTTTCTGTTTTGTCAGTTTGAACTCAAGAGAAGTATGGTTGCGTTAATCTTTTTGAAAGCAGTCGTGTTCTTTTGATGTTTCTAGTCGCAATTTTAACGGTATAATATTGTCACGCCCTGACTCAGGGGACGCTTATATGTTGAGTCAGGGTGTGTATATTCCTTGTTGTGTTTGTTTTATGTTGTAGGATCTAGGATTCTAGATCTATGTTGGCCGGTGTGGTTCTCAATCAGAGGCAGCTGTCGCTCGTTGTCTCTGATTGGGGACCATACTTAGGCAGCCTATTGGCACTAGTGGGTGGTGGGATCTTGTTCCGTGTTAGGTATGTTGTTTGTGTACCTTGGACTTCACGTGTCGTTTCGTTTGTTGTTTTGTAATTGTTTATTCGGTTCAAATAAACATGTATGCATATCGCGCTGCGCCTTGGTCCGTCCCGTCGATGAACGAACGTGATAGAAGATCCCACCAGACCTGGACCAAGCAGTGTGCCGAGGAGGAGCAGAGAGGATGGACTTGGCAGGAGATGAGAGAGGATCTGGCAAGAAAGAGGGAGGCCCTGATCAGGGTGGAGAGGCAATCCCCCAAAACATTTTTGGGGGGGCACACGGTGTGGACGACGAGGCAGCAGGAGGCCGCGACAGGGCGGATCTGCTGGTTAGGAGAGGAGGCTACCAGATTACGGGAGCCATTGGTTCAGAGGGAGCAGAAGGAAGGTGTAGAGGCACGGCGAGAGGAGCAGGTTAGGCAGCAGAAGGAGCGGAGTTAATAAAGGAACCCAGTCCCGCTCCTCGCACCAAGAAAGTGGTGCGTGTCGCCAGTCCGGTCCGGCCCGTTCCTGCTCCCCGCACTAAGCCAGTAGTGCGCGTCGCCAGCCCGGTCCGGCCTGTTCCTGCCCCTCGCACCAAGCCAGTGGTGCGCGTCGCCAGCCTGGTCCGGCCTGTTCCTGCTCCTCGCACCAAGCCAGTGGTGCGTGTGTCCAGTCCGGCACGGCCCGTGCCTGTTCCACCGGTGCCTGGTCCGGCACCGGTCAGCTGCTCTACTCCGGAGCCAGAGCAGTCCGCTCCACCGGTGCCCAGTTCAGCTCCAGTCAGCTGCTCCACTCCGGAGCCAGAGCAATCCGCTTCACCGGGGTTCAGTACAGCTCCGGTCAGCAGCTCCAGTCCGGAGCCTGAGCAGTCCGCTCCACCGGTGCCCGGTCCAGCTCCGGTCAGCGGCTCCAGTCCAGACCCAGACGTCAGCCCCTCTCCAGGTTAGGGGTCTCCCACACCAGGGTCCAGACAGGGCTTGGAATATAGTGGGAGGAAGGAGAGGGGGAGCAACGCGCCGAGGTCTAGACCAGACCAGGGGCGCAACAGGGAGGCGAAGAGTGAGAGGTCGTCACGCCCTGAGCCGGATCCGCCTCCGAGGCGGAATGCCCACCCAGCCCCTACCCTGTTATGTTTATGTTGTGCGGTCGGAGTCCGCACCTTTGGGGGTACTGTCACGCCCTGAGTCAGGGGACGCTTATATGTTGAGTCAGGGTGTGTATATTCCTTGTTGTGTTTGTTTTATGTTGTAGGATCTAGGATTCTAGATCTATGTTGGCCGGTGTGGTTCCCAATCAGAGGCAGCTGTCGCTCGTTGTCTCTGATTGGAGACCATACTTAGGCAGCCTATTGGCACTAGTGGGTTGTGGGATCTTGTTCCGTGTTAGGTATGTTGTTTGTGTACCTTGGACTTCACGTTTCGTTTCTTGTTTTGTCGTTGTGTTTATAAGTCTAATAAACATGTATGCATATCACGCTGCGCCTTGGTCTGACCCGTTCATGAACGAACGTGACAAATATAGTTTTGATTAATGTATTAATGTTTTGAGAAGGAAACGAACTACTTTTTGAAAACGCATTTACTGTGTTGCAAAAGTCCACAGAGCTCTGTCTTGTGAACTCTGTTTTGAAAATCCACGACATTGTTCCAAAAAATGCTTGTACGTGTTCCATCATCACTCACTAGACTAGGCAAAGGAGAAGACACCGGAGACAGTGTCACATATTACTCTTTTTAAATGACGCTGATTTGTTTACAGCCAAGGATAACCTAATTTACTACTTTACCATATTAAGTTGCCCTCTTTGATGACTCTCCTTTTCTGTACTTAGACTTCACGCTGTGCATCCAAAAGTGTGTTGGAACAGATTCATCTTCCCATTTGAGAGCCTTTGAGTTTTAGCTTGTGGCTGATGTGCGGGGTTTGTTTTATGTTCAGATTATGTATGGTTAGAGTAGAAAGACGCCTGAGTGGAGTCCCCACTTCTGTTTTTCAGGGTTTTTCTTTGGGTTTCTCAGTGTAAGAGACTACACACTGGGCACACACTGGTTGAATCAACATTGTTTCAATGTAATTTGTCAACGTATTGTGACGTGGAATCAACGTGGAACATACATTGGATTTTTAAAAAGTCATCAACCAGCGCCTCATTTACCAGAGCCTTTGTAGCATTAAGATCATCGTTAGAACCTTCTTACAATGTATCTTTAATAGCCGAGGTGTTTCCCAGAGCCTTCGTTAGTAACACACATCTATCTACAAGTGATCCAGACCACTCGTAGAGCAGCCAAAGTGCATCCTTAGATACTTTTTTCCCCTTCCGTGTCACTTTATTCACAGAAGATCTCAGCTAAACTTAAAATCAAGATGTTTAGGCTATCAGTCTGACTGACTGTGGATAACTTCAGAATGAAGTTGACTACAATACAAAGGTACAATTGCAATTGTTACAAACAACTGAAGGATAAGATGCTTCAAATGAAAACCAAGATGACTGCATTAAATGAAACATAGGCTACATGGGCCTATACAGTATATGCTATTTCAATCATATTGAAATCAATATTGGGACTGGGCTACTGTCTGTAATTTTTGCCTCAATGTATTTCATGATGTGTGACAACATGTGCGCAATGACGTACCCAATCTGTGCTTTAGTGCATTATTATTGGGTAAGCATAATAACCCTCTTTGCAGCCATAGGTGGTAATATCTCTCTAGGAACTGATCTATCTTCAGTATTGTGGAATAATTATAATGTTAAGGTAAGATTTGAATGGTGAAAGCTGACCCAACAGCAGCGCTGCTTTTCTTTAGATCCTAACAGTATCGACACATGGTGTGATGCCCCGTACACATCGTGAATCATCTTCACGGAGTCTTGCCCCACTACTGAATGGACAACTGAAGTGTTTGTAACGCAAGATGGAGGAGAGCCTGTCTGTCGTCAGAGATCGCATTTATTTTGGGATATTGCAAATATGACCTTGTCATTCAAGACTGGATAAATATATTGTTTCAGGTGATAATAATACATGTTTTGTTTAGTTACTGTTTCCTCAATTTGTTTCTCTAACTGTATAGCAAGTCAGGCTAGCTTGCACTGCAGAGCAGCTAGCTAGCTAGCTAAAAGCTAGGCTAGGTTGAAGATACCACTGCTGCTAGTGACCTAATAATTAATCAACATTAATATTAAAATAGTACTCACTTATAGGAATGGGTAATTGTTTACAAGTTGCTAGCTATCCCATAAAGCCATCACCAAAAAACACATATTCTTCTTCTGTGGTTTGGTCACTACCTGTTCTTTGACGGACTCTGGCTGGACTGAAGACGACACAAAGTTTGGAAAAATTCAAAGTATGCAGCATCCGTCTCACAACGGCGCCTTCAACCGCAAGGGGCGTTGCGATTCCAGTCTGTTGTGGACATCAACTTATTGTGACGTGGAATCAACATGGAAAATAAATTGGATTTTTTTAAAGTCATCAACCAGGGCCTCATTTCCCAAAGTCTTTGTTGCATTAAGATCATCGTTATAACCTTCTTACAATGTATCTTTAGTAGCCAAGGTGTTTCCCAGAGCTCAGGTGTTTCCCAGAGCCTTCATTTCAAAATGAATGACATCCGGCATGACATAACGAGTGCCTATGGTTAATGTGAACAAGCTCTCACAGTCTCACTGCAGAATTAGACGTTCATCCACGTTCTCCAAACACCACATTTCGTGTTTTTGTTGCTCCTGCTCTGTCGTTCCATTTTTCCAAACGTAAAATTTAGAAGTTAAGGGTTAAGTTTAGGCACTCATTCTGAATGGTTAAAACCAGTTAAATGTAACTAAATGTAATAGAAAATGTAATCCACGTAATCCAAAAGTAATTACAATAACTAGTAATACTGCACACGGTTAAAGGTTAAAATCTCACCTTTCTGGTAAACATAGTTATAAATTGCTGAGGTGTAGTCACTTTTGAGGACACAAGATCAAGTACACCGTACAAATATGATTCAAATATGAAATTATGAAATATTTGATATTATGTATTTCCTATTCAACAAAACTGTATGAATGAGGCTGGAAATTACTTATATGCTTTCTAAATATAGTATAATGAAATCATAAAATGACTATAAGACTTCACCTTCCTTATAACTGTAAAACACATATTTGTATGTTTAGTGCTAGGGAGAATGTGTATATTTTATAGGTCTTTCTTGATCAAAATGCCCGCCCCCATCGCTGTGAACATCTCACAGAGCTCTAGCTTGGCTTCCTGAACTCGTTAAGAACTCGCCTTTCATCTCATATTAATCTGGTCTGTCTATAACAAACAGAATGTGTTTTTTGTTAAGAATCTATTATTTTAGGTTAATGGCTATAGATCAATCTCTAAATGTGCTCTAAAACCACTCTCTCCTGCTGCGCTACGATGTAAGGATTGCGGGCATATGCTTTGTCAGTGGCTGTGACATAGGGTTCAGCCAGGAGTTGATGGACAGTAGGAAGAGCGAATTAAATGGTAGGAGGGACATCCCAGCTTCAAGTGGTTTCAGATTTCACATTGTACATCACACAGGCTAAAAAATATATACTACTGTGACCGTGGGAACCAGGGCTATTGCTCAATTCAAGCCATTTTGATCTACGGTGTCCACAGATTGATTTATAAGTGAAAATGTCGGTGGGAACCGGTACCAGAACCACCCTGGTACCCTTAAAATGGGACTTTACTTAAGGTAAGTGTTAAGGTTTGGGATAGGGTTAAAACCAAAAATAAAAAACTAGTGTCCACTACTGGGATCGACCACGCAACCTTCTGATCCAGAATCATGGGATAGTGCTCGTTCACTACCCCCTTCCACAACGTATTGGCAAAACCCAAGCCTACTTGATGGTAATAGCACTCACTGTTACCTCTAGTGGACCGTTTTGAAGGCGTTTACTGACGTCCTCAGGACATGGATAGACGTCCAATTTCGACGTCAATCTTGAACGAGCTGGCTGCTAACGACACACTTAGCGAATGTTCTCTCTACATGCTTGTTTGGGAAACACTTAAAAAGTTGGCTCGTAAATAACGATGCATCTGGTACAATCATCGTAATGCTTAAGTTACATCACAATTGGGAAACTTGGCCCAGTACTGTTTTCATCTCATTTGAACCAGTGTTGTAAACATTGAAATTAGGGTGAAACTTCAACTTAAATACATTGACTAAATACAATTTTAGGGTGGTTGAAATTATGTAGAATATTATATTTGATTAGACATATTTTATTTGACCTTGTTTCAGTGTTGATAGGGAAATGATATGTTATTGAATCATTGTCATTGTTTCAACGTCATGCCATCAACCTAAATAAATAGGTATATTTAAATAAAATGTGAATCCACAGTCCAATGATTCCTGCCTAAACAGTGACTCATGCTGGTATATGAGGGGTAATGCACTCCAGTAAGAACTAGTCTCCCATCCAGATGCCTACCTCTATGTACTCTGCTTAGCAAACAAGCTGTGTATGTTTCAACTGAGCTATCATGTCAACACATTCAGACATAGACCAGCTTACATACTCATTTGCGTAGACTACCTAAATAACATTGAATAGTTGAAAGTAACTCCTCTAACTTTTCTTACACAAGCTGTATGTGAAAGTACATTCGGAGTGAGGTTGGGTTTATGTAGGCTACATTGGCATCTGATTTTCTCAACAAAGGACAACATAATTTCAATGTGTAGCTAGGTATACTGTCATTCATCCATGGTTGATTGGTTCTTTGGCAGTTTAGAAGTAGTTACCATTAGACAACACCCTGTCGTTCTCCGCTAACATCAAGGCGGTGACCCGATCTTGCAGGTTCATGCTCTACAACATTCGGAGAGTACGACCCTGCCTTACACAGGAAGCGGCACAGGTCCTAATCCAGGCACTTGTCATCTCCCGTCTGGATTACTGCAACTCGCTGTTGGCTGGGCTCCCTGCCTGTGCCATTAAACCCCTACAACTCATCCAGAATGCCGCAGCCCGTCTGGTGTTCAACCTTCCCAAGTTCTCTCACGTCACCCCGCTCCTCCGCACACTCCACTGGCTTCCAGTTGAAGCTCGCATCTGTTACAAGACCATGGTGCTTGCCTATGGAGCTGTGAGGGGAACGGCACCTCCGTACCTTCAGGCTCTGATCAGTCCCTACACCCAAACGAGGGCATTGCGTTCATCCACCTCTGGCCTGCTGGCTCCCCTTCCTCTGCGGAAGCATAGTTCCCGCTCAGCCCAGTCAAAACTGTTCGCTGCTCTGGCACCCCAATGGTGGAACAAGCTCCCTCACGACGCCAGGACAGCGGAGTCACTCACCACCTTCCGGAGACATTTGAAACCCCACCTCTTTAAGGAATACCTGGGATAGGATAAAGTAATCCTTCTACCCCCCAACCCCCCCACCCCCCCTAAAAAAAATAAAATAAAAAAATGTGTAAAGTGCTTATCCCACTGGCTATAGGGTGAATGCACCAATTTGTAAGTCGCTCTGGATAAGAGCGTCTGCTAAATGACGTAAATGTAATGTAAAATTAGCCCTATAAATAGGATGCCAAATTCATGATATTAATAATACACTTTTACCTTTGGATATTGTCTTGTATATGAAGGATGGTTGGTTGATGTCAAATGTAATCTACAAGTTGGATTCACATCTCCATCTCAACCAAAAATCTGAGTTGAAGAATAGGACTAAATCAAATCAAACTTTGTTTAAAGGCAAATGTTTTCTATTAATATGATGAATTTGGCATCCTATTTATAGGGTTAATGTTAACTACTTCTAAACTTCCAAAGATCCAATCAACCATGGACAAATTATAGTATACCTAGCTTCACATTGAAAGGTGTCCATTGGGCAAATCAGATGACAATGTAACCTACATAAACCCAACCTCACTCACAGAGGTAGGCATCTGGTGGTATAACTGTAAGTCGCTCTGGATAAGAGCGTCTACTAAATGACTAAAATGTAAAAAATGTGGTAGACTTGTTCTCAATGAACTTCATTACCCCTGATATACCAGTAGGAGTCACTGTTCAGGCAGGAATCGTTGTGACTGTAGCTTCTGATTTTATTTCAACATCAGGCCATCAACCTAAATATAGAGATATTTAGGTTGATGGCCTGATGTTGAAACAATGAAGTTGATTCAAACATACGATTTTACTATCAACATTGAAACAAGGTCAAATAAGATGTCTAATCAAATATGAAATTCAACATAATTTAAACCACATATTGAATACAGTGCATTCAGAAAATATTCAAACCCCTTGACTTTTTCCACATTTTGTTGTGTTACAGCCTGAATTTAAAATGGATTAAATTTAGATTTTGGGTCACTGGCCTACACACAATACCCCATAATGTCAAAGTGGAATTATGTTTTTAGACATTTTTACAAATTAATAAAAAATGAAAAGCTGAAATGTCTTGAGTCAATAAGTATTCAACCCCTTTGTTATGGCAAGCCTAAATACGTTTAGGAGTAGAAATTTGGTTAACAAGTCACAAGTCACAAAATTGTCGTTACTCCACAATACTAACCTAAATGGCAGAGTGAAAAGAAGGAAGCCTGTACAGATTAAAAATATTCTAAAACATGCATCCTGCTTGCAATAAGGCACTAAAGTAAAACTGCAAAAAATGTGGCAAAGAAATCAACTTTATGGCCTCAATACAAAGCGTTATTTTGGGGGCAAATCCAACACAACACATCACTGAGTACCATCATTTTCAAGGAGGGTGGTGGCTGCATCATGTTATGGCAAGGACTACAGAGTTTTTTTTAGGATAAAAAGAAACGGAATAGAGCTAAGCACAGGCAAAATCCTAGAGGAACACCTGGTTCAGTCTGCTTGCCAACAGACACTGGGAGACAAATTCACCTTTCAGCAGGATAATAGCCTAAAACGCAAGGCCAAATCTACACTGGAGTTGCTTACCAAGACAACATTGAATGTTCCTGAGTGGTCTAGTTACAGTTTTGACTTAAATCGGCATGAATATCTATGGCAAGACTTAAAAATAGCTGTCTAGCAATGGTCAACAACCAACTTGAGCTTGAAGAATATTAAAAAGAATAATGTGCAAATGTTGTACAATCCCAGTGTGCAACGCTCTTAGAGACTTACACAGAAAGACTCACAGCTGTAATCATTGCCAAAGGTGATTCTAACATGTATTGATTCAGGGGTGTGAATACTTACTGTGTGTAAATGAGATATTTCTGTATTTCATTTTCAATTAATTTGCAAACATTTCTAAAAATATGCTTTCACTTTGTCATTATGGGGTATTGTGTGTAGAGGTGTGAGAGAAAAATAAGTCAAGAGGTATGAATGCTTTCTGAAGGCACTGTATATTAGGATGAAAAAGATTTTCATAGTTTCTACGTGGAATTTTAAATGCTATTTCAACGTATTTATAGTTCATCTTAGTTCTGATGATTATGTTGAAATTAGATTGGTGTAACAACTTGTTAGTAAGGTTAAGTCAATGTATTTAAGTTGAAGTTTTACCCTAATGTTTACAATGCTAGTTGAAATGAGATGAAAACAGTACTGATTGGTGACCTTTTTCAAATCCAATGTATTTCCCACATTGATTCCACTCCACAATACATTGACAAATTATGTTGAAACAATGTTGATTCAAACAGTGTGTTCCCAGTGGGTAGTGTGGCTGAGGTTTTGTTTGTTTGTTTGTCTGTCTGTCTGTCTGTCTGTCTGTCTGTCTGTCTGTCTGTCTGTCTGTCTGTCTGTCTGTCTGTCTGTCTGTCTGTCTGTCTGTCTGTCTGTCTGTCTGTCTGTCTGTCTATCTGCCTGTGCGTGAGTGAGTGTCTGTGTGTCTGACGGAGGCTGAGTTTAGAGAGACTGCTAATCCCCTGTCTGTCTGGCTGATGGACCCTTTCTGTACACTTGCGTAGGTGTGTGTGTGCATGTCCATGCATGCATCTCTCTTTGTGTGCACACTTGTGTGTATGTGTGTGTTTGCGCCTGAGTGTGTGTGACTGCAGGGGGAGAATGATGTACTGGCTAAATGAGCTGCTTTATCAGGGGGGCGGCTGCTGTCTGGGGCTTATGTCATCAATATCCTCTTATATAAATGTCAGCTGTGCCATTTTATTCAGAGCTATTTCCCACACTACTGATTACGTTAGCTCAGAATGGAGGAGAGCTGCTCCCTCGTTCTCGTTCTCCATCCCTCACTCTCTATCTCCCTCCTCCCCGATCCCTTATACACTCTGTCCCCCATAACCTCCCACACTTTCTCTATATCATTCTGAGAGAGAGATAGAGAGAGAGGAGATAGAGATAGATATATATATATATATATATATATATATATATAGAGAGAGAGAGAGAGAGAGAGAGAGAGAGAGAGAGAGAGAGAGAGAGAGAGAGAGAGAGAGAGAGAGAGAGAGAGAGAGAGAGAGAGAGAGAGCGAGAGAGAGGAGGGATAAAGAGCTACCTTCCCCCTTATGTCAGGTTTGCCAAACTCATTTGTTCTCCACTGTACAGTGAGTGGCTCAGGGAGACACTTGTGTGTGTGTGTGTGTGTGTGTGTGTGTGTGTGTGTGTGTGTGTGTGTGTGTTTGCAGCAGGGAGACTTATGGCCAGATGGATGCTGCTGTAAAGCTCAAGGCCTTTCTGCTTCCTGGGGAGTGGATATTGTGTTGACCAAGTGATTCATTACCAGGAGTTCAAGTGTGGAGAAGCCTGGGTGGGAGTCGGGCTGATTTAAAGAGAAATGTCAGCCACAAAAGGACCATTAACTTCTCACACACACTAGACCACACACAACACAGTTCAGTGTGTTTGAAACATACCATATTCAGGAATACATTTGATTAGAATCACGTTTTCTGTACTCTACAGTCAATTAAGTTTTGTGCTGTTTGTAGTAGGAACAAAAGCCATCCAAATCACTATGCCCATTGATTTTATACTGTGTTGTCTGAAATTGATGTGTTAGGTAGGTAGTGTTAGGTGTGTATTTGTCTGTCTGTGTGTGTGTGTGTGAAAGTGAAAGTGATGTGTTAGGTAGGTAATGTTAGGTGTGTGTGTGTGTGCAGGTGTGTGTGTGTGTGTGTGTGCAGGTGTGTGTATGTGTGTGTGTGTGTGTGTGTGTGCGTGCGTACGTATGTGCGTGTGAGTCTCAACGACGAACAACCGCTTCATCTTTGATAGGCCACTGGAATGATTAAAGTGACATTGAGCGTTGACCCTTTTCGTCCAAACAGACTGTGCTAGAAGGTTACGACACTCCATGTCTCTTTTAGCCCCATATATATTTTTTCCATTGATCTGAGGAGAGTAGGCCAACACTGGATCAATGGGAGAGTGATGTGACACATAAACCCTGGGAGATACACTACAACCGGGCTAGAGACTGAAATAGTCAGTCCCATTAAGATGAAAATAGGTCTTATAGTTTCACTGTAGCATCTTTGTACTTGGATTGGGCTCAATCCTTTGTAATGTAAATTGAATTTAAAGTTCAGTGAGTGTGAAATGTTCTTACTGTAAACCTAAAATTTTGACTGAAATACTTTCCTCGTCAAATAAGGGTAAATAGATAAATCAATAAGTCACGTTCTGATTGGTGGGATGTTGTATTCATGGGGTTTTCCCTTAATGAAGCTGTCAGTGTGACAGACATGTGGGGTCACATTATCCCCGCCCAGCCCTCACCCCACACATTCACACTCATTCAGCCAGAACTAACCTAGTAGCATAGACCTAATGCAAGAAAACACAACCAGTGTAATATGGCTAATTTAGGGTTACATAGACTCCTTAATCTGAGTGCTACTCCATCTCCAAAACAAGCTAATGTTGTTTGATGCTGTTGTCACACACATACATACACACACGTGACACGTGACACAAACATTTGCCTTTTAACCATCACCCTGTCATGTTTGTCTATTCCACTGGAGTGACAGAATAGGGGTCCTTTGTAGCGCAGTTGGTAGAGCATGGCCCTTGTAATGCCAGGGTAGTGGGTTTGATTCCTGGGACCACCAATATGTAAAATGTATGCGCGCATGACTAGAAGTCGCTTTGCATAATATTACACTGAACAAAAATATAAATGCAACAATTTCAAAGATTTACTGAGTTACAGTTCATATAAGGAAATCAGTCAAAAAAAATAAAACAATTAGGCCCTAATCTATGGATTTCATATGACTGGGAATATAGATATGCATCTGATGGTCATAGATATGCATCTGATGGTCACAGATACCTTTTTTTTTAAAAAGGTAGGAGCCTGGACCAGAAAATCTGTCAGGTGTGACCACCATTTGCCTCATGCAGCGCGACACATCTCCCTCGCATAGAGTTGATCAGGCTGTTGATTGTGGCCTGTGGGATGTTGTCCCACTCCTCTTCAATGGTTGTGCGAAGTTGCTGGATATTGGCAGGAACTTGAACATGCTGTCGTACACGTTGATCCAGAGCATCCCAAACATGCTCAATAGATGACTTGTCTAGTGAGTATGCAGGCCATGGAAGAACTACGCCATTTTCAGCTACCAGGACTTGTGTACAGATCCTTGCAACATGGGGCTGTGCATTATCATGCTGAAACATGAGGTGATGGCATCGGATGAATGGCACGACAATGGGCCTCAGGATTTCGTCACGGTATCTCTGTACTTTCAAATTGCCATCGATAAAATGCAATTGTGTTTGGTGTCCATAGCTTATGCCTGCTCATACCACAACCTCACCGCCACCATGGGGCACTCTGTTCACAAAGTTGACATCAGCAAACAGCTCACCCACACGACGCCATACACGTTGTCTGCCATCTGCCTGGTACAGTTGAAACTGGGATTAATCCGTGAAGAGCACACTTCTCCAGCATGCCAATGGCCATCGAAGGTGAGCATTTGCCCACTGAAGTAGGTTACGATGCCGAACTGCAGTCATGTTAAGACCCTGGTAATGACGAGCATGCAGATGAACTTCCCTGAGACGGTTTCTGACAGTTGGTGCAGAAATTCTTCAGTTTTGCAAACCCACAGTTTCATCAGCTGTCCGGGTAGCTGGTCTCAGATGATCCCGCAGATGAATAAGCCGGATGTGGAGGTCCTGGGCTGGCGTGATTACATGTGGTCTGCGGTTGTGAGGCCGGTTGGATGTACTACCAAATTCTCTAAAACGACGTTGGAGGCAACTTATGGTAGAGAAATGAACATTCAATTCTCTGGCAACAGCTTTGGTGGACATTCCTCCAGTCAGCATGCCAATTGCACACTCCCTCAAAACTTGAGACATCTGTGGCATTGTGTTGTGTGACAAAACTGCACATTTTAGAGTGGCCTTTTATTGTCCCCAGCACAAGGTGCACCTGTGTAATGATCATGCAGTTTAATAAGCTTCTTGATACAGTGGGGGAAAAAAGTATTTAGTCAGCCACCAATTGTGCAAGTTCTCCCACTTAAAAAGATGAGAGAGGCCTGTAATTTTCATCATAGGTACACGTCAACTATGACAGACTTAATGAGAAGAAAAAAATCCAGAAAATCACATTGTAGGATTTTTAATGAATTTATTTGCAAATTATGGTGGAAAATAAGTATTTGGTCAATAACAAAAGTTTCTCAATACTTTGTTATATACCCTTTGTTGGCAATGACACAGGTCAAACGTTTTCTGTAAGTCTTCACAAGGTTTTCACACACTGTTGCTGGTATTTTGGCCCATTCCTCCATGCAGATCTCCTCTAGAGCAGTGATGTTTTGGGGCTGTCGCTGGGCAACACAGACTTTCAACTCCCTCCAAAGATTTTCTATGGGGTTGAGATCTGGAGACTGGCTAGGCCACTCCAGGACCTTGAAATGCTTCTTATGAAGGCACTCCTTCGTTGCCCGGGCGGTGTGTTTGGGATCATTGTCATGCTGAAAGACCCAGCCACGTTTCATCTTCAATGCCCTTGCTGATGGAAGGAGGTTTTCACTCAAAATCTCACGATACATGGCCCCATTCATTCTTTCCTTTACATGGATCAGTCGTCCTGGTCCCTTTGCAGAAAAACAGCCCCAAAGCATGATGTTTCCACCCCCATGCTTCACAGTAGGTATGGTGTTCTTTGGATGCAACTCAGCATTCTTTGTCCTCCAAACACGACGAGTTGAGTGTTTTACCAAAAAGTTATATTTTGGTTTCATCTGACCATATGACATTCTCCCAATCCTCTTCTGGATCATCCAAATGCACTCTAGCAAACTTCAGACGGGCCTGGACATGTACTGGCTTAAGCAGGGGGACACGTCTGGCAATGCAGGATTTGAGTCCCTGGCGGCGTAGTGTTACTGATGGTAGGCTTTGTTACTTTGGTCCCAGCTCTCTGCAGGTCATTCACTAGGTCCCCCCGTGTGGTTCTGGGATTTTTGCTCACCGTTCTTGTGGTCGTTTGACCCCCACGGGGTGAGATCTTGCGTGGAGCCCCAGATCGAGGGAGATTATCAGTGGTCTTGTATGTCTTCCATTTCCTAATAATTGCTCCCACAGTTGATTTCTTCAAACCAAGCTGCTTACCTATTGCAGATTCAGTCTTCCCAGCCTGGTGCAGGTCTACAATTTTGTTTCTGGTGTCCTTTGACAGCTCTTTGGTCTTGGCCATAGTGGAGTTTGGAGTGTGACTGTTTGAGGTTGTGGACAGGTGTCTTTTATACTGATAACAAGTTCAAACAGGTGCCATTAATACAGGTAACGAGTGGAGGACAGAGGAGCCTCTTAAAGAAGAAGTTACAGGTCTGTGAAAGCCAGAAATCTTGCTTGTTTGTAGGTGACCAAATACTTATTTTCCACCATAATTTGCAAATAAATTCATTAAAAATCCTACAATGAAAATTACAGGCCTCTCTCATCTTTTTAAGTGGGAGAACTTGCACAATTGGTGGCTGACTAAATACTTTTTTTCCCCACTGTTTGCCACATCTATCAGGTGGATGGATTATCTTGGCAAAGGAAAAATGGTCACTAACAGGGATGTAAACAAATTTGTGCACAAATTTTGAGAGAAATGTGTTTTTTGTGCATATAGACATGTTTATTTTAATTTTATTTTAGCTCATGAAATATGGGACCAACACTTTACATGTTGCATTTATATTTTTGTTTAGTATATTATTATATTATTGAATGAGCTAATCAGAGCCTTATCAGCTGATATTCCTGTCAGACAGCAGCGATCTTTTGAGTCTGTTTGGATTAAAGAGGTATTTTTGGGTCTGTATACTGCTAAACGCCTTTCCTTAAATTAAACATTGATTTTCTTCTAGAGCTCCTCTCGTTGATAAATGGTACATTACAAAAGTGCTCCACCATTCATTTTTTTATGTCTTTGCCTAAGAACAGGTAGTTAACTATGCAGCCTTGGACTTGACACCATATTGACCACAACAGGCTAAACAACAATGCCATTAATGATTAAGTTAGCTGAAATATGGAGCGAGGAATTCTAACCCAATGTTTTCCCTCACAGGTGTCCCCTGAATGAACCTCCAACAATGGAGAGGGGGAGAGGAGAAAAGTGGCGAAGAGAAGGAATGAACAGAAAAGACGAGGTAAGCAGATAGATGAAAGATGGAGAAGAGAAAGACATGAACAGAGGAGAGAAGGAAAATAATTAAGGAGAGAGAGGAAAGAAGAGGAGAGGATAGGATAAGAGGGTTGGCGGTAGCCTCAAGGTTACAAAGGCGGACCGGTAACCAGAGGGTTGCCAGGTTTGAATCGCCCAATCTGACTGGGTGGAAATTTGCAGGGAGTGAGCTGGCAACCTGATGGTTACCGGCTTTAATATCCTACTGTTTACCCCTAACTGCTCCCAGCCTGTGATGTTTGTGTGTTGTGTGTCATGGGTAAGCAAAAAATAGACCAATAAAGCAAGTATATTGTAAGAGGATAGATACAGTAGAACTATGCAGACAGTTGTGAGAGAATGTTATGGTAAGCAAGCTCCTCATTTACTATTCAGTAAAGTGGCTTAAATGAACAGATGAATGGCAGCAACATCTGCTGTGTGTGTTTCATACCAGCGAGCCACACATCTTCCCCCTCTGTCTCTTATTCACAGTATTTTACTCTTTCTTTCTCTTTCTCATCTGATGCTTTACTTATAGTCTCTCTCATTTCTTTCTCTCTACACAGATGTTGTCAATGTATTCCCTCACTCTTTTTCTCTTTCTCTCTCTGTACATTGATGGTCTCACTCCCACCGCTCTCTCTCGCTCATCATTGTCTCTCCCTCCATTGACACTCTCTCCTCTCTCTAATTGAAACCTGGCATCACGCATCTTAACACCAGTTGTTGCCAAGTGTCAGTAAAGCTCTGCTGTGTCCTCAGAGTTGAATCAACTGACTCACACCATGCTACAATCCAACATTGACTTTATTTCATTATCATTAACACTTTGTGGTTTCGCCCATAGTTCGAGTTTATACTGTTCAGTGTAGCGTAAGACACTGAGCCAAACAGCTGGGGACGAGAAAGGGGAAATCACTCACAGAGTATATCACATTAGTGACATCACTCACTATTAATGAATACATCACATTGTTGTCATCACTCATCTGTAATGAATATATCACATTAGTCACAGCTTCCACACTGATGTGGGAGGGGCTTTATGTTGGAGCGTGGCCAAATGTATGACTATCTTCCTTCTAGGCTCTTATTGGCTCGAGATGGGGGAACATAATGACTGGAGAAGATCTGAGTGTGTTTTCAGCGTGGTAGTCATGTTTGAATTCTCAACATGAGAACCCGTACTCTAGACTCAGCAGCCCCATAACCAACCCCCTCTTCTTCAGCTCACACCTGTGTGTGACAGAAAAGCTTACAGAGATGACACACACACACAACTTGACTGCTGCCATCCATCATAAGAAGCACTTTTCCCTTGTGTTCCTCAAGGTGCACCTGTCCTGCTTTCTACTTTTAGCAACTCACAGGTGAACACATCTATCAGGGCTCTTATCCTTCCCTTTCAGGTCCCTCACATCTTAGCACTGACCCACCCTCAACCCTGTCATCCCTCTGTCTGTCTCTCTCTCTCTCTCTCTCTCTCTCTCTGTCTGTCTCTCTCTCTCTCTCTCTCTGTCTGTCTGTCTCTCTCTCTCTCTCTCTCTCTCTCTCAGGGCTGCTGTCAGAGTCCGAGGGTAGTCTTCTTCACCAGCTGTGTGTGTGGGGGAAGATTCAAATACGAAAAAATTACAGAGGTCCCGACCTTGGTGTCCTCATATGTAGCCATGGCCCTTCATGCTCTGTTTTTTAAAGAAAGTTGAAGCTCATTTACAGCATTTCTAAATAATAAAACAATTCTAAAATGCTATTTGGAGAACAGCAAAAACAAACAAAAATAAGCCCAGCCATTATCACATTGGTTGCTGTAGCTTCATTCACCTCTGTCGATCTACAAACACATAGCCTATTAGCTATAAAATTAGCCGCTACACATTAACTCACATTAACTCAGCACCGGGATAAAAAACTATAATTGTATACATTCAGAGGGATCTGTTTTCAGAAAATGTATTTTATTAACAAAAGATAAACAAATAAGTTTGCTTTACAGAACAATTGTTTTCTGCAGTTTTACAGCAAATCTTCAGCAATTCCACACATTTTGCCATTGGGTGGGGAGAAATGTTTGTAGTTTTAAAGCTAATATCCTGCAATTCTACACATTTTGCCATGACTTTTTATACCATGTTAATATGATTTTGAGTGAGAGTGACTAAGACAATCAATGGGGGCCCCCTGGAGGTCAAGGCCCCTGGGCACTTGCCCTGCGTCCCTGGTCGGTAATTCGGCCATGATTACTACAAATTTAGATCGCTGGCTAGACTAATTTACCAATCTAAAAAATGTTTTACTCACATGGGATAATTGAGTGACTGTCAGTGAGTGACATGTACAGTAACAAGATGAAAACTACTGATGCACAACCAAGTTTCAAAATTGCACCTTGTGTATTCTACTATTCTAACTCTCAACAGGAAGTTGAGACCCCAACTGAGTTGCAAAAAAAATGATGTTATATAGGCCTATATATACAGTACCAGTCAAGAGTTTGGACACACCTACTCATTCAAGGGTTTTTCTTTATTTTTACTATTTTGTACATTGTAGAATAATAGTGAAGACATCAAAACTATGAAATAACACATATGGAATCATGTAGTAACCAATAAAGTGTTAAACAAATCAAAATATATTTTAGATTTTAGATTCTTCAAAGTAGCCACCCTTTGCATTGATGACAGCTTTGCACACTCTTGTCATTCTCTCAACCAGCTTCACCTGGAATGCTTGAAGGAGTTCCCACATATGCTGAGCACTTGTTGGCTGCTTTTCCTTCACTCTGCGGTCCAACTCATCCCAAACCATCTCAATTGGGTTGAGGTCGGGTGATTGTGGAGGCCAGGTCATCTGATGCACCACTCCATCACTCTCTTTCTTAGTCAAATAGCCATTACAAGCTGGTTGAGAGAATGCCAAGAGTGTGCAAAGCTGTCATCAAGGCAAAGGGTGGCTATTTGAAGAATCTCAAATATAAAATATATTTTTATTTGTTTAACACTTTTTTGGTTACTACATGATTCCATATGTGTTATTTCATAGTTTTGATGTCTTCACTATTATTCCACAATGTAGAAAATAGTAAAAATAAAGAAAAACCCTGGAATGAGTAGGTGTGTCCAAACTTTTGACTGGTACTGTACTTATATATATATATTTTTTTTTATTCAAATACTTTTTTCAAATGTATATGTAGCTCATATGTAGCTGTGGTCCTGCATGTACTCTGTGTTTAATAGCCACATCATCAGTGACAATTTGCTTCTTGAATGTCCAATATCTTGAAAACTTGACTGCTCCGATATGCAAACTGTATCACCAGTGGACTAATGAAAAAAATACCAAAATATCGTTTTTTTTTTAGATTTGTCTTTTAATAGGCACTTACTATAGTCCTTTTTTAAATGCAACCTCTTAAAATGAGGAAACATGTTTTTTTATTAAGTTGAACATGTGCTCTTTATGACAGAATGTTAAAATTAGGTGAAATAATGTTGTTGTTATTTTTACCAAGTTACACTACTCAAAAGGCACCTAATGTCCGACTGTAAAAACGGGCTGTTCACCCCCAAGCCATAAGACTCCTGAACAGCCAATCATGGCTACCCGGACAAATTTCCATTGCTCCCCCACCCCACCCCAACCCAACCCCCTCTTTTACGCTGCTGCTACTCTGTTTATTATTTATGCATAGTCACTTTAACTCTACCCACATATTACCTCAATTACCTCGACTAACCTGTGCCCCGGGCACATTGACTCTGTACCAGTACCCCCTGTATATAACCTCCCTACTGTTATTTTATTTTACTACTGCTCTTTAATTATTTGCTTTTTTTTTTTTTTTTATTAAACTGCATTGTTGGTTAAGGGCTTGTAAGTAAGCATTTCACTGTAATGTCTACACCTGTTGTATTCAGCGCATGTGGCAAATAAAGTTTAATTTGATTTGATTTGATTTGCTACCGTCCGGCAAACGGTACCGGAGCATCGGCTCTCGGACCAACAAGGTCCGTGACAGCTTCTACCCCAACCCATAAGACTGCTAAATAGCCATAAGACTGCTAAATAGTTAATTATCTGCATTGACCTTATCTTGCACTATATACACACTCACTCACACACACACACACACACACACACACACACACACTTTCACACTCATATACTTCTGCGACTCTGTTCTTTATTCTTACTCTTATTATTATCTATCCTGATGCCAGTCACTTTACACTGCATTTATGTAGGCTACATATCTACCTCAAATATCTCGTACCCCTGCACATTGAACTGGTACTGGTACTCCATGTATATAGCTTCATTCTTGTGTATTTTATTCCTCTTGTGTTAATATTTAAATGTTATATTATTTGTTTTTAAACTCTGCATCGTTGGGAAAGGCACATAAGCAAGCATTTCACATACAAATCTACACACGTTGTATTCGGGGCATGTGACAAATACAATGGCATTTTATTTTATTTGATAAAATGATAATGCTCATAATTTCGTATGAACAACGAATATTTTCATAATAGTCAATAATGTACTTATTTATTTTGATTATTCAAGCCTATGTTTGGCCCATGTAGGCCTATAGATCCCTGAATTATCTTCTCTGAGTGACTTTTAGAAAAAAGCCAACAAAAGATCAAAGGCCTGAGTAGAAATTTCTCCTGATGACGAAATCAAGACCTACGTGAAAATGTGAGTGTTTCTAAATTTCTGAGAGGGTATCAAATGAAGACATCACATTCATCCGCGCGGATATGGGCGCAATGATGGAGTATGGAAAGGGCACGCGCGTGGGTGAGAGGGGAACCCTGAAAAGATCCAACACCGCCCGTGTAATCAAATCTCACGCGTGAATAAATTACAAAATAAAACTGTCATAAAACACTTCCAAACCCACCAAATAAAGTGACTTGTGTAATAAAGTAATTATTCTCAACGATTCATTGTAAACTTTGATTGCAGACACCCTTGTCAATCAATCTCTACCATGGCCAACATTCTAAATCTTAAAGTGTGATAGGGCCTACACGCTTCAGCAGGATTGTCACGTGCAGAAAATATCTTTGATCGACAGAACTCTGTGGGAGAAAGCAATCAGCCTCTGAAATGTCACGCGCTTGAGTCCAGTAAATTGCCCGAGGGCGTCAAGGATTGGACATGAAACAACTGACTGTTGGTGGCTGAAAATATGTAATCCGTTCATACTATTGGACAATTCACTCATACAAAGTGCAATATACAGTACATTGCACGAATAAAAATGTCACTGCTTGTTTTTATCATGCATGGTTAATAGGCTATAGTCTACTGTATTGGCTGTTGCGTTTAATCACAGTAAAAAAAAAAGAATGGTGATAGGTGGAGGTACATGACGTCTAGGCTATACATACAGTAGGCAAATATTTATCTTTTAATTAATGCATTTCCGATGGAAGGCAGTGTATTATTGGAATGCAGCCAATGCATCAATGCCATCCACCACATAGGCCCTGCGCTCAATGTGTATAATTTTCTTTCCAAATATGCTTTCAACAACAATGTGAAGTTTTTATTGCATTTTTGGAATATGTTGCAGTGTTAACCATGATTTTCCAGCTAAACCGATTGTTTTAATGTGTTATTATTATGCTAATGAGTGTATACCATAAAGCTGACGCTTTTATCCAAAGCGATTTATCATGCTTGAAGGCTATGTATGTGTGGCCCCAGGAATCAAACTCACCACAACCCTGGCGTTGCAAGCACCATGGCCTACCAAATAGGACTATTGAATTCCTATTATTAGCAATAAGGCTATATTTCAGAATTCACAAATTGGACAAATTATATAACAAATAGTCTAGGCCTATATTATTATCATCATTATTAATAATGCTAGAACATTTAGGTCATTTAGCAGCATGCATTTTTTTTTTCATACTGGCCCCCGTGGGAATCGAACCCACAACCCTGGCGTTGCAAACGCCATGTTCTACCAACTGAGCTACATCCCTGCTGGCCATTCCCTCCCCTAAACTGGGCCAATTGTGCGCCGCCCCATGGGTCTCCCGGTAGGCTACGACAGAGCCTGGATTCGAAGCAGGATCTCTAGTGGCACAGCCTTAGACCACTGCGCCACTCGGTAGTAGTAGTAGTAGTAGTAGTAGTAGTAGTAGTAGTAGTAGTAGTAGTAGTAGTAGTAGTAGTAGTAGTAGTAGTAGTAGTAGTAGTAGTAGTAGTAGTAGTAGTAGTAGTAGTAGACCTATAACCTATTCACATAGACCTATAACCTAGCAACCTATAATTACAGGCCTATAACAAACTGCTCAGGCGCACTCTTTCACTGGCCTGCACAGGTCTGTAGAGCCCTGTATAACAGATAGGCTACTATTCACAACTCTCTGGAATACAGAGAAATACAAGCTTAAATAAAGCTTGGCTTCGATCATTGATCTTGCTTAGTAGGCATGTAGCCAACATACATATATAGGCTAGACTTACAATTATTTCATTAAGCCTACATAGCCTAGTATAAATGTGAAATCATACTGGATGGTGAACCTGACACTATATTTCTAAATAGTATAGGCCTACTCCAAATACTTTACCTCTGAGATAGATTTTTACATCATGGCAGCAAGGCAGTGAGGTGGTGAAATATCCCCGCGCGCTATGGAGGCTGACCATTTGCGCCTGAGTTATAGCGCAGAGGATTTGGCACGGCTAAAGGGGATGATGATGTCTCTCTGCCCGGAAGTATTATCAGCCTGATATACTGCCTGCACAATAGCCTTTATAAAACATAGGGCATATCTACACTCACTTGCACGCACGAACGCAAAGGCAGGCTGCATACGTTTACGCACAGCCATAGCCAGTGCACATGTCGACTTCCTATATCGAAAATTAGGCAACAAGTAAAAAAGAAAAAACAATTCGATAACATAAATTACATATCATAACTGCAAGCAAATTATCCTGCATTTTAGAAAAGTTCATTCAATCTAAACCATATTGAACGTAGGCCTATATTTTTTTCATGCGTCCATTATGTGGTAGCCAAATACATTTTCTACCGAAAGATATTATTTAAAAAATAAAATATGTACTTGAATTGCTGATTTAAACGAAAGTCTGAGAGCATTAAGTATTCCAATTCGACTCCTCCCTCCGGCCATGCCCTCTAATTACCGCTGCTACGCTCGCGCTAAATCCTGCACGGGACTGCATGTACTCAAAGAGTGACAGAGGGAGAGAAAGTGAGGGAGTAAACGATTGAGGGCGAGAGACAGAAAGAGGTAGTGTGTGCATATGTGTCAGTGTCCATAATTGATGACCTTCCAATCTACAATAAGTTGTTAGTGGTGGTCAATTGCGGCTGCTTTTTTGGGCTTCACTGTCCAACGGATGGTTTCATGTTGTGGCTCATGTGTCACCCAGTGGAAAGGAGAAGTGGGACTTTAACTGGACTCAAAGTCTCCCTACCCTGCAGCAAAGCGACCAACATGCGGTTGCAGAAGCACCTGTGATCGGATATCCCACAACTTTTAATTTAGACATCATTATTTTGAAATATAACCAGAGCATAAACAATTCTCCGACCTGATAAGCTACTATGACCTCCAAAGAGCCCACGGTTATGGAGGACCGGAGACGCAGTGCGCTGGACCAGCTCCCGCCGCCGGCCAACTCCAGCAAGCCCCTGACGCCGTTCAGTATAGAGGACATCCTGAACAAGCCCTCGGTGAAGAGAAGTTACTCCAGCTGCGGGACGGCGCACCTGCTCTCCTCCAGCGAGAAGCTGTCCTCTTCGAGTCACAATCTGTGCAGCCGGGCCCTTTTCACCCAAACCTCCCCACTCTGCGCTCTGGAGGAGCTCGCCAGCAAAACCTTCAAAGGTCTCGAAGTCAGTGTTCTTCAAGCGGCAGAGGGTAAGTCTGGACAGTCACATCTTTGTTTATCCTATGTAGTTATTATGTACAGACTGTGTAGCCTAGGGTGATTCAGCTTATGGTCTACAAATGCAACTAACGAAATAGATATCAATGTTAGGTCTCTACGTGTGTGCTTGCAGTGGGTCTGTGCACACACATATTTCTTTCAGAATTTGAGTATTTAATTAAAGCACGACGCATGTTGTTGCATAACGATTTGAAAACATATATGTGTATCGAATTGGTTATTTTTATGTGAACAAAATATATTAAAGCTGAATAGTTCCACCATGTAAACACGAATAATAAGCGTATGCGAAATACTACTCCACATAATAATTATAACTAATGTAATATTTAGTTTAAGATTGTTATTATTAGACCTATTGTATCACATTATCTGTTATTCGCCCAGCGTTTCCCATACTCGGTCCTCGGGACACCAAGGGGTGCACGTTTTGGTTTTTGCCCTAAATTCAAATGATCAAACCTTGATTATTCGTTGATTATTTGAATCAGCTTTCAAGTGCCAGGGCAAAAAACAAAACGCGCACCCCTTGGGGTTCGAGGACCGAGTTTGGGAAACCCTGTATTAGCCTATATGTAGCCTACCCTATTGGTAATATTGTTGCTGTTGCTGTTATTGTTATTGTTGGTGGTGGTGGTTTTAGATGAGAAATACATACATAGGCCTGTTATTAGTCTAGCAGTTATTTCTGTAAGGTTTCTTGGATCGACATTATGCCTGGTGATTCACTAAATGCCTATAGGCTAATATCCTTATCCTCTAAATATCATTTCACAGGCCGAGACGGCACGACACTATTCGGTTCGCGGAATAACCCCAAAAAGCGCCGGAAGTCTCGCACGGCCTTCACCAACCACCAGATCTACGAGTTGGAGAAGCGCTTCCTGTACCAGAAGTACCTGAGTCCAGCTGACCGCGACCAGATAGCACAGCAGCTCGGCCTCACCAATGCACAGGTAATCACCTGGTTCCAAAACCGGCGGGCCAAGCTCAAACGCGACCTGGAGGAGATGAAGGCGGACGTGGAGTCGGCCAAATCCGTGGGCACAGTGTCTTTCGAGAAGATGGCCAAACTAGCCGAGCTGGAGAAATGCGCAGCTAACGGCGCGCTGGGCCCTAACAGAACCGAGTCACCCTCGCTATCGAACCATGAGCATGACACATCGAACAAACTATTATTGTCCTCACCTTCATCGCCATATACAGACCATACTAGCAGCAAGGGTTGCTCCGACGATGAGGAGATTGACGTGGATGACTAAGGATTTTACCTTTGTATCTCCCTCTTACCACGACGAAAGTTTGAAGTGCCATTAATGCACCACATGTATTCATGAGGCTTTTATGAAGAACACTCAGCATTGCATGGACTGTGTCATATGCAACGACAGATGCAGACAGTTATTGTATTCATCCATTCATTTAACTAAAGTGGAATAGTTTAAAGAAAAGCAATATGTACACTTAACCTATCCACAAATTATCTGTCCACACACACACACACACACACACACACACACACACACACACACACACACACACACACACACACACACACACACACACACACACACACACACACACACACACAGTCTTACCATTACGGGCTAACAACACTAGCTAATAACTCAACTTATGAATTATTTCAATGCATGTTTTATTTTGTTTAACTTCATTTTATTTTAAACGACTGTAATGGTTTGAATATTATAGGGGCATTCATATTGAAATACACACAACGTACTGTATGTTAGGCTGTGTGTGAGTGTTGTAACTATACCATAGGTCTACACATTTCAAACGTTTGATAATGGTGGGAATACATTTTCTAAAATAATAATCAAAGATAAATAATATTTCATCTGGTTGCTTGTAATATCAGTCACAATTTAATATATTTATAATGGTTTGTATACCTGTAAGTGCCTTTCAATGCCAGAACACCATTTAAAACCTAATGTAGGCCTATAAAATGTAATGTATTCCAAAATAAAATATTTCGTTTCTCAATATTCCTTTTAGTAGCATTTATTGAAGCACAGGCCTAAATAGTATGAAATGCTTTTGGGACCATTGTTAGTTTAATTCCAGCTCTTATTGCAATCAGCATTCTATATTATAATAACATATTTTTGTTGTTTCCAAATATTTTTTCACATTTCGGTCTAATATTAAATTAACATGCACCTCGAGCCAAAGTATCGTTTCTCTTTCACATTGAAATTATATTGAACACATTGAAAACCTGCTTTCTGACCCGGCAAAGTGTGTTTTCAGTTCCTCAATAGAATTGATGTGAGAAACGCCAATCTGGAGCATAGAGAGGCCATAAAGGAGGCACAAAAACGTCGAGTTCTGGGCCAGCTTCTCCAGGCTTTTTTTGTGAGTTTTTCACTCACTCTCTGCGTAGAAGCGTGAAACTGGCGGACAAATGAGCTTTGCTCCCCGGTGTGACAGCGACAATGGGGCCAGGGCGAACTCCAGCCGCGCCCAATACGGAGACAAGCGTGTCCCATTCCCCAGAAAAGGACACAAACGTTTGGAGGCCATATGGTTTCTGAATTTTCCTCACAATTCCAGTCAATTTGATGGATTGATTAAACACTCCTTTTTTGCTACAAAGGCTGTAATGCATACATAGTCCTTCTGAGGGCATCTGGGCTCATCATAGCTATCATTGTCGACCATTTTTTACTCGCGCGTTTTAAACAAGGCTATGCATCACAATTGAAGTCTCATTCTGGAGAGGGGTTTGGTCTGTGCTTTGTGTTTGTGTGAGGGGCTAGAAATAATATGTTTGGCTTTTTGGGCGATAGATCTTTCAGCAGTTCATCTTGTGGCCTGGGTGTTTTTCATGCTAAGTAGGGAAGGTTCATGTTTAAACCGTGACATTCGTGCGATTGGTAGAGGGCTTTGTTTTCGTTTTGTGTTCTTCTGTTAGCTACCTACGTGTTGTAGCTACCTACGTTTTGTCTTTGTCTATGACATTTTTTTATGAAGTTGAGAGCCTAGTAATGTGACCTCAAGACGTTAATAATAATAATAATAATAATATGCCATTTAGCAGACGCTTTTATCCAAAGCGACTTACAGTCATGTGTGCATACATTAATAATTTATTATGGAGTTAGATTTAATAGATATATTTATATATATAGCCTATACAAAACGCACTTGGCCTAATATAAAACTCGCCTTTGAAGTTGAGGATCGAGGATAATTATTCAACCAATTTTATTACAAACTACTATCTAGGATTCCTACTAGAACTGTATTGTTTTCAGTTAGGCCTAGTTTAATGAAAACATAATTGTATTCAATCCATATAATCATTATTAGGCTATTAGGCTGTCAAAATAATAATAATAATACTTATCATGCATTTTTTATTTTTTTATTCATAATAATAATAATAATAATAATTATTATTAATATTATTATTATTATTATTATTATTAGTAGTAGTAGTAGTAGTAGTAGTAGTAGTAGTAGTAGTAGTAGTAGTAGTAGTAATAGTAGAAGTAGTAGTCAAATTATCGAAGGACGTATTAGTATTTAAATTAGTATTTTCTTTGTTAATATTAGCCTACAATTTGTTTATTGTTATCATCATTAGTTTATTATTAGTTTATTGCTACCGTTTACATTGTTGTTAGTAACCTAGTGTATTATTAGGCCTATTAACAACACTGGCAGAATAGGCTCGAGGCTGCGTTATAGGCCTATGACTCGGGTACAGAGGGTAAGCCAACTTTAGCCCACACCTAAGGCTGAATTAAACTTCTAAAGCCCTGCGTTTATGTCACGTAAATACCTGATTATTTTATTAAATAATACAAAATCAAATCATTATCAATATATTTAAAAAACAACATCGAATTAAAGGGATACTTCGGGATTTTGGCAATGAGGCCATTTATCTACTTCCCCAGAGTCAGATGAACTCGTGGATACCATGTTTATGTCTTTGCCTGCAGTTTGAAGGAAGTTGCAAACTAGCGCTAGAGCACAATGACTGGAAGTCTATGGGTATGGGCATACTAGCAGATACCCATAGACTTCCAGTCATTGCGCTAACGCTAGTTAGCATTGGCTTGCGAAACTACCGATAACTTCCTTCATACTGGACACAGAGATATACAAATGGTATCCATGAGTTCATCTGACTCTGGGAAGTAGATAAAGGGCCTCATAGCCAAAATCCCGAAATATCCCTTTAACAATTAAATGCCTTAATTAGCCTATGGATGCATGTGTGGACAATGTTGATTTTCTTATGGTTATCAATATTGTACGCTGCTCTATTAATTTCACAGATCAACATTTCATTTTTGATTGGTTGTGGTGGGTATAATTTAGGTTGATGATTTATTTTTGCACTTATTTGTCGGCGTTTGTCGGAAATGAATTTAGAGGCCATATCCTAGAACAGAGAAGCTTCATGTGTTTTTAGTGTACTTTAGATATCTTGCTTCCACATGGTTTCTTATGTGGATGTCTTTAATGCAGGGCCAAATAGTGACCAGTACAAAGTGTGCTATTCCAGTGGGGCACGTGCTGGTCTCAGTTCCTTATTTTAAGTGTTGTCCAACGGCAAAGATAAGTACAATTCCCAATACCTCACTATGGTAATTAATCCACAAGTTTTAAGTGTATTTCAGCTCAGGAAAAATAAGACAATCACTAGTTCATTCGGTTGGAAAATTGAAGTTTGATGCATGAATCCCTGCTAAAACAATAGGGTCTGCACCCTTCTCCCCCTCCTCTTCCTTCCCTCCCCTCCTCCCCTCTCTTTCTCTCTCTCTCGGTCCTAATCACTTGTTTTGATAATTGGTTATTTGATTTGAAATTATCTTTGAAAGTTATCCACAGTTATTCAGGGCTAACAAATCCATTTTTCTTTATTTTTGGTTGTTGTTGCGTGTCCTCTTTTTAAATTCAAGTAGGCCCTATCATGCCGGCATATGTCACTTTCGCTGATAGCAATAGTCTTTTCATTTAGTCTTTTCATTTTTCCTTTATTTATTCAGGTTGGTTATTGAGAACCAATTTCCTTTACATTAGACCTAATGCAATAGTTTGAAGAATTGGAATGGATGATGGAAATAATCAAACATTTTGCCTTTCAATAAGTTCTGGAAAAAAATCATTTCGGTTGAAATAGCTTTTCATCAGTGTAGGATCAAGTGGTCAACATCATAAAGAAAGGAAGAAGAACAACTTGATCGATTCTTGGCTCGACCACGTCACCCTAGTAGGATTTGAGGTGAGAAATAATATAGATTAAGATGGGGGGAGCTTGATTAATCACTAAATAGGGTACATTTTAAAGTTTTAGTTATTAAGTTCCTGTACAGCCCCTTAACACTTCGAACTTCAATTTTACAGGCTATTGAACTAAGCATGTCCCTGACAAAATTTACTTTTACCGGAGATTAATTACTATCCACTGAGAGAATTATACCAGCCTTTTCCCCATGAATTTGCATATTAATCAAAATCTGGTTGATAATTCAAAACGGCAAATGGATTTAGAGGCATTGGAGAGGCATAACTCGCAAAAATCTCTCTCCCGGATCTCTCTCTCTCCCTCCGGCTCGGCTCACTCTCCCTTGCGCGCTGCTAAGCCGCTTGTCAAGTGTATTATAATCTGAGATGCAGAACGAACTCGCGTGGCTATTTGGTGAAGACAGAAATTGCCTGTCTACTTTTATGATGTGTTCATGCTGGGCAGGCAGATCTTAATGTGTGCTGTCAGATTGCCCAGGATTTAGAGGGAAAGAGACTGACTGTGTGTGTGTGTGTGTGTGTGTGTGTGTGTGTGTGTGTGTCTGTGTGTGTATGTATGTGTGTGTGTGATTATGGAGACCATTTGTTACCACTAATTTATGTATCCTCTATAGCTATAGAAATAACTAAAAATAACTAGCTATTGGTCAAACTTCAATTTTCAACTTTGGAATGTGCAGAAGGAAAGAACAGTCTATGTTTATTGTCTATATCTAGTGTGCAAGTATGGGGGTAAAAAATTTAAGATTACAAAGGCACCAACAAAAGATAGATATATAGGCTACAGAAAAATGGCCAATATAGCCTATATCCAGAGCAGCAAACTGAGTTGAAAGGGAAAATAGCAGGCCACATAAGGCTACATCAGTTATCAAACTTCCTCAACAATAGACAAATCAACAGTATCCCTACTCCCAGCTTGCTTTCATTGTCTACACTGAACATATTTAGGTGAAAGCACTCTTATCTTATGGACATAATCTAGCACTTCATGATTAAACCTTCTCAAAACAATATTAATTACACCTTTTCAGATTGATCTATTCATTTTAGTAGAAGTCTATAGACAAACCAAATTCACTGACTATGTCTCTGCCCCACATGCATTGGAATGGCTCCTCCAGCACAGCTGCTGTCTGCAGCTTACTCTAGGATTTTGGATTCAGAAGACATGAGACAAATCTGTCATGATCAGTTTAGTATTGTCACACAGTTCACAGACAGGCAATCCAAAGCTGACTTTAGACGACATGTCTTTTATGCCTAGAGATCTCATCTCCAAAACTCCCACTTGTGTTTTATCAGAGCTGTTACAATGCTTTGTTATTGACTTCCATGGAAAGAGCAGAGATAAGCCCTGCTCATCAAGACACAAAGTCATTAGCTATATTAGGAGGCCAAATGTGTATTCATTATAGATCCAACCGTGATGTTGATTAAATACACTCCCCTTCTCATCTTCATAAACAAGAGTATAAGTTATTAAATCAGGATAAATCATTATTTATGAACACACATAATCCCATTCCAATATTGAGTTCTTTGGTTTGACTTGGAAATATGAGAGCTGTGGCCTGCTTGGTAACCCAATGCGCACCAATTTTGTGTCTGTAAGGGCATTTGGGTAGTGTGTTTGTGTGTGTGTGTGTTCGTATGTCAGAGCTTGCCACCACAGTTATCTCATGACATAGCTGTCATCAGTTGAGTGTTTATGGTGACATAATTCTTGTTAATTGGTCTTCAGTGACATCCTCTGCCTTAAGACCAACATTTTTGACCCTACTGGTTAATCTAGAGCTACTAGTGCCCCCATGTGACCAGAGATGATAATGTTCACATGATACAGTTGAAGTCGGAAGTTTACATACACTTAGGTTGAAGTCATTAAAACTTGTTTTTCAACCACTCCACACATTTTTTGTTAACAAACTATAGTTTTGGCAAGTCAGTTAGGACACCTACTTTGTGCATGACACAAGTAATTTTTCCAACAATTGTTTACAGACAGATTATTTCACTTGATATCACAATTCCAGTGGGTCAGAAGTTTCCATACACTAAGTTGACTGTGCCTTTAAACAGCTTGGAAAATTCCAGAAAATGATGTCATGGCTTTAGGAGCTTCTGATAGGCTAATTGACATCATTTGAGTCAATTGGAGGTGTACCTGTGGATGTATTTCAAGGCCTACCTTCAAACTCAGTGCCTCTTTGCTTGAAATCATGGGAAAATCAAAAGAAATCAGCCAAGACCTCCACAAGTCTGGTTCATCCTTGGGAGCAATTTCCAAACACCTGATGGTACCACGTTCATCTGTATAAACAATAGTACGCAAGTATAAACACCATGGGACCACGCAGCCGTCATACCGCTCAGGAAGGAGATGCGTTCTGTCTCCTAGAGATGAACGTACTTTGGTGCCAACAGTGCAAATCAATCCCAGAACAACAGCAAAGGACCTTGTGAAGATGCTGGAGGAAACAGGTACAAAAGTATCTATATCCACAGTAAAACGAGTCCTATATCGACATAACCTGAAAGGCCGCTCAGCAAGGAAGAAGCCACTGCTCCAAAACCGCCATAGAAAAGCCAGACTACGGTTTGCAACTGCACATAGGGACAAAGATCGTACTTTTTGGAGAAATGTCCTCTGGTCTGATTAAACGAAAATAGAACTGTTTGTCCATAATGACCATTGTTATGTTTGGAGGAAAAGGGGAAGGCTTGCAAGCCGAAGAACACCATCCCAACCGTGAAGCACGGGGGTGGCAGCATCATGCTGTGGGGGTTGCTTTGCTGCAGGAGGGACTGATGCACTTCACAAAATAGATGGCATCATGAGGAAGGAAAATTATGTGGATACATTGAAGCAACATCTCAAGACATCAGTCAGGAAGTTATTGCTTGGTCGCAAATGGATCTTCATTTACATTTACATTTTACATTTCCAAATGAACAATGACCCCAAGCATACTTCCAAAGTTGTGGCAAAATGGCTTAAGGACAACAAAGTCAAGGTATTGGAGTGGCCATCACAAAGCCCTGACCTCAATCCTATAGAAAATTTGTGGGCAGAACTGAAAAAGTGTGTGCAGCAAGGAGGCCTACAAACCTGACTCAGTTACACCAGCTCTGTCAGGAGGAATGGGCCAACATTTACCCAACTTATTGTGGGAAGCTTGTGGAAGGCTACCTGAAACGTTTGACCCAAGTTAAACAATTTAAAGGCAATGCTACCAAATACTAATTGATTGTATGTAAACTTCAGACCCACTGGGAATGTGATGAAAGAAATAAAAGCTGAAATAAATCATTCTCTCTACAATTATTCTGACATTTCACATTCTTAAAATAAAGTGGTGATCCTAACTGACCTAAGACAGGGATTTTTTTTTTACAAGGATTAAATGTCAGGAATTGTGAAAAACTGAGTTTAAATGTATTTGGCTAAGGTGTATGTAAACTTCCGACTTCAACTGTATATGCGCTCAGATACTGCTATCAATTTATGTGCCTCTACTGCCACCTTGTGATATAGTATGTACATTACACCCTCCTTTATAAAGGAATTACTCAAGGAATGCGCAATGGTTCTGCATTCAGCGGAATTGGTTCCTTCCTCTCACACCAAACGCACATAACTATATCTTGAAAGAAACAAATGAAACATAATTTTATATTTGATATTACCGCATCCTCTGCAGTTGGAAAAGAAAGTATGACAGTGGGTGAAATCCAGTGGAGGCTGCTGAGGAGAGGACGGCTCATAATAAAGGCTGGGAAGGAGGTAATGGAATGGCATCAAACACATGGAACTCATGTGTTTGATGTATTTGATACCATTCCACTATTCTGCTCCAGTCATTACCACAAGCATGTCCTCCCCAATTAAGTTGCCACCAACCTCCTGTGGTGATATCATTGTACTGTATGTGTTTTAACCTGATAGTTGACATTCAGTGTTATGATTCTGTAACTCTAGGTTTTTACTAGATATGCTTTTTATCATAAAAGCTCATGAAGCAATATCATCTTCCTGTATCATAAAAAAACTTGTCATTAACAAATCATCCATTCTGTTCATGGAGCATTCACACACCACACACAGCAAGATACAGTAAGAGAAAGATGAATAGGAAAAACACAGTTTACCCTTGAGTATGTGGGCTGGTGTGTTGTGTGCCCTGCGGGGGAGGGCTGGTGTTTGTCCAGGCCTGCTGAGTTTTGGAGTGTCTGGAAAACAGCTCAGAGATAACCACTGTGTGGACAGATGATGCTCTGGAGAATGTACACAAACACACAGAGAGACTCAGAGAGATCCAGGCATGTTCTGAGACACAAATGAATACAGATACATACACTTTAAATATCCACACACAAAGACAGTCTCTCTAGGAAACATGGAGATACACACACATATGCACACACTCAGACACAGAAACAGAGACACAGAGACCCACTTGGGACATACAGACACTCAGAGATACATAGAGAGTCTGAGAGGTGAGACCTACTAACTGCCTGTCAGGCCCCTGCTTCGCTGCAGGACAATGACTAAGCACACATGCATACACACACACACACACACACACACACACACACACACACACACACACACACACACACACACACACACACACACACACACACACACACACACACACACACACACACACACACACACACACACACACACACACACACACACACACACACACACAAACAAACAAACAGAGAGAGACACAGACACAGACACACACACACACACACACACACTCAGTGGCAGCTAACACAAGCCATTTCAGCAGCAGCTCTTACTTATCTCACAGAGTTATGGACCTGTCTGCAGTAATGGCCTGTCAGACCCCCCCCACACACACACACACACACACACTCTCTATCTCTCTCTTTCTCTCTCTCTCACTCCTTCTCTCTCTTTCTCTCTCTCTCTCTATTGCACGCACAAACACACTCAGTAGTGCCAGCTCTGTGACACTGTGTGTGTGTGTGTGTTGTTGTTATGTTACTCTTTATTTTACTTTATAGGTACCAGAAAGCACACAGAAATTGTACTTTACTTTTCATGTAAATTACAGGTTACATAATACTACATAATACTAAATAATATTACATAATACTAAATAATGAAATGTCACCTATATCTGTTCATGTGCCTGGGTTTCCTGCTCAAGATGTGCTCATAGACGACCCTGTCTGTTCTCTACTCTTCTCCACCAGAGGTAAGTAGAGGGTATATTCTTACCAGTGACAGAAAGAAATCCATATTATTCATATCATATAAAGCTCCAATCATACCCATGCAAGGAGCTTTATTATAATGTCTAATTTATATTCACATGAATAAACGGCAATGGAATTATGCATGCCTTGTGAAAACATATTACTCTCTATCATATTGCATTTTGCTGCATGTTAAATAATTGATATGGATATTTACAACAATAAAACAACGCAAATATTTCATTGTCAATATGACAAATAAAGATTACATTTTTATTTTAATGTTTTTATTTTCTTGTGATGAGAGAAGACAGTTGAGCAACGTGTCTCTCAAAGTTGTAAAAACAAATTAGCAGAAAGCAATAGAAAATTATCACAGTATTATCGACAGAATTCCACTCCAAACAGCAGATAATACAGTTTTTCTCAATCGCGTACTAGCAATTTTTGGATCGGTGTTGAAATGTATCTATAGCAGAACAGCAATGATCAAATGCTCAAATACATTTGCAGAACTTTTGATCATTGTCTTGCCTTTGTACCTGACTTGCATATCTCAGACCACATTTTGCAAAATATTCAATACAAATGTCATCAGTGAATACAAAATTCACTGTTAAATGTTTTGTTCACAGAATATTAACACATTGTTTTCATCAGAAGACAAATGGGTAATGCTTTATTTGGATAGTCCATCTGTAGCTATTCTACAGACTATCTACAGACTATCAGTAACATTTCAACTAACTACTAATCCTAACCCAAACCCAAACCCTAGCCCTAACCTTAACCTTTATCCTAACCCTAGCCCTAACCCTAACCTTAACCCTTACCCTAACCCTTATTCTAAACCTAAACCTAACCCTAACTGTAATCTTAGCAAGCAGTTGCTTATCAACAGATAGTTTGTTGATAGTATGACCATCTGTAGAGCATCTACGGTTGGACTATCCGGACTATCCAAATAAAGTGTGACAAATGTATGCAATTGTGTTCACTGTTTCCGGTAATCAGTAAATACTACTGCACAAAATTCTAAAATCACCCCATCAGTGTCATACCATGTACAATATATAGAAAGATCTAGGCAATGAGGACTGTCTAATTATTATTTTATATTTTTTTACAATATTGTGGACATGCAGAGATGTAGTGAATTAAGTTAGGTTACTTCCACATTACTTTGGGTTGCTCCTCATCATCTCCAACATTGTGACCTTCTTTACATTATAGAGCTTTGCTTTGGTGTGGATTGAGGCCTATCAATCAATCAATCAATTTTATTTTATATAGCCCTTCTTACATCAGCTAATATCTCGAAGTGCTGTACAGAAACCCAGCCTAAAACCCCAAACAGCTAGTAATGCAGGTGTAGAAGCACGGCCTATACATGTATATCAGTTGTGTTCCTCCATTGTATTGACCTTTCCTTATTTCTATTGTGGATTGTGTTTCTGTGCGCCAATGGAAAGTCTACAAAACAATGAGCAAACCAACATTTGTATTTAATACATGGAATTGGATTGTGATGATATCGATTATTGAATCCTGCACACAATGTGCATAGCAATTTATTTATAGATTTTTTTTTATCAGGAGTAATATTTGATTTGATGTGTATGAATTGTTTGGTTAAATATGCATAAAAGGAGAGTAATTGCCCATAATTCTGCACCTTTTCAATTTTGATCATCATGATTTAGTGACCGCAAAGAAAATGTATTGATCTACTGGGATTTTTAAACCACAGACTAATTTTGTATTTTGTCTGATTTGTCTCAAGAGATGCTTGCCTTAATCTTTTTGCAGGCAGTCATGTTCTTTTGATGAATGTATTTGCAATTTTGATGGTATAATATCGTTTTGATTAATGTATTTATGTTTTGAGAAGGCACCATTGTTCCAAAAAATGCTTCTAGGCCTACACGATTGAGAAAAACTGTAATGAATTGCTGTGTGGTATTGTTTATTGGTTTAGCACGTGTAATTATTTGTGAGGATATGAATGTGTAGATTTGAATATGTGATTATGCAGTTTTGGGTTTGTTTGCAGTTGAGGGATTTAAAGGCTAGTTCGTGTGCATATATGAGTACAGTATCAGTTCATGTAACATTGTGAGGTTCTGTATTTGTTATACATTGATGCACCACCGTATATAACACTTTAAATGGACCTATGATTCGATGTATGTTAGCCTCTTACGGGCTAAGTGCTGTTTAGAATGAGCTCTTCTCCTGTGTGCACATTCTGATCTAAACTTTAACTAACATTAACTCTGATTTACAGTGCATTCGGAAAGTATTCAGACCCCTTGAGTTTTTCCACATTTTGTTACGTTACAGCCTTATTCTAAAACGGATTAAATTGTTTTTTTCCCTCATCAATCTACACACAATACCCCATAATGACAAAGTGCTAAGTTTTGCACAAAAAAAAATATATATATATATATATATATATATATATATATATATATATATATATATATATATATAACATTTACATAAGTATTCAGACCCTTTACTCAGTACTTTGTTGAAGCACCTTTGGCAGCAATTACAGCCTCAAGTTTTCTTGGGTATGACACTACAAGCTTGGAACACCTGTATTTGGGGAGTTTCTCCCATTCTTCATTGTAGATCCTCTCAAGCTCTGTCAGGTTGGATGGGGAGCGTCGCTGTACAGTTATTTTCAGGTCTCTCCAGAGATGTTCGATCGGGTTCAAGTTCGGGCTCTGGTTGGGCCAATCAAGGACATTCAGAGACTTGTCCCGAAGCCATTCCTGCGTTGTCTTGGCTGTGTGTTTAGTGTCGTTGTCCTGTTGGAAGGTGGACCTTCGCCCCAGTCTGAGGTCCTGAGCAAAGTGGAGCAGGTTTTCATCAAGGATCTCGCTGTACTTTGCTCTGTTCATCTTTCCCTTGATCCTGACTAGTCTCCCAGTCCCAGCCGCTGAAAAACATCCCCACAGCATGATGCTGCCACCACCATTCTTCACCGTAGGGATGGTGCCAGGTTTCCTCCAGACGTGACACCTGGCATTCAGGCCAAAGAGTTAAATCTTGGTTTCATCAGACCAGAGAATCTTGTTTCTCATTGTGACAATTGGGTTCTTGGTCACCTCCCTGACTAAGGCCCTTCTCCCCCGATTGCTCAGTTTGGCCGGGCGGCCAGCTCTAGGAAGAGTCTTGGTGGTTCCAAACGTCTTCCATTTAAGAATGATGGAGGCCATTGTGTTCTTTGGGACCTTCAAAAATATTTTTTGGTACCCTTCCCCAGATCTGTGCCTCGACACAAAACTGTCAACTGTGGGACCTTATATAGACAGGTGTGTGCCTTTCCAAATCATGTCCAATCAATTGAATTTACCACAGGTAGACTCCAATGAAGTTGTAGAAACATCACAATGATGATCAATGGAAACAAGATGCACCTGAGCTCAATATCGAGTCTCATAGCAAAGAGTCTGAATACTTATTTAAATAAGGTATTTCTGTTTTAAATTTGTAATAAATGTGCAAAAATGTCAAAAAACTGTTTTCGCTTTGTCATTATGGGCTATTGTGTGTAGATTGATGAGGAACATTTTTTATTTAATCAATTTTAGAATAAGGCTGTAACGTAAAAAAATGTGGAAAAAGTCAAGGGGTCTGAATACTTTCTGAATGCACTGTATATCTCAGTCCACACCATTCACTCTGTCTTGGAACAGCACTCAGTCTGTGTCCCCCTGTAGCAATGGAATCAGAGAGAGGGGGAATTGAGGGACAGAAAGTGTGTGTGTGTGTGTGTGTGTGTGTGTGCACTCGTGCATGCATATGTAGTGGTACCTGTGCTCTGTCTTAATGTGTCAGGGCCTCTGACACTGAGATCTATCTTGCAGTGGGCAGGAGAGTGGGAAGAGGGAGATTAAAAGAGAAATAGAGAAAGAGGAGACAGTAATTAAACCTCTTGGTGGACTCTGTGTTACTAAAATACTGCCAGCAGCGGGCGGAGTGATGGAGATGGTAGGAGGGGTTGGAGGAGGGAGATGTAAAGAGTAGTGTGTGTGTGTGTGACACTTTTATTACCAGCAAGGCGATGCAATATCCTGTCTAAGGGGCTGGGCCACAGTGACAATGGTGTCCTAATTTGCCATAAAGAGAAGGCCTCTGCTCTGGCATCAACCACAACCACAGTCATAAACACAACCAGACAAAACATCGGACAGACCCTGCCTCAGTATACATTATGACCTCATCTTGATTTATGAAGGTTTCACAGTAGGCTCATGCACTATTGCATCCAGTCCATTTCATCTCATATGACTACAATGAAGTTGTACCTTTGTTATATCAGAGAAATAATCAATTTCCATGTCAACAGTTGACAGTGATTATTCTTTCCTCTGTTTACGATTCAGAATGGAAATCATAAAAGCAGTCCCCCCCACACACACACACGTAGTCAGTCAGTTTCTCTTATTTGAATCTGTGCTGTTGAATCCCTGTTAGATCATCTATATGCGGAGGAGTCTGTTCTTACAATTTTGCACGGAATTTCTTCATTTTAGGCTCAAAAGATGCGCCCTCTGCGTGCTGTGTGATTGGAGTGGTCTTTCAGGTCCATGTTGCTTTAAGATTGGCTGAGCAGGGAGAGAGAGTGGTGGGCGATCCAGAGGGGAGAGAAGAGGAGTAGTGGTGGGGGTGGGGGGAGGGGTTGGTATTGGGGCCAGGGCCAGCTTTGAGAGGATAATCCATCTCCATCACTTAAATGATTAGTCCCATTAATCTGCTGTAAACTAATAAAGTAAACACGATACCCTCCACTCCTGTAGCCTCTCTCTTCTACTGGACTGAGCTTCATTAAGTCTTTAGTACATTAATATGTCTTCATGTCCTCCTGCCGTTCCCATCACCTGGTGCTGTGGTCCCCTGGGACAATGGTGGCGGTCTCTCTCTCTCTCTGAGTGAGAGGACAAGAGGATGTTGTCTGCCTTGGGTGATGTGCGTGTATGTGTGTGTTTGTGTGTGTGTGATGTGACGAGTGCTGTGGATTTAATTTGTGGTGTGAGGCTCAGAGGCTCAGATGGCCCCCGCGGTCGCCACGGTAATTTGGCTGATCAGGTTAGAGAGCCGTTGCCGCAGCGCGGTGATCAATCATCCGGGTGTCACGGCGACAGAGGCCCGATAGGCGTTGACTCCACCTGCCTGGCGTGAGCTTGCTCTAATTGGCTCTAGATTGATGCTGGGATGTTTTCCTGTGATGTCAAATAAAAGTTTGGACAATTAAAGGCAGTTAAAGTCGCAGGGCCCCTGAGGCCCCTGGCGGCCCCCCCACCGGGGCTGTTGGAGGTGTTTACGCTGTCACTGGGTTGCAGGATGACAACATCAGGACGAGTCAGACAGTAGGCTTTGCCTGCCTGAAGTTAATGGGGAAAGAGAGGAGAGAGGATGTAGTGGGGAGAGAGATAAAGAAGAGATACTATGTGGCGTGGAGGTGTTTGTAGAAAGATAGAGAAGATGCCAAACCTCTCCTTGGGGACCCCCAGCCATTCCATGTATTTGATCTATTCCAGAGCTAGCACACCTGATTCAGCTTGTCAACTAATCAACAAGCCTTTGACTAGATCAATCAGGTGATCTAGTTCAGGGCTACAAAAAATTGTAAAACGTCTGGGGTTCCCCTAAGCATCAGGGAGTGTGCATGTGAGTGTGTGTGTGGACAGAGGGGTCTGGGCTGTTTTAAACTCTGACACTGTTTATCTTGATGAGTGCCTCTCCTCATTATTGACCCAAACAGATCATAACTCTTTCACAACACACTCTTAACACACTCACACACACACACACACTCACACACAGCCCTTCCGTAGTCCGACAAACACTTCAGGCTTCCGTTAACTCAAATACATTTAAACTCACACAGAGACACACACTCTGACACATCGTCTAAACAGAATCTGTATGAGAGAGATGGATGCACGTGCTTAACAGCTGGACAGACCTTTACGGAGACCATTAGATCGACACTGGCTTTGGCTCTGTGGCGTGTTATGAGTGATTACTTTCTAGAGTTCCTTAGACTGTCCTATGAGGAGAACAACATTTTGATATCACTTACAATCACATGCTATCAGATATGATATCAGATACAGTAGAAATCCTTGGTAGCCTTGGTAATAACGGTTGTTCTCATGTTTTGGGTGTTAGTGTCAGGTTAGGGTTAGGGTTAGGGTTAGGTTTAGGGTTAGGGCTCCTCATGACTCCTCAGTAAGTGTTTTCCTCCTGCTTCCTGTTGCGGATCGGATGATGCTGTCTCCGCGTCTTTTACCCCCTCTATCAGGGATATTTATTTGCTAAGCCATGGGCATTGTGATATTACAGGCTCAAGTTCGTAGTATGATTAGTAATTTACAGTAAGTTAGAGTTGACATGCAACACTAAGCCAATGGGATGGGAATCCCAGGATTAGGTTGACATTTCCGGAATCTTAGTTGTCATGATCTGGTGATTGCCTAACTGTGAAATGTCAGTAATTCATGCTCAGTATACTGCTCTAATGTAACTCGTCAGACTTCATGTTACCCTTGTGTAGTCCCCTGTTGCTCAGTTGGTAGAGCATGGCGCTTGCAACGCCAGGGTTGTGGGTTCGTTTCCCACGGGGGGCCAGTATGAAAATGTATGCACTCACTAAACTGTAAGTCGCTCTGGATAAGAGCGTCTGCTAAATGACTAAAATGTAAATGGTGTGTAGTTTGAGAGGATTGCTTTTATTTGGTTTAAATACCAATAGCACATTTTAGACTACTTTTAGAATTTTACCAATAAGGGGTATAGATATTCTAGTGACCAAAATAGTATCAAAGTAACTACATGTCATAAGGACAACTAAATAGACTGTATTAAGTGTTGCTGTGTAACACTATCCTGTTGTTGTGTGCCGGTGTTGTGTCTAGGGGCTTCTGTTTGCTCGTTTGTTGCTCTTCTCTGGTTCTGGGTGACGCTGCTTGGCCTCTGATCTGGGCTGACCTGAGATCTGTTTGTTTTGGTTCTCCGTGTCCATTAACCCAATTAGAGCTGACCTCTGACCCCACAGAGAGAGCTGTCTGTCACATCATGCTCCTGCAAAGCCAGAGGGACTGCAGCACAACACAGACCGGCTCTCTGTCTGCACACACTTTCTACTGTCTCTTTCTCTTTCTCTCTGTCTGTCTTTCTCTCTTTTTTTCTTCCTGCTCCTCTTTCCCTCTCTCTCTTTCTCTCATTCAAACACATCCATATTGACAGACCGATAGACCGACAGAAAGGCAGAAAGCTGGCAGCTAAACATATTGGCACAGACATACAGAAACAGACAGACAGACAGACAGACAGACAGAAACAGACAGACAGACAGACATAGAGACAGACAGGCAAAAACACAGACAGACAGAGGAATGCAGACAGCAGTGTTTTAATGAAGTGAGGGAGTGGATCTGAGCCGGACTCAGACAGGTCTGTTATAGTGTTTTGGATAAGGGAGGCGGAGGGCTGAGGCATGGATCAGTTTTTGCAGCTCATCCTCTCACTAAGTGTGACTAGAGAGACACTACAGCCCTATCAGAGCAGCCTTTAAGCTAGCCACGGGCCCCTGGGGCAGCATAGGCACCAGGCAGTCTGTGTGTGTGTGTTTGTGTGGGTGTGGCTGTGTGTGTTTGGGCTGGATGCTTGTTTGTTTTGGTATACGTTGCTGTGTAATTGGGAGGGCCGGGCAATGAGGCCAAACCGGTAAACAGCGAAACATCCTACCTGTCCAAATCACTGTGATGACAAGTTAGTGTTTCTGTGTGAGGGTGTGTGTGCGTATCTCCGTGTGTGAAAGATCTGCAGTCTGGTTGTGTGTGTGTTCACTCAAAGCTCCTGCAGTAAAGACTCATGTACAGTGGCTTGTGAAAGTATTCACCCCCCTTGGTATTTTTCATATTTTGTTGCCTTACAACCTGGAATTAAAATGGATTTTTTGGGGGTTTGTATCATTTGATTTACACAACATGCCTACCACTTTGAAGATCCAAATATGTTTTATTGTGAAACAAACAAGAAATAAGACAACGAAACAGAAAACTTGAGCGTGCATAACTATTCAACCCCCCCCAAAGTCAATACTTTGTAGAGCCACCGTTTGCAGCAATTACAGCTTCAAATCTCTTGGGCTATGTCTCTATTAGCTTGGTACATCTAGCCATTGGGATTTTTGCCCATTCTTCAAGGAAAAACTGCTCCAGCTCCTTCAAGTTGGATGGGTTCCGCTGGTGTACAGCAATCTTTAAGTCATACCACAGATTCTCAGTTGGATTGAGGTCTGGGCTTTGACTAGGCCATTCCAAGATATTTAAATGTTTCCCCTTAAACCACTCGAGTGTTGCTTTAGCAGTATGCTTAGGGTCATTGTCTTGCAGGAAGGTGAACCTCCATCCAAGTCTCAAATCTCTGGAAGACTGAAACAGGTTTCCCTCAAGAATAAAAATGCACCTTATGGAACAGCAGGGACTGTGAAAAGACACACACCCAGGTACAGACACACGCATACACACACACACACGCTAGCACACACACTCTACACACACATACAGTTGAAGTCAGAGGTTTACATACACCTTAGCCAAATACATTTAAACTCAGTTTTTCACAATTCCTGACATTTAATCCTAGTAAAAATTCCCTGTCTTAGGTCAGTTAGGATCACCACTTTATTTTAAGAATGTGAAATGTCAGAATAATAGTAGAGAGAATGATTTATTTCAGCTTTTATTTCTTTCATCACATTCCCAGTGGGTCAGAAGTTTACATACACTCAATTAGTATTTGGAAGCATTGCCTTTAAATTGTTTAACTTGGGTCAAACGTTTCGGGTAGCCTTCCACAAGCTTCCCACAATAAGTGGCTCCTGACAGAGCTTGTGTAACTGAGTCAGGTTTGTAGGCCTCCTTGCTCACACACGCTTTTTCAGTTCTGCCCACAAATTTTCTATAGGATTGAGGTCAGGGCTTTCTGATGGCCACTCCAATACCTTGACTTTGTTGTCCTTAAGCCATTTTGCCACAACTTTGGAAGTATGCTTCGGGTCATTGACCATTTGGAAGACTCATTTGCGACCAACCTTTAACTTCCTGACCTTCAATATATCCACATCATTTTCCTTCCTCATGATGCCATCTATTTTGTGAAGTGCACCAGTCCCTCCTGCAGCAAAGCACCCCCACAGCATGATGCTGCCACCCCCGTGCTTCGGCTTGCAAGCCTTCCCCTTTTTCCTCCAAACATAACGATGGTCATTATGGCCAAACAGTTCTATTTTTGTTTCATCAGACCAGAGGACATTTCTCCAAAAAGTACGATCTTTGTCCCCATGTGCAGTTGCAAACCATAGTCTGGCTTTTCTATGGCGGTTTTGGAGCAGTGGCTTCTTCCTTGCTGAGCGTCCTTTCAGGTTATGTCGATATAGGACTCGTTTTACTGTGGATATAGATACTTTTGTACCTGTTTCCTCCAGCATCTTCACAAGGTCCTTTGCTGTTGTTCTGGGATTGATTTGCACTTTTCGCACCAAAGTACGTTCATCTCTAGGAGACAGAACGCGTCTCCTTCCTGAGCGGTATGACGGCTGCATGGTCCCATGGTGTTTATACTTGCGTACTATTGTTTGTACAGATGAACGTGATACCTTCAGGCATTCGGAAATTGCTCCCAAGGATGAACCAGACTTGTGGAGGTCTACAATTTTGTTTCTGAGGTCTTGGCTGATTTCTTTTGATTTTCCCATGATGTCAAGCAAAGAGGCACTGAGTTTGAAGGTAGGCCTTGAAATACATCCACAGGTACACCTCCAATTGACTCAAAATATGTCAATTAGCCTATCAGAAGCTTTTAAAGCCATGACATCATTTTCTGGAATTTTCCAAGCTGTTTAAAGGCACAGTCAACTTAGTGTATGTAAACTTCTGACCGACTGGAATTGTGATACAGTGAATTATAAGTGAAATAATCTGTCTGTAAACAATTGTTGGAAAAATTACTTGTGACAAAGTAGATGTCCTAACCGACTTGCCAAAACTATAGTTTGTTAACAAGACATTTGTGGAGTGGTTGAAAAAATTGTTTTAATGACTCCAACCTAAGTGTATGTAAACTTCCGACTTCAACTGTACATTGTAATATTGTTGTATGGTGGTATTATACATTTTGTATTGTAGATATGCAGTGGTGTAATAATGTTATAATAATAATGTTAATAATGTTATAAAATGTAATGTTTTATGTTTTGTTTTATGTGTAATATAAGTGCCTTAATGTGTTTGGACCCCAGGAAGAGTAGCTGCTGCCTAGGCAGCAGAGAATGGGGATCCCTAATAAATACAAATACAAATACAAAACTGCAAAACAAAAACAAAAACAAAATCTTCCCAGTCAGATTTTCATTTTTTTTCACACTGTAAACATTGTGTTCTGGCGTACAGTACCTTGCAAAAGTATTCCCCCCTTGGCATTTTTCCTATTTTGTTGCATTACAACCTGTAATTTCAATTTATTTTTATTTGGATTTCATGTAATGGACATACACAAAATAGTCAAAATTGGTGAAGTGAAATGAAAAAAATAACTTGTTTCAAGAATTCAAAGAAATAAAATAACGGAAAAGTGGTGCGTGCATTTGTATTCACCCCCTTTGCTATGAAGCCCCTAAATAAGATCTGGTGCAATCAATTACCTTCAGAAGTCACATAATTTGTTAAATAAAGTCCACCTGTGTGCAATCTAAGTGTCACATGATCTGTCACATGATCTCGGTATATATACACCTGTTCTGAAAGGCCCCAGAGTCTGCAACACCACTAAGCAAGAGGCACCACCAAACAAGCGGCACCATGAAGAACAAGGAGCTCTCCAAACAGGTCAGGGACAAAGTTGTGGAGAAGTACAGATCAGAGTTGGGTTATAAAAACAATTCTGAAACTTTGAACATCCCACAGAGCACCATTAAATCCATTATTACAAAATGGAAAGAATATCTGCTAAATGGCATATCTGCTAAATGGTATATTAATGGCATATTAATATGGCACCACAACAAACCTGCCAAGAGAGGGCCGCCCACCAAAACTCACGGACCAGGCAAGGAGGGCATTAATCAGAGAGGCAACAAAGAGACCAAAGATAACCCTGAAGGAGCTGCAAAGCTCCACTGCGGAGATTGGAGTATCTGTCCATAGGACCACTTTAAGCCGTATACTCCACAGAGCTGGGCTTTACCGAAGAGTGGCCAGAAAAAAGCCACTGTTTAAAGAAAAAAATAAGCAAATATATTTGGTGTTAGCCAAAAAGCATGTGGGAGACTCCCCAAACATATGGAAGAAGGTACTCTGGTCAGATGAGACTAAAATTGAGCTTTTTGGCCATCAAGGAAAACGCTATGTCTGGCGCAAACCCAACACCTCTCATCACCCCGAGAACACCATCCCCACAGTGAAGCATGGTGGTGGCAGCATCATGCTGTGGGGATGTTTTTAATCGGCAGGGACTGGGAAACTGGTCAGAATTGAAGGAATGATGGATGGCACTAAATACAGGGAAATTCTTGAGGGAAACCTGTTTCAGTCTTCCAGAGATTTGTGACTGGGACGGAGGTTCACCTTCCAGCAGGACAATGCCCCTAAGCATACTGCTAAAGCAACACTTGAGTGGTTTAAGGGGAAACATTTAAATGTATTGGAATGGCCTACTCAAAGCCCAGACCTCAATCCAATTGAGAATCTGTGGTATGACTTAAAGATTGCTGTACACCAGCGGAACCCATCCAACTTGAAGGAGCTGGAGCAGTTTTTGAAGAATGGGCAAAAGTCCTAGTGGCTAGATGTGCCAAGCTAATAGAGACATAGCGTTAGAGACTTGCAGCTGTAATTGCTGCAAACGGTGGCTCTACAAAGTATTGACTTTGGGGGGGGGGGTGAATAGTTATGCACGCTCAAGTTTTCTGTTTCGTTGTCTTATTTCTTGTTTGTTTCACAATAAAACATATTTGGATCTTCAAAGTGGTAGGCATGTTGTGTAAATCAAATGATACAAACCCCCCCAAAAATCCATTTTAATTCCAGGTTGTAAGGCAACAAAATATGAAAAATGCCAGGGGGGGGGGGTGAATACTTTCGCAAGCCACTGTATACTTGGATGTGTAGTGTCAGCGTTTGTTGCTGGCATGTCATGCCTAAGTTTGCTAATCTTGCCAATGAGAAAATCATTAAAGTAGTTGGCAATATCAGTGGGTTTTGTGATGAATGAGCCATCTGATTCTATGAATGATGGAGTTAGCCTTTTTGCAAAATATTTCATTTAAGGTGCTCCAAAGCTTTTTACTATCATTCTTTATATCATTTATCTTTGTTTCATAGTATAGTTTCTTCTTCTTTTTATTCAGTTTAGTCACATGATTTCTCAATTTGCAGAACGTTTGCCTATCGGTTGTGCTGCCAAACTTATTTGACATACCTTTTTCCTCATCCCTCTCAACCATAACATTTTTCAATTCCTCATCAATCCTAGGGGATGTAACAGTTTTGACAGTTATTTTCTTAATGTTTTGATTCCTTATTGTTTTGTTTGAATAGTCACAGGTTTCCAATAAAGGGTCTGGCTAGTTTGTTATTTGGCCCTCTCTGCTCTCTGCTGTGCTTTACACCAGGCCCACTAGTCAGGGCTAAATGAAGGGTCATCACCTCTTCTTATAACAATGGTGTCATAAATATATGTATGAAACTATCCTTAAACATTCTGACCAGTAGCCAGTGAGATGATTCCATCTGTCTGTGTGGATTCAATGTCTCCCATCTGGCCATGTGGGATGGGAAAGCAGGAATGCCCGCTCGTCTTCCCAAATCAAACACAGACAACAGGAAGCGCACACTCGACCCACCGTGCAACGGGACGGGAAGGGAGGCACCCACGATGCAGGGGGTGGGGGGGTCTGGACTGTCAGTGCTGACAGGGGCTACTGTTTGGCCGGACAGAGTCCAGCTGCTGGCCTGGAACAGGATGTGTGTGTGTGCAGTGCGTGTGTGCGTGAGGGGATGGGGGCTATAAATCTACAGCCTGTTCCTCTTGAGTGATCCCAGCATCTACTACAGGCGTCCACACACCTCCAAACTACCTCCAAATGCCATGTGCCATAAACAAGCACAGAGACTGTGTATGTCCTCAAACAGTATGCTCTGCCTCTGCCAAACCACACCTCAGTGTTACACTTAGGCAGCTGATAACATTCACAGATAGTCTACTAATGGGCTGTGTATTGTGTATTAATGATGATATCCACACTGAGCATAATGCTACATTGCGCTTGCTGTTAAATGGTAGAATTCACATGGGGTGTAGTGACAGATCGTGTCCCAGACTATATGATGTGGCTCTGTTGTTGTGTCTATCGCTGATGCTCTCATGGCACATGTTGCCCTCATTCATTACCACTTAGACATGTGTGACTTCATCAGTGCTGTGTCTTATCAGTGCCATTGGTGTCTGAATGTTCTCTGGAATGTCAGCAGAATGAAGAAATGATGACCAATTCATCATTTTGTTCAATTTGGACAGATCCTTCATAGGAGTTGAATTGAGCAATTAGCCAGGAAGACACAACACAGTGTAACATGGTCTCATAGTTCCGTGCTCTCTGAGCCACTACCCACTGGTGAAGCCCACTATCACATATACAGGAGAGGCCTGTTCAGAACCATCCCAGCAAACAAGGAACATTCCTAGAACATTAGCTAAGATTCCCATTAAAGCTGCAATATGTCACTTTTTGGGTGACCCGACCAAATTCACATAGAAATGTGAGTTATAGATTTGTCATTCTCATTGAACGCAAGTCTAAGAAGTGGTAGATCTGTTCTATGTGTGCTATTTCTATGCTTCCCATTCTTAAGTTTCGTTTTTGTGTGTTTTACTTTTGGTTTATTACACCAGCTTCAAACAGCTGAAAATTTTATATTTTTGGTTATGGAAAATATATTTCACCGCTGTTTAGATGGTACAATGATTCTCTACACGATTTTTGCTTGTTTTGTCACATAAACTGAAATTAGGGGAACTATTCGAATTTTAGCAACCAGGAAATGGTGGAGCAATTTCTGCATATTGCACCTTTAAGTTCTAGTTAGGATTTTATCTAACATTAGGAAAACATCCCAAAAACATTCAATGTTTTTATCATTATTTTTTTTTTCTAATTAAATATCCTTGGAATGTTCTCCTAACATTCACTAAAATGTTGTGCACAACATCTGAAACAACCAACACAGAACATTCCTCAATAGTTCTCATTAGGTTTCCAGGTAATGTAATAACACAATGTACCAGTAATGTTTTCCCAGCAAACCAAAATTGGCTCAGTGAAAGTTCCCAGAACATTCATTAGGTTGGGGTAAATGTTCTCATTACACAAAAACTGTCCAGTTGTGCGGATGATTATACAATGTTTATTTTAGGGTTAAAAAAACATTAACCTGATGTTACAAGAACGTTCCAAGAACACATTTTGTCTGTTCTTTAAAGGTTCCCAGAATGTTTTATTAGGTTGTGGAAACAGTCTGGAGGGGAACATTGTGGGGACATCACACAAGATATGTTCCCAAAACACTAAAACTGTCCAGTTGTGCTGACATTCATGTTATGTTTGTATCAGGGTGCACAAAACATTCCTTTGATGTTGCAAGAATGCTGATAGAACAGCCTTTCTGAGTTCTTTAAAGGTTCCCACAACATTTAATTAGGTTGTGGGAACAGTGTGGGTATATTACAATAGCTAGGTTCCTGAAACACATAATACTGTATGCCCAGTCGTGATGACATTCATACAATGTTTAAGTTAGTTTGCATAGGACAGCCCTTTCCTGCAGTCAATTACCAAAAGTGCCATCTTTGGCCTCATGGGTGGAATGTTATTAATATTTTCAAAATTCCATCGTTAATAAAGATCATTTTAAAAAACACAAATGAAAATCTGGTGTTTCTATTTCAAACAGTTTTGTTATATTTCAATCTTCTTTGATGTATATAATTAAGTTGTGGGAGTTGTCTGGGATGTTGCAAGAATATTATTGTGATTTTCATTAAGCTTGCACAGAACATTCCCACAATGGTGCAATGGTCCATATATTTTACGCTTCATGTGTAGACAAGCTGCACATCTTGGGTTTGAAGCTGCAAAGTTTGGTTCTCAAGCGAAGTCTTTTATCCTCTGCTCCACCAGGGAAGCTTTCTTGCGTCTTATTTTTTCAGTATATAGTCATGGCAATATGGTCAACCATATCAAGCGTCTCAAAGTAGGAATTATATCGGGTGCATTTAAATTGAACAGTACATTTTTACGTTTTATTTTTTACAGTTAGTCTAAATTCTGCATTTCTGACTGGATTTATACATCTGGACGAAATAAAGACATTCTCTCTTTTAGTGGATTATATCTGAGCCTCAATTTCACAATTTCTTTCAAAAGAAACATGGTTAAAGAATATGTGGGGTTGAACTGCAATCTTCAGCTCTGCAGACATATCATTAACCCTCTGCATCACCAGGAGATAGCTGTGGTATTACAGGTTTTTTTCAGTCTAAAATTGTCAATCAGGACACAACACAATTTCTGAGTTATTAAAAATGTCCCATACTCTTCATATGTGACCGACCGCCTCGATTCGGTCTTATCTAGCAAAATTTGAAATTGTGTTTTTTACATTGGACAAAAGTAGAGACTCAGAGCTAGATACTGATATATCATACACTGCAGTTGAGAAACAGTGGGAATGTAATTCTGCTTTGAAAGTTGATAAACTTGTAACCTCACTTTTAAGAAAATGGCCCTTGAATGTTTTGGTATCCCGCTTAACTGACAGGTTGAAGTCTGGTTGAAAGAGCCGCTAACCTAGCTAAGCTGCTAATGTTAGCCATCAAGCTAACAAAGTTAGTCCCAGATGAGTTTTCCAATGGAGCCCACTTTGTCTGGAGAAGTAAATGAACGGTTCCAGCGCTGTAGGAGCTGTATCTACTACGCTTTATTTTGGGACAAACTGGATCACTCAGAGTTCCAATGCGGCAATTGTTTGCTTGCCGAGAATTATAGGCTTGAGGTGGCTTCCTTGATCATGCAGGTCGCCAGCCTTACTAAGAAACTGGGGAAAACGCAGAGTGGAATGTTTACCTTTTCCATGCCGGTGGCTGGACTGGCCAGGTTTGCCCGGAGTTTGTTCGCCAGGGGAGCCATCTCCTGCCTCTCCTCCCCCATCTTATAGCGGAGTCGAAGGAGCACAGCAAGAGGAGCATGGCAATCAACGATGGTCGCAGGTCACGAACCGTGGAAGCCGAAGACAGCGGCCTCCCGCAAAGCAGTCTACACTCCCAACGAGAGGCCCGGAGTGGATACAAACAACGAATAGTTTTGCCGCCCTGGAGCCTGATCTTTCTGCACCTTTGTCGCTGGGAGTACCTGTGTCTGCAGCCTCTGTGCCTACTAGGGCGACAGGTAGCTTAGTGGTTAAGAGCGTTGTGTCAGTAACCGAAAGGTCGCTGATTCTAATCCCTGAGCCGACTAGGTGAAAAATCTGCCGATGTGCCCTTGAGCAAGGCACTTAACCCTAATTGCGATTGACTCTCTGCTGGACACTAATAAAAGACCCATCATATCTGGCCCTCTCTGAATCGTGGCATTGAATGCTGTAGCATGATTCTTTCTATTCACAACTGGCTACGTGATTATTGCAGCTCAATGGGTGTAACTTTTATTGACAATTTCGATACCTTTTGGAAACAAACCACATTTTATAAGGAGGATGGGATCCACCCAAATCATTTGGGTTCCTAGATCCTTTCATAGCATTATAGGCTGCGTTGAAACAATGACATTACATTTACGTCATTTAGCAGATGCTCTTATCCAGAGCGACTTACAGTTAGTGCATACATTATTATTTTTTACCCCCTGTGGGAATCAAACCCACAACCCTGGCGTTGCAAACGCCATGCTCTATCAACTGAGCTACATCCCTGCCGGCCATTCCCTCCCCTACCCTGGGCCAATTGCGCGCCGCCCCATGGGTCTCCCGGTCGCGGCCAGCTACGACAGAGCCTGGATTCGAACCAGGATCTCTAGTGGCACAGCTAGCACTGCGATGCAGTGCCTTAGGCCACTGCGCCACTCGGGACCCAAGCCCAGCTCAGTTAATCCCTACCATTGTGTCGCTAAGTCATCATAATGCTTTAGTAAATGTACATTATACCAGGGGCATTGGTAGACACAATGTAAGTAACCTAATTTATGTCCCTCTAACTGCCCTGAATGCCTCTGCTGATCCTACAGCTATTGTATGCAGCAATCATGTGCCTATGAACCAGATTTATGCTGTTGCACTGAGGCTGTGTGCCCTAGTAGGAAGTCCACTGTGTGCAGCTCACCCTGCACTAACATAAATAACATGAGAATATCTGCTTCTGCTATGCTTCCCAGTAAAGCAATGAAAACAAGCAAGCATCCCAGAAACATGCTCAAAATAGCCTATGTTAACATATGTAGCTTAAGAAACAAGGTTCATGAAATTAATAACTTGCTAGTAACAGATGACATTCATATTCGGAGTATCTCTGAAACTCACTTAGACAATACCTTTGATGATACAGTGGTAGCAATACAAGGTTATAACATTTACAGAAAATACATAAATGCCAGTGGTGGAGGTGTTGCTGTTTATATTCAGAACCACATTCCTGTAAAGATTAGAGAGGATCTCATGTTAAATACTGTTGAAGCCCATTCTTGTGGCAAGCTGCTACAGACCACCAAGTGCTAACAGTCAGTATCTGGATAACATGTGTGAAATGCTTGATAATGTATGTGATATCAACAGAGAGGTATATGTTCTGGGTGATTTAAATATTGACTGGTTTTCATCAAGCTGCCCACTCAAGAAAAAGCTTCAAACTGTAACCAATGTGCCTGCAACCTGGTTCAGGTTATCAGTCAACCTACCAGGGTAGTTACAAACAGCACATGAATGGAATCAAAAACATGTATTGATTACATCTTTACTAATGCTGCAGAAATGTGTTTGAAAGCAGTATCCAGATCCATCAGATGTAGTGATCACAATATAGTAGCCATATCTAGGAAAACCAAAGTTCCAAAGGCTGGGCCTAATATAGTATATGAGGTCATACAATACGTGTTGTAGTGATTCCTATGTTGTTGATGTAAAGAATATTTGGTGGTGCCTGGTGTGTAATGAGGAGCAAACAGACGTTGCACTTGACACATTTATGAAATTGCTTATCCCAGTTACTAACAAGCATGCACCCATTAAGAAAATGACTGTAAAAACTGTTAAATCCCTGTGGATTGATGAGGAATTGAAAAATGGTATGGTTGAGGCAAAAGGAATGGCAAATGAGTCTGGCTGTACAACCGATTGGCAAACGTACTGCAAATTAAGAAATCATCAATCATGTGACTAAACTGAATAAAAAGTAGAAGAAAATACACTATGAAACAAAGATAAATGACATAAAGAATGATAGTAAAAAGCTTTGGAGCACCTTTAATTACATTTTGGGAAAAAAGGCAAACTCAGCTCCATCATTCATTGAAACAGGATGGCTCATTCATTACAAAACCGACTGATATTGCCAACTACTTTAATGATTTTTTCATTGGCAAGATTAGCAAACTTAGGCATGACATGCCAGCAACAAATGCTGACACTACATATCCAAGTATATCTGACCAAATTATGAAAGACAAGAATTGTAATTTTGAGTAAAGTGAGTATGGAAGAGGTGAAAAATGATTGTTGTCTATCAACAATGACAAGCCACCGGGGTCTGACAACTTGGATGGAAAATTACTGAGGATAATAGCGGATGATATTGCCACTCCTATTTGCCATATCTTCAATTTAAGCCTACTAGAAAGTGTGTGCCCTCAGGCCTGGAGGGAAGCAAAAGTCATTCCGCTACATAAGAATAGTAAAGCCCCCTTTACTGGCTCAAATAGCCGACCAATCAGCCTGTTATCAACCCTTACTACAGTTTTAGAAAAAAAGGGTGTTTGACCAGATACAATGCTATTTTACAGTAAACAAATTGACAACAGACTTTCAGCACGCTTATAGGGAAGGACATTCAACAAGCACAGCACTTACACAAATGACTGATGATTGGCTGAGAGAAATTGATGATAAAAATATTTTTGGGGCTGTTTTGTTAGACTTCAGTGTGGCTTTTGACATTATCAATCATAGTCTGCTGCTGGAAAAACGTATGTGTTTTGGCTTTACACCCCCTGCTATATTGTGGATAAAGAGTTACCTGTCTAACAGAACACAGAGTGTGTTCTTTAGTGGAAGCCTCTCCAACATAATCCAGGTAGAATCAGGAATTCCCCAGGGCAGCTGTCTAGGCCCCTTACTTTTTTCAGTCTTTACTAATGACATGCCACTGTCTTTGAATAAAGCCAGTGTGTCTAAGTATGTGGAAGACTCAACACTATACACGTCAGCTGCTACAGCGACTGAAATGACTGCAACACTTCACAAAGAGCTGCAGTTTGTTTCAGAATGGGTGGAAAGGAATAAGTTAGTCCTAAATATTTCAAAAACTTAAAGCATTGTATTTTGGACAAATTATTCACCAAACCCTAAACCTCAACTAAATCTTGTAATAAATAATGTGGAAATTGAGCTAGTTGAGGTGACTAAAGTGCTTGGAGTAACCCTGGATTGTAAACTGTCATGGTCAAAACATATTGATATAACTAGCTAAGATGGGGAGAAGTCCGTCCATAATAACGCGCTGTGCTACCTTCTTAACAGCACTATCAACAAGGCAGGTCCTACAGGCTCCAGTTTTGTCGCACCTGGACTACTGTTCAGTCGTGTGGTCAGATGCCACAAAGAGGGACTTAGGAAAATTGCAATAGGCTCAGAACAGGGCAGGACGGCTGGCCCTTGGATGTACACAGAGAGCAAACATTAATAATATGCATGTCAATCTTTCCTGGCTCAAAGAGGTGGAGAGATTGACTTCATCACAACTTGTATTTGTGAGAGGTATTGACATGTTGAAAGCACCGAGCTATCTGTTTAAACGACGAGCACACAGCCCAGACACCCATGCATAGCCCACAAGACATGCCACCAGAGGTCCCTTCACAGTCCCCAAGTCCAGAACAGACTATGGGAGGCACACAGTACTACATAGAGCCATGACTACATGGAACTCTATTCCACATCAGGTAACTGAGCAAGCAGTAGAATCAGATTTAAAAACAGATAAAAATACACCTTATGGAACAGCGGAGACTGGGTAGCAACACAAACATAGGCACAGACACATGCATACACACACAATAACATACTCACTATACACACACGTACACATGGATTTTGTCTTGTAGATATGTGGTAGTGGAGTAGGGGCCTGAGGGCACACACTTAGTGTGTTGTGAAATCTGTTATGAATGTATTGTAATGTTTTTTAAATGTTATAACTGCCTCTGCAGCAGCTAATGGGGATCCATAATAAATACAAATAAATACAAATACACTTACTGGAGAGCTCTTAGCCCCACCCATCTCTTTAAGGATTCACATGTGAGGCCATGTGGTAAACGCATGCTATATCAAATAAAAGCCAGGTTTATTTGTCACATGCACAGGATACAGAAGGTACAGTGAAGTGGTTACTTGCAATATCAAAAACAAAAAGTGTCCAGATTAAAATATTGTCATTATTAGATGACGCTTACCCGACACACTTGTCTAAATTGATGGGTCATGTGAAGGAAATGCTATAACCACCCCCTAGCCACATCTAGCTAAGTGGATGGGGTCACTATTGTCTAGACATTTACACATGTTCATCAAATACAATAGATGGCCGTAATCACCCCCAGACACACCTGGCTAATTTGATGGGTCATGTAATAATCCGGCCGAAGTGGAGTCTTTTGTTTAGACATGTAGCTAGCTAGCTAAACAATGAACCGGCAAAATCCCAACTCATACTACCACCAATACAAACATTGTCATAGCTGTAGTTTGACTCTGCAGGTAGCTAAAGCTAACAAACTAGGTTCAACGTTAGCTAGCTAATATTAGGCTATAACTAGCAACGCAAATGGATTTCTGATTTGAATAATATTACTACACAGATCATACACGTAACGTTAGCTAGCGAACAGTGTGCTTTAACTTGCAATAAAAATGACTTTCTGACAAAATTTGAAACGTATATCTTAAAATATAGCTAGAATCTTAACCATATACATGGATGAACGCAGACTGGAACCATTTAACTCCATTTTGTTTGTAGCTACATCTTGTTTGGCCAGCGTTGTGTCAAGTCACTCCGGTTCACACTGACCGTGGCGTGTGCAGAAAGTAGCCCATCACTTTTTCCAACTGATCTGTCGATAGCGCCTGCTAAATTCAGGGCATCAATATTGTTGAGAAAAGTAGCAAAACTTTTATAGTTCTCAATGGCTAACATTATATCTTTCAAAAATGGCGCGGTAGAAAGGACTGTCAACACATACTGAACAGCTCACGTTATAGACAGAAGCATGCTACATGATAGATCAATCCAAACATCTCCCGGCATGTTCAGCCCATCCATTATCTCAGCCAATCATGACTAGCAGGAAGGTTCCTGTCTTTTTTTGTGGCTAAACCAAGTAGGCTCGTAATTTAACAATTTGATTTGTATTTATGGTTGGAATACAAGTTTGTTATTAAGACACATGTTCACATGTTCCAGAAGGCTTTTCTTCCAAAAAATGCATTTAGATAAAAAAATGAATGTTTATGTTCAAATGCCGCTCCTGTGCAGTAGTGACGTGCGACATACGCCTAGTTTCCTGAAACGAGTCACATACGCTGTGTACTTTATGATTTTCTTTCTTCATCACATGTTGAAAGACTTATGAAATGTGATTTTAGTTGGATTGATCTTCCTTTAAATAACTTATATTATTGTATATTCATATGCTTCTTAAAGACAGGCTCAGAACCTTCAAACTAAATAAGAAAACAATTTGACCTTTTCTCAATTTCAATCAAAACACATACATTTGCACACCCATTCTGAAAAATGATGATACATAATACATATACCAAAACAAATTCAGGTTCAATGCAATAATCGTTTAATAATTTAAAGGTCCAATGCAGCTATTTTTATCTCAATATCAAATCTTTACTGGGTGACAATCAAGTACCTTACCGTGATTGTTTTCAATTAAAATGGTCCCCCAGAAAAGCGCAATAGCAAAGAGCAAAATCATGAAATACAGTGTTACAATTACACTGCATATGAAGAGGATGGTTAAAAAAGTAATAACTCAGAAATTGTGTTCTGTGTCCTGATTGACCATATTAGACTGAAAAAACCCTGCAAGGCCACAGCTATCCCCTGGTGGTGTAGAGGGTTAATGATCTGGCTGCTGATTTGAAGATACCTTGTAAATATGGGCCCATAAGTACACAGCATATAAAGAGGATAGGTGAAGCAGTGGAGGATGCTGAGGGGAGGACAGCTCATAATAATGGAATCAAACACACGGTTTTCATGTGTCTGATACCAATCCATTCTTTTGACACTCTTATCCAGAGAAACTAGGGTGAAGTGCCTAGCTCAATGGCACAGACACATTTTTCACCTGGTTGACTCTGGGATTCAAACCAGCAACCTATCAATTATTGGCCCAACGCTCTTAGCAACTAGGCTACCTGCCGCCCCATTCCAGCCATTACACTCCATTCTAGCCATTATTATGAGCTCTCCTCCCCTAGGCAGCCTCCACTGGGGTGAAGTGATGGTGAATAACCCAGTTACCAGTATTTCCCTGGGTTAGTTATGTCTAAACCCTAGATTAAATAGCGCTCTATCGCCGCACCAAACAAAAACAATATGTCACTTTTTCTTTGTAAGAGCAGGGATAGAGTGCCGTCTGAAACAAAAGAGTGCGCCTCGTCGGACCTTTGACAACAAAAAATCTAATCAATTTTGATTTGTCACATCGTGTAGACTAACAGTGAAATGCTTACTTAAGGGTCCTTTTCCAACAATGCTGAGTAAAATAAAGTATTAAATAATAATAGAAATAGTGACACAAGGAATAAATACACAGTGAATAACGAATAACAATAACGAGTAAAAATAACATGGCTATATATAGGGAGTACCAGTACCAAGTCGATGTGCAGGGGTCCGAGGTAATAGAGGTAGCTATGTACATATAGGTAGGGGTAAAGTGACTAGGCAACAGGATAGATAATAGACTGAGCTGTAGCAGCAGCGTATGTGGAGAGGTAGCAGCAGGGTATGTTGTGAGTGTGAAAGTGTGGTGTGAGTGTGTGTGTGGCATCAGTATGCATGTGTGCACATGTTATGTGTGTGTGTGTGTGTGTGTGTTGGGGTGTAAGTATGTGTGAGTGTGTGGGTAGAGTCCAGTGTGTGTGCATAGAGTCAGTGTAAGAGAGGTAGTTCAAAAAAGGGTCAATGCAGGTAGTCCTGGTAGTTTGGCATCTGAACTGTGCATTAGAAGGCTAACAAGGACGCATGGAATTCCTGATTGACCATACTGGCATGGCTATGTAATGAAAAAGGTACTGTAGATGTAAACGAGCTTCCCTGGTGGCGCAGATGCTAAAAGACCTGATTTGGGAACCATACATTGCAAGTTCAAGCCCCACATGTCAACATATGAAGTGTAAAAAAAAGGTTGTGTTTGTATGATGAAATGCTGTTAAAATGTCCTATAAATTAAAATGCCACCTGTCATTGTATCACCAAGAATACAGTTCTCAATTTCAAATTGCCATTACATCTGGAGAAAAACTGCTTAAGGAGCTACAAATTTGCATGCTGAGAATGTTGTGGATATTTTAGGTAAAACTTAAATGTAACATTTTCTAAGTGTTCTGAGGATCTCCAAGACAAGGTCAAAGGTACAGTACCAGTCAAAGGTTTGGACACACTTATTCATTCCAGGGTTATTCTTTATTCTTTACTATTTTCTACATTGTAGAATAATAGTGAAGACATCAAAACTATGAAATAACACATATGGAATCATGTAGTAACCAAGAAAGTGTTAAACAAATCAAAATATATTTTATATTTGAGATTCTTCAAATAGCCACCCTTTGCCTTGATGACAGCTTTGCACACTCTTGGCATTCTCTCAACCAGCGTCATGAGGTAGTCACCTGGAATGCATTTCAATTAACAGGTGTGCCTTGTTAAAAGTTAATTTGTGGATTTTCTTTCCTTCTTAATGCGTTTGAGCCAATCAGTTGCGTTGTTACAAGGTACAGGGGGTATAGGGAAGATAGCCCTATTTGGTAAAAGACCAAGTCCATATTATGGCAAGAACAGCTAAAATAAGCAAAGAGAAACGACAGTCCATCATTACTTTAAGACATGAAGGTCAGTCAATACGGAAGATTTCAAGAACTTTGAACGTTTCTTTAAGTGCAGTCGCAAAAACCATCAAGCGCTATGATGAAACTGGCTCTCATGAGGACCGCGACAGGAATGGAAGACCCAGAGTTAACTCTGCTGCAGAAGATAAGTTCATTAGAGTTACCAGACTCAGAAATTGCAGCCCAAATAAATGCTTCACAGAGTTCAAGTAACAGACACATCTCAACATCAACTGTTCAGAGGGGACTGTGTGAATCAGGCCTTCATGGTCGAATTGCTGCAAAGAAACCACTACTAAAGAACACCAATAATAAGAAGAGACCTGCTTGGGCCAAGAAACACGAACAATGGACATTAGACAGTGGAAATCTGTCTTTTGGTCTGGAGTCCAAATTTGAGATTTTTGGTTCCAACCGCCGTGTCTTTGTGAGATGCGGTGTGGGTGAACGGATGATCTCCACATGTGTTTTTCCCACCGTAAAGCATGGAGGAGGAGGTGTTATGGTGTGGGTGTGCTTTGCTGGTGACACTGTCTGTGATTTATTTAGAATTCAAGGCACACTTAACCAGCATGGCTACCACAGCATTCTGCAGCGATACGCCATCCCATCTGGTTTGGGCTTAGTGGGACTATAATTTGTTTTTCAACAGGACAATGACCCAACACACCTCCAGGCTGTGTAAGCGCTATTTTACCAAGAAGGAGAGTGATGGAGTGCTGCATCAGATGACCTGGCCTCCACAATCCCCCGACCTCAACCCAATTGAGATGGTTTGGGATGAGTCAGACCGCAGAGTGAAGGAAAAGCAGCCAACAAGTGCTCAGCGTATGTGGGAACTCCTTCAAGACTGTTGGGAAAGCATTCCAGGTGAGTACCTCATGAAGCTGGTTGAGAGAATGCCAAGAGTGTGGCCAAAGCTGTCATCAAGGCAAAGGGTGGCTATTTGAATAATCTCAAATATAAAATATACTTTGATTTGTTTAACACTTTTTTGTTTACTACATGATTCCATATGTGTTATTTCATAGTTTTGATGTCTTCACTATTATTCTACAATGTACAAAATAGTAAAAATAAAGAAAAACCCTTGAATGAGTAGGTGTGTCCAAACTTTTGACTGGTAGTGTATATTGCCTGAACATCAATGGAATATTATGTTAAATCTAAAACAAACATGCTATAAAAGTCATAAAAGCGGACTTATTTGGAAATTGTGGAACATTTTGCAACATTGTGGGAATGTTCTGTGCAACCTATGTGAAAATCACAAGAATATTCTTGCAACATCCCAGACAACTCCCGTAACTTAATTAAATGTTCTGGTAACCTTTAACGAACTTAGACCAGGTGTTCTGTCAACATTCTTACAATATTATAGGAATGTCCTGTGCAACTTAAGTTAAACATTGTATGAATGCAAGCACAACTGAGCATATTTTGTGTGTCACGCCCTGGCTCTGGGGACTCTTAAATGTTGAGCCAGGGTGTGTAGTTTCGATGTTGTGTTTGTCTATGTTAGTTTCTAGATCGTTTAGATCTATGTTGGCCAGGGTGGTTCCCAATCAGAGGCAGCTGTAGCTCGTTGTCTCTGATTGGGGACCATACTTAGGCAGCCTTTTGGCACCAGTCAGTTGTGGGATCTTGTTCCGTGTGAGGTATGTTATTTGTCTACCTTGGACTTCACGTTTCGTTTGTTGTGCGTTTATTCGTTAAATAAACATGAATGCATATCACGCTGCGCCTTGGTCCTTCCCGTCTGTAAACGACCGTGACAGAAGATCCCACCAATCCTGGATCAAGCAGTGTGACGAGGAGAGAGGATGGACTTGGGAGGAGATGAGGGAGAGTCTGGCAAGAGGGATGGAGGCCATGATCACGGGGGAGAGACAAGCCCAAAAAATGTTTAGGGGGGCTCACGCCGTGGACGACGAGGCAGCAGGAGGCCGCGATAGAGCGGTTCCGCTGTTTAGCAGAGGAGGCCACCAGATTAGGGGGGTCATTGGTTCAGAGGGAGCAGAAGGAAAGTGTAGAGGCACGGCGAGAGGAGCTGGTTAGGCAGCAGAAGGAGCGGGGGTTAATGAAGGAACCCAGTCCCGCTCCTCACACCAATCAAGTGGTGCGTGTCGCCAGTCCAGTCCGGCCCGTTCCTGCCCCTCGCACCAAGCCAGTGGTGCGCGTCGCCAGCCCGGCCCGGCCTGTTCCTGCCCCCCGCACCAAGCCAGTGGTGCGCGTCGTCAGCCCAGTCCGGCCCGTTCCTGCTCCCCGCACCAAGCCAGGGGTGCGCGTCATCAGCCAGGTCCGGCCTGTTCCTGCTCCCTGCACCAGGCCAGTGGTGCGCGTCGCCAGTCTGGTACGGCCCGTTCCTGCTCCCCGCACCAAGCCAGTGGTGCGCGTCGTCAGCCCAGTCTGGCCCGTTCCTTTTCCCCGCACCAAGCCAGGGGTGCGCGTCATCAGCCAGGTCCGGCCCGTTCCTACTCCCCGCACCAAGCCAGTGGTGCGTGTGTCCAGTCCGGCACGGCCCGTGCCTGTTCCACCGGTGCCTGGTCCGGCACCGGTCAGCTGCTCCACTCCGGAGCCAGAGCAATCCGCTCCACCGGGGTCCAGTCCAGCTCCGGTCAGCGGCTCCACTCCGGAGCCAGAGCAGTCCACTCCACCGGTGCCTGATCCAGCTCCGGTCAGCGGCTCCACTCCGGAGCCAGAGCAGTTCGATCCACCGTCGTCGGGTCCAGCTCCAGTCAGCGGTTCCAGACCAGACCAGGGGCGCAACAGGGAGGCGGATAACAGGTGGTGGTCACGCCCGGAGCCGTATCCGCCTCCGAGGCGGAATGCCCGCCCGGCCCCTACCCTGTTATGTTTAGGTTGCGCGGTCGGAGTCCGCACCTTTGGGGGGTACTGTCACGCCCTGGCTCTGGGGACTCTTAAATGTTGAGCCAGGGTGTGTAGTTTCGATGTTGTGTTTGTCTATGTTAGTTTCTAGATGGTTTAGATCTATGTTGGCCAGGGTGGTTCCCAATCAGAGGCAGCTGTAGCTCGTTGTCTCTGATTGGGGACCATACTTAGGCAGCCTTTTGGCACCAGTCAGTTGTGGGATCTTGTTCCGTGTGAGGTATGTTATTTGTCTACCTTGGACTTCACGTTTCGTTTGTTGTTTTGGTTGTGCGTTTATTCGTTAAATAAACATGAATGCATATCACGCTGCGCCTTGGTCCTTCCCGTCTGTAAACGACCCTGACATTGTGTTTTGGGAACCTGTTCCTACAACCTAATGAAACATTCTGGGAACCTTTAAAGAACATATTCTTGCAACATCAGGCAAACGTTTTATACAAACATTCTATAATCATCAGTATGACTGGACAGTTTTTGTGTTATGAGAGTATTTGCCACGACCTAACAAATGTTGTGAGAACATTCACAGAACCAATTTTGGTTTGCTGGGATGAGTATCTCAAGTAGCTCTTGCACTATGCTTTAGCAATCAAAGCAGAAGTTATACACATTTTATCCAACATGACATAGGGTTCAACTGAACCCACAGCGTTTGTGTTGCCAATACCATGAGTCAACCAACTGAGCCATCGGGGCAGCCATACACAGGATTTTGAATTAGGAAAATATGACTCCAAAACATGTATTGGTTAAGTTGAGGTTTCGTTTTAAAATGTATGAATGACTCCTCTTGATTGCACATTATTTGACAGATTGGTCATGGGATTGATTGATGGATCCATGCCTTTGTATTTCCCTCAATGTAAATTCACACAGTGCAGTGCATAGCTAGGATCCACCATACAACGTCAAAGTTCAGAATAAGCCCTTTTTCATATTTGATGGCGTGTCCATAAAATCAAACGTGGAGTCTCTGCTTCCGTTCCAAGCATTCAGGCCAAACATTCCCTGTCCTTTTCCCTGATCTTTGCCTTCTATTCCTGAGTCACTCCTCTCACCCTGACCATCAATCCCCACTGAGGGGTTAAACTCACTGAACCTGAGTGACAAGAGGCCTTATATGGGAAAGGCATTGGGTCAGTGGATCCAACCTTAAAGGAGAATTTTGCTTCTTTTTTTTTACAGCCAAATCTCTATTTTTGATGTAAATGGCATGTTATACACTGAACAAAAATATAAACGCAACATGCAACAATTTCAAAGAATTTACTGAGTTACAGTTCATATAAGGAAGTCAGTCAACTGAAATAAGTTCATTAGGCCCAAATCTATGGATTTCACATGACTGGGAATACAGATATGCAGATATCTGTTGGTCACAGGGGGCCAGTATGAAAAATGTATGCACTCACTAACTGTAAGTCGCTCTGGATAAGAGCGTCTGCTAAATGACTAAAATGTAAAATGTAGGTACCTTCATAAAAAAAGGTAGAGGTGTGGATCAGAAAACCAGTCAGTATCTGGTGTGACCACAATTTTCCTCACGCAGCGCGACACATCTCCTTCGCATAGAGTTGATCAGGCTGTTGATTGTGGCCTGTGGGATGTTGTCCCACTCCTCTTCAATGGCTGTGCGAAGTTGCTGTATATTGGTGGGAACTGGAACACGCTGTTGTACACATCGATCCAGAGCATCCCAAACATGCTCAATGGGTGACATGTCTGGTGAGTGTGCAGGCCATGGAATAACTGGGACAATTTCAGCTTCCAGGAATTGTGTACAGATCCTTGCGACATGGGCCGTGCATTATCATGCTGAAACATGAGGTGATGGTGGCGGATGAATGGCACGACAATGGGCCTCAGGATCTCTGTGCATTGAAATTGCCATCGATAAAATGCAATTGTGTTCGCTGTCCGTAGCTTATGCCTGCCCATACCATAACCCCAACGCAACCATGGGCACTCTGTTCACAACGTCGACATCAGCAAACCGCTCACCCACACGACGCCATACAGCTCTGGTGGACATTACTGCAGTCAGCATGCCAATTGCACACTCCCTCAAAACTTGAGACATCTGTGGCATTTTGTTGTGTGACAAAACTGCACATTTTACAATGGCCTTTTATTGTCCCCAGCATGCTGTAATGATCATGCTGTTTAATCAGCTTCTTGATATGCCACACCTGTCAGGTGGATGGATTATCTTGGAAAAAGAGAAATGCTCACTAAGAAGGATGTAAACAAATATGTGCACAAAATTTGAGAGAAATAAGCTTTTTGTGCGTATGGAAAATGTTGGGGATCTTTTCCTGACAATTTGATCAATATATCCCAACCAGAACTGAACTACCAATAATGTCTGTATTACTTTAAACTGTTGGTCTATCTATAACAGTTTAGAAAGTCACCACCAAACCCCTGCTTTAACTACATTTTAATGTCATAACCCATTATTCTATTTGTGTACTCTTCACCACGCTTGGCATGCCCCCCTGGGAAACATTGTTTTTGAATGACTGTGAGAAAGTCAGTTCTGGTGACTTTTCTACTCCAAAGTGAATGAAAATAAATGTATTCCAGAAATTAAGTTAACAATATACTGCATCACTACACTAAGAACGTTTCTGTTTCTAAAAGGACATATTTGGGGATTTTTTTTAGCATTTTGTCATGTTTTCAGTGCCCCCATACTGCACAACGAGGATGAGGAAGTGAATTGCTGGTTGGGGTAAACAAGTGAAATCGCGGTGTCTGGAGTCTCTGGACCCTTCCATAACAGGCCATTTACATCAAAGATCTTCTCCTTTAAGTTATCATGGATGGCTGCCATTAAAATAAGGTGCATCTGTGTCCAACTAGCTGAAGGCTACTCACTCCAGTGTCCATGGTTTCTTTCTTTCTTTTTTTCTTTTTTCTTTCTTTCTTTCTGACTGGGTCCCATCCATCACTTGAAAATGGGCTTTTCTGGAAGTCGCTGACGTTCAGATGATAAGCATGCTGATAGGGACCTGTCATTCACACAAGGCAGAGGAAACAGTCAACCTTATGTCCTGCAAGACTTGGAAATGTGAGTAACTCTGTGTTTTCCACCCATTAAATTCTGGTCCTGTTTGAAGAAAATAGGTGAAGTAACGGAAACTGTTTGTTCCATCGCTCTGAGATGATGGTCCGTGTGTGTGTGTGTGTGTGTGTGTGTTGACAGACTGTATGAGGTCATTGCATCTGTCATCACTTTCATGTGGCTACACCTATGGCCTGGACTGTAGCAACTCTCCTCTACTCACACCACATACACCCCCACGCCAAGCACCATATTCAAACATAACACAGCTTATCCACTGGCTACATGCTCTCGGCGGTGCTCTTCTCTTGTGTTTTTATCCTCACAAGTAGTAAATGGTTAGTCTGAGTTTGTGCTTTTAAACACAACTTTCAAATGTAAAAACAACATTTCAGTATGTGCACTCTGAGAATGAATACACCCTGAGAGAGTTTCCCTTGTCAATTAAACCAAATATTTTGTCTTTACTGCCTCACATTACCTACAGATGTGTCAGTAAAGCGCGTCTAACTCTGATGGATCAGTCTGCCTGCAGCAGTGTGAATCAAAACATGCCCATGTTTTTCCTCATGTTTTTCCTGTGTGTGAATCCCATGTCTCATATGTTTTTGTTCAGAGACTGTGTGTGAGTGTGTGTGTGTGTGTGTGTGTGTGTGCGTGCGTGCGTGTGTGTGTACGCATGCTCGGGAGGAAGTGGAGAGGTTGTGGGGCTAGCAGTGTCTGGCGTGTGAGATCCCTGTGGTGGCGGCCATTTCCCTGTGTTACTAAACAAACAGGATGATAGCTCACTTATCTCGTTGATAACTGTTATTTCAGAACTTATTTCAGACCTTCAGATCATGGGTAAGAGCGGAGTACATCAACCTAAGTCATTCACAGACTGTATGAAATAGTGCACATTTGACCAGCTTCGATCACAGGGACACTCAGCTCATATCAGTTTACAAAAGCTCATGTAGACCTACACCAAGGAACCATTAAGCTTAATTCACCCAAGTGAAGGTGGTAAATCAATTATGCATTACACATTTTTACTGGACAAACCAATTAAATGTATTCAAAGTCATCCAGGTCACCCGTGATACAAGTCAGTATTCGACATCCATCCACACTTTGAATAATGACGTTTGGAACAACTTCTAAATGTTTTATGATTGAGAAACATGGATGAACTTCTAATTCTGACGAGAGACCGTGAGAGCTGGTTGGTGAAAGTATGATACATACACTGCATTCGGAAAGTATTCAGACCCCTTAACTTTTTTCACATTTTGTTACATTACAGCCTTATTCTAAAATGGATAAAATAAAATAAAAAATCCTCATCAATCTACAAACAATACCCCATAATGACAAAGCATAAACTGGTTTTTAGAATTTTTTGCAAATGTATAACAAATAAAAAACAGAAATACCCTTTGCTATGAGACTCGAAATGTATTTGTGCGCCAGTGGATATCCAGGTGCACAAGCACGTAGGCACTGACATAAGTTTGGCTCGAGGCATTGATTGTATTTGACGGGTGTTCTGTGTGTCGATACAACATGTCCAATGTTTTATCTGGCTTCTTTGAGAATGTGGCTGCTGCGCTCTGTTATTCATATTGATACAATCAATTTAAATGTCCACATTTACTCCACAGTTGGCGGTGCGGGACAGAAGAGATTGGGGAGAGGGGGATGGTTTAATTTTCGTGTACGCGGGAAGAGAGCGCTCACCCAAACTGTCACCATTTTAGGCCAGGGGCGCTTGATTCAGGCGATCCTTCTTGTTAAGTGCGTGCGTGAGGGGATGAGGTGATTGAGTTGGCGCCAGAGAGGTCGGGGTTAGGGGACAAGGACTGCACAGGTAGAGCCAGAAAGACTATACACTCTGATATAACCACAGGTGGAAAGAAACACAACGTACGGATAGAGGACCACATACCACCACGAGACTGTCCTCACAGAATAAAGCAGCAGAACTAAAATATTCAGAAAATAGGCCTTAATAGCCTATTATAGGCTATGTGGCTTAATTTATTAGGATAGGCTAATGTAGCCTAAAACACTGGGATTAGTGCACTGTTAGGCCTAGGCTACTTAAAGTGATAAGAAATCAATAGGCTAAATGTCTCTAAAGACAAGTTTTGCCAAACCCCACACCGACACCCGAGCTGATATTGGAGGTCGCCGATCAATAATCGAGTTTGATAAAATGCCGCTGCCAGTTTTACTCCTAGTTGGATTGGAAGTGTATGACACGCACGCGCACGCACACACACAGACACACACACACACACACACATACACATACACAGACACACACACACATACACACACACACACACACACACTACCCATGGACCCACTGTGCATGAGAACAGCAAATCATTTACACCACCATTTCGATTAATTATAATACGCTTCATCATAGTGCCTATTAAATTGACAGATAGGCAACATTTTCAGAAGAGACACTTGCGTGTGTATATGCTCTAACTCTCTTTCTCAGAAGAATAAAGAAAAGCTTGCAGTCCTCCGTGACTGCATTAGTAGACTATTGCATTTCATTTTAATTATTTACCCCTCCCTGAAAGTCCTCAACGTTCGTTATTAGCCGGGTCCAGATTTTAACGAGTTGGTATACCACACAAGTTTGGGAGCACCGCGAACCATTAAACTTTAATGTCGGTCAATTTGCCAGTGAGAATCTGGAGATCAAATATTAATAATTTTATGCCCTCTGTTAAATAATCAGGTCCCTGAAGCTTTCGAGAGGAGAGAAAATCAATGACCCATATGGTTTCATTTTCATTTAATTGTTTTAAAGGTTGTGTTTTTGTTTGTTGGATTTATACAAATTAATTAGGTCTAGATTAATAACGCATTCCGAAAACTGGCTTTGATAATTTATTGGGCTTTTATTTAGATATGTTACAGGTAGCCAAAATTTATTCATTTTAACTTGAATGTTATTGAATACATAATACAAAGCCATTGATCATTAATGACGTATACAGAGTGAATAAGACAGTTGCATTCAAAATACCGAGTTTGTAGTCAAATGGTTTATACTATTTTAATTTTATTTCACGAAATATTTGATAGGCATGCAAGGCGTGTGTGAATAGCCTGAATATGTCTGGGGGTAACTGACACATGCACACTCAGTCAATGGCTAATTAAAAAACATTCGTTTTGTAATGATGCCACTATAGGAAACATAAATAAATAATGGGGTCATTATAGGAGATCATTATAGGAGTTGTGCACGCGATATGCTTATCTTTAATTGGCCTATTTGATCGCTCTTTTTCCCTGAAAGCCTAAAAAACTCCCCCTGCTGTATATGGCATGGATATGTTTGGAAGTATTGGATTTTAATTACATATAGGCTATGCTACTAAGAAATATAGAATCAAGAGATGAACCTACAATTCACAAGTGAATTGAATAACTTTGGAATTACGCATGGGCCTATGCCAGTAATACGTTTTATATAAAGGATGAGCACATTGTAGGTCTGTTTGACATTCATTATGATATGCAGTTAACTAAAGGTTTAGTATGCTATTAATCGATTTACTTCCTCTTAATTTCCTTGTATCAAGACAAAGTTGGCTATTTGTTGATGTTTTTCCCCAATTATATAACCGATAGAGTTTTATTGTGCGTAATATTGTTGGGTTGCGTATTTGCTTGACCATGGACGTAGATTTGTTTCCAGTTCAATTGTGTTCCCAAGAAACACGGTCAAATAGAGACCTTTGATTAGGCCTACCTGAAATAAGTTGAACACAGAGGCCTATATCCATTTATTATTTATGATGGATGGATGGACGGAGCTCTCGAAGCACGTTAAACAATTTCACTGCTTGCACGGAGTTGACCACGCACCTATTTAATTGATGTTGTGAAAATGTACTGTACCATGAGGTGAAATAAATAGGCTACAGAATATAAACATTGCCTACTTTCACAAGACTCCGCCTGGTGTTTATGAAGTGTGCCACGAGTCCATAGAGGAGGCGCGCAGCTTTCACTGAATGAGCTTGTGGTCTCTCCGTAGTGTCTTTAGCCAATTGAGCCTCGAGGCCTAAAATTGGGTCTTAATCTCGCTCTGCCTATTTGGCACTTTGATTGATGCTCTCTTACTCCAGCCGGCAAGGCTGCCTGAGCCAAAAAGGAAGAAGAAAAAAACAGACAATCGCTTTTAGTTTAGCCTCACACACATACACTCTCTCACGCACACATGCACCCACACCTATTAGATAACGACTGGAGAGAGCAGAATACGTTTTTAAGCTCCAAGATAAGGCGCACGGCGTGGAGCACCTCTGTAACTCGCGGGGGGCTCGCGGAGGCCATGGATCATATTGAAGCGCATCTCCATCACACTCACGTGGAGCCCATCAGCTTTGGGATCGACCACATCCTCAACAACGTGGATCAGAGCTGCATGCTCGGCGGTAGGATGCCCGAGTCGGACTATGGACTCGGCTGCGTTGTCAGCACTGCCTACAACACCATGACCGGTAACTTCACCGGCAACAACTCTGGATATAACAGCAACGCATATGGGGTAGCCAATCTGAGCGGCACCTATAACATGAACATGGGGATGAACGTCAGTGGGAATAACGGAGTCATCCGTGTGCCTGCGCACCGGCCTCTGAACAGTGGACACTCGTCCATCCCCGGTGGTATGTCCACCATGCCAGGCTCGATTAACAACCTGACGGAATTTACCTTCCCCTGGATGGAGAGCAACAGAAGATACACCAAAGACAGGTTCACAGGTAGACCACCGCTAATGCACATAAAATGTGGTTGGTTGTCTGGGAATTAAATAGCAATATGCATGGCGTTGCCATGTTTATCATGAGACAATCCCTGTCATGCTATTTGTTTCTGATGTTGGTCCTTGAATGCACGTAGCCTAGTTATTTTTTCTGATGAACCTAGCTCTGAAAATAATCGATAATAAATCATATGCTAGGCTTCTGCTTAACACGCTGTGTAATTTCATGAGACAATTTTAGTTGATGAACACCAATGGCTTTTATTTATTTTATTAGGCCTTTATAGCTCGTAAGAAGCACCTACAATTAACGTTGACTTATAGATAATATAGCCTAAGACATCTGCATGCTATCGAAATAGCCTAAATTACATTTCCCAAATGGCTACAACAAAGTATAGGCTAACACCTACCCATTCTTGTTTCTTAGCGCTCCATGATTTAACATGAAAATGATCCTTCAAACCAACATTTTAAAAGTTAACTTCAAGCCTACACTCTTAGAAAAAAAGGTTCTGGATAGAACCAAAAGGGGTTCTATGCTTGCTTCATATATGGAACCGCTTAAAGTTCTATATAGAACCGAAATTGTTTCCATATAGAACCCTATATGGAACCCAAGGGTTATATAAGGAACCAATTATCAAATCAAAGTTTATTGGTTGTGTACACAGATTTGCATATGTCATCGAAGGTGTAGCCAAATGCTTGTGTTTCTAGCTCCAATAATGCAAAAACAATACACAGATTTTGGTTTTGAAGAAGAACTCCTGGGTTTTTGATCAAATAACCCTACAAAAGGTTCTATATAGAACATTTAGGGGTGCCATATATGAAGCAAGCAATAAAACCATTTTTGGTTCTATACAGAACCTTTTTTTCTAAGAGAGTGGGATGGTTTTAATTATTTGTTTTTTTACTAAAGTTTTTTCCTCCCACTTATATCATTCAGGCCTGCACGTATCAGAGTAGACTGTTAACAATAGGATGTTTGGTCTAGGAATTTGACATTTCATATTGAATTCGCACTTCTTTGTGTCACGTTCCGGCATTTGAACCCTTTAATTTTCCCTGCGAGCTATATATCTCCCCTCTCAGTCTGACGTTGATTGAACTTGCTTCGCTGCTATGTTGCTGCTCTCTTTCTGATTTTGCTGCTTGCTTTTGCCCCTATCTATCCGTCTCCCAATCCAGTGGCGCTTTCACCCCTCACTGTAACACGCCGTGTAGGTCACCCGTACCAGAACCGAACGCCCCCTAAGAAGAAAAAGCCCCGGACGTCTTTTACCCGCCTGCAGATCTGCGAGTTGGAGAAACGCTTTCACCGACAGAAGTACCTGGCTTCCGCAGAGCGCGCGGCTTTGGCTAAGGCCCTCAAGATGACTGACGCGCAAGTCAAAACATGGTTCCAGAACAGAAGAACAAAATGGAGGTGAGATTACTGATGATTATCTGTATAGCCTACATTTAACGTAGCCTATAAGGTGTACTCTCCAGCGCGGAATGTCATAGTTTGTTTGTGTGTGTGTGTGTGTGTGTGTGCGTGTGTGTGTGTGTGTGTGCGCGCTTGCGCGCGCGTGTGTGTGTGTTTTAGCTCTGTTGGTGATTTTATGTATAGCATGGGCTATTTATTTACACTCCAAGAAGGCTACAAACCCAACAAAAATAGCAATAGGCCAACACATTTGGGTGATATTTTACAAATATTAACTCTAACATAATAACGCATAGAAAATGATGTCTTTATGTATTATATGCCATGAATTAATTGTGTGCATTTGATAAAAATATGTACAAAAATCCAATGGCCCCACTTCTACGTCTACCCCAGGTCGTAAATAGTATTTTATTATTGACGTTTTCGGTTCTAAACCTTTGCATTCAGTTAATTAATATTGTCTTGCAACAGTCAAGGAAAATACAAAGTGAGTCTTATAATGAGTTACATTCTGTGGCAACTTACTATATCCTATCCCACAAAAGTAGGATCATGATTCCCCTTAGCATATGACTACTCTTGTAAAAGTGAAAAGGTTTTTTCATCTTTCGAAATAATGTTATTTCAGACAAAAATAATGTGTTCTAAGGTCTTTATTAAAGATATTTTCAGGTGAAACATATCGTGGGTAATAGTGGAAGGCCTATTTGTCCACGTCTTTTACGCATTAATATAGAAGTTATTTTCAGTAGCCTATCTACTGAAGCAGTTAAATACATCTCTGGAGATTGGATTTTAGAAAATTAAAAAATAACAAAACAATCAACGATTAAATATGATGTTATATAGCCTAGCCCTAAGAATAAGTATGAAGTCAATGGGAGAACATAACAGCAAAATCTAAAGAAAGATTTAGGCCATCAGACGAAGACAAATTAATTGCCAAAACTTTATTTATTGCCACATAGGCTATTGTTGGCTGAGAAAAATGTCGAACTTTGTGGGAAATTTGCATTTGGATATCAGCTTTTAGCCAACAGGTTAATAATGCTTAAGCAAGCAATTTAGCCTACAGGCTAATTTTGTCAAACAATGTGTTAAAATCTAGGCTAATCATGCTTGATTAAACGTGTTTAAATTAATCCAGAAGACATTCACTTTGTGTCAAAATGTGATGTAGGCCTCTAGGCCTGTACGTCTCAGTGTCTGACGCCTCAGTGTCTCTCTTGTGTCTCCGGTGTTCTAGACGCCAGACAGCGGAGGAGAGAGAAGCAGAGCGACAGCAGGCCAATCGGATCCTCATGCAACTCCAACAGGAGGCTTTTCAGAAAACGATAAACCAACCGGCAAACCCGGACCCGCTCTGCCTACATAACAGCTCCTTGTTTGCGCTTCAGAACCTCCAGCCGTGGACTGAAAACACCGCCAAAATCAGCAGCGTGTCCGCCTGCGAATAACAAACTCTGACCGCTTTTATTTTCTCTCTTTAAAGTGATTGTAGTAATATAGGGAACAACTTTTTAAGATCATGAAGAGGAGTTGAAAAAATATGACACACGAGGACCAGGATTTATCTGACACTGCCTCGAAAAAAGTTTAGGTTGATAGTGTCAGTGAATTTAAGCCAGGACACGAGCCCAATAGCAACGTGCTTTTTGAGTTTCAGTTTATCTGCCTGTTTTTACGTGAATTCATTTCGGAAGTTTTATTTACAATTTTCAGTAGAACATAATCCAGTCCTAATTATGGACTAAGCCTATAGATAGACCTTGATATAAGTTAATAATAAGTAAGCACTTATTTTAGCACTTTCTCTTACAGGAAAACGTATAGATATTCATACCTGATCATTTGAGGAATAGGCCTAATTCAAGAAAAATGTATCGATTCGTAATAATAATAATAATATGCCATTTAGCAGACGCTTTTATCCAAAGTGACTTACAGTCATGTGCGCATACATTTTTAGGTATGGGTGTTCCCGGGGATCGAACCCACTACCCTGGCGTTACAAGCACCATGCTCTACCAATTGAGCTACAGAGGACCGTTTGTGGCATAAATTCAGTAGCCTATCTGTATCTCATAACAATGTTTATATTGCTAACAATGGTTATAAATTAGGTTTTAGCAGTTGGCTAGACGCAACCCCTTTCTCTCTGTGCAGGGAAGAAGCAATGACAATAGGTGACAATTCACCACCTCATCAAGTTTCTCTCTTATAAATGAGTAATTATCTTTGACCTTTTACCATATCACTCAAGCACTTATTAATTTGGATTAAACTTTATTGCAGTCTGCTATTTACCTGGTATTTGCTTAGAAATTAGTTAGCTAAATATTTTCCTAAATAATTATCCGATATTAGTTGTTGATTTTGTCTTTCAAACCACCACCATGGTAGCAATATTAATGTTGCCTTGAGTTTGTTGAAGTGAAAATGTTTTTTTTTGTTTTTCTGGTAGGTAGCCTATCCATTGTTACTATGCAATTTCTTAATAAAAACCAGGTAAACAGCTGAATTATGGCTGTAAAATAAGGTGTTATTTGTTAAATTGTCTTGTACTTTAGGCTATAGTCCTCTAATAATTTAAGTTATGGTGATCCATTTATAAATATGGCTATAATTATAAGGCCATATGAAATATTTTTAAAGACTTAATACAGCAGTGTTGTGCTTTGTGTTTTTGTCATATTTTGTTTTAAACCAATGATCATCATTCATTTTGGAGTACATGGAAGGAACTACATTGCTGTGTCTGGGACAACTGATGGCCAGAACCCTCTTTGACTATAGGAACCATCCCTCATATATCTGCCCTATTAGTCAATACCAGACCTTTATAATGGGTGTTTCCAGCAAGTGATTGATACTGGTTGCTTGATCATGATGAATGTGAATCTACATTATGGAGTATGCGGCTCTGTACTTGTGTGTTAGTGTGACACTCATTGCAACTGTAAAGTGTATGTATGTGTGTGTGTGTGTGTGTGTGTGTGTGTGTGTGTGTGTGTGTGTGTGTGTGTGTGTGTGTGTGTGTGTGTGTGTGATGCTGATCTTATGCAGCTGTAGGACAGTGTGTGTGTGAGAGTTAGTCCAGGGCCTCTCTCCCCATGGTCAAAAAGGAATGTAGGGTAGAATTTCCCCATCTACTCAGAAATATCAGCACTGCAGCGTCACTTAAGTGGCTTTTCCAAAACCCCTAAAATTCCTAAACCAAGCAAGCATGCTGGCTTTCAGTTGTTTCAAAGCCCTCAAGGAAAAAAGGTGGTCATCAATTAAAATAAGTGGATAAGGACAGTGAGTGGCAGATTAGAATGAGGGCTTAAGCAACACCTTGCATTTCTTTCGTGTCCTCATCAGTCTTCTCATTTTTATTTTTTGAATCAGTATTCTTATTTGTTTTTTCATTACATTAAAATTATTTAGGCTTGGTTTATGTAATCAAATACATGTTATTGTATTTCGACCAAGTGAGCATTTACTACTTGTTTTCTCTGCCACAATTCCACTTGTCGTAACTACAATCAAACAATATTCGTGACACAGCCACAAATATTCCTCAGTTCTTGTGTTGCTATTATTCCTTTTTGTAACATACTGTGTGAAGTATGGATATTTCCAAACATGTCCTCCGTTTGATCTTATTGGGCTTTGCTTCCCTAATCTGTATTGTTGCAATGCATTTATCACTACACACTCCCAATGAGCATTAACCCTGAGCTACAGCTTAGTCTCCTCTTTACAGTAATGTATAACAGCCACAGTGAGTCACTGAAGGCCATGCATTTTTCATTCACCACCAGGGAAACAAAGCAGCACATCCTGAACAACATTAATTAAGAAGTTGAAACATAATTTGCAATAAACCGATCTGTGTCATGTCCTTCATGAACATTGCTACAATTAATTTGCAATAAATCCTATATATTAATGAATAGGACTGTATGAGACAAATTAGCTACAGTATAATCTCTTGTCTTCTAGACCCAGATGAATCACTGTTCCATGCAAAGCCATAAATCAATGTGTAGCCTATGTCTCTGAATTTGAAATGTATGAATGGAGCAAGGTTATTTTTCATTTCGAACTGCATTTAAAATAAATAGTTAATTGCAGACTTTATCCTGCAATCATTGTTTAATCATCATGACCAGAATAGGGCAATTTGTACGTTACGAATGTGTATTAAATGATTTTGTATTATTTGTAGTATTTGTATTCATGGTTTTATATTTGATAAATGTTTGGCTCTTCTAACCCATTAGTTATCTTGTTTAACATATAAGAAAATACTAAATAATGTCCATAAAAGCATTCCATAGGGCGGCGCACAATTGGCCCAGCGTCGTCCGGGTTTGGCCGGTGTAGGCCGTCATTGTAAAGAAGAATTTGTTCTTAACTGACTTGCCTAGTTAAAAAGGTTAAAACAAATAAAAATAAAAAAATACCAAAGCTGTATCCCAATTTTTAACAAGGATTTATTTTCTCATCTCCTCTGGACCACTGATCGGTGGATTGATAGGTTACCATACTTCTTCCACACTTCACTGTTTTTAGTGATAAAGGATCCAAGGAATGCAAGAGAACCCATGAGAAACATCAATCTGTGTGTGTCACAAATAGCCATGCCAATGAAAATAGACTTTTTCAGACATGCACACATGCATACACTTTTTAAGGAGAAGAACATAGACCCATGCATTTTCCCACAGACATTCATAATGATGTTATCTCACGTTCTGCATCCAGAAGACATGATGATGAAAGCACTTACACAAGGACATACCGGTGGTGGTAGGTTGTGTTGTGTCCAAGGCTGCATCTGATCCCAATGCCTGACTGACGGTCAATGCTATACGGGATCCTTAGGACACCCCAACTCTGACGTTACCTCCCATTGATGTTGACATTTAAAATGGTTAAAGTTAGAGTTAGGTAAGGGTTAGGGTAAGAGTAGAGGTTAAGGTTAGGGTTTAGGATAGGGACGTCCCAAGGATCCCAAATTGCACTGCACCCTGATTGACTCAAACCCTTTACTTTGGCTCGCCCTGGTGGCCATACGTAGTTAATGCAGGGTTCATTTTGTCGCAATATGATGACGTTACAGACGTAATTAAAGCTTGCCAAAACACCATACAATTGTGTAAATGACTGTTTGACCTTTCTTAACAAGCCAGTGTATCTAGCTAACGGCAAGCAATATGTCTCTCCTACGCGTATGTGCTTCTACATCGATACGCCATGTGACCCAAGGGTTAGTCGTGGAGTCTGCTTTTACAGGTGCGTGTCTTAACTCGAAGTGTCGTTTCTCAAAGCCTAACCGCAATGTGCGCATGCTTGCTAGCTAGTAAACTAAACAACATCAAAATCGACGTTTATTTGTCACGTGCAAAATATACAGCAGGCGTAATTAGGACAGTGAAACGCTTATTTGCAAGCTCTTCCTAAGAAATGTAGTAATACTAGCCTAAGTCATATAAAATAAATACACACGATAAATAAGAAAAGTAGACGAGAATGAAATAAATACACAGGAAAACTGGGAAGTGGTAAAAACGACATGATTGTGTTGAGTGGTTTTGAAGTGGGAGCAATTTTTTAACCAATAAGGTTTTTAGCTAGCTTGATAATAAGTAAGCTTGCTAATAATACAATTGGCTAGCTTGCTTAAAGCTGCAATATGTCACTTATTTGGGCGACCTGACCAAACTTGCATAGAAATGTGATTTATAGATCTGTCATTCTAATTGAAAGAAAGTCTAAGAAGCGGTAGATCTGTTCTATGTGCGCTATTTCTATGCTTCCCGTTAAGTTATTTTTTTTTTTCATCTTTTACTTTAGGATTTGTACACCAGCTGAAAATACAATTTCTTTGTTTATGGAAAATATATTTCACAGCGGTATAGATGGTACAACAGAGCTGCCAACTCTCACGCATTGGCCGTGAGACTACTACTACTACTACTACTACTTCTTCTTCGGTGAGGTTTAACGGCGGTTGGAATCCAGTAAATGTTGCATTACCACCAGCTAGCAGACTGGAGTATAACTCCCTATACTTAGCTTTAAAAAAAATGAAAAAAATACCCTACCATCTAATACTACAATCACAAAAAATAAATAATGATATTCAAATCTACCATACTCCACTATTTAAATCTATTTATTCCCACTTCAGGCCTACAGCCTGAAGGGATGGGACACCACCACTTAACACACCCTGTAACTCTTCTGATGTCAAGTCTCGCACACCCAAATACCTCTCTGCAGCTGCCACCACATCCTCTATTTTCTGCGATTTAGGTTCCATCCCTCAGTACAGTTGATAACCATTGCTATAAATGCCAAAAATCCAATCTTACTGAAACATCACTTGTTGGTGTATCCCTCTGTACTGGTACAGATCTACTACTCACACCATTCCTCTCAGGATCCCTCCCCCTTGACCCATATTCCTCTACTTTCTTCACTGCCTCAGCATATGACAACTTCTGCACTACTTCAACCCTGGAAACCTCAACCTGCCTCTCTCGCACCAGACATTTCGGATCCCCAGCCCCATGGGCACCCCTACAATTAACACATATCACTACTTTCCCCAATGCTACACATTCCTTTGTCTCATGCCTTTCTGCACACTTCTCACACCTAGGAACCTCCCTCCTACACAGTGCTGCCACATGCCCATAAGCTTGACACCTGTAACAACATAATGTATTCGGCACAAAAGCTCGTACGGGATAACTTATATATCCTAACATCACTTTGTCGGGCAATGACTCAACATCAAAACTCAAAAGAACAGACTATGACTCTTCTGTTTCTCCACTCATGCCACCCTGTCTGCGTTGCACCAAACGACAAGCATCACAAACACTGGGAATCTTCCCCTTCAGTTGGTCAGCTTTCACATATACTGCTACCCCACTAATCACGCCGTTCAATGGTGCCCTTTTTCTTGAGAACAAAACAATTCACATTTCTTGCCCCCATTCGTTTAACACAGCGCGCCTGATCCCTCTGACCAGCAGAAACACAAACAATTATCACTAGAACACTTCTGGTTACCCTCACCGATTTCACAGCACCCAACTCTTTTCACCCACCCTGAAACCACAAATGGATCAGCCAAAAGGCAAGGGTCCATTTTTTCAAAAAACGTAATTCCTACTGTCACAGACTCATCTTTATCCTGACCCTCGGTGCAAACCTCGTGCTCCGACAACTTCCGACAACTTCACCACACCTACCACCTCCGATATTTCGCCCTCATTCACTTCCATTTCTCCTCCTGTCTTCAACTCACTCTGTTTACACTTTCTACCATTTTCTTTAACAAACCATCTCGCAATTTTTAACTGACTCAAGCTCACCCTCTTCCTCCCTCTCTCTGTTAGACCTCCTCTGCCTCTCTTTTTCCCTCCCTTCCTCCTCTGTATTCCAAGTATAACTCTCCTTATGATAGTACTGCACTTCTCCTGAAATGCATCTAGTTCTTGCCTTGTCTAGGGATGACATTTCTCCTCCGACTCCCCCTACTCTTCCAATTTCCCCCACGTCCAATACGTATGTACTGATTTCTTCGTTATGTAGACCCTCAAACACTGAAGTCAGACATGTTTGTTTTGATGTGACGCATCAATGTGGCCCAATCTACTGGGAAACTGGTCAGAATTGAAGGAATGATGGAATGGCGCTAAATACAGGGAAATTCTTGAGGGAAACCTGTTTCAGACTTCCAGAGATTTGAGACTGGGACGGAAGTTCACCTTCCAGCAGGACAATGACCCTAAGCATACTGCTAAAGCAACACTCGAGTGGTTTAAGGGGAAACATTTAAATGTCTTGGAATGACCTAGTCAAAGCCCAGAACTCAATTCAATTGAGAATCTGTGGTATGACTTAAAGATTGCTGAACACCAGCGGAACCCATCCAACTTGAAGGAGCTGGAGCAGTTTTGCCTTGAAGAATGGGCAAAAATCCCAGATGGGCCAAGCTTATAGAGACATACCCCAAGAGACTTGCAGCTGTAGTTGCTGCAAAAGGTGGCTCTACGAAGTATTGACTTTGGGGGGGTGAATAGTTATGCACGCTCAAGTTTTCTGTTTTTTTGTCTGTCTTGTTTGTTTCAGAAGAAAACATATTTTGCATCTTCAAAGTGGTAGGCATGTTGTGTAAATCAAATGATACAAACCCCCAAAAAATCAATTTTAATTCCAGGTTGTAATGCAACAAAAAAGGAAAAATGCCAAGGGGGGTGAATACTTTCGCAAGCCACTGTAGCTAACCAATCAGGTTCAATGTTAGCTAGCTAACATAGAGCTATAACTAGCAATGCAAATGGCTCTGCGATACGAATAATATTACTACACAGATCATACACGTAACGTTCGCTAGCTAGCCAGCCAGCTAACGTTAGCTAGCTAGCTAACAGTACACTTTAACTTGAAATGAAAATGACTTTCTGACAAAATTAGAAACATATTATTTTCTCCATCTCCTTAGCTCTCATACTCTAATGCCACTGATTTCAAAACTCGGTCCTCCAGAAAGTGGAGAGCAACACTTATGCAGTTCTACTACGTGATATCATTTAAAAAAGCAGCGTTAGAAAGGATTACCTACACATACTGACCAGCTCATATTATAGACAGAAGCGGGCTACATGGCAGACCAATCTGAACTCCTCTCCCGGCATGCCCAGCCCACTCATTATCTCAGCCAAGGTTGCTGTCTTTGTGTGGCTAAACAAACTAGGCTCGTAATTTAACACTGTTATTCGTATTTACAGATGGTATACAAGTTTGTTATTAAGGCACATGAAAGTTCACATGTTCCAGAAGTGCTCTTCACTGACGACTGGGGTGATGGTCAGATTCGCGTTTATCGTCGAAGGAATGAGGTGGAGGGTCCGTCATTGTCTGGGGCGGTGTGTCACAGCATCATCGGACTGAGCTTGTTGTCATTGCAGGCAATCTCAACGCTGTGCGTTACAGGGAAGACATCCTCCTCCCTCATGTGGTACCCTTCCTGCAGGCTCATCCTGACATGACCCTCCAGCATGACAATGCCACCAGCCATACTGCTCGTTCTGTGCGTGATTTCCTGCAAGACAGGAATGTCAGTGTTCTGCCATGGCCAGCGAAGAGCCCGGATCTAAATCCCATTGAGCACGTCTGGGACTTGTTGGATCGGCGGGTGAGGGCTAGGGTCATTCCCCCCAGAAATGTCTGGGAACTTGCAGGTGCCTTGGTGGAAGAGTGGGGTAACATCTCACAGCAAGAACTGGCAAATCTGGTGCAGTCCATGAGGAGATACACTGCAGTACTTAATGCAGCTGGTGGCCACCAGATACTGACTGTTACTTTTGATTTTGATTTTGACCCCCCCCTTGTTCAGGGACACATTATTCAATTTAGTCACATGTCTGTGGAGCTTGTTTATGTCTCAGTTGTTGCATCTTGTTATGTTCATACAAATATTTACATGTTAAGTTTGCTGAAAATAAATGCAGTTAACGGTGAGAGGACATTTCTTTTTTTGCTGAGTTTATTTTGTCTATGTAGAGTAAGATGATGGCGAGGATCTTCAACGAGTAGGCATAAACCACCTGAATATTGATATTCATTCGATCTTTCTTGAAGGTAGGGTGATTTTGAGAAATGAATTGTTATAACAAGAACATTTTCAAACACCCAGCTCTTCAGGGGAGGCCAACCCTGGAGAGCAAGCAGGATTTTCTTCCAGAAAAGAGAGTTCACCCAAATTACAAAATTTGTGTCCATACCTTGAAAGCAGTCTATGGACAAGGAGACTACAATCTATGATTTGGTTACCCACTGCCATCGACCATTGATATTAAAATGTTACTTTACATTTCATGGCCAAACAATCTCAAAGTAACAGTCGTTGAATTTTGAGCTCATTTAATGTTCAAAGCATCCTGAATACATCTGACCTGTGGTTTTTATTTTAAAAAATGTCCACCCTGGTCATGCGCCTAAGCCATGTCAAAATACGTAGAATTGCAGGAAATGAGCTTTAAAACAGTAATATTTTCCATCTAGGGGTTGTGCCAGGGGGCAATGAAATTCACATAGCAAATCTCACTCCAAGCTTTCTTCAAAAGTTGGCAGCCCTGGTACAATGAATCTCTACAGTATACTTGCTTGTTTTGGCGAACTATTTTAATTTTAGCAACCAGGAAATGGTTCCTACACTGTCACACATAATTTGTTTAGAAAGTCTAAACCTAGAGATTGATACCCTTCTCAAGCCACCTGTTAAACAATCATCTCATGTTGATATGTAAAAATCATACTGAAATATCAACACACATGAATCTTCTAGGTTAGGTATGAAGTGGTTAATGCCTCAAATGTGATGTGATTCTCTTGTGTAAAGGATGCTTGCGGACAGCAAGTAGAGCAGCGAAGGACAAGGAGCCACTGCGCAAGGCCAAAACCCCCCAGGGCCGCTTTGACACGAATGATGAGAAGATAAAGGATCCCCTTGAAAGTAGGACAAATTACACTGAACAAAAATATAAATGCAACAATTTCAAAGATTTTAATGTGTTACTGTTAATATAAGGAAAGCAGTCAATTGAAATTAATTAATTAGGCCCTAAACAATGGATTTCACATGACTAGGAATACAGGTATGCATCTGTTGGTCACAGATACCTTTAATTAAATACATTAAAAAGTAGTGGTGTGGCTCAGAAAACCAGTCAGTATCTGGTGTGACAACCACCACGTGGTCTGCGGTTGTGAGGCCAGTTGGATGTTCTGCCAAATTCTCTAAAATGACGGAGGCGGCTTATGGTAGGTAGATTAAATTATCTGGCAACAGCACTGGTGGACATTCCTGCAGTCAGCATGCCAATTGCACGCTCCCTCAACTTGAGACGTGGCATTGTGTTGTGACAAAACTGCACATTTTAGTGGCCTTTTATTGTCCCCAGCACAAGGTGCACCTGTTAAATGATCATGCTGTTTAATCAGCTTCTTGATATGCCACACCTGTCAGGTGGATGGATTATCTTGGCAAAAGCGAAATGCTCACTAACAGGGATGTAAACAAATTTGTGCACAACATATATGAGAGAAATAAGATGTTTGTGCGTATGGAACATTTCAGGGATGTTTTATTTCAGCTCATGAAACATGGGACGAACACTTTACGTGTTGTGTTTATATTTTTGTACAGTATACATACAGTGCATTCGGAAAGTATTCAGACCCCTTCCCTTTTTCCACATTTTGTTACGTTACAGCCTTATTCTAAAATTGATTAAATAAAACATTTTCCTCATCAATCTACACACAATACCCAATAATGACAAAGCGAAAACAGATTTTTAGACATTTTTGCAGATTTATAAAGAACAGAAATACCTTATTTACATAAGTACTCAGACTCGGGTGCATCCTGTTTCTACAACTTGATTGGAGTCCACCTGTGGTAAATTCAATTGATTGGACATGATTTGTGAAGGCACAGACCTGTCTATATAACGTCCCACAGTTTACAGTGCATGTCAGAGCAAAAACCAAGCCATGAGGTCGAAGGAATTGTCCGTAGCACTCCAAGACAGGATTGTGTCGAGGCACAGATCTGGGGAAGGGTACCAAAAAATTCTGCAGCATTGAAGGTCCTCAAGAACACAATGGCCTCGATCGTTCTTAAATGGAAGCAGTTTGGAACCACCAAGACTCTTCCTAGAGCTGGCCGGCCAAATTGAGCAATCGGGGGAGAAGGGCCTTGGTCAGGGAGGTGACCAAGAACCCGATGGTCACTGACAGAGCTCGAGAGTTCTTCTGTGGAGATGTGAGAACCTTCTAGAAAGACAACCATCTCTGCAGCACTCCACCAATCAGGCGTTTATGATAGAGTGGCCAGACGGAAGCCACCTAAAGGACTCTCAGACAATGAGAAACAAGATTATCTGGTCTGATGAAACCAAGATTGAACTCTTTGGCCTGAATGCCAAGCGTCACGTCTGGAGGACACCTGGCACCATCCCTATGGTGAAGCATGGTGGTGGCAGCATCATGCTGTGGGGATGTTTTTCAGCGGCAGGGACTGGGAGACTAGTCAGGATTGAGGGAAAGCTGAACGGAGCAAAGTACAGAGAGATCCTTGATGAAAACCTGTTCCAGAGCGCTCAGGACCTCAGACTGGGGCGAAGGTTAACCTTTTAACAGGACAAGACCCTAAACACACAGCCAAGACAAAGCAAGAGTGGCTTCGGGACAAGTCTCTGAATTTCCTTGAGTGGCCCAGCCAGAGCCCGGACTTGAACCCGATCAAACATCTCTGGAGAGATGCTCCCCATCCAACCTGACAGAGCTTGAGAGGATCAGCAGAGAAGAATGGGAGAAACTCCCCAAATACAGGTGTACCAAGCTTGTAGCGTCATACCCAAGAAGACTCGAGGCTGTAATCGCTGCAAAAGGTGCTTCAACAAAGTACTGAGTAAAGAGTCTGAATACTTATGTAAATGTGATATTTCAGATTTGTATATTTTAATGAATTTGCAAAAATGTCTAAACCTGTTTTTGCTTTGTCATTATGGGGTACTGTGTGTAGATTGAAGGGGGAAAAAACAATTTAATCAATTTTAGAATAAGGCTGTCACGTAACAAAATGTGGAAAAAGTCAAGGTGTATGAATACTTTCCGAATGCACGGTTTATTCACTGTTGCAGATAAAGCAAAATGTTGCAGATACCTTCTAGGATGCTCCATTACCTCTCACACTGTAATCATTCCCCATTGATTTTCCAGAGTTCCCTGATGGTGTGAACCCAGCCACTAAGGAGCAGGGGGGGCCCCGGGGCCCAGAACCCACGCGCTACGGAGACTGGGAGAGGAAGGGCCGCTGTGTCGACTTCTAGTTTCCATACCTGGTATATTACACATGCGATGTGGACTGGACATACTTTAGCTATAACTTATGCATCTATTTCTGAGGACTGTTGTGCAAGAGACCAGGAATGGTGCACCATACTGAATCAGGCTGGACTATTTCCCCATGAACGATACAATCTGATTGTATTTCACATTTATACACATGTAGTCTGTAGAACAGTCTCTTACTTTTTATGGTGCAATACTCACGTTGCACACTGATATTGTCTTCATTTGTTGAAATGTATGATGATGATGATGAGACATGATGACAGTGAACAGTGGAGGCTGCTGAGGGAGGATGGCTCATAATGGCTGAAATGGAGCGTAATAGCTGGAATGGAGTGAATGGAATGATAACCCCCCCCCCCCCAAACAAGATTTTTGATGCCATTCCATTCACTCCAATTCCGGCCAATTTTATGAGCCGTCCTGCCCTCGGCAGCCTCCACTGATAGTGAGTGATTGTCATGCAAGGTTATTACTTCCTGTACAGAGATGTCAATGTTGTGAATAAATACAATTGTAAAAATTCTGGAGATTACTCTGGCATGTTTTCACTTTTTGATGTATGTTCATGATATTGAGGAGTCATCTACAATGCCTCTGATCGTCAGTATTCCTACATTAGCGCATGTCTCTTGTCACTCAACACCCTTTCTCTTTCCTGGCTCTCGGTTGTTTATCGATTCTATGCGTACTGTACAATGAAGGGAAGTGCTCCTGCTCACCGACACTCAACAGGCAGCCACCTGACATCCATACCTGACCGGCTCTTCTATGTCTTATTGTCTGACTGGCACGCCCTTACCCTGTAACATGTACTGAACAAAAATATTAACGCAACATGCAACAATTTTAAAAGATTTGACTGAGTTACAGTTCATAGAAAGAAATCAGTCAATTTGACATACATTTTATCAGCTTGATATGCCACACCTGTCAGGTGGATGGATTATCTTGGCAAAGAAGAAATGCTCACCAACAGGGATGTAAACAAATTTGTGCACAACATTTGAGAGCAAAACGTTTTTTTGTGCGTATGGAACATTTCAGGGATATTTTTTGCAGCTCATGAAACATGGGACCAACACTTGACATGTTGCGTTTATATTTTTGTTCAGTATTGAAGCAGTGGAGCCATCTGTTGCGTGTGGCTGTATTGAGAAATTTGTAACACAAACTGAGATAACAAAAGTGTTCTAATACCAGCACACCAATAAGTCCTTATTGACCCGTATTGAGTTCAGTTGTGATATTAAATGATGAAATACTGTGAACAATGTGCACAAAACGAATGTATATACTAGTTTCTTACAGATGTGGCCCCCCACTAGAGGTTAGTGTTAGCTACAGTCTGGGAGCTGTCTGCTCATCTCATTGGTTGAGAGTAGCAGCAGAGCAATAGTAATGGCGTCTTTTTTTAGGCACTAGCTCCGCCATGGTTCGTTGGACAAAGCCTTTGGGAAAATTAATGGAGTTTTTGTAGCTAGGGTTTTTGGATAAATGCTGAAAATAAGGTCTCTGGTAAACACAGGCTTAGGATATCTTTTATACATTTTGTTTTATGAGATCTTCGTCAGCTAATGTCACTGTGGATTTTTGAGCATTATGTAATTCATGAAGGTCATATTAACTGACTATCTCATAGAACAAACCTATACAATATCCTAAGCCTGTGTAGTAACCTCTGACCTTTATTTTAGGCTTTTATCCCAAAACCCTATCCTTTCTCCATTCATTTTCCCCATATGAATGGCTGAACGAACAAGACGTAACTAATTTCCGGTTTTTAGGACTACAAGATGGTGAGCTCTATTGAACTATTTCCTTTTCTGATGTTGAGAGGAAGAGGCAAAGCAAGAGGATCGTCAATTTGTCCACACGGGAATACAGTGATAAGCAGACCGCCTGCCTTCCGCCTTTGGGACGACTCCCATTGTTCTGATGGAAATAAGACAATCTAGTCATTATATACAGTATCTCTGGTTGTATCTTTGTCACAGGAAGGAATGTAGTGAAACAAATGTTGCCGTAAGGATGCGTCCATTGCAATATTTTTTTGTTGACATATATTCATTCAACAGGCACGCGCTTAAGAAAACGGTATGTTCTGTTTGAGCCTCTCGTGGTGTGAAGACCTTTGTTAAATGGCCAGGACTGAGAGCAGGGTTTTCGTGAGCTAGGGGCTGGGCTGCTAATGTCATTTTAGAACTGGTTCAATATAGAAATTGGCTACCTGAAATGCAGTAGCCTCTGGTACATAGAGTAAGTCTGTAGTTTACATTGATCATTCTTGTGAATGTGCTGTCACCATCCATACATTTCCTTATTTTGTATTCCGAGTGGAAACGCAGAATGGAAAAACAGAATACGGCATTTTCTTCGATTTATATTTCTGAATTGGAAAAATGAAAATCAGAAATCGACTTCTATGCTCATTTATTGTCAAATTTGGTTATGGAATAACGGAAAACAAAAAACATTTATTCAATTTTAGATTTTTGTTTTTCGTTTTGTTCATACACCCTCAAAATATTCAAGAGGCTTAAGGTTGGCAGCACAAAGAAAAGGATTAGATTGTGTGAGTGTGACAGGAAGATAACAATACTAATGTTAGCTAAGATGCAGAACCTATTATGAAGTTAGCATGCCAATGAACCTGGCGCCGACGAAGATGGCGGCCTCGCGACTAGCTCTTAGGAAACTTTGTTTTTTATGTATTATGTTTTTACATTATTAGCTCAGAAAGTGTTTTGTATCATTACATACAGCCGGGAAAAACTATTGGATATCAGAGTGGCGGTAACTCACCAGCATTATGACCAGGAATACGACTTTCCCGAAGCAGATCCTTTGTTTGCTCTCCCCAGGGCAATTGAACTGATTCCAGCGGCTGACCCAAAACATCGCTGGTGGAGGAGAGGCACCCGGAGCGGCCTGCTGGTTCGACTTAGGAGGAGCGCACACCACCCACCGCTTCCAAGTATACTACTCGCTAATGTTCAGTCTTTGGATAACAAAGTTGACGAGCTCAGGGCAAGGATTTCTTTCCAGAGAGACATCAGGGCCTGTAACATACTTTGTTTCACGGAAACATGGCTCTCTGGGGATATTCTGTCTCAATCGGTCTAGCCAGATGGATTCCCAGTTCATCACGCAGACAGAAATCAATATCTCTCTGGGAAGCAGAAGGGCGGAGGTGTGTGTTTTCATGATTAACGACTCATGGTGTAATTGTAGTAACATACAGGGACTCAACTCCTTTTGTTCACCCGACCTAGAATACCTCACAATCAAATGCCGACCGTATTATCTCCCAAGATAATTTTCTTTGGTTATAGTCACGGCCGTGTATATCCCCCCTCAAGCCGATACCACGACGGCCCTCAAACCTCACTGGACTTTTATGCAAACTGAAAACCGCATATCCTGAGGCTGCATTTTATTGTAGCCGGGGATTTAAAAAAAGCAAATTTGAGGACTAGGCTGCCGAAGTTCTATCAACACATCGAATGTTGTACTCGGGCTGCTAAAATCATTGCTATTCGAACTTCCAGGATGGTTATAAGGCCCTCCCCAGCCTTCCTTTCGGCAAATCTGACCACGACTCCATTTTGCTCCTCCCTTCCTATAGGCAGAAACTCAAACAGGAAGTACCCGTGCTAAGGACTATTCAACGCTGGTCTGACCAATCGGAATCCACGCTTCAAGATTGTTTTTGATCACGCGGACTGGGATATGTTCCGGGTAGCTTGCGAAAATAATTTAAACGAATACACTGAAACTATGACTGAGTTTATCAGGAAGTGTATAGGAGATGTTGTGTCCACTGTGACTAATAAAACCTACCCTATCCAGAAACCGTGGATAGATGGCAGCATTCTCGCAAAACTTAAAGCGCGAACCACCGCATTTAACCATGACAAGGTGACTGGGAATATGGCAGAATACAAATTGTGTAGCTACTCACTCCGCAAGGCAATTAAACTAGCAAAACATCAGTATAGAGACAACGTGGAGTCACAATTCAACGGCTCAGACACGAGACGTATGTGGCAGGGTCTACAGATGATCACAGACTACAAAAGGAAAACCAGCCACGTCGCCAACGTCTCGCTTCCAGACAAGCTAAACACCTTCTTCGCCCGCTTTTGAGGATAACACAGTGTCACCGACGTGGCCCACTACCAAGGACTGTGGGCTCTCCTTCTCCGTGGCCGACGTTAACAAAACAAAGGAGATTGTGGATTTCAGGAAACAGCAGAGGGTGCACCCCCCTATCCACATCGACGGGACCGCAATGGAGATGGTGGAAAGCTTCATGTTCCTTGACATACACATCACTGACAAACTGAAATGGTCCACCCACGCAGACGGTGTGGTGAAGAAGGCGCAACAGAGACTCTTCAACCTCAGGAGGCTGAAGAAATTTGGCTTGGCACCTAAAACCCTCACAAACTTTTACAGATGCCCAATTGAGAGCATCCTGTCGGGCTGTATCACGGCCCAACAACCGCAGGGCTCTCCAGAGGGTGGTGCGTTCTGCCGAACGCATGCTAAACTTGGCTCACTCTTGTTTAACTGCCTTTTGATTAAATCGGTTTGATTCTATGTTAAAATTTGCTTCAAGTGTGGTTTTTACTGAAAGTTGACAGATGGCATATGGAGGGATGTGGGACAAGAGTGCATAGATGGGATTGGTTGAATAAACTCCCACTCCCCCTACCTCCCTTCTCTTTATAAGTAATACAAGGAAATGTAATTGCTGCATTTTACCTGTGATTCATAATGAAATATAATATTTTACAAAATTAGATTTCGTGATATTACTTTGTCTTTACACATCTATTCACTACTGGCCAAATGCAGTCAATATCCACTTCAGCTAGCATTTCCTGTTTTTAGGCCTGTTTAAACATTTTACTGTAAAGCACTTTGGATGAAGTGACATGCTCTATTATTATGCTTCATTATGTGTTGGTACTGTATGTACAATAAGGTATCCAATATTGTTAAATCTGACATGGGTTAGGACCTCCCAAGTGGCGCAGCGGTCTAAGGCACTGCATCACAGTGCTTGAGGCGTCGCTGGCCGCGAACGGGAGACCCATGAGGCGGCGCACAATTGGCCCAGCGTCTTCCGGGTTAGGGGAGGGTTTGGCCGGCCGGGATGTCCTTGTCCCATCACGCTCTAACGACTCCTTGTGGTGGGCCGGGCGCATGCACGCTGACTTCGGTCCCCAGTTGTACAGGTTTTCCTCTGACACATTGCTGCGGCTGGCTTCCAGGTTAAGCGAGCAGTGCAGCAAACTACCAATTGGGGAGAAAAAGGGGTAAAAAGTACCCCCAAAATTATTATAATCTGACATGGGTTGAAGTTACCATTATTAATCCTGTGTGAAATCTCATTTGGCTGAATTGTAGTGTATTTGCAGAAAATGTTGTAAACATATTCATCCACTAGATGGCAGTAAGGTGCTAGCACCTTCAGCGGTCTGTGCAAGTTTTTCTATTCACCCTTCAAGTACAAAATTAATGAAATTCCCTGAACGTTGCTTTTATGTATACTAAATATGACTGGTTGTGATCCAGTCACGTGACATGCAAAGTTCAAGTGTCATACAAAGTGGGTAAGGTTGAGCCCCCAACTCCTGTCTGTCACTTACTCCATTCAATATCTTAAACATATACCGTTGGTGTGGTCTGTACCTTGTGAATATTCCCTTTTGATTGCACAAATATTCCCATTTGTTCTCTCTGTTATAAAATAAAGATGTTTTTCAGAATTACTGCCATAAACATACAGTACCAGTCAAAAGTTTGGACACACCTACTCATTCAAGGTTTTTTCTTTATTTTTACTATTTTCTACATTGTAGAATAATAGTGAAGACATCAAAACTATGAAATAACACGTATGGAATCATTAGATTCTTCAAAGTAACCACACTTTGCCTTGATGACAGCTTTGCACACTCTTAGCATTCTCTCAACCAGCTTCACCTGGAATGCTTTTCCAACAGTCTTGAAGGAGTTCCCAAATATTCTGAGCACTTGTTGGCTGCTTTTCCTTCTCATCTCAAACCATCTCTATTGGGTTGAGGTCAGGTGATTGTGGAGGCCAGATCATCTGATGCAGCACTCCATCACTCTCCCTGCTCAAATAGCCCTTACACAGCCTGGAGGTGTGTTGGGTCATTGTCCTGTTGAAAAATAAATGATAGTCCCACTAAGCGCAAACCAGATGGGATGGCGTATCGCTTCAGAATGCTGTGGTAGCCATGCTGGTTAAGTGTGCCTTGAATTCTAAATAAATCAGCAACAGTGTCACCAGCAAAGCACACCATCACACATCCTCCTCCTGCTTTATGTACAAGCAAGTCTCTTCTTCTTATTGGTGTCCTTTAATAGTGGTTTCTTTGCAGCAATTCGACCATGAAGGCCTGATTCACGCAATCTCCATTGAACAGTTGATGTTGAGATGACTGTTACTTGAACTCTGTGAAGCATTTATTTGGGCTGCAATTTCTGAGGCTGGTAACTAATGAACTTATCCTCTGCAGCAGAGGTAACTCTGGGTCTTCCTTTCCAGTGGCGGTCCTCATGAGAGCCAGTTTCATGATAGCGCTTGATGGTTTTTGCGACTGCACTTGAAGAAACTTTCAGTTCTTGAAATGTTCCGTATTGACTGACCTTCATGTCTTAAAGTAATGATGGACTGTCGTTTCTCTTTGCTTATTTGAGCTGTTCTTGCCATAATATGGACTTGGTCTTTTACCAAATAGGTCTATCTTCTGTATACCAACCCTACCTTGTCATAACACAACTGATTGGCTCAAACACGTTAAGAAGGAAATAAATTCCACATATTCACTTTTAACAAGGCACACCTGTTAATTGAAATGTATTCCAGGTGACTACCTCATGAAGCTGGATGAGAGAATGCCAAGAGTGTGCAAAGCTGTCATCAAGGCAAAGGGTGGCTACTTTGAAGAATCTCAAATATAAAATATATTTTGATTTGTGTAACACTTTTTTGGTTACTACATGATTCCATATGTGTTATTTCATAGTTTTGATGTCTTCACTATTATTCTACAATGTAGAAAATAGTAAGTAAAAAATAAAAAATTAACCTGGAATGAGTAGGTGTGTCCAAGCTTTTGACTGGTACTGTATGTTAAATACTCATGCCTGGTTGGTCATTTGTTAGTGGGCTATAACCTCAGGCCTTTGCCTCTTAATTCTCTGATCCCTTCCCTCTCTTCCAATGTGCCAGTGCCTGAGTAACATATGGCAGTAATTCAGAAAAACATATTTATTTTATAGCAGAAAGAATAAATGGGAATATTCACAAGGTACAGACCATACCTTCAACTGTATATGTATAAGATATGTAATGGAGTGAGTGACAGACAGGAGTTGGGGAATCAAACATTACCCACTTCATATTGGCTCTCACAGACCTGTAACTTATTCTTTAAGAGGCTCCTCTGTCCTCCACTCATTACCTGTATTAATGGCACCTGTTTGAACTTGTTATCAGTATAAAAGACACCTGTCCACAACCTCAAACAGTCACACTCCAAACTCCACTATGGCCAAGACCAAAGAGCTGTCAAAGGACACCAGAAACAAAATTGTAGACCTGCACCAGGCTGGGAAGACTGAATCTGCAATAGGTAAGCAGCTTGGTTTGAAGAAATCAACTGTGGGAGCAATTATTAGGAAATGGAAGACATACAAGACCACTGATAATCTCCCTCGATCTGGGGCTCCACGCAAGATCTCACCCCGTGGGGTCAAAATGATCACAAGAACGGTGAGCAAAAATCCCAGAACCACACGGGGGGACCTAGTGAATGACCTGCAGAGAGCTGGGACCAAAGTAACAAAGCCTACCATCAGTAACACACTACGCCGCCAGGGACTCAAATCCTGCAGTGCCAGACGTGTCCCCCTGCTTAAGCCAGTACATGTCCAGGCCCATCTGAAGTTTGCTAGAGTGCATTTGGATGATCCAGAAGAGGATTGGGAGAATGTCATATGGTCAGATGAAACCAAAATATAACTTTTTGGTAAAAACTCAACTTGTCGTGTTTGGAGGACAAAGAATGCTAAGTTGCATCCAAAGAAGACCATACCTACTGTGAAGCATGGGGGTGGAAACATCATGCTTTGGGGCTGTTTTTCTGCAAAGGGACCAGGACGACTGATCTGTGTAAAGGAAAGAATGAATGGGGCCATGTATCGTGAGATTTTGAGTGAAAACCTCCTTCCATCAGCAAGGGCATTGAAGATGAAACGTGGCTGGGTCTTTCAGCATGACAATGATCCCAAACACACCGCCCGGGCAACGAAGGAGTGGCTTCGTAAGAAGCATTTCAAGGTCCTGGAGTGGCCTAGCCAGTCTCCAGATCTCAACCCCATAGAAAATCTTTGGAGGGGAGTTGAAAGTCTGTGTTGCCCAGCGACAGCCCCAAAACATCACTGCTCTAGAGGAGATCTGCATGGAGGAATGGGCCAAAATACCAGCAACAGTGTGTGAAAACCTTGTGAAGACTTACAGAAAACGTTTGACCTGTGTCATTGCCAACAAAGGGTATATAACAAAGTATTGAGAAACTTTTGTTATTGACCAAATACTTATTTTCCACCATAATTTGCAAATAAATTCATAAAAAATCCTACAATGTGATTTTCAGGATTTTTTTTCTCATTTTGTCTGTCATAGTTGACGTTTACCTATGATGAAAATTACAGGCCTCTCTCATCTTTTTAAGTGGGAGAACTTGCACAATTGGTGGCTGACTAAATACTTTTTCCCCACTGTAAGTGTAGAATCATAATTTGATCACCCTGTTGCAGGAAAGTTCCTGCACAGCAGGAAATGCAAACTTGTAGTGTATTCGAGGTTTAAAAAGGCTTCTAAATTTTGTCATTTCCACTTTTAAATGTCAGACTTGATTTGCCCTAACTAAAAATGCATCAACCCTTACAAAAATGTAATATTTCTTGGTTAATGATTCCTCCCCCCACAATCTTCCTCTTTCTCTCGCTCACACAATGACAGGCCTATTCACACAGTTCAGTCCCGTGGACATGATGCTCTCAATGTCCTGCACTACCGCCTCCTACAACACCCCGACGAGAAGCAATCAACCTGGAGTAACTCTCTAACCCTGCTGTACCCACTGTGCTGAGACAATTTGACTCTAGAACAGTTTTACACTATTTTAAATGGAATGCTCAACAGTGATTATCCCGCTCTCTCAATTCAATTCAAAGGGGCTTTATTGGCATGGGAAACGTGGTAACATTGCCAAAGCAAGTGGAATAAACGATCACAACAGTTAACGCTCTCCCTCTCTCGCTTGACAATCTTTACAGTTCATTCACAGATGGTATGTAGGCTGGTTGATGGCACCTGCAGGCCTGTTTGAGGGACAACTGGACAGAACATATCAGAATTCTTGGACTTCAGCTGATACCCTTCTCTCTTTCCCAGTCCTTCAAGGAAAGACCCTTCTTTACACTTCCTGTAAGGCATGATGCTCTCAAAGTGTGTCTCTCCATTTCTCTCATGTCGTGTGGTATTCTCTCGCTCCAGGATACATTAGGAGAAGTTGTTTTGCTGTTGGCACCAAACCCATGCTGCCAGGCTGCATTGCCAAGCAGTTGACTTGGCAAAGTTCAAGTGTCATATGAAGTGGGTAATGTTTGATTCCCCAACTCCTGTCTGTCACTCACTCCATTACATATCTTATACATATACAGTTGAAGGTATGGTCTGTACCTTGTGAATATTCCCATTTATTCTTTCTGCTATAAAATAAATATGTTTTTCTGAATTACTGCCATATGTTACTCAGGCACTGGCACATTGGAAGAGAGGGAAGGGATCAGAGAATTAAGAGGCAAAGGCCTGAGGTTATAGCCCACTAACAAATGACCAACCAGGCATGAGTATTTAACATACAGTACCAGTCAAAAGCTTGGACACACCTACTCATTCCAGGTTAATTTTTTATTTTTTACTTACTATTTTCTACATTGTAGAATAATAGTGAAGACATCAAAACTATGAAATAACACATATGGAATCATGTAGTAACCAAAAAAGTGTTACACAAATCAAAATATATTTTATATTTGAGATTCTTCAAAGTAGCCACCCTTTGCCTTGATGACAGCTTTGCACACTCTTGGCATTCTCTCATCCAGCTTCATGAGGTAGTCACCTGGAATACATTTCAATTAACAGGTGTGCCTTGTTAAAAGTGAATATGTGGAATTTATTTCCTTCTTAACGTGTTTGAGCCAATCAGTTGTGTTATGACAAGGTAGGGTTGGTATACAGAAGATAGACCTATTTGGTAAAAGACCAAGTCCATATTATGGCAAGAACAGCTCAAATAAGCAAAGAGAAACGACAGTCCATCATTACTTTAAGACATGAAGGTCAGTCAATACGGAACATTTCAAGAACTGAAAGTTTCTTCAAGTGCAGTCGTAAAAAACCATCAAGCGCTATCATGAAACTGGCTCTCATGAGGACCGCCACTGGAAAGGAAGACCCAGAGTTACCTCTGCTGCAGAGGATAAGTTCATTAGTTACCAGCCTCAGAAATTGCAGCCCAAATAAATGCTTCAAAGAGTTCAAGTAACAGTCATCTCAACATCAACTGTTCAAAGGAGATTGCGTGAATCAGGCCTCCATGGTCGAATTGCTGCAAAGAAACCACTATTAAAGGACACCAATAAGAAGAAGAGACTTGCTTGTACATAAAGCAGGAGGAGGATGTGTGATGGTGTGCTTTGCTGGTGACACTGTTGCTGATTTATTTAGAATTCAAGGCACACTTAACCAGCATGGCTACCACAGCATTCTGAAGCGATACGCCATCCCATCTGGTTTGCGCTTAGTGGGACTATCATTTATTTTTCAACAGGACAATGACCCAACACACCTCCAGGCTGTGTAAGGGCTATTTGAGCAGGGAGAGTGATGGAGTGCTGCATCAGATGATCTGGCCTCCACAATCACCTGACCTCAACCCAATAGAGATGGTTTGAGATGAGAAGGAAAAGCAGCCAACAAGTGCTCAGAATATTTGGGAACTCCTTCAAGACTGTTGGAAAAGCATTCCAGGTGAAGCTGGTTGAGAGAATGCTAAGAGTGTGCAAAGCTGTCATCAAGGCAAAGTGTGGTTACTTTGAAGAATCTAATGATTCCATACGTGTTATTTCATAGTTTTGATGTCTTCACTATTATTCTACAATGTAGAAAATAGTAAAAATAAAGAAAAAACCTTGAATGAGTAGGTGTGTCCAAACTTTTGACTGGTACTGTATGTTTATGGCAGTAATTCTGAAAAACATCTTTATTTTATAACAGAGAGAACAAATGGGAATATTTGTGCAATCAAAAGGGAATATTCACAAGGTACAGACCACACCAACGGTATATGTTTAAGATATTGAATGGAGTAAGTGACAGACAGGAGTTGGGGGCTCAACCTTACCCACTTTGTATGACACTTGAACTTTGCATGTCACGTGACTGGATCACAACCAGTCATATTTAGTATACATAAAAGCAACGTTCAGGGAATTTCATTAATTTTGTACTTGAAGGGTGAATAGAAAACTTGCACAGACCGCTGAAGGTGCTAGCACCTTACTGCCATCTAGTGGATGAATATGTTTACAACATTTTCTGCAAATACACTACAATTCAGCCAAATGAGATTTCACACAGGATTAATAATGGTAACTTCAACCCATGTCAGATTATAATAATTTTGGGGGTACTTTTTACCCCTTTTTCTCCCCAATTGGTAGTTTGCTGCACTGCTCGCTTAACCTGGAAGCCAGCCGCAGCAATGTGTCAGAGGAAAACCTGTACAACTGGGGACCGAAGTCAGCGTGCATGCGCCCGGCCCACCACAAGGAGTCGTTAGAGCGTGATGGGACAAGGACATCCCGGCCGGCCAAACCCTCCCCTAACCCGGACGACGCTGGGCCAATTGCATCTCGTTGTGTTGTCCTCCGGTGGCTAGCTAGCTAAAATTGGCCCTTTCCTACATTTGCCATGGGTGGAGATAGGGATTTGGACTTGTGTTTTGAATTAATTCTCCGTACTGGCCAATTATTATAACGGCGATTCCAACCATAAATGTATACATTGTGCACCTGGCCTGAGGATGGAAGTTCAATATGTACAGTGGGGAAAAAAAGTATTTAGTCAGCCACCAATTGTGCAAGTTCTCCCACTTAAAAAGATGAGAGAGGCCTGTAATTTTCATCATAGGTACACGTCAACTATGACAGACAAAATGAGAAAAAATATTCCAAAAAATCACATTGTAGGATTTTTTATGAATTTATTTGCAAATTATGGTGGAAAATAAGTATTTGGTCAATAACAAAAGTTTCTCAATACTTTGTTATATACCCTTTGTTGGCAACGACACAGGTCAAACGTTTTCTGTAAGTCTTCACAAGGTTTTCACACACTGTTGCTGGTATTTTGGCCCATTCCTCCATGCAGATCTCCTCTAGAGCAGTGATGTTTTGGGGCTGTCGCTGGGCAACACGGACTTTCAACTCCCTCCAAAGATGTTCTATGGGGTTGAGATCTGGAGACTGGCAAGGCCACTCCAGGACCTTGAAATGCTTCTTACGAAGCCACTCCTTCGTTGCCCGGGCGGTGTGTTTGGGATCATTGTCATGCTGAAAGACCCAGCCACGTTTCATCTTCAATGCCCTTACTGATGGAAGGAGGTTTTCACTCAAAATATCACGATACATGGCCCCATTCATTCTTTCCTTAACACGGATCAGTCGTCCTGGTCCCTTTGCAGAAAAACAGCCCCAAAGCATGATGTTTCCACCCCCATGCTTCACAGTAGGTATGGTGTTCTTTGGATGCAACTCAGCATACTTTGTCCTCCAAACACAATGAGTTGAGTTTTTACCAAAAAGTTATATTTTGGTTTCATCTGACCATATGACATTCTCCCAATCCTCTTCTGGATCATCCAAATGCACTCTAGCAAACTTCAGACGGGCCTGGACATGTACTGGCTTAAGTAGGGGGACACGTCTGGAACTGCAGGATTTGAGTCCCTGGCGGCGTAGTGTGTTACTGATGGTAGGCTTTGTTACTTTGGTCCCAGCTCTCTGCAGGTCATTCACTAGGTCCCCCGTGTGGTTCTGGGATTTTTGCTCACCGTTCTTGTGATCATTTTGACCCCACGGGGTGAGATCTTGCGTGGAGCCCCAGATCGAGGGAGATTATCAGTGGTCTTGTATGTCTTCCATTTCCTAATAATTGCTCCCACAGTTGATTTCTTCAAACCAAGCTGCTTACCTATTGCAGATTCAGTCTTCCCAGCCTGGTGCAGGTCTACAATTTTGTTTCTGGTGTCCTTTGACAGCTCTTTGGTCTTGGCCATAGTGGAGTTTGGAGTGTGACTGTTTGAGGTTGTGGACAGGTGTCTTTTATACTGATAACAAGTTCAAACAGGTGCCATTAATACAGGTAACGAGTGGAGGAAGTTAAAGAAGAAGTTACAGGTCTGTGAGAGCCAGAGATCTTGCTTGTTTGTAGGTGACCAAATACTTATTTTCCACCATAATTTGCAAATAAATTCATTAAAAATCCTACAATGTGATTTTCTGGATTTTTTTTTCTCAATTTGTCTGTCATAGCTGACGTGTACATATGATGAAAATTACAGGCCTCTCTCATCTTTTTAAGTGGGAGAACTTGCACAATTGGTGGCTGACTAAATACTTTTTTCCCCCACTGTAGTTCAATATGTAGCTATATGTAGGCTAGCGAGCAAGCATTTTTGCCAGGTAGCCTAGGACAACAAAAACTAAAAGCGTGTACTCTATGACAGAGTTATAGACCGTTTCGTCAACATGAAAGAGAGGAGGATGGCATTGGTGTTTCTCTACAAGGAGGGTGAGTCAACATGTGTTTTCTACTTGCACGCACGCACGCACACACACACAGAGATAAATCAGAACCATGGACGGCCACAATATATTTAGCTTACGTTGATTGGACAAAATTGTTTATGTTATCTTTTAGTTGTCAATGTATTAGATTAAGCATAGGTAATTTGATGATGTTGAAATGTTGAAGTTGAAATGGTGCTGGAATAGTGGAAGCAGATCCTGTTTTCTTTGCGACTTGCGGTAACTCTCTGTGGTTCTAAATCAATAGTTGTTTAGTAGTCTGAAAATTTAGGAAACGTCACTTACTTGACCATGTTGTAGGTAATGTAACTGTTTGTTACATGCAATATGCTTTGTGGACTTCACCGGACAGAGGTTGCTCTCCGGTTTTGTGATGAAACAAAGGTGTGGTTGAATTTATTCTGCAACTGTGTCTTCTTATTGTCTTGGCATTAAGCCTATATATTAGAAAAAGGAAAAAATATATAATAATATATATATATATATATATATACAGTTGAAGTCGGAAGTTTACATACACTTAGTCATTCAAACTCGTTTTTCAACCACTCCACAAATTTCTTGTTAACAAACTATAGATTTGGCAAGTCGGTTAGGACATCTACTTTGTGCATGACACAAGTCATTTTTCCAATAATTGTTTACGGACAGATTATTTCACTTATAATTCACTGTATCACAATTCCAGTGGGTCAGAAGTTTACATACATTAAGATGACTGTGCCTTTAAACAGCTTGGAAAATTCCAGAAAATAACGTCACGGCTTTAGAAGCTTCTGATAGGCTAATTGACACCATTTGAGTCAATTGGAGGTGTACCTGTAGATGTATTTCAAGGCCTACCTTCAAACTCGGTGCCTCTTTGCTTGACATCATGGGAAAATCAAAATAAATCAGTCAAGACCTCAGGAAGAAAATTGTAGACCTCCACATGTCTGGTTCATCCTTGAGAGCAATTTCTAAACGCCTGAAGGTACCACGTTCATCTGTACAAACAATAGTACGCAAGTATAAACACCATGGGACCACGCAGCCGCCATACCGCTCAGGAAGATGACGCGTTCTGTCTCCTAGAGATGAACGTACTTTGGTGCGAAAAGTGCAAATCAATCCCAGAACAACAGCAAAGGACCTTGTGAAGATGTTGGAGGAAACAGGTACAAAAGTATCTATATCCACAGTAAAACGAGTCCTATATCGACATACCCTGAAAGGCCGCTCAGCAAGGAAGAAGCCACTGCTCCAAAACCACCATAAAAAAGCCAGACTACGGTTTGCAACTGCACATGGGGACAAAGATCGTACTGTTTGAATAAATGTCCTCTGGTCTGATGAAACAAAAATAGAACTGTTTGGCCATAATGACTATCGTTATGTTTGGAGGAAAAAGGGGAAGGATTGCAAGCCGAAGAACACCATCCCAACCGTGAAGCACGGGGGTGGCAGCATCATGCTGTGGGGGTGCTTTGCTGCAGGAGGGACTGGTGCACTTCACAGAATAGATGGCATCGTGTGGAAGTAAAATTATGTGGATATTTTGAAGCAACATCTCAAGACATCAGTCAGGAAGTTAAAGCTTGGTCGCAAATGGATCTTCCAAATGGACAATGACCCCAAGCATACTTCCAAAGTTGTGGCAAAATGGCTTAAGGACAACAAAGTCAAGGTATTGGAGTGGCCATCACAAAGCCCTGACCTCAATCCTATAGAACATTTGTGGGCAGAACTGAAAAAGTGTGTGTGAGCAAGGAGGCCTACAAACCTGACTCAGTTACACCAGCTCTGTCAGGAGGAATGGGCCAAAATTCACCCAACTTATTGTGGGAAGCTTGTGGAAGGCTACCCGAAACGTTTGACCTAAGTTAAACAATTTAAAGGCAATGCTAGCAAATACTAATTGAGTGTATGTAAACTTCTGACCCACTGGGAATGTGATGAAATAAATAAAAGCTGAAATAAATCATTCTCTCTACTATTATTGTGACATTTCACATTCTTAAAATAAAGTGGTGATCCTAACTGACCTAAAACAGGGATTTTTTACTAGGATTAAATGTCAGAAATGTATTTGGCTAAGGTGTTTGTAAACTTCCGACTTCAACTGTATATTTTTAAATAGCTATATATAGAGAGAGAGAGAGAGAGAGGTGAGAGCATTGGAAATGCTGTTGGCGGTTGACCGGCTTCTCTTTTGTGGGTGGCACTGTGTGCTGTTTTCGATGGATGGGTCCCGGCCTCTCGGGGCCCTAGGGATCCGGAGGGACGGGGGTGGTATGCCGATCACTGGGATGACGGCCCAACTTGGAACGGGGAGGGGCTTTAGGGGGGGAATTAGTGGAGAACAATTGGAGGGTTACTTAGTAGCAATGCAAATATCATGGTACAGCTATATGGACACTCAATCACTATGGTATTTTTTATGGGTAAATTTACAAACATATATAATGATAAATAGTTTTGAAACTTGTATCTCATTATGGTATATGGTGAAATAAGTATAGCCAGTTATAATTGTAATGGCTTAGCAGATAATAACAAAAGAATAACAATATTTACATGGCTCAAAGAGAAGGAATATAATATCTATTGTTTACAGGAAACTCATTCAAAAATTCTAGATGAAGTTGCATGGAAAAAGGAATGGGGGGGGGGCGAAATATACTTCTCCCATGGGCAAAGAAACTAAAAAGGGGTGATGATATTAATTAACAGTAATTTCGATCAGAATGTGCAAATTGTCCAAACAGATACGCAAGGTAGATGGATTATTTTAAATATGTTATTGGACCATAAACAGATATGGCTCATTAACCTTTATGGACCAAATAATGATGATCCACACTTATTTTACAATATATATAATAAATTATCGACCCTGCAAGCAATTCAAGATTCTATTATTATGGTGGGAGATTATAATACCGTTTTAAATAGCTCAATGGACCGTAAAGGAAATCACACTACAAACAATCACCCTCATGCTCTTAAGGAAATCATGAATGTCATGGATACATTAGAACTAGTAGATATATGGAGGCTTAAATATCCTGACCTAGTGAGATATACATGGCGGAGACTCAATCAAGCTAGTCGTCTTGACTTCTTTCTTATGTCATTCTCGTTGGTCCCAAAAGTTTAAAAAGTGTTGATAGGGGACAGAATGCGGTCGGACCATATTATAATTGGCATATACATTACTCTTACTGAATTTCCACGTGGGCGAGAATTTTGGAAATTTAATCAAAGCCTATTGGATGATAACTTGTTTTTAACTAGGACAAAGGAATTTATAACTGATTTTTTTCCGACATAAGATAGGTACAGCAAATCCCCTTATTGTATGGTACACCTTTAAATGTGCCTTTAGAGGCCATGCAATTCAGTACTCATCTCGAAAACAAAAGCAATTTAGGTCAAAAGAGTCCATACTAACAAAGGAAATAGAAGGTCTAACAGGCTCAGAATAAATTAGAGGAAAAACAAAAAGAAATTGAGAAACTTATTCAAGAAAGATCAAGTGTAATATATTATAAAAAATAAAGCAAACTGGATGGAATATGGGGAAAAATGCACCAAATTCTTTTTTAATCTTCAGCATAGGAATGCTACCAAAAATAATTTACTGAAACTGGTTACAAATGACGGAGTCACCCATGATTCACCAAATGATATTTTGAAGGAGGAAACAAAAAACTTTAAGCATATGTTTTCGTTTCAGTCGCCTCCATCTCCTCTAACTGAAGCTAATTGTAGAGATTGTTTTCTATTGATAATGTAAAATTAACAGCCATACAGAAAGACTCATGTGAAGGTGAAATTTCAGAGGAGGAACTTCTGGATGCAATTAAAGACTTTAAATCTGGGAAAACTCCAGGGTTGGATGGCATACCAGTCGAGGTATACCAAACCTTTTTTGATATACTCAGAGGACCGTTATTAGCATGTTTTAACCACTCCTATGTAAATGGTAGATTATCAGACACTCAAGAAGAAGGTCTGATTTCATTATGACTGAAACAGGATACAAGTGGAAAATACAAAGATCCAGTCCATTTAAAAAATTGGAGGCCCCTTACACTTCAGTGTTGTGATGCAAAAATTCTAGCAAAATGTATAGCTTATAGAATTAAAAAGGTATTGTCGGACATTATTCATTCTAATCAGACAGGTTTTTTACATGGAAGATACATTGGAGATAATATAAGGCAAGTACTGGAAACAATAGAACACTATGAAAAATCAGGGAAACCAGGCCTGCTATTCATAGCAGACTTCGAAAAGGCATTTGATAAAGTACGACTGGGGTTTCTATATAAATGCCTGGAGCATTTCAATTTTGGAGAATCTCTTATAAAATGGGTTAAAATCATGTATAGTAACCCTAGGTGTAAAATGGTAAATAATGGCTATTTCTCAGAAAGTTTTAAACTGTCAAGAGGAGTGAAACAAGGTTGTCCACTATCGGCATATCTATTTATTATGGCCATCGAGATGTTAGCTATTAAAATCAGAACCAACAATAATATCAAAGGATTAGAAATCCAGGGCTTAAAAACAAAGGTGTCATTGTACGCTGATGATTCATGTTTTCTTCTAAATCCACAATTTGAATCCCTCCACAGCCTCATAGAGGATCTAGATACATTTTCTAACCTCTCTGGATTACAACCAAATTATGATAAATGTACTATATTACATATTGGATCACTAAAAAATAAGAACTTTACATTACCGTGTAGTTTACCAATAAAATGGTCTGATGGTGATGTGGATATACTCGGAATACATATCCCAAATGAAATAAATGATCTCACTCCAATACATTTTAATAGAAAGTTAGCAAAAATAGATAAGATCTTGCTACTATGGAAAGGTAAATACCTGTCAATTTGTGGAAAAATCACCTTGATTAACTCTTTAGTATTATCCCAGTTTACCTATTTGCTTATGGTCTTGCCTACGCCTAGCGAACAGTTTTTTAAGTTATATGAGAAAAAAATATTCCATTTTATTTGGAACGGCAAGCAAGACAAAATTAAACGGGCCTATTTATATAATGAATATGAATTCGGAGGACAGAAATTATTAAATATTAAAGCATTAGACCTATCACTAAAAGCTTACAACCTCACACTTTCCGTTATTTGAAAAGGAAATCTCCCAAATATCACTATTTCTAAAACAAGACATAGAAAGTTGGTTGCAATTTCAATTTAATCCTCCAGAAACAACAGAACAAATAATGCAACAAATATTGTGGTTAAACTTTTTTTTTGACAAAATGTTTTAAAAAGTTATAATCTTCGTAAATGATATCATCGGTAGGACTGGTGGAGTTATGTCGCACATTGTTAAGATAATTTATTAACTAACTATTTCAGTGTCTCTGTGCGTCTCCCAAAAGGTTGTAAGGCTTTTGGATCAAGAAACGGACAGAGCCTAAGTGCAATAGCCAGGTCTTTATTCGAGAATTCTGCTATCACAATTTCAGAGTCCATCTTTTATACACAAACGTCATACAAAAATCCCACCCGCTTTAGGCGGGCTGTATATTTTCACTGTACATGGGTTTAGCTCATGTTTTCCTCTGCTCTCCTGACCATCAGGTCACACACACACATATTCTTATCATAGTCTACTCCCCGGCCCAACTACCACTCACATTGCCAAACAGCAACACAATGTAATCTCAACTTGCCCTACGCTTACACATTACCAGGTAGTAGATTCTAACACATCTCACACAGTTTCGGAGTGTAATAATTAGTCACTACCAAGAAAGTACTAATCATACTTAAAACAAGAACATTTCACAACTCTATTTAAGGGTGGAACATTTAGTCATTACTTTTAACCTGTATATATATTTTAATTTCTATATCACACATGCAGCTAACAAAAACATATGGAAATGTCTGCTCTACCCAAAATTACAACCAAATAATTGCAGCATTACCGCAAAAATGTACGAGGAAAGTGGAAGGGGGAAAATGTAAGGAACTTGTCCGTCGGCCTTGCATTAAAGAACATAATTGGTTAAAGAAAACTGTGCTAAATAACAAAGTATACCAGTTTCATATAAGGACCAAAGGCTTGACAGCCATCCCATATAGATTGCAAAATAGTTGGGAAGAGATTTTTTACGTACCGATCCGATGGCATAGTGTTTATGAACTAATACGCAAAACGACGCCGGATTCAAAACGTAGAATTTTTCAATTTAAATTATTATATAAAATTCTTGCTACCAATAGAATGTTATTTATATGGGGGATACAATCTTCCAGCTCTGCAGATTTAGCTGCGAAGAGACAGAATCATTAGATTATTTGTTTTGGTATTGTCCATTTGTAGCTTGTTTTTGGACACAGGTCCAGGAATGGCTAAAGGATTGCAATATTTACCTGGAGCGAACCCTGCAGGTAGCATTACTGGGTGATCTGAAAAGTCTTAGTCAACCGATCAATAATATAATAATACTTTTAGCAAAAAATGTTTATTTTCAATTTACAATCTGTAGAAACAATGAGAATAGAAAGGTTCAGAACTTTTGTAAAACTTCACAGTACAGTTGAAAAATATATGGCAAATAGAAATCCAATATGGATGGTGTTAAGAGATAGATGGGTGGTGTTGAATGGAGTTGAAGGATGGGACTAATAACAACTAGCAACAGAAGTTTTCAATGGGGTTCAGGTCTGGAGATTGGGCTGGCCATGACAGGGTCTTGATCTGGTGGTCCTCCATCCACACCTTGATTGACCTGGCTGTGTGGCATGGCGCATTGTCCTGCTGGAAAAACCAATCCTCAGAGTTGGGGAACAATGTCAGAGCAAAAGGAAGCAAGTTTTCTTCCAGGACAACCTTGAATGAGGCTTGATTCATGCGTCCTTCACAAAGACAAATCTGCCCGATTCCAGCTTTGCTGAAGCACCCCCAGATCATCACCGATCCTTCATCAAATGTCACAGTGAGTGCGAGACACTGTGGCTTGTAGGCCTCTCCAGGTCTCCGTCTAACCATTAGACGACCAGGTGTTGGGCAAAGCTGAAAATTGGACTCACCAGAGAAGATGACCTAACTCCAGTCCTCTACGGTCCAATCCTTATGGTCTTTTGCAAACCTCAGCCTGGCTTTTCTTTGCTTCTCATTGATGAAGGGCTTTTTTCTAGCTTTGCATGACTTCAGCCCTGCCCCTATGAGCCTGTTTCGAACCGTCCTCGCCGTGCACTTCACCCCAGCTGCCATTTGGCATTATTTTTGTAGGTCACTTGATGTCATCCTACGGTTGTTGAGTGACATTTGAATGAGTTGGCGGTCATCCCGGTCAGTAGAGAGTTGTTTTTGCCCTCTGCCGGTTTGGGGCTTTGTTGTCCCCAATGTCTGCTGCTTGACCTTGTTCTAATGAACCGCCGTCTTTGAAATTTTAAGGATGGAAGCAACCTGACGCTCACTGTATCCCTCTGCCAGTAAAGCCAGAATTGAACCCTTCTTTTACTCACTCAAAACTTTCCTTTTCAACTCTTTTGGCATGGTCAATAGTTATTTTTTGATTAATATTACTTTGAGGTACTATTAGCACTGTTTTTGCCATCCAGCTGGTCCTATTGCAAGAGGATAGTGATGACCACAGCAGTGGTTGTTATGCTTTTCCTTGTTAAATAAGATTTGGTTCAGGTGATCACCTAATCAGTACCTAATTCAGTAGAATGAGGTGTGCCTGTGTTGGAATTCAACAGACACTGGAATGGAATGGCTGTCATACATGTAGAGATGCTGATTTAAGAAAAATGTGCAGTGGTCTCTTAATGTTTTCCAGAGCTGTTTGTATATATATATATACAGTGGGGGAAAAAAGTATTTAGTCAGCCACCAATTGTGCAAGTTCTCCCACTTAAAAAGATGAGAGAGGCCTGTAATTTTCATCATAGGTACACGTCAACTATGACAGACAAATTGAGAAAAAAAAATCCAGAAAATCGCATTGTAGGAACTTTAATGAATTTATTTGCAAATTATGGTGGAAAATAAGTATTTGGTCACCTACAAACAAGCAAGATTTCTGGCTCTCACAGACCTGTAACTTCTTCTTTAATAGGCCCCTCTGTCCTCCACTCTTTACCTGTATTAATGGCACCTGTTTGAACTTGTTATCAGTATAAAAGACACCTGTCCACAACCTCAAACAGTCACACTCCAAACTCCACTATGGCCAAGACCAAAGAGCTGTCAAAGGACACCAGAAACAAAATTGTAGACCTGCACCAGGCTGGGAAGACTGAATCTGCAATAGGTAAGCAGCTTGGTTTGAAGAAATCAACTGTGGGAGCAATTATTGAAATGGAAGACATACAAGACCACTGATATTCTCCCTCGATCTGGGGCTCACGCAAGATCTCACCCCGTGGGAGTCAAAATGATCACAAGAACGGTGAACAAAAATCCCAGAACCACACGGGGGACCTAGTGAATGACCTGCAGAGAGCTGGGACCAAAGTAACAAAGCCTACCATCAGTAACACACTACGCCGCCAGGGACACAAATCCTGCAGTGCCAGACGTGTCCCCCTGCTTAAGCCAGTACATGTCCAGGCCCGTCTGAAGTTTGCTAGAGTGCATTTGGATGATCCAGAAGAGGATTGGGAGAATGTCATTTGGTCAGATGAAACCAAAATATAACTTTTTTGGTAAAAACTCAACTCGTCGTGTTTGGAGGACAAAGAATGCTGAGTTGCATCCAAAGAACACCATACCTACTGTGAAGCATGGGGGTGGAAACATCATGCTTTGGGGCTATTTTTCTGCAAAGGGACCAGGACGACTGATCCGTGTAAAGGAAAGAATTAATAGGGCCATGTATCGTGAGATTTTGAGTGAAAACCTCCTTCCATCAGCAAGGGCATGGAAGATGAAACGTGGCTGGGTCTTTCAGCATGACAATGATCCCAAACACACCGCCCGGGCAACGAAGGAGTGGCTTCGTAAGAAGCATTTCAAGGTCCTGGAGTGGCCTAGCCAGTCTTCAGATCTCAACCCCATAGAAAATCTTTAGAGGGAGTTGAAAATCTGTGTTGCCCAGCGACAGCCCCAAAACATCACTGCTCTAGTGGAGATCTGCATGGAGGAATGGGCCAAAATACCAGCAACAGTGTGTGAAAACCTTGTGAAGACTTACAGAAAACGTTTGACCTGTGTCATTGCCAACAAAGGGTATATAAGAAAGTATTGAGAAACTTTTGTTATTGATCAAATACTTATTTTCCACCATAATTTGCAAATAAATTCATTAAAAATCCTACAATGTGATTTTCTGGATTTTTTTTTCTCATTTTGTCTGTCATGGTTGACGTGTACCTATGATGAAAATTACAGGCCTCTCTCATCTTTTTAAGTGGGAGAACTTGCACAACTGGTGGCTGACTAAATACTTTTTTTCCCCACTGTATATATATATATATATATATATATATATAGTGGGGGAAAAAAGTATTTAGTCAGCCACCAATTGTGCAAGTTCTCCCACTTAAAAAGATGAGAGAGGCCTGTCATTTTCATCATAGGTACACGTCAACTATGACAGACAAAAGGAGAAAAAAAATTCCTGAAAATCACATTGTAGGATTTTTAATGAATTTATTTGCAAATTATGGTGGAAAATAAGTATTTGGTCAATAGCAAAAGTTTCTCAATACTTTGCTATATACCCTTTGTTGGCAATGACACAGGTCAAACGCTTTCTGTAAGTCTTCACAAGGTTTTCACACACTGTTGCTGGGTTGCTGGTATTTTGGCCCATTCCTCCATGCAGATCTCCTCTAGAGCAGTGATGTTTTGGGGCTGTCGCTGGGCAACACGGACTTTCAACTCCCTCAAAGATTTTCTATGGGGTTGAGATCTGGAGACTGGCTAGGCCACTCCAGGACCTTGAAATGCTTCTTATGAAGCCACTCCTTCGTTGCCCGGGCAGTGTGTTTGGGATCATTGTCATGCTGAAAGACCCAGCCACGTTTCATCTTCAATGCCCTTGCTGATGGAAGGAGGTTTTCACTCAAAATCTCACGATACATGGCCCCATTCATTCTTTCCTTTACATGGATCAGTCGTCCTGGTCCCTTTGCAGAAAAACAGCCCCAAAGCATGATGTTTACACCCCCATGCTTCACAGTAGGTATGGTGTTCTTTGGATGCAACTCAGCATTCTTTGTCCTCCAAACACGACGCAGTTGAGTTTTTACCAAAAAGTTATATTTTGGTTTCATCTGACCATATGACATTCTCCCAATCCTCTTCTGGATCATCCAAATGCACTCTAGCAAACTTCAGACGGGCCTGGACATGTACTGGCTTAAGCAGGGGGACACGTCTGGAACTGCAGGATTTGGAGTCCCTGGCGGCGTAGTGTGTTACTGATGGTAGGCTTTGTTACTTTGGTCCCAGCTCTCTGCAGGTCATTCACTAGGTCCCCCTGTGTGGTTCTGGGATTTTTGCTCACCGTTCTTGTGATAATTTTGACCCCACAGGGTGAGATCTTGCGTGGAGCCCCAGATCGAGGGAGATTATCAGTGGACTTGTATGTCTTCCATTTCCTAATAATTGCTCCCACAGTTGATTTCTTCAAACCAAGCTGCTCACCTATTGCAGATTCAGTCTTCCCAGCCTGGTGCAGGTCTACAATTTTGTTTCTGGTGTCCTTTGACAGCTCTTTTGGTCTTGGCCATAGTGGAGTTTGGAGTGTGACTGTTTGAGGTTGTGGACAGGTGTATTTTATACTGATAACAAGTTCAAACAGGTGCTATTAATACAGGTAACGAGTGGAGGACAGAGGAGCCTCTTAAAGAAGAAGTTACAGGTCTGTGAGAGCCAGAAATCTTGCTTGTTTGTAGGTGACCAAATACTTATTTTCCACCATAATTTGCAAATAAATTCATAAAAAATCCTACAGTGTGATTTTCTGGATTTTTTTTTCTTAATTTGTCTGTCATAGTTGACGTGTACCTATGATGAAAATTACAGGCCTCTCTCATCTTTTTAAGTGGGAGAACTTGCACAATTGGTGGCTGACTAAATACTTTTTTTCCCCACTGTATATACACACATATATTTGTGAGAAAGAAAAACATATGGGGGATTGGAAGTGATGCAGACAATTACATTGATGGAAGTTACAATCTATCTGCAATATTAAAGGTGATCTACCCCCTAAAGAGAAGAAAAAAAATAAGAAAAAAAATCCCTCTTTGCCATGAAAATGAACTTAATCCCAAAAAAACATTTCCACTGCATTTCAGCCCTGCCACAAAAGGTCAGTGATTATCTCGTTAACACAGGTGAGAGTGTTGACGAGGACAAGGCTGGAGATCACTCTGTCATGCTGATTGAGTTAGAATAACAGACTGGAAGCTTTAAAAGGAGGGTGGTGCTTGAAATCATTGTTCTTCCTCTGTTAACCATGGTTACCTGCAAGGAAACAAGTGCCGTCATCATTGCTTTGCACAAAAAGGGCTTCATAGGCAAGGATATTGCTGCTAGTAAGATTGCACCTAAATCAACCATTTATCGGATCATCGAGAACTTCTAGGAGAGAGGTTCAATTGTTGTGAAGAAGGCTTCAGGGCTCCCAAGAATGTCCAGCAAGCGCCAGGACCATCTCCTAAAGTTGATTCAGCTGTGGGATCGGGGCACCACCAGTGCAGAGCTTGCTCAGGAATGGCAGCAGGCAGGTGTGAGTGCATCTGCATGCACAGTGAGGCGAAGACTTTTGGAGGATGGCCTGGTGTCAAGAAGGGCAGCGAGAAAGCCACTTCTCTCCAGGAAAAACATCAGGGACAGACTGATATTCTGCAAAAGGTACAGGGATTGGACTGCTGAGGACTGGGGTAAAGTCATTTTCTCTGATGAATCCCCTTTCCGATTGTTTGGGGCCATCAGTCCTGTGTCATCCCAACAGTAAAGCATCCTGAGACCAATCATGTGTGGGGTTGCTTCTCAGCCAAGGGAGTGGGCTCACTCACAATTTTGCCTAAGAACACAGCCATGAATAAAGAATGGTACCAACACATCCTCTGAGAGCAACTTCTCCCAACCATCCAAGAACAGTTTGGTGACGACCAATGCCTTTTCCAGCATGATGGAGCACCTTGCCATAAGGCAAAGGTGATAACGAAGTGGCTCTGGGAACAAAACATTGAAATGTTGGGTCCATGGCCAGGAAACTCCCCAGACCTTAATCCCATTGAGAACTTGTGGTCAATCCTCAAGAGGCGGGTGGACAAACAAAAACCCACAGATTCTGACAAACTCCAAGCATTGATTATGCAAGAATGGGCTGCCATCAGTCAGGATGTGGCCCAGAAGTTAATTGACAGCATGCCAGGGCGGATTGCAGAGGTCTTGAAAAAGAAGGGTCAACACTGCAAATATTGACTCTTTGCATAAACTTAATGTAATTGTCAATAAAAGCCTTTGACACTTATGGAATGCTTGTAATTATACTTCAGTATACCATAGTAACATCTGACAAAAATATCTAAAAACGCTGAAGCAGCTAACTTTGTGAAGACCAATACTTTGTGTCATTCTCAAAACTTTTGACGACTGTACATACATACAAAAGTATGTGGACACCCCTTCAAATGAGTGGATTCGGCTATTTCAGCCACACCTGTTGCTGACAGGTGTATAAAATTGAGCACACAGCCATGCAATCTCCATAGACAAACATTGTCAGTAGAATGGCTTTACTGAAGAGCTCAGTGACTTCCAATGTGGCACTGTCATAGGATGCCACCTTTCCATCAAGTCAGTTCGTCAAATTTCTGCCCTGCTGGAGCTGCCCCAGTCAACTGTAAGTGCTGTTATTGTGAAGTGGAAACGTGTATGAGCAACAACTTCTCAGCCGCAAAGTGGGAGGCCACACAAGCTCACAGAACGGGATCGCCGAGTGCTGAAGCACGTATAAATCGTCTGTCCTCAGTTGCAACACTCACTACCGAGTTCCAAACTGCCTCTGGAAGCAACGTCAGCACAAGAACTGTTCATCAGGAGCTTCATGAAATGGGTTTCCATGGCCGAGCAGCCGCACACAAGCCTAAAATCACCATGTTCAATGCCAAGCGTCGGATTGGACTCTGGAGCAGTGGAAAAGCGTTCTCTGGTGTGATGAATCACGTTTCACCATTTGGCAGTCCGACAGACGAATCTGGGTTTGACGGATGCCAGGAGAACGCTACCTGCTCGAATGCATAGTGCCAACTGTAAAGTTTGGTGGAGAAGGAATAATGGTCTGGGGCTGTTTTTCATGGTTCAAGCTAGGCCCCTTAGTTCCAGTGAAGGAAACTCTTAAAACTTTTAGTATACAATGACATTCTAGACGATTCTGTGCTTCCAACTTTGTGGCAAGTGTTTGGGGAAGGCCCTTTCCTGTTTCAGCATGACAATGCCCCCATGCACAAAGCGAGGTCCATTGAGAAATGGTTTATCGCGATCGGTGGGATGAATTGGAACACCGACTGCAAGCCAGGCCTAATCGCCCAACATCAGTGCCCGACCTCACTAATTCTCATGGCTGAATGGAAGCAAGTCCCCGCAGCGATGTTCCAACATCTAGTGGAAAGCCTTCCCAGAAGAGTGGAGGCTGTTATAGCAGCAAAGGGGGGACCAACTCCATATTAATGCCCATGATTTTGAAATGAGATGTTCGACGAGCAGGTGTCCACATACTTTTGGTCTTGTAGTGTATATACCATTAGGGGAGCCTTACTATAAATAAACCACTTGTTACCGCACGTTACCCTAATATGATGGTTTACATTGCTATATCAGCATGACTTGTCAGGTGCCTCTAGCTGGATGAATGCTAAATGTTTGAGTGTTTTTATAGCTGGTCTGTCTGGTTGTAGCTACGTTACTGCAGGTACACAGCAGAAGTGGACAAAGGGCAATGTTCTTTCTCCTAGTCCAGTGAACACTGGCAAGGCAAGCCTGAGCATGCAGACTTAATGAGATCAGTGAGGTGAGTCAGGCAGCCAGGAGCAAACATATGATATCATTCCACTCACATGGACCCACTCAGCGCCCTCACACATATCTGTGCTGCCAACCCTGACCATGCAACAGATAGTGGTACCAGTATAAGCAGTCTTTGGTTTACATCACAACAACTGTTTACAGACTGAAAGGTACATTTTTTGCTGTCAATTTCAGCGGTTGCCTTGGATACATGACGCATCTCTGGGCCTTTCCTTGTAACCATGGAGCTGGGAGTTGACAGGGCCTTCCCAGTCTCTCCGATGATGTCCAAGGGCTGCAGTGGGCGACGGAAGACCCAGATTCCAGAGTTTATCCAGAGTGGGACAGGCACAACAACAACCCAACATTCCAAAGACAAAGACGAGGAGAGGAGGACATGGGACACGGGTGGTTCCAGGAAGAATTTTACCATGGCACCCACCTCCAGGTATATGAGTGATAGGAGACAGTACTCTATGAGGAAACCTCTGGTCACCACCACAGAGCAGCAGACCTCCATCCTAAAGAATTCATACCTACAGGAGCACCCAAAAAACGTGAGCTAGGCGTGTATATGCTTTGTAACAAATGCATTGACTGCTACAATTGTATGACTTCTGAGAAGTATAAAGAACACGTTAGATTGATTACCTTTGACTTAATTTTTTTGCTTTGAAACAAATTCTACTTCTACTGTACAAATAACAACAATGAACACCACATTGTATGTTAGCTGTACCTAATGTCCTACTCCTACTCTATCCCTCACCATAGGAGCGACTGTGGGAAGGTAGCAGTAATGAAGCAGACCATCATAGAGCGTTTGACTTCCAGACTAGACGGGCTGAACAGGAGTCCCCAGACAACCTCAACCCCTCTCAGGCTGACATCTCACCCTGCTCAGCCTCCAAAGAGGACCTCAACACCTCCCTGGGGGTGTCTGATCTCAGGATATGGCTGTCACACGAAGAACCCACCTTCAACTCATTACACCTGGGCAGCAGGCCCGGCCGACGTAGCCTCTCCAGCCCACCCCTGGAGGTCCATAGCTTCTCTACTCCACAAAGACCCAAGTGGACCTCCACTCTGCTATCCTCCCTCTCGCCTTCCTACATCCCCCCTTTGCGCCCCTCCAGACAGAGATGGACAGAGCTGAGAGTGGTTGCAGGGGAAGTTTATCAATCACGTGAAGGAGGAGGGGAAACCTATCTAAACGTAGGCCCTTCAGTGGGCTACTCCAAGGGCCGCTCCAACCCTGTGCTCCACACCATGTCCCCCCACCAGGCCAACTACTGGCCCTGCGCCATTACCAGCTCCCTACCCCCCTCCCCAGACCGACACTCTTCGAGCTGGGACCCTGATAAGGAGTACCAGGCCCTCCTGGACTACACCTACCCCCTGAGGCCAGGTAGGGTGGTGGGTGGGTGGGATACCTCAGAGCTCGGGGGTGGGTCTCTCATCCAGACAGACCCAGGCCTCCAGGATTCAGGGATAAAACTGGACCGCCTCTGCAGCTCCACCAGCCTATCAGCTTTGGACTTTTCCCTAAGTGTCACGGCAGGGGTGGGCACTAGTAGGGCCGGGGAGAGTGGGATGCTGGGTATAGGTCAGAGGTCATCTGAGCTGCGTGGGTTCTCACACTCCAAGTCCTCTGATGGTCGCCTCTCCAGTAGCCACTTCTCCTTTGCGGACCCTATTGGTCTATCCGTGGAGAGTCTGGACTGTAGTGGAGGTGGTAGTGGTCTGAACCATTCGCATCGTAGTGGGGAAGGTCACTACCGCCAACATGGCAGCTCCTCCTCCTCTTCCACCACGTTCATCCGCACAACCAGTATCCTTCCCCGGCCAGGGTACCTCGGAGTGTGGGATTGGGACGAGGAGTTCTGGCCTCTCCCGGAGCAGTTGGAGGAGCTCCAGGGTTTGTCCCGGCAGGTCAGGGAGGTGACGGCCCAACTCAGCCAGCCTGTCACAGACTACTGGGACTCCCTGGAGAGGGGGAACACCTCCGTCCAGTCCTCTATGACCCTGGCAGAGAAACAGGAGGCAGAGGAGGAGAGAAAAGAACAGGAGCAGAATGAGGAGGAAGAAAGGGAGGACGAGAAGGAGAAAGAGGAAGTGTCCATTTCTGAAGCACTTCAATACATCAATAAAGGTATGTGTTGGTGGCAGCATTTCAGTAGGCTCTATTATTCCATGGTATTTTATAGTCTTTTTAATATTTTTCAACTTAGCATGTTTGACTTCAAACACTTTTCGTCTCTGAAGCGGTCCATAGTGGGGAGTCCTCCCAGGCAGCCAGAGGCTCTGGTCCTAGGATGAAGGCTGGGGTAGTAGGTAGGGGAGTGAGAAGGGCCAGTCTGAGGGAGAAGGTGGGCATGGTGGACCAGCTGAGTGGACTAACCCTGCCTGAGTTCCAGACGTGGAGCCAGGGGGAGCAGGAGCACAGGGGGTCCCTCATGCAGCACATCCAGGTTAGGACAGAGAGCTAAAATGATCACTATATTTTGTGCAATATAATGACAAGCATATGCCACTGCCACCAATACAATGCAGCATAATGCAATATGATACAGAACACAATGAAATACAATACACATTACACAATCTATGCAAGGTGTTGATAATGGTATATTGCATAATACATGTACAGTACATAGGTCTCATCTCTCTTAAAGGTGCTACACACAGGATAAAAAATAAATAATGACAATGTCATTTCTGAAAATGTCCATAATACATTGAGTGTACAAAACATTAGGAACACCTTCCTAATATTGAGTTGCATACCGTTTTTTTGCTCTCAGAACAGCCTCAAATTGTCAGGGCATGGACTCTACAAGGTGTCGAAAGCGTTCCACAGTTGGCTGGATTTCCTTTAGGTGGTGGACCATTCTTGATACACACGGGAAACAGTTGAGCATGAAAAACCCAGCAGTGTTGCAGTTCTTGACACAAACCGGTGCGCCTGGCATCTATTACCATACCCCATTCAAAGGCACTTCAATCTTTTGTCTTGCCCATTCACCCTCTGAATGGTAACACATACACAATCCATGTCTCAATTGTCTCCAGGCTTAAAAGTATTTATTTAACCTGTCTTCTCCCCTTCATCTACACTGATTGAAGTGGATTTAACAGGTGACATCAATAAGGGATCATAGCTTTCACCTGGATTCACCTCGTCAGTCTATGTCATGAAAATAGCAGATGTTCCTATTGTTTTGTACACTCAGTGTATATCTGGCGCTAATAGTGGAATGATGGTGTTTCACAGTATTACTTAGCCGGCAGTGTTGTGATATTTGCTCAAATTCTACACTGTTCACTCAATTTCAGTTTATGTGAGAATAATGCGGGGGGCCAGTATAAAAAAAATATGTATTCACTAACTGTAAGTCGCTCTGGATAAGAGCGTCTGCTAAATGACTAAAATGTAAATGTAAATATTTATGTGAGAAAACAAGCATGGAATATTGTAGGGAATCATTGTACCATCTAAATCGCTTTCAATAAGAACAAATATTCTTACTTTCGGTTTTGGTCCACCAGCTTCAAACAGCGGTTTGATCCACCAGCTTCAAACAGCTGTAAAAACTATATTTTTTTATATTGAAAATATATTTCACAGCGATTTAGATGGTACAATGATTCCCTACATTATTCAGTGCTTGTTTTCTCACATAAATATTTACATTTACATTTTAGTCATTTAGCAGACGCTCTTATCCAGAGCGACTTACAGTTAGTGAATACATATTTTTTTTATACTGGCCCCCCGTGGGAATCGAACCCACAACCCTGGCGTTGCAAACGCCATGCTCTATCAACTGAGCTACATCCCTGCCGGCCATTCCCTCCCCTACCCTGGACAACGCTGGACCAATTGTGCGCTGCCCATGAGTCTCCCGGTCACGGCCGGCTGCGACAGAGCCTGGATTCGAACCAGGATCTCTAGTGGCACAGTTAGCACTGCGATGCAGTGCCTTAGACCACTGCGCCACTCAGGAGCTAAACTGGAACATAAACTGAAGCACAGCCACAAAGTCAGAACAGCTTTCCTATTTTGACAACAGATGCCGCTCCGGCGGGAGAAATCAATAGGCAAATATCACAGCCAATCACAACACTGGCGGGTAAGTAATACTGTGAAACATTATCATTCCACTATTACTGCAGATATATTATCGACATTTTCTGAAATTACAATGTAAAAATTAAACAACAAAAAAGTCCTATGTGTAGCACCTTTAAATACTACTAAATCCAAATCCACGAACAAGCTGTTGTGGGGCAATTTGATATTAATTCTGCGACTTACGACCTGTTTACCAATCAGACCTTCTGTTTTAACCTGGAGGAGCTCATCCAATGGCTGTACACGGTGGTGGAGAGGATGGAGGTGCTGGCTCCGCCCACTGTGGACATCAAGAGTGTCAAGTCATCTCTGGCGGATTATAAGGTCAGTGGTGCACATACACAGATCCTTTAAATTATCATATAAATCAATTCTATATGTAATTCTATTGGTGTACACTACACGTCCTCTCGGCTTTGGGAGAATGGAAAGTGCCTTATTATTAATCAACCCTCTCTGCCCCCTTCTCCATTTTGTTTCTGTCTCTCTCTCTCTTAATATCTCTATATGCCTCTCTCCCTCTGTTCTTCCCTTTGTCTTCTTCACCCCATCTCTCTCTCTCCTTCCCCCTCCCTTTCTCCCTCCACAGAGGTTTCAGAGAGAAGTAAACGCCCACCAGCCCCTGACCACCTCTGTTCTGCAAACTGGAGAGCTTCTCCTGGGTTGTTTGACCTCCATTTCTCCCGGTGACCCTTCCATCACTGACAAGTTGCTCTTTGCCTACAGCTACTTCATTTGTATCTACTGTATCTCAGGTGTCACCCACCCTTGATAATTAGAACAGGTTTATAAATTATGCTGCCTTCACACAGGAATGACCCTGTTCTCAATTCAAGCGGATCAGCCTGTCAGACCAGACTTCTTCTTAGTAAAGGATATGGAAGTGTTTTACTGGAAGAAGACAATGACCACCCTACACTATTTCCTTTTGTGAATTCTAAAATACACTTGTGCTCCTTTACTAATGGAAGAGTAAAATGAATTGTGTGACACAGCAACAACATCTGAGACTGTTGAAGTAGGCACTGCCTGTGTTTTAAAGGGCTCCAAATTACATTGCATGATTAGTTTACGTGTTTGTGTGAAGGCTACCTTGGTCCTCTGTAGCTCAATTGGTAGAGCATGGCGCTTGTAACGCCAGGGTAGTGGGTTCGATCCCCGGGACCACCCATACGTAAAAATGTATGCACACATGATTGTAAGTCGCTTTGGATAAAAGCGTCTGCTAAATGGCATATTATTATTATTATTATTATCAAAGGGTAGAATTTATTGTCTGCTAACAGTGATGAGCTTGTCTATTTGTTTCAGGTCTCATATAGGTCAGTTCAACAGCTAACACTGGTATACTGTAGATTTGTTCTGGCGGTCAGGGGTAATTCTATACTCACAGTCCTCCCCTCTGACAGAAACAGGAAACACTGTGTGAGGAGAATGCGGCCATGCATGCATGACTAAGAGTGTTGGGGCTCTGTTTTTTTTTCTTTCTCTTATTCCAAATGCTCTTATTCCAAACATGAAGGAAACTTCAAATCAAATTGTATGTGTCACATGCGCCGAATACAACATGTGTAGAACTTACACTGAAATGCTTACTTTCAAGCCCTTAACCAACAATGTAGTTTTAAGAAAAATAAGTGTTAAGTAAAAAATAGATAAGTAAAAAATTTAAAACTAATAATTAAAGAGCAGCAGTAAAAGAAAATAACAGTAGGGAGGCTATTATGCAGGGGGTACCGGTACAGAGTCAATGAGCGGGGGCACAGGTTAGTCAAGGAAATTGAGGTAATATGTACATTTCCAGTCAAAAGTTTAGACACACCTACTCAGTCAAGGGTTTTCTTTCTTTATTTTTTTACTATTTTTTACATTGTAGAATAATAGTGAAGACATCAAAACTACGAAATAACACATATGGAATCCTGTAGTAACCAAAAAAGTTAGCCACCCTTTGCCTTGATGACAGCTTTGCACACTCTTGGCATTATCTCAACCAGCTTCATGAGGTTGTCACCTGGAATGCATTTCAAATAACAGGTGTGCCTTATTAAAAGTTAATTTGTGTAATTTATTTCCTTCTTAATGAGTTTGAGCCAATCAGTTGTGTTGTGACAAGGTAGGGGGGATATGCAGAAGATAGCCCTATTTGGTAAAAGACCAAGTCCAAACTATGGCAAGAACAGCTCAACTAAGCAAAGAGAAACGACAGTCCATCATTATTTTAAGACATGAAGGTCAGTCAATACGGAAAATGTCAAGAACTTTGAAAGTTTCTTCAAGTGCAGTCACAAAAACCATCAAGCGCTATCATGAAACTGGCTCTCATGAGGACTGCCACAGGAATGGAAGACCCAGAGTTACCTCTGCTGCAGAGGATAAGTTCATTAGAGTTACCAGCCTCAGAAATTGCAGCCCAAATAAATGCTTCACAGAATTCAAGTCACAGACACATCTCAACATCAACTGTTCAGAGGGGACTGTGTGAATCAGGCCTTCATGGTCGAATTGCTGCAAAGAAACCACTACTAAAGGACACCGATAAGAAGAAGAGACCTGCTTGGGCCAAGAAACACAGAAATGTGTCCTTTGGTCTGGAGTCCAAATTGGAGATTTTTGGTTCCAACCACTGTGTCTTTGTGAGACACGGTGTGGGTGAACGGATGATCTCAGAGTGTGTAGTTGCCACCATAAAGCATGGAGGAGGAGGTGTTATGGTGTGGGTGTGCTTTGCTGGTGACACTGTCTGTGATTTATTTAGAATTCAAGGCATTCTGCAGCGATACGCCATCCCATCTGGTTTGGGCTAAGTGGGACTATCATTTGTTTTTCAACAGGACAATGACCCAAATGCCAAGAGTGTGCAAAGCTGTCATAAAGGCAAAGGGTGGCTATTTGAAGAATCTCAAATATAAAATATATTTTGATTTGTTTAACACTTTTTTGGTTACTACATGATTCCATTTGTGTTATTTCATAGTTTTGATGTCTTCACTATTATTCTACAATGTAGAAAATAGTAAAAATAAACCCTTGAATGAGTAGGTGTGTCTAAACTTTTGACTGGTACTGTATATGTAGGTAGAGTTAAAGTGACTATGCATAGATAATAAACAGAGAGTAGCAGCAGCGTAAAAGAGGGGGTGGGTGGGGGACAATGCAAATACTCCGGGTAGCCTTGGTGAGTTGAATGTGAAATGTACCACTAAAGTTTCCCATTTCTCTTCTGTTTTCTATGCTAATCTCTATAATACTCTCTCTTCTCTCTTCCCCCGTCTCTCCCCCCCTCTCTCTCTTCCTCTTCTTATGTCCCCCAGTTCTGAAAGAGACCCTCTGTCTTATTGAGAGGCAGTCCAGGGTGCTGGAGACCCACTCAGAGCACCTCTTCTCTTCTTTTCTCTCAGCCATGGACAGCCTGACCCAGCCCGGGGAGCCCAGTGGGGGAGAGGAGACCCAGGCAGGGGACTCCGACAGGGTGGAGGTCCAGGGGACAGCTCAGTGAAGGCTCCATTCAATGTATGGATAGTATGTTTCTACGGTTATGTAGAGATAGGGATATGTTTACTCTATGACGTGTTTTATTATTTGTCATCATAAGAAGTCGTTTGTCTCCTTTTCTCTTTCAGTAAAGAAGAATGAGAGCGGATTGGTGGAGCAGGCTTGATGAGGGGGAGGAGCTTCTTCACTTTGACATGCCTTAAAGGATTGGTTCACAGTTTGTTTGACCAAATGTCTATTTTTCTATGTCAATGGCATGTTATAGAAGGGTCCAGACACTTTTTTTGAGATTTCACTTGGTTTTGAGAAACGTAGACCACCCGCAATAGACTTCCTCATTGCTTGTTCTGGAGTATGGGGTCTATGGAAAAACATTAACAAAGGCTGGTAGGGGAAACTGCTCGAGTCGCACAAAATGGAAAAATCTAATGTTGCGGATAAAGTTCGGAATTACACAATTTCATGTGTACAACATCTAATGACCTGTATCACTAAAATGACGTATTTGAGCCTTTGTTTTGTATTTTACCGTAGCCCCCCCAGTTTAATGGTTGTGATATGAGAAAACTGAGGATGGATCAACAACATTGTAGTTACTCCACAATACTAACCTAAATGAAAGAGTGAAAAAAAGGAAGCCTGTACAGAATACAAATATTCCAAAACATGCATCCTGTTTGCAACAAGGCACTTAAGTAATACTGCAAAAAATGTGGCAAAGAAATGACTTTTTTGTCCTGAATACAAAGCGTTATGTTTGGGGCAAATCCAACACATCACTGAGTACCACTCTTCTTATTTTGCTTGTCATCGGCAAGGACCAGGGATATTTTTAAGATAAAAACAAACGGAATACAGCGAAATACAGGCAAAATCCTGGAAAACCTGGTTCAGTGTGCCTTCCAACAGACAATGTCGATTCGCCTTTCAGCAGGACAATAACCTAAAACACAAGGCGAAATCTACACTGGAGTTGCATACAAAGACGACATTGAATGTTTCTGAGTGGCCTAGTTACAGTTTTGACTTAAATCGGCTTGAAAATCTATGGCAAGACTTGAAAATGGCTTTCTATACTGAACAAAAATATAAACGCAACATGCAACAATTTCAAAGATTTTACTGAGGATCTAAGGAAATCATCAGATTGAAATAAATTAATTAGGGCCTAATCTATGGATTTCACATGACTGGGAATACAAATATGCATTTGTTGGTCACAGATACCTTTAAAAAAAGCTGTTGATTGTGGCCTGTGGAATGTTGTCTCACTCTTCAATGGCTGTACGAAGTTGCTGGATACTAGCGGGAACTGAAACACGCTGCGTACACGTCGATCCAAAGCATCCCAAACGTGCTCAATGAGTGACATGTCTGGTGAGTATGCAGGCCATGGAAGAACTGGGACATTTTCAGCTTCCAGGAATTGTGTATAGTTCCTTGCGACTAGGGGCCGTGCATTATCATGCTGAAACATGAGTTGATGGTGGCGGATGAATGGCACGACAATGGGCCTCAGGATCTCGTCACGGCATCTATGTGCATTCAAATTACCATCTATAAAAAATGCAATTGTGTTCGTTGTCCGTAGCTTAAGCCTGCCCATGCCATAACCCCACCACCACCATGGGGCACTCTGTTCACAACGTTGACATCAGCAAACCACTTGCCCACACGACGCCATACATGTGGTCTGCGGTTGTGAGGCTAGTTGGACTTACTGCCAAATTCTCTAAAACGACGTTGTAGGCGACTCATTGTAGAGAAATGAACATTCAATTCTCTGGCAACAGCTCTGGTGGACATTCCTGCAGTCAGCATGCCAATTGCATGCTCCCTCAAAACTTGAGACATCTGTGGCATTGTGTTGTGTCTATGGAACATTTCTGGGATCTTTTATTTCAGTTCATGAAACAAGGGACCAACACTTTACATGTTGTGTTTATATTTTTGTTCAGTGTAGCAATGATCAACAACCAACTTGACAGAGCTTGAAGAATTTTAAAAATGATAATGGGCAAATATTGTACAATCCAGGTGTGCAAAACTCGTAGAGACTTACCCAAAAAGACTCAGCTGTAATCGCTGCTGTATTGTCTCGGGGGTGAATACTTATCTAATCAAGATACACTACATGACCAAAGTATGTGGACACCTGCTCGTCGAACCTCTCATTCCAAAATCATGGGCATTAATATGGAGTTGGTCCCCCCTTTGCTGCTATAACAGCCTCCATTCTTCTGGGAAGGCTTTCCGCTAGATGTTGGAACAATACTGCAGGGAATTGCTTCCATTCAGCCACAAGAGCATTAGTGAGGTCGGGCACTGATGTTGGGCAATTAGGCCTGGCTCGCAGTCGGCGTTCCAAGTCATCCAAAAGGTGTTCGATGGGGTTGAGGTCAGGGCTTTGTGCAGGCCAGTCAAGTTCTTCCACACCGATCTCGACAAACCATTTCTGTATTGAGCACTGGGGCGTTGTTATGCTGGAACAGGAAAGGGCCTTCTCCAAAATGTTGCCACAAAGTTGGAAGCACAGAATCGTCTAGAATGTCATTGTACGCTGTAGCGTTAAGATTTCCCTTCACTGGAACTAAGGGTCCTAGTCCAAACCATGAAAAAAAGCCCCAGACCATTATTTCTCTTCCACCAAACTTTACAGTTGGTAGTATGCATTCGGGCAGGTAGCGTTCTCCTGGCATCCGCCAAAGCCAGATTCGTCCATCGGTCTGCCAGATGGTGAAGCGTTATTCATCACTCCGGAGAATGCGTTTCCACTGCTCCAGAGTCCAATGGCGGTGAGCTTTACACCACTCAAGCCGACGCTTGGCAATGCACATGGTGATCTTAGGCATGTGTGCGACTGCTCAGCCGTGGAAACCCATTTCATGAAGCTCCCGACGAACAGTTGTTGTGCTGACGTTGCTTCCAGAGGCATTTTGGAACTCGGTAGTGAGTGTTGCAACCGAGGACAGACAATTTATACATGCTTCAGCACTCAGCGGTCCCGTTCTGTGAGCTTCTGTGGCCTACCACTTCACGGCTGAGCCGGTGTTGCTCCTAGACGTTTCCACTTCACAATAACAGCACTTACAGTTGACCGGGGCAGCTCTAGCAGGGCAGATATTTGACGAACTGACTTGTCGATTTTATATACCTGTCAGCCACGAATGTGGCTGAAATAGCAGAATCCACTAATTTGAAGGGGTGTCCACATACTTTTGTATATGTAGTGTATATTAGCGTTTTATTTTTTATATTTCTTATAATAAATGTTAGAATTTTTCTTACACTTTTAGTATTTTGTGTAAATCGTTGACCAAAAATGACAATTAAATCCATTTTAATCCCACTTTGTAACACAACAAAACGCGGAAAAAGTCAAGGGGTGTGAATACTTTCTGAAGGCAGTGTATGCATGACGTGTGCTGAAGAAGCTAAGTATTGTGATATGCTCAAGCAGATGTCTAATAATTTATTTGAGTTAGATATTAATAACGACCCAATGCACTACTCACTCTACAACATGCATGACAGCATTTTTAACCCATTTTTATATCACTGTGGATTGTCTCAGGTTGTGTCCTCACCTGTCTCTGGTACAATGTTCAGACTTCCTCCCGGAGGGAAGGTCTGCACTTGTACAGTGTTGTTGTATATTAGAACGTGGCATGCACTACACATCATTGTAGACTTGTAATATAGGATGTTGGACCATTCAGTGGCCTTATGGCGGCAGGTTGCCTAGCAGTTAGCGCTTGGGCCAGAACATGGAAAACCTGATAAAAAGTGCATTAAGACATACAATACCTGTACCTAAAGCCTCTAAATGTGCAACAAGTTTTTAACCAGTGTCTGTTACTGTAGTAATCTATTGTGAATGTTATGAGGGTAATGTGCACTTCAAATTAGGACTTTTAAACGCCATGGAAAACTTTGTTCTTCCCACTATTGTAATCCTCATTCACAGAATAAACCTGGTGAAAACTACACTACTTATTCCTACTGAGTAAACCTCATACTGTATGGCCACTTGATTTTATGTATAATCAGTATAGAACTCAAGTGTAATAATTAGAATGTGTCTGAATTTAACAGTTGGTGTACTGGTTGAACTCATGAGAATGGGATACATGGGAATTCTGTTCTGACCTTCTGTAGTCTGACTTTACCACAGAATGCTATCTGGACATACAACAGACCACTGTACTATAGCACAAATCTATCTAGACACACTTATCCCTATAGCAAACACACAAACTAAGTAAACAGTGCTAGAGAAATGGTTACAGAGTTCTTTTAAAACTGTATTCAGTTGCCTTTATTATGAAAAAAGAACATAGTGTTTTATATATGCAATTCTGTACTGAGATATTCCACAGGTAATGGCCAATTTGCATACAGATCCTAGTTACTGGTACAACATATTTGCCATATAAATGTAGAATAAATTATTAAAAACACAAAATGTTCCTACACAGCCACCAAGAATCGCAGACAGATCTTTCCGTATCATACAGTCTGGAAGTACAACATTTATTTATTTTTCAGTTTAAATGTGACATGTTGAGACAAATTTAATGCAGAGATTAAGTCAAGACTACTACGATAATGTATTGAAGTCTACAGAACTAGCAAATCAGATCTTACATATATATACACACATCATGTATATGTACATATTTTTCACTATACTTTTTTGCGAGACAGTGAGACACTGTTGTGCAGTTGGCTGACACGCATATTGGCGAAGAAACTACATTTGCCGATACAAACAGCAAAATAACCAACCAGAAAAGAAAAGCGGGGGACAGAAGAACAGAAAACATCATTGAATTTGACTACAGACCAACCCTGCAGTAGGAATGCAGTGAGATAGACACGCACACATTATTCTCATTAACCTTCACACAGAGGAGGGTGGGGGGGGGGCAAGCGAAATCCGTTGTTTCTGATGAGGTCCGGGTAAGGGTGGGGAGGGGTAAAGCCACTCCAGGAGGGGGCCAGGGGAGGTCCAGTGAGCGGCTGACCATCTGACTGCTAACAGATTGCCTAGAAAGTACTACTAATCATCAATTACCAGGGCATAAAGGGAGGGTGATAACCATTAATTTTTGTTGGTAGTGCGGCTACAGTACAAATTCAGGCAACTTAAATTTTGTTTTCGCTCTTACTTTCTATCACACTCGCACTCAGTTACTGTTAAGATGGGTGGGTGGGGCATGGTGGAGAATGGGGCCAGGTGGAGGGGGGGGGGTGACAGGCCAGAGGGGGGTGGTTGAGGTGTTGGTGGGGTTCTCCCTCTCAGCAGCAGCCCCCCGAGGCAGGTTTGACAGGCGTACTCTGGATCTTGACATTGGACTTCTCGTTGCCGCCGGTCGTAGCCCCAGGGCCCATCCTCTTCTTGATCTCAGCAGCCATGGTCATGAAGGCCTGCTCTACATTGGTGGCATTCTTGGCACTCGTTTCCAAGAATGGGATGCCCAGGGAGTCCGCAAACTCCTGCAGCGAAAGGAATGGAGAGAGGGGGTTAGAGGAGATGCTGCATTCATGACAGTACTGTACACTATTACTGCTACTATTTTACTACTGGGTTGCAGACAAAGACCTGATTGTGTCCAGAAACATTTGGTTTGTTTGGGGGCCTCAACAAAATAAAAATGTGAAAGTTTGGAAACCACAGCTCTAGACTATTTTTTCAAAGAGTTAAATGGAAAAATGCATTACTCCTGCGCCATCTGATAACCCATTGTCTTTGTTGGAAGCCCTTACCTTTGCTGTTGTGTAATCCACCACTTTCTTTGTTGTCAGGTCACACTTGTTCCCCACCAATAGCTTGTTGACATTTTCACTGGCGTAGCGGTCGATTTCCTGTAGCCACTGCTTGACATTGTTGAAGGACTCCTAGAAGAAGAAAGATAATCAAAACCAACATGTCAGGGTAGGCAAGATATTTGCAAAGTAAGGCCTCTATTCAATCAGATCCGCTTTAACCGACATCCGCATAGCGGTTGTTTTGGCGGTGTCGGAGGTGGAAATGCGTTTTCGAGCTTTCAAGTCCACAAGCGGCACCTGGCATTATACCTAAAGCGGACATTGGCTGCATAGTGTCGCATTACAAGAAACCCCATGCAGCCATGTTTACAAGTTTGAACAATGGAACGTGTGATGTAATCTACACCTCGATTAGGCTGATAGAAATCCTCATTATTTTGTTTAATGATTTTCTATTTGAGCGTCATTATTTCTATATAGCCTACACTTTCTTGTTCTGAACTTCTAATGTGAGTGGGACAGATGTGGCTTCGTGACAATGATCAAGAGCAGCTGCCCACCGATTTGACAGCTCCAACGCAGTTACACCTTCGACACCGCGAAAACATCAGCTATGCGGGGTTCGGCTATCACCGGTTAATGCTCGATCTGATTGAATCTAGGCCTTAGGTTCACCTGCACTCCTGACTTTCAATTAAAAACATCTAATTGTGGAAAAGAATCTAGAAAACCCAAACACAGTGAAAAGGTAAAGATGGACTGTGCTAAAGAGGCAGACTGACCTGGTCTGTGACGTCATAGACTACGATGATGCCGTGGGCTCCTCTGTAGTAGCTGGATGTGATTGTGCGAAACCTCTCCTGCCCTGCCGTGTCCCACTGTCAGTGTCAACACACAGCAGAGACGCTCAGTCACAAATACGGGAAGGCCAAACACACACATACATGAGTACAACATCTCTGCCAAATAGATGCTGCTTCATAGCACATTCAACTGTGACAAATAAGACCAAAACACACAAATGAGAGAAGGGCATTTCTAACTGATAATTCACCATTTTGTAGTCAACCATGATAGGAGGCCTCTGCCTTGGGATATTTGGTGAAGAGTCTAGAGTTAGGTTTTGGAATGCCTACAATGGCATTTTTTTGGTCCAAATGTGGCCAGATGCTGAAATACATACTTGTTAGGTCCTTGTTAGTATAACTTGGAGCTTCCCTTTACACAGTAGAAGACAAAGAGATGTGGCGGGGAAAGCACTTACGATTTGAAGTTTAATGGTCTTTCCGTCTAATTCTATAGTTCGTATTTTGAAGTCCACTCCGATTGTGCTAATGTAGCTTTCTGTGTACGTGTCATCCTGGGGAGAAAGGAAATGAGAGGAGTTGGTGTGGGAACATTCAGACATCCTGCTCAAAGTACAAATCCTTAACCCTTTCATACATTCTCAGTCTAGAGAAAAAAGGAATGAAAAGTATGATCATTCACCGCAATAGGAGAGTAAACGAGAGAATGTTGACTTAACATGGAGTATTAATACTATAATACAGTATTAATATTAATTTGAATACTATTTCTATGATTGACTTGACCTTTTTTACATTACAGGGCAGCCAGTTCTTACCTGCTGAATTTAGTCCAAGCAGAGCACTAATAATTACATCATTATTATCATTATTATCATTATTAATAATAATAATAGGACTATAATTATTAATGTTAATATGACTGGGTCAGCCTATTGAACAGCTAATGAGTGATTACGAGCACGTTATGAATGGCTATGAGACACTTCTGGGACATGGACGGATCAGCAGGACACTTACTGCAAATCGGAGTAGAAGACAAGACTTTCCGACGCCAGAGTCACCGATCAGGAGCAGCTTGAATAAATAGTCACTGTGGAGAGAAGAGAGATGTTTTAAACAACAGGATTCCAGGTTTCCCACACAGTTTCAACAAAAGTAGCTATAAAACGCTAGCCTTGTTAGAAACCATTGGAAGCTTGACTCTAAACTCTGTAGACAGCATTCCTCAGAACAGTTTCTTCCCTTTTCACCATCTCTCAAGAAGAGATTTCATTGTGGTGTTGCGTCAGACAATTCAAAGATGCCATTGCTGTTACATTGCTTTCAGTGCCTTGGGCAAGATACCGTGTTGGGTTAACTCCTCCCGAGTGGCGCAGTGGTCTAAGGCACTGCATCGCAGTGCTAGCTGTGGCACTAGAGATCCTGGTTCGAATCCAGGCTCTGTCGTAGCCGGCCGCGACCGGGAGACCCGTGGGGCGGCGCACAATTGGCCCAGCGTCGTCCAGGGTAGGGGAGGGAATGGCCGGCAGGGATGTAGCTCAGTTGGTAGAGCATGGCATTTGCAACGCCAGGGTTGTGGGTTCGATTCCAGTATAAAAAATAAAAATGTATGCACTCACTAACTGTAAGTCGCTCTGGATAAGAGCGTCTGCTAAATGACGTAAATGTAAATGTTAACTCTCAGCAGAACTACTTTTGTCACACCACCATACAATCAAAAGAGAGGATAAGTCTGATGTGTTATGATGCTTGCCTAATGCCTAGAAAGGTATTTCACGCCAACCCCATTATAGACAATCACACACAAGTTGAAACCAGACTAATTCAAGCCTGAGTCCAAACACAAAGAGATGCAATCCTGCATTATTTTTGGTACAGAAAAGTAGCGATTTCAGCTGACATCTACTGTCTGCGATTGCAGCAGACAGTGAAACATTGGGTTTTACAGGCAAATGAAACCTCACACTGCTATGACCATACGGAGCTGTGCATGATCAGCAAAACCACATAAGGAACTAAATATCAGTGGAGGAGGTCAACGGTTCAGTGCTCATGTGATACACGCTCAGACAATGGAATTTTAAAGAGGTAAAGTCTGCACTGACCAACTCAGTAGGCCTATGCTCGACTTTACTAAGAAGCCTTCTTTAATTGAGCTCAGACAATTCTGTGGCAACTCTCCCTTCAGATATGATGTCATATCAGCCTGATTCATGTTTAGTGAATAGTGAGCAGTTGTTGAGTTTGCCAAAGCTCTCTGTAGTTCATCAGCTCAGGTTTCAGAGTGCTGCTAACCTTGATCAGGTGTGAGACAGACAAAACACGCAGACACACACACTCATACATACATAGCCTACATAACCGCACAAACAGAGCCTACATAACCGCACAAACAGAGCCTACATAACCGCACAAACAGAGACACAGTCAGACACACGTACGTACATGCACACTGGGTGGAATGAGGCAGGGTACCTCTGCAGCAACTCACAGTGAGGAGGAAAAGGTGAGGGCTGAGGTGTGAACTTAAGACTGAGTTGACATGGTGCTGTGAGTTGTGAGCTCGGGTGATGGTCACCAATACCACTAATATCAATGTGTGACAGATAGTGGTAGCCTTAATGATAGTGTTCTTAGATTCAAATTGGACATCTTATCAAATAGGCTTTTACAGCGTAACAGTGTAGCAACCAGGTATGAGCTTGCCAAACACTGATCTTGAAACGATAGGTCTAACACTAAAACACCATTCCTTGCTCCACTGATGCTTGCTAAAATACACCAAGTCATGCTATGCTCATTTATATGAGCTGAAACCACAGCAGGATGGATAATGCGACAACAAAATGCTGAGCATTAACAGTCCATACATCCTGTCCCACTCCCAACCATGTGAATTAGGCTATGCTGATAATGCTTCCCTATCAAAATAGGTCAGACCAGCAAAAGACAAACCTCTAGCAAACTATACAGCTATTGTCCACTCATGTTCAGCTCTAACCGAGGCCTACACACACACAGAGCTCTCTCAACCCCCTCCACTCGGTATGCTGTGTTTATTTAACAGGGGCATGTGCTGTGCAGTGTGCCATACAACTAGGCTACACACAGAAAGGTACGGAAACTCCAGTAAGCTGATTAAGCATTCCACAGTAGAGGGGAATTCAGCTGGACTTCAGATCGGACCCTCCTCCACTCTCTCCAGTAGTACAGTTAAAAGAAGGCAGGCAGACAGGCTGGAAAGAACCTGGGCGACGCTCTAGTCTGACCCAGCACCAAGGCTAAGAACCTCTGAGGCAGGCCTGTTTCCTGCCTCCCTGTCCTTTTCCTCACCCATTGTTATGAATTACAGTCATGCAGTCTTCATTAAGCAGATGGTTGAGGACAACAATGACAGCCCCTGTGAAAGGCTAGTAGTACCGCTGACTGGTCATGCAAGAGAGAGGGGGAATAGCCTACAGCAAAAACCTGTCCGCCCCACTCTATCACAGTCAGCGTTTTAAGTTGGATTGGATGATACTTTGTATGCTGCAAAGACAGACACACCAAACACGATACCGCCCACCATTATTTGACTCCCACATCAGCTGCTCAGCTCCAGCAGACAGGAGATGGGCTAGAGCTTGGGTTAGAGTTAGGCAAAAGATAATGAAAGCAAGCGCTCTGCAAAAAACACACTAGGGCTGGGAATTGCCAGGGACCTGATGATACGATATTATCACAATACTTAAGTACCGATACGGTATGTATTGCGATTCAAACTTTCACTCAAATAGAAGAGAAGTGCAACTGAAACATAAAATGTATCTGATGCCGAGCAGAAATTACAAAAATAAGCATTTTAGATCTGCATTTACAAAACGCAGTAAGGTATTTCTTATGCGTTTTATCTATTTTTCTGTGTGAAAAACTCAGAATTCTGCATTAACGAGACCCCTGTCATCTCAATACCAAATCATTTCTGGGTAACAAATAAGTACCTTACCGTGACTGTTTTCAATAAAAATGGTTAAAAAAATATATATATATAGTTTCTTAGCAAAGTTCAATTTCTCAAGCAAGAATTTTGCTAGGACTGTTTAGGATTGGTCTGAGCGGGGAGGGGAAAAATTAGCTGAGAAAGAGGTTTGGAACTCTTTCTCATTTGTTTATTAACTAATTTACCGCAAGGCCAAAAGTCCATCCCACCAAACAGACTGAAATTTCAGGCAGTCTTTTCAAACAGCTCTTACACTGAAAGGTAATCAATTTACATGATTTTTTAAAACATTTTAGTCAATTAGCAGACGCTCTTATCCAGAGCGACTTACAGTTAGTGAGTGCATACATTTTTCATACTGGCCCCCTGTGGGAAACAAACCCACAACCCTAGCGTTGCAAGCGCCATGCTCTACCAACTGAGCTACAAGGGGCCAGTATTATTCCAACTGCATAGTGTAGATATGTATAAAACACAGGAATATCACATTTTGGACTGCACTGGGCCTTTATGAGTTTAATAACAACTGAGTTATAATGAATAATGTACCCCCTTGAGGTCTCAAAGAAATAACTAATCAAAAGAGAACCATCGCACTTTCCCAGAAGCTTGGCTGGATATATAAATTAAATTCTGTATCTCCACACGGTTTAAACTAAGAATTAGATTTCACTTCCTTCCTATAAGCCACATTTGGACTGTTCTACATGAACAATGTCCATATCAGATTTTGCATATTGTTTATTTATGAACGGCTTTGCCTGATGTCCTTTATAGTGGGCTAGCTCATGAATGGATTTGATGTATTTAGGTGAGCGGACACCTGGGGGCGATTGATTTGTGAGTTGCCCTTCGTACCCACTCCCATACCCTATAACTCTTTCTTTTTGTGACAAATTTGTATACAGGTAGACCAGAGGGGCCGATGAGTGGCAACCCTGATTAGAAGCAACTGCTGCTCATCTGTTGTTCTTTCGAAATGCTGTTTTGAATGAAATAAAATTGTACCTACACACTGAAGAAGGCTGTAAAGCTGAAACGTCTGTACGCTATCCTTGACATTGAATAATGAAGTAAGCTTTATGCAATATATTTGAGTGTGAACCCATTACACCTCTGTCTCAAATAAATGTCAGAGGAAGGCCCTTAAAATTGTCAAAGACTCCAGCCACCCTAGTCATAGACTGTTCTCTCTGCTACCGCACGGCAAGCGGTACCGGAGTGCCAAGTCTAGGTCCAAAAGACTTCTCAACAGCTTCTACCCCCAAGCCATAAGACTCCTGAACAGCTAATCATGGCTACCCGGACTATTTGCACTGCCCCCCCACCCCATCCTTTTTACGCTGCTGCTACTCTGTTAAGTATTTATGCATAGTCACTTTAACTCTACCCACATGTACATATTACCTCAACTACCTCAACTAGCCGGTGCCCCCGCACATTGACTCTGCAACGGTACCCCCCTGTATATATAGCCTCCCTACTGTCACTTTATTTTACTGTATATATAGCCTCCCTACTGTCACTTTATTTTACTTCTGCTCTTTTTTTCTCAACACTTTTTTTGTTGTTGTTTTATTCTTACTTTTTTTGTTTAAAATAAATGCACTGTTGGTTAAGGGCTGTAAGTAAGCATTTCACTGTAATGTCTGCACCTGTTGTATTCGGCGCATGTGACCAATAAAATTTGATTTGATTTGATTTGAAATGTTATCCTGACTATAAATGGAGGTTATTGCCTAGTGTGCCTGTCAAAAAAGGAAATGGCTACCCTTGCAATGGCATATTCATTATCTTGTGTAATCAGAATAGAATCTTCTGGAGAACATTTCAAATCAGATGTTCACAGCCATGCCAGTGGGACTGTTGAATAGATGAGAAAAAAATAATGTCAACTGAGATAAAATACAAAATATGTATCATAAAACACCAACCTATAGGTCTAAACTACAGGACTCAGGTACTTGCCAACCTGCTTGGAGGGATGGTAGACAGTGGCTTGCCCAACAACCCAATGAGTGTGTTGAAAGCAACATGTCATATTGCATGTGACCTACACATGACTGACTCAGGATGTAGAGAGTAGGTGTGTGGCACGGACTCCTATCCTATTGCTTAGTTGCTTTCCACTTGATGGCCAAATTCACAGAATATCATGGATAAGTGTATTTATCAATCACAAACCTTAATTCACTAATTTGGTTTCTTGTCAATGTAGTTAACTAACAAACAGTGTACTAGTTAACTGCATTGCCTAACTAGCAAGGAGTTACCTAGTTAACATTGTGCGGTATAGCCGCAGTTGAAATCGTTGGTATAGATATAGCTAGCTAGTTAACATTAATTATTGACCACAAGTGTACGAATGCTGTAGTAATGTAACGTTACACACTGGGATATTGACTTGCCTGGCTAATGTTAGTTAACTAGTTAGCTAAATTAGAGATTATCACAACATATCTAATGACATGTACAGTAGCTAGCTGACGTGTGTTGAATTATCAGGCTACTAGAATAAAAAGGTAACTAGCTAAGTAACTTACATTAGCTAGTACCAACTAAACTTAGCTACTCTGCCCTAGCAGTTAACGTTAGCTAACTATTTATTTTGAATAACTATGCCGGTGCTAGCTAGCAACTAGCTAGCTGGCTGTAAACACACATTTAATGACATGGAGTAACCTGTGTGAAACGTTAATATACCTCAACAAACAACACAGTGACTAATGGTAGCTAGCCAACTAGTTTGCACTTTTTAGACGGACAAAACACAAACAGGTTAGATAACGTTAGCTGTGTAGCTAGCAGAACAGCTAGGTTAGCGAGGTAGCTAGCAGAACAGCCATCTAGCTAGGTTAGCGAACGTTCACAGTTAGTTACTTACTATTCGGGATTCATCGTGGACTCGTCACAGTAAATCCCCGTTTCTTATAAAAACGGCACTCCCTTTCGCTCTGAAAACTGTTAATAAATAGTTAGCTAGCTAATTCCTTTGATTAAAAAAGTAACTAACGTTAACTAGCTGGCAAGGTATTCCTCCAAACCCAGGCTAGTTGTCTTGAAACCCAAAATGGCTGCTAGTATCAACCAGGAAATAGCAACTCCTCAAACACTGAACAGAGAAGCCCTACTAGAGCGAGTTTAGCGATTCTCGGAAATCGTAGTTTGTTCCTAAAGGGTCGTCTTATATTGAGTATGTTCTACCGTGCCGAATATGACTACAGTACCCTAATGACAATGTAGCTAGGAAAATAGGCTGGTCGATGTTTCGCTTGCCCCTTGTGCTTGCTGTCAAAGCTTAGGAAGATTACGTCATTACTAGTGAAACGTGGCAAAAATGTTGGCGTGAATCAGTCTGGACTGGGGAAATCAATGAATTGCTCTCCATTAAGATTAATCAAATCTAAATCATGTCTGTCATATTTGATTACATTAATTCTAAGATGAGTGCCAAAAAAACGAATTGTTTCTCTGTCAATATGTTCTCAAAATGTATAGTATGACCCTGATGGTTAAAGTCTGTTCAGTGTGTAAACTAATGACAACAAAGGACCACATGGGGGATACAATTGCAAAATTAACTGAAGGCACAGTCCAGTTCCCTCATGAAATTGACCAGCGACATCAGATCATTTGATATCAACAAAGGTTAGCTAAATTTGTACATTCAGAAGGATCTTCCATCCTGAGTTGTTGAGTCATAGTGTGAGTGACATCAGCCTAGGATGGTCACCTGTCAGACCTGTCAGCACCTGCACAGGTATGAGTCAGTCAGTCCATAAGCTGTGTATGTGAAAGGAGTTCAACATTTCACAAGTAGGCTAAAGCTAGAAACTTCCTTTACACAAATTGCTTTAAAAAAGTCTGCTACATACCATTATAACATTATTTTTTTATTATACCTGTGTGTAGGCCTACTTTAAAATATAATTTCAGACAGCACAATTATACCCTTATAGTAATCATCCAATAGTTTTATTATCCATTACTATCAATACAATTCAAGACATCACCGATAACAATGACACACCCTTTATTTCACTGTACATGTGTGTCACATTCTTCTGTGCCTTCCGTTACTGTGGAATTTGGAAGCTGAGTACTTGTTTCCACATAGTCCTTCCCCTGGTTCCAGAATGTGTAGGGAAACTCCACTGAAGAGGCAGCCCCTACTTTACCCTAGAGGACAGAGGATAGGTTTCAATCTAGTGTTAGGGAGTCGAGGAGACAGAAAGACCCAATCTGTTTGTGTGCAACTTAATTTATTTATATAGCAAATGACAACTCTATATATCTCTTTAATATAGTATTAAGAGTAGAAAAGATACCTTCACGTTCAGGGCGATGAGTCCAATCTCAAAGCACCTGTCTGGGGCAGTCCTCCTGATGATGTCATCCAGGACAGTGTAACAGGCCCTGTTGGGTGATGACCCCTGGGAGAGAGACAGGGAGTCAGTTGAGTTAAGGGGGAGGTCAAACGTTCCAGGCAGGCTAATGCTGTGTGAATTATAGCTGGCTAGTTAGATTTCATGGGTCAGTGTGGCTGCTCAAACATCTCAACCACAGGGCACATCAAATCTACACCTGACTCAGTATAAGGTTGACAAAGTAAAATGATTTATAACTTGATAATCTCATAACACTACCTGTTTCATCAGTTGAACAGCGTGGAAGCTTGGGCAATGGCACATTATTTTATCACCATCACCTGTGGCTGATAAGAGAACTCATTAGAAAATATAATAACACATATATTTGAGCATGCAAAGAAAAGATAATCCAAATAGTTCACATACCTGCCGCGGCTCCCACCTGAAAAAGTGAGCAGGGTTTTACAATGACAGAGATGACAGTCATAGAAAAATGTGGCAGTTACACTTAGTGTGAACCTCCAATCTGACTGTTACTTCAGTTTTAATATTTTAAACCACCTTCAATTCAACATGCGTTTCCCTTGCGCTAGTGTTTTCTTATTGATCATAAGATGGTAAACTGTGGTGTGTGGTGAATTGGCTATGAATCAGATTCCCTTTAAGCGTACTGAAACCAAGACATGGTTGTGTGTGTGCTGCTGCTCTGGAACTGGGAGAAAATTGTAAATATTTAATCCACTCCCAGGCGCTAGTGAGTATCCAGGTCAAAGAGAGACTGTTTATAGGCTGTTGGAATAAGGCCAAAATTATTTGCCCCCTAACAATTCTCCATTGGTTTTCTTGCCCCACTAGTCCATTGAGTATTGTACTGGCTAACATTAAAATAGACATTAACATAACAATAGCGTATTAAAACTTTACATAAACCTTCAATCTTTGTAGGATTAACAAACATGCAGTAACATGGATTCATTATGTAGTACTTCACATAACAATATTACCCAGAAAAGGCTACTAAAACACTGAGGGGAAGAAGTTCATCAGTGTGCAGTTCTTTGATTGAGTTGATTTTGGTAGCTGTAAACTTGCCATGTGTTCAGCATATAGGCCACAGCCCGGTAGGGGCGAGTCTCCCACCCTCCCTGGTGATTTGAAGGGAGCCCCTGAAGTAGAAACTCCTGAAAAACAGGACATGAGCAAAATCAGCTGAATCATAATACTACAACCTAACCTCATACTGTAGCTACTATGGAAGTATCTTTAGATTTTGAAAATAAATACTCAATGAATGGAGCTTGCAATGTCTTTTACATAATAAGTAAGAAAGAGCAAGAGAAAAACAGAAGACACCAACTTCCTCACCAACAGTTATGTTCCCCATGTTGTCTAATGCTATAAGTCCTGTTGAGAAAGGGAAGATGAGAAGGTGTTAGATGTGCTAATAAATATGTAACCTGCACTTTTAGACCTGCTTCCACAGATGTTTTGTACCAACATGTCTTGAAGGAATGGTCAGTAATAAAAAAAAATCATAATATAAAAAGGGAAAGTGGGGTTATTTACAGTGGGGAAAAAAAGTATTTAGTCAGCCACCAATTGTGCAAGTTCTCCTACTTAAAAAGATGAGAGAGGCCTGTAATTTTCCTCATAGGTACACGTCAACTATGACAGACAAAATGAGAAAAAAAAATCCAGAAAATCACATTGTAGGATTTTTAATGAATTTATTTGCAAATTATGGTGGAAAATAAGTATTTGGTCAATAACAAAGTTTCTCAATACTTTGTTATATACCCTTTGTTGGCAATGACACAGGTCAAACGTTTTCTGTAAGTCTTCACAAGGTTTTCACACACTGTTGCTGGTATTTTGGCCCATTCCTCCATGCAGATCTCCTCTAGAGCAGTGATGTTTTGGGGCTGTCGCTGGGCAACACAGACTTTCAACTCCCTCCAAAGATTTTCTATGGGGTTGAGATCTGGAGGCCACTCCAGGACCTTGAAATGCTTCTTACGAAGCCACTCATTGTTGCCCGGGCGGTGTGTTTGGGATCATTGTCATGCTGAAAGACCCAGCCACGTTTCATCTTCAATGCCCTTGCTGATGGAAGGAGGTTTTCACTCAAAATCTCACGATACATGGCCCCATTCATTCTTTCATTTACACGGATCAGTCGTCCTGGTCCCTTTGCAGAAAAACAGCCCCAAAGCATGATGTTTCCACCCCCATGCATCACAGTAGGTATGGATGCAACTCAGCATTCTTTGTCCTCCAAACACGACGAGTTGAGTTTTTACCAAAAAGTTATATTTTGGTTTCATCTGACCATATGACATTCTCCCAATCATCTTCTGGATCATCAAAATGCACTCTAGCAAACTTCAGATGGGCCTGGACATGTCCTGGCTTAAGCAGGGGGGACACGTCTGCACTGCAGGATTTGAGTCCCTGGCGGCGTAGTGTGTTACTGATGGTAGGCTTTGTTATTTTGGTCCCAGCTCTCTGCAGGTCATTCACTAGGTCCCCCCGTGTGGTTCTGGGATTTTTGCTCACCGTTCTTGTGATCATTTTGACCCCACGGGGTGAGATCTTGCGTGGCGCCCCAGATCGAGGGAGATTATCAGTGGTCTTGTATGTCTTCCATTTCCTAATAATTGCTCCCACAGTTGATTTATTCAAACCAAGCTGCTTACCTATTGCAGATTCAGTCTTCCCAGCCTGGTGCAGGTCTACAATTTTGTTTCTGGTGTTCTTTGACAGCTCTTTGGTCTTGGCCATAGTGGAGTTTGTAGTGTGACTGTTTGAGGTTGTGGACAGGTGTCTTTTATACTGATAACAAGTTCAAACAGGTGCCATTAATACAGGTAACGAGTGGAGGACAGAGGAGCCTCTTAAAGAAGAAGTTACAGGTCTGTGAGAGCCAGAAATCTTGCTTGTTTGTAGGTGACCAAATACTTATTTTCCACCATCATTTGCAATTAAATTCATTAAAAATCCTACAATGTGATTTTCTGGATTTTTTTTCCTCAATTTGTCTGTCATAGTTGACGTGTACCTATGATGAAAATTACAGGCCTCTCTCATCTTTTTAAGTGGGAGAACTTGCACAATTGGTGGCTGACTAAATACTTTTTTTCCCCACTGTAACCTAGATGAGAAAATTGGATATTGGAGATTGGGGAATCAAGACTATTGTAAAGAGATTCCAGATGATTCAAAACAGTAGGTGTCAGGTCAGGGACCCATACATAATGTAATAGACAACCCAGACTAATGTGATTATATGGATTAGGACTCCCCGTAGAGGACCAAACAATTTAATGCACAAGTATCAGTCACATTTATCAGTCGTTTTCAGTTATGTTACAGTAGGTGTTCTACTGTCACTCAATGTTCTACAATGAGCAGGAAGATCATGATAAATAAACATTTTTAAAAAGCAAGTTTCAGTTCTCACCAAGTGTGTCATGTCCACTAACACTTTGCTTCTGTTCCAGAAATTCCTGCATGAATGAATAGGAGTTATAATTTTTTTTGTTTTCCAATATCTGTCATTTATATTTAAAATGGTTAGCCATGCCATTTTACCCTAGGGAGTATTGGTACCTGGTAAGCCTTGGCTGAGTGTGCACTCAACATGTTGTCGTTGGGCTCTATAGTAAAGCCCTGCTCCCTGGCGAAAGCTGCTGCTCCCTCCCCAACCAGCAGACTGTGGGGGCTTCTGTCCATCACCCTACGAGCCACCCGCACCGGAGCCCCAACCCTGGAAACAATAGTTTCATTCCGGTGCATTTATTAATGGGCTTCCCTATGAGTATTCATTTTCACAGACATCTCTTTCCCATGCCATGGCATTAGTTTTAGCAGGTGGTTCTCTCACCCTCGTAGTGCTGCGACTGCCCCGAACCTGCCAGTGATGCCCTCCATGATGGCAGCATCACACTCCACCACTCCCCCACTGTTAGGGAATCCTCCCCTCCCCACAATGTGAAGCCCAGTCTCTGGGTCATCTTCAACCTCTGGAAGAAATACAAGAGTATCATAATGGACATAAGACGTGCTGCTCTGCGGAACTGTAGTAGGTGGGTCACCCACGCCAACTCATGCCAACCTGCCATGGCCTCCTCTACAGCATCTGTGGCGTGTCTTCCAGCGGTAATCAGGGACCGTATTCTCTCCACGGAAGGCTGAGAGAAACCCCATGTCCCCACAGCTGCCATGGATCCGCTGTCTGAAGAACTCTACTGGGTCTAGGACAAAACACAGGGTTATAGTCCCAATCCATGTGCAAATTCAAGTCCCAACATCCAAGGTCTGGGATTAACAAACTAGTAAATAAACAAATAGATTAACGATGCAATACTAGCACTTTCCTCTCATCATCTTCTTTACTTCATGAGTCATCACCATCGGAAAAGCTGGACTGGTGAAAGCAAGAGATCCCTACCTATGCATCTACTGGGCAAAAGAAAAATAAGCGGTTGTAGATTATGGACATGACCAAGGATTAAACCCACTGATTTCACCACAACCAGTATTGATCTCTATATGCCTCTGGATCCAACAACTAGGCTACAAATCATTATTCGATTCTGAGAGGATCCTTGGTGTAAGTAATGCAAATGCCATGCTTGTAATGATTATTGCGTGTTTGTTTACATCAGTACTTGAGAGAGGGTAGCTGCTTTTAGCAACGCGGGTGTATTTAAATACACTATCGTTGCTCCCAATTTCATTGGGTTGCACAAAAACTGAGAATTTGAGACAAAATATCTAAAGAATCGTACTATTAAACATACCTTCCAAACGTGGGTCTGTTGTAGACCCACTTCTTCTCTGCTTACCTCATGTCAAAATAAAAGTCCCCCACAAGTTATTCATTTTTTGTCCACATGGCGCATGTGCAGAACTTTTATTTACTTATATTACCCCGTCATAATGACCAACCGACCGGCACAGTAAGTCGAAATGGAATTTTATTTAACTGGCTTCCTGCGGACTGTTTTTGTGCAGCCCAATACAATTGGGCTCAACGTGAGTGTATGTAAATACACCCGCGTTGCTAAAAGCAGCTAGAGGGACTGGTTCCAAAGGCTACACATAGCCTACCTTAGTTCTCCTTCAGCTTCCCTGTACAGTACAACTCACATACATTACTTATGCTTATTTATGTTAAACTAAGCTGCCAATATCACCAAACAGAACAAGAAAAACAGTATCTGTGATATCACTCTATATGGACCCTCCTTACTTGAACCACTGCAGAATGTTTTCTACCACTTCCCTATCGATGACGACTTGCAGCACTAGCAAATGAAAGTGATCTTCTTCTTCGATGAGATTAAACGGCAGTTGGCATCCAATAAATGTTGCATTACCGCCACCTACTAGACTGGAGTATAACTCCCTTATACTTTGTTTGAAATTTTTTTAAACAAATAACCTACCATCTAACACTACACTCATAAAATAAATTATTAATATTAATAATAAATAAAACCACCCTACTCCACTATTTAAATCTATTTAGTCCTACTTCAGGCCAACAGCCTGAAAGGATAGGACACCACCACTTAACACATCCTGTAATTCTTCTGACGTCAAGTCTCGCACACCCAAATACCTCTCTGCAGCTGCCACCACAACCTCAATTTTCTGCGACTTACGTTCCATCCCTGCAGTACAGTTGATAACCATTGCTAGAAATGCTAAAAATACAATCTTACTGAAACATATATCACTTGTTGGCCTATCCCTCTGTACAGGTACAGTTCTACTACTCACACCACTCCTCTCAGGATCCCTCCCCCTTGACCCATCTTCCTCTACTTTCTTCACTGCCTCAGCATATGACAACTTCTGCACTACTCTAACCCTGGAAACCTCAACCTGCCTCTCTCGCACCAGACATTTCTGATCCCCAGCCCCATGGGCACCCCTACAATTAACACATATCACTACTTTCCCCAATGCTACACATTCCTTTGTCTCATGCCTTTCTGCACACTTCTCACACCTAGGAACCTCCCTCCTATACACTGCTGCCACATGCCCATAAGCTTGACACCTGTAACAACGTAATGTATTCGACACAAAAGCTCGTACGGGATAACTTATATATCCTAACATCACTTTGTTGGGCAAAGACTCAACATCAAAACTCAAAAGAACAGACAACGAGTCTTCTGTTTCACCACTCACACCACCCTGTCTGCGTCACTCCAAACGACGAGCATCACAAACATCGTGAATCTTCCCCTTCAGTTGGTCAACTTTCACATTTACCGATACCCCAGTAATCCCTCCTTTCAATGAAAGTGATCTTCTTCTTCTTCTTCTTTTTCTTCTTCGGAATTGGGTTGGCGGATCGCATCCAACTTTTAAGGTACATACACCGCCACCTACTGTACTGGAGTGTGAGGCCAGTCACGGCCTACCTACATTAAATTATATTCATTAGTCCTGTTCCTCTAAGAAAGTGAAATAGAGCCCTAGACACCACTTCCCTCCCATTTCCTCCCCCTACTACACCACCCAAACCCCAACCTCTCTAACCCTTTCACACAATCTCTCCCTGTCTACGCCACACAGTTCACAAAATATCAGCACATGCTCCACCGTTTCCTCCACAAAACACGTTTCATGTCTCCCCATCATCCACAACGTGGCATGCAAACCTGTGTGCCCAAACCGTAGTCTACTCCACACAACTTCCTCTATCCTACATCCCATACTCCCCACCTGTTCCTTTGCTGACCGGTCCATGCGATAAAATTGCCTCCCTTTACTACTAGCATCCCACTCCCTTTGCCAAAGATCAAGTCCTTTTGCCCGGATCAAGAACATGACTTCCCTGCGGCCCAGTGAGAGCTGAATATCTACCCCTTCTCTCCTCACAGCACTTTTAGCGACCACATCGGCCTTCTCATTACCCTCCAAACCCACATGGACGGGAACCCAGCAAAAGCTTACCACCACTCCCATCCTCTCCAATCCCAATAACAACACCATTATCTCCACAAACAAGTCTCTCCTATCTGACCTGCCCAACTTCACACTACTCAACACTGCAGCCGAATCAGAGCAGATCACCACTCTGAGTGGTTTCACCTCCTCCACCCATCTCAAACCTAGAATCATGGCCGTCAACTCGGCCACATACACTGACACATAATCAGTTGACTGTTTACATACTCTAAGAATGAAATCTGGGATATACACTCCTGCCCCTACCCTGACTAGATCCTTTGAACAATCTGTATATATCCTTAAAAACAAATAAAAACGGATTATCTACAGTTGAAGTCGGAAGTTTACATACACCTTAGCCAAATACATTTAAACTCAGTTTTTCACAATTCCTGACATTTAATCCTAGTAAAAATTCCCTGTCTTAGGTCAGTTAGGATCACCACTTTATTTTAAGAATGTGAAATGTCAGAATAATAGTAGAGAGAATGATTTATTTCAGCTTTTATTTCTTTCATCACATTCCCAGTGGGTCAGAAGTTTACATACACTCAATTAGTATTTGGTAGCATTGCCTTTAAATTGTTTAACTTGGGTCAAACGTTTCGGGTAGCCTTCCACAAACTTCCCACAATAAGTTGGGTGAATTTTTTGCCTACTCCTCCTGACAGAGCTGGTGTAACTGAGTCAGGTTTGTAGGCCTCCATGCTCGCACACACTTTTTCAGTTCTACCCACAAATGTTCTATAGGATTGAGGTCAGGGCTTTGTGATGGCCACTCCAATACCTTGACTTTGTTGTCCTTAAGCCATTTTGCCACAACTTTGGAAGTATGCTTGGGGTCATTGTCCATTTGGAAGACCCATTTGCGACCAAGCTTTAACTTCCTGACTGATGTCTTGAGATGTTGCTTCAATATATCCACATAATTTTCCTTCCTCATGATGCCATCTATTTTGTAAAGTGCACCAGTCCCTCCTGCAGCAAAGCACCCCCACAGCATGATGCTGCCACCCCCGTGTTTCACGGTTGGGATGGTGTTCTTCGGCTTGCAAGCCTTCCCCTTTTTCCTCCAAACATAACGATGGTCATTATGGCCAAACAGTTCTATTTTTGTTTAATCAGACCAGAGGACATTTCTCCAAAAAGTACGATCTTTGTCCCCATGTGTAGTTGCAAACCGTAGTCTGGCTTTTTTATGGTGGTTTTGGAGCAGTGGCTTCTTCCTTGCTGAGCTGCCTTTCAAGTTATGTCGATATAGGACTCGTTTTACTGTGGATATAGATACTTTTGTACCTGTTTCCTCCAGCATCTTCACAAGGTCCTTTGCTGTTGTTCTGGGATTGATTTGCACTTTTCGCACCATAATACGTTAATCTCTAGGAGACAGAATGCGTCTCCTTCCTGAGCGGTATGACGGCTGCGTGGTCCCATGGTGTTTATACTTGCGTACTATTGTTTGTACAGATGAACGTGGTACCTTCAGGCATTTGGAAATTGCTCCCAAGGATGAACCAGACTTGTGGAGGTCTACAATTTTTTTCTGAGGTCTTGGCTGATTTATTTGGATTTTCCCATGATGTCAAGCAAAGAGGCACTGAGTTTGATGAAGGTAGGCCTTGAAATACATCCACAGGTACACCTCCAATTGACTCAAATGATGTCAATTAGCCTATCAGAAGCTTCTAAAGCCATGACATCATTTTCTGGAATTTTCCAAGCTGTTTAAAGGCACAGTCAACTTAGTGTATGTAAACTTCTGACCCACTGGAATTGTGATACAGTGAATTATAAGTGAAATAATCTGTCTGTAAACAATTGTTGGAAAAATTACTTGTGTCATGCACAAAGTAGATGTCCTAACCGACTTTTCCAAAACTATAGTTTGTTAACAAGAAATTTGTGGAGTGGTTGAAAAACAAGTTTTAATGACTCCAACCTAAGTGTATGTAAACTTCTGACTTCAACTGTATATATCTGACACACCGTCTCACGTACTGCCCCCATTCGCTCCTGCCCTCAATCATGTCCACATCTACACTTGGTTTCGGAAACAGCCACAGAGGAACGTGCCCCAATGCAATTGCCGGCCCTATCTCGCTCTCCCCCAGTCCATATTCTACTACCTTCTGCCGGATTGTCCACCCATACGCCCTCTGCTTACCCACTCCTAATTTCCAGCATTCCCCAGTTGCCGTGACTACAGGATGTCCTTCTGAACTCCCTTTCAACCTCACCCAGTACGCAAATGCAAGTTTGTCCTGCCTTATCCTCAGTGGCAGTTCCCCACTATCCACCTGCAATACCTCAACAGGTGTAGTCCTAAAGGCACCCACACACAATCTCAGGGCCCTTGACTGTATCCTATCCAGGTGCTGTAGTACCGTTTTGGCTGCCGATACATTTACAAAGCACCCATAATCCAAAGATGACCTGATCAATGCCTGGTACATAACAGTGTTTGTCTATACAACCCCCAATCATATCCTGCCACTGCCTTCATGAGGTTCAGCACCTTCCTACACTTAATTTCAATATACTCAACATATCTCTTTCACGTAAGCCTCTCATTAAACCACATACCTAAATACACCCAACCTATATCCTGCCTGTATATTTGCAGCCTAACATCTTTAACCTTCCTCCTAGAATACACCTTAAAGAAGGACTTGGCCATAGACATCCTAAACCCCCATGTTAGAGACCAATCTTCCACAACTCCCACAACTTCTTGCATCTTCCTCATCACATATTTCACATTCCCACCTCTCTTCCATACTGCCCCATCATCGGCATACAAGCCACACCCACTCCCTGTCCCACATTAAATATGTCATTTATCATCAGGGTCAACAACACTGAACTAACCACACTTCCCTGAGGAGTACCATTGTCCACTTCAAACTCCATTGACATTTCTGACCCCACCCTCACCCGTATGACTCAATCGAACAGGAAGTCCATAATCCAGTTATGCAGACGTCCACCAATGCCCAATGCACTCAACTTGATCAACAACCCTTCCCTACACATTGTATTGTACGTTTTCTCAATGTCAAAATACACAACTATTTTATTTTAAGGACCTTGGCTATCTCTGTACTAACTGTCACCAGGGCATCCATGGCAGACCTCCCTCTCCTGAACCCACTCTGTGCTACGCTCATCAAACCCTTAAGAATGGCTTGACAAAAATGAATCTCATGGAGTATCACAGGAAGAGAGCGATGGTGAGAAGAATGATAAAGACAGTGAAAAGGGAGGCATGGTGAGAATCTTTGACCAAAATTGGTGTGGTCAGGATATATATTTTTTAATGATGGGGAAGGGTAAAACTGCTGGAATTGCTGTGTTGGTAGAAGGAAACGTCACAGCTGTATCAAGTAAAGAAAAGGCAAATGTCCTAGGTGGTGCGTTTGAAGCGGTTCATAGATGTGAGCACCTGTGTGATGAGAGTAAGAGGAGACGTAGGGAAAAGTTAAGAGAGCCGTAGAGCTGTAACCCTTTCCCGTACCACCATTGAGCACTCATCTGTCCACCACAGCACCACCCGCTGTCGTTTTCCCCCCGTACACACTAGAACAGTCACATCTGCAGCTGATATAATTACAGACATTACTGCCTCATTGCACTCATCCACAGACCCCTCCATTGATCACTTTGTCCCGCCCACTCACACAGGCACTTGAACATCTTCCAGTTAGCTTTCTCAAAGCACCACATCATGTTATTGCCTCTACTCTGCACACACACACACACCCATATTGACCTTACATCGAACCAGAAAATTATCACTCCCTACAAAGTGATCCTCTTCCTCTTCTTCTTCCTTTCAGTTTCTGGCAGACTAAACAAGTAAGTGGTGTATTGCTGCCACCTACAGGCTCAGTATATCACTACTCAGCTCATCACAGCAAACCTACTCCGCCACCTCTGGGCCCGGTTTCCCAAAAGCATCCTAAAACCCCCTAGAGCAGGGATGGGCAACTCCAGTCCTCGGGGGCTGGAGTGGTGTCACACTTTTTCGCCATCCCTAGCAAATACAGCTGATTAAACAAATTGCATTCTAAACTGAAGATCATGATGAGTTGATTATTTGAGTCAGGTGTGTTAGCTGGGGCTGGGGCAAAACTGTGACCCCAATCAGGCCCCCGAGCACTGGAGTTGCCCATCCCTGCCCTAGAGTCTAAGCTAACATATGGAATTGTTTTAAGATGGTCATATTTGATTTTGAATTTTAGGATCCATTTATTTGATTAGCCCATAGAAAAACATTGAATATCAGATTCATAAATAAAAAAACATATATAAAAATATATAATAATAATCTAAAGGAAGTTTGTTTTGAAGTGTCTGTCCTACAGTACCAGTCAAAAGTTTGGACACACCTACTCATTCAATGGTTTTTCTTTATCTTTACTATTTTCTACATTGTAGAATTATAGTGAAGACATCAAAACTACGAAATAACATATATGGAATCATGTAGTAACCAAATAAGTGTTAAACAAATCAAAATATTTTTTATATTTGAGATTCTTCAAATAGGCACCCTTTCCCTTGATGACAGCTTTGCACACTCTAGGCATTCTCTCAACCAGCTTCACCTGGAATGCTTTTCCAACAGTCTTGAAGGAGTTCCCACATATGCTTAGCACTTGTTGGCTGCTTTTTCTTCACTCTGCCGTCCGACTCATCCCAAACCATCTCAATTTAGTTGAGGTTGGGGGATTGTGGAGGCCAGGTCATCTGATGCAACACTCCATCACTCTCCTTCTTGGTAAAATAGCCCTTACACAGCCTGGAGGTGTGTTGGGTCATTGTCCTGTTGAAAAACAAATGATAGTCCCACTAAGCCCAAACCAGATGGGATGGTGTATCGCTGCAGAATGCTGTGGTAGCCATGCTGGTTAAGTGTGCCTTGAATTCAAAAATAAATCACAGACAGTGTAACCAGCAAAGCACCCCCACACCATAACACCTCCTCCTCCATGCTATACGGTGGGAAATACACATGCAGAGATCATCCGTTCACCCACACGCATCTCACAAATATACGGCGGTTGGAACCAAAACTCTACAATTTGGACTCCAGACCATGTCTCTTCTTATTATTGGTGTCCTTTAGTAGTGTTTTTTTTGTTGCAGCAATTCGACCATGAAGGCCTGATTCACACAGTCCCCTCTGAACAGTTGATGTTGAGATGTGTCTGTAACTTGAGCTCTGTGAAGCATTTATTTGGGCTGCAATTGCTGAGTCTGTTAACTCTAATGAACTTATCCTCAGCAGCAGAGGTAACTCTGGGTCTTCCATTCCTGTGGCGGTCCTCATAAGAGCCAGATTCATCATAGCGCTTGATGGTTTTTGTGACCGCATTTGAAGAAACATTCAAAGTTCTTGAAATTTTCCGTATGACCGACTTTCATGTCTTAAAGTAATGATGGACTATCGTTTCTCTTTGCTTATTTGAGCTGTTCTTACCATAATATGAACTTGGTATTTTACCAAATAGGGCTTGGTCACAAATGGGTCTTCCAAATGGACAATGACCCCAAGCATATTTCCAAAGTTGTGGCAAAATGGCTTAAGGAGAACAAAGTCAAGGTATTGGAGTGGCCATCACAAAGCCCTGACCTCAATTCTATAGAAAATGTGTGGGCAGAACTGAAAAAGCGAGTGCCAGCAAGGACGCCTACAAACCTGACTCAGTTACACCAGCTCCGTCAGAAGGAATGGGCCAAAATTCACCCAACTTATTGTGGCAAGCTTGTGGAAGGCTACCCAAAACGTTTGACCCAAGTTAAACAATTTAAAGGCAATGCTACCAAATACTAATTGAGTGTGTGTAAACTTCTGACCCTCTGGGAATGTGAGTGGCGCAGTGGTCTAAGGCACTGCATCGCAGTGCTAGCTGTGCCACTAGAGATCCTGGTTCGAATCCAGGCTCTGTCATAGCCGGCCGCGACCGGGAGACCCATGGGGCGGCGCACAATTGGCCCAGCGTCGTCCAGGGTAGGGGAGGGAATGGCCGGCAGGGATGTAGCTCAGTTGGTAGAGCATGGCGTTTGCAAAGCCAGGGTTGTGGGTTTGATTCCCACGGGGGGGCAGTATAAAAAATAATGTATGCACTCACTAACTGTAAGTCGCTCTGGATAAGAGTGTCTGCTAAATGACTAAAATGTAATAAAATAAATAAAAACTGAAATAAATAATTCTCTCTGCTATTATTCTGACATTTCACATTCTTAAAATGAAGTGGTGATCCTAACTGACCTAAGACATGGAATTGTTACTAGGATTAAATGTCAGGAATTGTGAAAAACCGAGTTTAAATGTATTTGGCTAAGGTGTATGTAAACTTCCGACTTCAACTGTATGTTAGCACAGCTGAAAACTGTTGTGCTGATTGAAGAAGCAATACAACTGGCCTTCTTGAGACTGGTTGAGTATCTGGAGCATCAGCAATTGTGGGTTCGATTACAGGCTCAAAATGTCCAGAAACAAATAACTTTCTTCTGAAACTCGTTAGTCTATTCTTGTTCTGAGAAATGAAGGCTATTCCATGCGAGAAATTGCAAAGAAACTGAAGATCTCATACAACGCTGTGTACTACTCCCTTCATAGAACAGCACAAACTGGCTCTAACCAGAATAGAAAGAGGAGTGGGAAGCCCCAGTGCACAACTGAGCAAGAGGACAAATACATTAGTGTCTAGTTTGAGAAACAGACGCCTCACAGGTCCTCAACTGGCAGCTTCATTAAATAGTAACCGCAAAACACCAGTCTCAACGTCAACAGTGAAGAGGCGACTCCGAGATGCTGACCTTCTAGGCAGAGTTGCAAAGAAAAAGCCATATCTCAGACTGGCCAATAAAAATAAAAGATTAAGATGGGCAAAAGAACACAGACACTGGACAGAGGAAGATTGGAAAAAAGTGTAATGGACAGACAAATCGAAGTTTGAGGTGTCTGGTTCACAAAGAAGAACATTTGTGAGATGCATACCAAATGAAAAGATGCTGGAGGAGTGCTTGATGCCATCTGTCAAGCATGGTGGAGGCAATGTGATGGTCTGGGGGTGCTTTGGTGGTGGTAAAGTGGGAGATTTATACAGGGGAAACGGGATCTTGAAAAAGGAAGGCTATCACACCATTTTTCAACGCCATGCCATACCCTGTGGCTTGATTGGAGCCAATTTCCTCCCACAACAGGACAATGACTCCAAACTATGCAATATTGTTCAGCTGGTAGAGCACGGCGCTTGTAACGCCAAGGTAGTGGGTTCGATCCCCGGGACCACCCATACACAAAAAAAAAAATTATGTATGCACGCATGACTGTAAGTCGCTTTGGATAAAAGCGTCTGCTAAATGGCATATTATTATTATTATTATTATATATTATAACTATTTAGGGAAGAAGCAGTCAGATGGTATTCTGTCTATAATGGAGTGGCCAGCACAGTCACCGGATCTCAACCTTATTGAGCTGTTGTGGGAGCATCTTGACCGTATGGTACATAAGAAGTGCCCATCAAGCCAATCCAACTTGTGGGAGGTGCTTCAGGAAGAATGGGGTGAAATCTCTTCAGATTACCTCAACAAATTGACAACTAGAATGCCAAAGGTCTGCAAGGCTGTAATTGCTGCAAATGGAAGATTCTTTGACGAAAGCATAGTTTGAAGGACACAACTATTATTTATATTAAAAATCATTATTTCTAACCTTGTCAATGACAACATTTCCTATTCATTTTGCTATATTTCCTATTCAAACTCATGTCATGTATGTTTTCATGGAAAACAAGGACATTTCTAAGTGACCCCAAACTTTTGAACGGTAGTGTAGGACAGACACTTCAAAACCTTATTCTTTATTATTATTTTTTACTGTCTGTTTTGTACAAATGTGTTATTCAATGTGTTTCTATGGGCTATAGCAGTAAAGGCCAAATTCAATATTTCATCAAATTATTTTCTATACCTACAGGGGTCCTACAATTCTAAATCAAATGGCTAAATGATCAATTTTATGACCATCTTAAAACGATTCCATATGTTAGCTTAGTAGATATTGAGATCTAAGGGCTTAGACCTAGAACTACTTAAGATGAATGCACTAACTGTAAGTCACTCTGGAGCATCTGCTAAATGACTAAAATGTCAATGTAAAATGTAAATCCACAGTGACCCAATCTCATCCTGGTCAAAATGACCTCATCTTTCCTCTGCTACCCCACATACCAGCTCACACCCTTTACAGATCCCTGGATGGCAATATAGTGCTGTCCACTTTTCTCCTGCTCCCACTGACACTTCCATCAGACCCACTAACTGCACATAAACCAATCTGTGAACATTTTTTAATAACAGGAGACCATAGTTCTTCCAATAGAAAGCATATGGGACAGGAGGACATTAGGGAACAGGGAGAGAAAACTGACCAAATGAGACTGTAATCCCAACCGCAATCAGCAGAGGGTGTGATATGCATTCAACATTCAATAATGCCTGCTCTCTGCCAGGCCTCAGTTAGTGATCTGAGCTGCTACCACTATCATTGGTAACACAAACACAGCACTGTTGATAAAAACAGCTTTGAATAGATAGGAACTACTGTGCTGGATAAAGAAAATTCAATCCACATCAATAGGACTTAAAGGCTTTTCATTGTCACAGAGATTTACTTTACACTAGACCAGGTAGTGGAGAGTGTGGTAAGTTGAGCGATTTTTTTACATTCAGCATCACTCCGTCAAAGGTAATATAGTATTCTTTCGAACAAAGACATTGAATCTACATATATTTCAGGATGTTGTGTATCCCTGGAAATAATCAGAATTCATGTAAACATTTCAGTTTTGAAAATATAGCTTGTCCAAAAAAAGTGGTCTCTTGGCACAATTTTGACTCTACTAGCCCGCACAGCTACAAGGATGCACTTTCATGCTAGGTTTAGGACGTCATATTGAAGCTTATAGAGACCCTAACTAATGTATAGAATAATCTTTAAATTATCTACTTTGGTTTGGATACAAGCGTCATGAAACCTCTAACACAATAAATTCATTTGACTTGGTGAAAATCTGTTTTTTTACCCAACTTGCTTACCACTTTTTCCATGTGGTTTCTTCCTTCACAGACTCCATGAAATTATGACCTCTTCCTAAATATTTGGTCAAATTATACATTTTGAGTTTGGTTTCCTAGAAACAAGGGTTGCTCAACTTACCCCTTTGGCTCAACTTACCCCTCTCTCTCCTATTTGATAAAGGCCTCTGCTGCTTTGTGCTATATGGACATGCACAGCATCAACACACACTCACATTCACGTCCTTGACCATAATACATAAGTCAGAACACTGTTGAGCAGGGCTGCCTCGCCCCGTGCTGTGCTTAGGGCCCTCGACCGCGGATAGCGTGTTCGATTCCCGGGACCATCCTTACGTAAAATGTATGCACACATAACTATAAGTCGCTTCGGATAAAAGCGTCTGCTACATGGCATAAGTAGCAGACGCTTATATGCTGGCTTATGTTGACTCCAATGCTTCCCACAGTTGTGTCAAATTGGCTGGATGTCCTTTGGGTGGTGGACCATTCTTGATACACACGGGAAACTGTTGAGCGTGAAAAAACAGCAGTGTTTCAGTTCTTGACACACACCTGGCACCTACTACCATACCCCTTTCAAAGGCACTTGAATCGTTTGTCTTGCCCATTCACCCTCTGAATGGCACACATACACAATCCATGTCTCAATTGTCTCAAGGCTTAAAAATCCTTCATTAACCTGTCTCCCCTTCATCTACACTGATTGAAGTGAATTTAACAAGTGACATCAATAAGGGATCATAGCTTTCATCTGGATTCAACTGGTTAGTCTGTCATAGAAAGAGCAGGTGTTCTAAATGTTTTGTTAACGATCTTAAGCACAACAAATGCGTAACATATTGTAAGGATTGGATTCATAACATATCAAAAGAATTGCAATTTTACATTTATTTTTGCAGGACATAACATCTTACGAAATAGATGACGTAGGACACAAAAAACAGTGACCGCTTTTGGCGCGTGAGCACCACTTTCAAAACTACTGGCTGAAATTATACAAAAGTTCTGGAGCATCACTTTAAAGTCACAACCCCAAAAGAATCAGCCATGACCCACTACACAAGTGATCCCACCCACCATTTGGGGACACAGATATAAATAATTGACATTGACATGCTCAGATTCTAGTCTTACACAGGTTTAGAGGTGCATGGACAAAGCACTGGAGGTAGTGGATTATCTTTGGAGGGGCTATCAACAACCCCTTGACAACCCCTTCATTTATCTATGAAATTTATTCTAAATGTATATCAGTCAGGTTTTAGACCAGGTCATAGCACTATCTCTGCTGTATCCCTAGTTATACATGATGTGGATAACTGTATGGATAAAAGGCAACATTGTGCTGCCCTTTCATTGACCTTTCAAAGGCCTTCGATACTGTTGATCACTCACTGCAAATTCAGAGGTTTTCCTCAATTGGCCTATTTCAGGCTGCATCTAACTGGTGTAAAAGTTACTTGACAGATAGAACTCAATGTGTATCTACTGATCGTGTTAAACATTTACATTTACATTTTAGTCATTTAGCAGACGCTCTTATCCAGAGCGACTTACAGTTAGCGCATACATTATTTTATCGAACCCACAACCCTGGCGTTGCAAACGCCATGCTCTACCAACTGAGCTACATCCCCTGCCGGCCATTCCCTCCCCTACCCTGGACGACGCTGGGCCAATTGTGCGCCGCCCCATGGGTCTCCCGGTCGCGGCCGGCTACGACAGAGCCTGGATTCGAACCAGGATCTCTAGTGGCACAGCTAGCACTGCGATGCAGTGGTAGACTTCGGTCTCACACAGTCAGTATCTGTGCATGTGCACGGGTTCGCTTCATGTTATAACAGTAATCCTTCTACCCCCCCTCCCCCCCATAAAACATAAAAAATTTTTAAAAGGATGGTTGTCCCACTGGCTATCCTAAGTTGAATGCACCAATTTCTAAGTCGCTCTGGATAAGAGCATCTGCTAAATTACTTAAATTTAAATGTAAATGTTGTTCACAGTGTGGTAGCCAGGGCACCAAAATAGTGGAGAAGTTGAGCCTCACGCTTCAACGCTCTTAGGTGTTTCGGAGATTGACCCACTATGCTGTTTACTTTCTGCATCTCAGTCATATCGCTGAGTCTACCTTTAAATCAGGTTTTCTGGACATAGCGAAAGGTGTCCGCAGGGGTTGATTCTGGGTCCTGTACATTTTACTGTTCACATTAACAATATTGACTTATCTGTAAAAAAATTTAACCTGCAATTGTATGCCTGTGATACTGTTGTGTATGCTATTGCCCCTACGGTTGACCAGGCTCAATCTAACTACAGTTTCCCTTTATTGTTTTACAGAAACATTTTATTTTTTGGTGCCTCTAGGGCAGGGGTATTCAACGCTTACCCTACCAGGTCCGGAGCCTGCTGGTTTTCTGTTCTACCTGATAATTAATTGCACCCACCTGGTCTCCAAGGTCAAAATCAGTTCCTGATTAGAGTGGAATAATGTAAAAATGCAGTGGAACTGGCTTCGAGGTCCAGAGTTGAGTTTGAGGGCTCTAGGGCAATTTATAAAGCTGTTTGAGGACCTTATTACTGATGAATGTGTTTGTTTTTTATGACCGTGTTTTCTTTCTGCTTGCTATTTGTATTTATATTTTGATGTGTGTATTTCTGTAATTTCGGTAATTCAGGGCTCATCTGTAAAACAGACCTTGGTCTCAATATGATTCCCTGATAAAATAAAGGTTAAATAGAAAATAAGTTCAACTCTGCGGTCTTAGTGACAGGACAAGTGTGCAGTTAGACCCTCCCCTCACTCACTCAGGCCAGCATTCCACTGTGTAAGCAGACACAAGTCTCTCTCCCCCTCCTATCTTCTCCTTTCCCACCCTCTCTCTCTCTCTCTCTCTCTCTCTCTCTCTCTCTCTCTCTCTCTCTCTCTCTCTCTCTCTCTCTCTCAGCTCCCCCAGCCTGCAACCCTATCAGCAGTGCTCATGCTCAGAGTGTGTGTGGGCATGTGTGGGTGTCAGTGAGAAAGTGTGTGTTTGTGTGCCCAGGTGCCAGAGTAGTGGGCTGAGAGAAGTCAGCTCTAGGACATTATAGCTGAAGGAGAGTGGACAGAGCTCTCTGAGGGGGCCCTGACAGCAATGGAGCAAACGCCTTGAGGGCCCCCCCAGAAAGACAGACAAACGGACGGAAACACTAAAAAGGGGAACGTATCATACAATAATGGTGTCAGAAGAGGTTATAATCACCTTGTCCGGTGGAGCACCATGGGGCTTTCGTCTCCAGGGGGGCGTGGAGCATCAGAAACCACTTCAGGTGGCCAAGGTATGGCTTCAGTGAAAGATAGGATGGTAAAACTGTTACAAGGGACAGGGGATACAGTAATAGGGACATTCTGAATAATTGCAGACAAAATGGTGGGTGTTCATTTTTTTCTATGACAGTGCATTCTATGATATATTGAGTCTGGAATTAGTGTGATATAAAGGGTTGTGAATGTGGTTTGGATGGAATATTGGCTGCCACCATTGGCAGGGGCCGAAAGACCTGAGCATGAGTCATGTGTCTGTTCTGGAATTAGTCATGTGCAGACATTGGAGTGATTGATAGAGCTGTTGAACTTTAAACTTCTACTGCTTGGAATGTAACCATTAAAAATAATTATATTGTAAGTACTGTAGTATTCTATAGTAAACTGTAGTATTCTTTCATGTGGGTATGTAGCAACCCCTCTCACCCTCCCATGTGGTATGTTTTTTTCTTTAATCACCTTTCATATCAGTAGTCATAGATCTTGGGTGTGTAAGAAATAGTGTGTTTCTAGGCAGACATAATTTCATGCTATGTGGATTTTGATCATGAATCTCTAATGACATGAGAAAAAATATCTAGCTATAAAATACACATGTTGGACAGATCAGGGTCATCATTTGCAGAAGGTCATCATTGGCACTCGTTTCTGAGTGGCTGGTTCTCAGTCAGTCACTACACATATTCATAAGAGGATATCCAGTTCATCAAAGTTGTCATAGATACTGTACATACAGCATATTAGTTCACAGTTCAGGAAGGTTTTACACCAAAGTATTTCTGTTGGATCTATTCTCTGTTCATCTGAATATAAGTCATTTTTCTGGATAGGTTATTTTAGTAAATACAGTACACACACACACACACACACACACACACACACACACACACACACACACACACACACACACACACACACTGAAACCACATTTACAGAGTGTTAACTGAGAATAATTGCTTTTCAACCTGGCTATTCTGGGTTGAGGGGTGGCTCACCAAGGTGTGTGTTTCAGCCTAGTGAAGGTTGTATTCTTTGCCAGTGCTAGTTGATAAAGGGCTAAAGAGCCCCTCCAAAACAAAGACAAAATACTCTATCCTCACACACATCAATGTAACCCTTGATGTATCAAGTTTCTACCAGAGTAAAAGGTTCTTAGGTCATGTAGCTTCAACATGTACACACTCTTTAAATCTCATAGGTTGCATCAACACGACGGCCGTACCCTACTTCCTGAATTGCATAATAGAGAACAACATTACTATTAGAGCCCTTAGAATAATGGTCCCTCAAAAATAGTAGATCATAATCCAACATGGAGGTGACTTGCGCAGTTGCGTAGGAGCGTAGGACATCAGCTCACCTTATCTGAACAGACAGCTGTGTCTATGGAGGCCAATCTAAAACCGTAAGACCCCTGACCTCAGAAAAGGAGGCAGCATAATCATGTTAAGTGTGTGTGTGTGTGTACATGTGAATATGCATGTGTGTGTGTTTTGATACAGGGGCAGCAGCCAGGAGCTAAGACCACAAGGTGACTGATAGACTTATTAATGTACCCGTCTTCAAGTAGCAACACAAAGTCAGGGCCACTTTGACAGGGTTAGCTAACTGGGACCTGTGATTTAATTACGGGCCTAAAATGTCAGCCCTGAATATTCTTATAGTGATTAATTGGGTTGAACCCTGTATACCCTGCCTCAGATCCAAACAATGAACACATGCACACTATTTGCAGCCATAACATATTCAATATGCAGATGTATTCAGTATCATATCCTAGAATAACCTCTAGGGGTTTAGAATAAATACATTCCTCTGCAATATGCTAAGTACTACATAACTTACATGTACACAGTATAACAGCATAGGACTGGCAAGGTGCTGCCTATGGGTTGACCCTGTACACAAATAGAGGGAGAGTGCATGGGGGAGGAGAGGTGCTGGCTGGCATTTCCCTGATAAAGTGGGTAAGAGGGCTTCACTTCTGCCACAGCTTGTGGGCAATGTCTGCTGCACGTCCAAGCTGTCAGGGCAAGTCATGAAGACTAGACATCAAGAGCGGCTTTGTCATGTTCTTCATACAATATCACTTTTCAGAAAAAGGGAGAGACGACAGAGATAAATAGTCAGAGAGGGAGAGTGATCGTTAGAGAAAGAGATCGTTAGAGAGAGAGCATCGTATTGGGTGCTGTTGGCAGTCTTATATTGAATACTGTGGGTGATGTTTTGTCTCTCTGCTGGTGTAGGTGCGTAAGCGCAGTAAGGCGTGCAGGGCAGGACTGCGGGAGGGTGATGAGCTGGTGTCCATCAACGGCCAGCCTTGTGGAGGTCTGTCCCATGCCCAGGCCATGACCATAATCGACAGCTCCCCAGGAATACTACACATCCGGGTCAAGAGGTCAGAGAGCAATTACAATCACCATTGATGTGTACACCTGTCTGTCAAGTAACCCTGCTGTTAACATATTGTTTTACCTGCTATGTTAGCATTAAGTGCTACTCCATCATTACGTTTTACTCCATCATTAAGTGCTACTCCATCATTAAGTGCTACTCCATCATTAAGTGCTACGCAAATAGGATAAGCCAGAGCAGTATGACCAACAATAGTTAAGTAACCGTGTTGTGAATTTGCTCCCACAGGGCGCCGGCAGGCTTCCAGTCCGTGGTGCTGTTGACCCGCGCCCCGTCACCCCGTATCGACAAAGAGTACCGAGCCACCCTGCGTGCCATGTCCCCCTCCTCCAGATCCCACCACACAGCCGCTGTCAGGGAGGTCCCCCATGGCAGGTGCTCCCTCCTGTCCCCCATGGTGCGCAGAGGCCTCACCTCGCCCCCAGGCAGCGAGGCCTACTACGGGGAGACAGACAGTGACGCAGACGTGGCGGCCAACGAGAGGCAGAGGAAGCAGAAGCACAGAAGTCCCAGCAACTTACCCGGAAAAGCCTCCGGTAGAGCCTCCCCAGAAGGAGGGGAGACCTCAGAGTTTAGCGGCTATGACAGTGCTCCAGATGCCCGGGTCTACCCAGGACTCCAGGGCCACGGGTTACTGGATGGCAGAGGAGGGGGAGAGGGCCTGCCGGGGGTGGCCCGAAGGGAAGTGATCTACCAGCCCCCTCCAAGGATATGGTCCTCCCAGACCTCCACAGAGACATCCTCCATCATCTCCTCAGTTGAGGACCAGGTCTCAGGGCAGGACAGAGTGGTGGAGGAGGACAGTGGATTCCAGGAGCCCTCCAACATGGTCCCACTGGTGTCCCCCGAGAGGGCCAAGGAGGCCATGCAGCTAAGCTCCCGCAGGCAGCTGGTACCCATGGTGGGGCCCATAGACACCCCTCTGGACGAGGAGCTCAGTGTCACCTACATGGACAAGGCCAAGCAAGCCAGTAAGTATCCTAATCATGACCCGCAGGGTGATATGGGATGTATTACTGTACAAAGAATTAGTCATGTAATGGCTAGTTGAGGCTGGCACTGCATATTGTGAGTTATTTAAGTTATTTAAATTGACATTGTCCTCTCAGGTAAAGGCAGAGTATTCCTCATGAGACAGCATTAGTCTGCATGGGGCCCTTTTAAGAGGACAGAGGCGGTCCCTTCTACTTAGAACAGGGGCTATATTTGTCCCCTGGTTCAGTTGTCCGATAACCCGAGCACTGCATGCATGAACAGGGAAAAGCATCTCCATGCAGCTGCTATCTGATATCAAGTAGCAGAGTAGTTCTCCCCCATCTCACTTTCCCTCTCTGACCAACTTTACACATCACTCTGTCCTTCTCCTCCACTATATTCCCCTCTCATGTTCATGTCTTGCTACATCTCGCTAAGACTGAAATAAAAAGCAAGGGTACATTTAAGAAAAACATACATATTTTTATGTACAGTTGAAGTCGGAAGTTTACATATACCTTAGCCAAATACATTTAAACTCAGTTTTTCACAATTCCTGATATTTAATCCTAGTAAAAATTCCCTGTCTTAGGTCAGTTAGGATCACCACTTTATTTTAAGAATGTGAAATGTCAGAATAATAGCAGAGATAATTATTTATTTAAGCTTTTTTTTCGTTCATCACATTCCCAGTGGGTCAGAAATTTACACACACTCAATTAGTATTTGGTAGCATTGCCTTTAAATTGTTTAACTTGAGTCAAACGTTTCGGGTAGCCTTCCACAAGCTTCCCACAATAAGTTGGGTGAATTTTGGCCCATTCCTCCTGACAGAGCTGGTGTAACTGAGTCAGGTTTGCAGGCCTCCTTGCTCTCACATGCTTTTTCAGTTCTGCCCACAAATGTTCTATAGGATTGAGGTTTACAATTTAGTCATTTAGCAGACACTCTTATCCAGAGAGACTTACAGTTAGTGAATACATATTTGTTTTATACTGGCCCCACATGGGAATCGAACCCACAAACCCTCTATCAACTGAGCTACATCCCTGCCGGCCATTCCCTCCCCTACCCTGGGCCAATTGTGCGCCGCCCATGAGTCTCCCGGTCGCGGCCGGCTGCGACAGAGCCTGGATTCAAACCAGGATCTCTAGTGGCACAGTTAGCACTGCGATGCAGTGCCTTAGACCACTGCGCCACTCAGCGTGCTTTGTGATGGCCACTCCAATACCTTGACTTTGTTGTCCTTAAGCCATTTTGCCACAACTTTGGAGGTATGCTTGGGGTCATTGTCCATTTGGAAGACCAATTTGCGACCAAGCTTTAACTTCCTGACTGATGTCTTGAGATGTTGCTTCAATATATCCACATAATTTTCCTTCCTCATGATGCCATCTATTTTGTGAAGTGAACCAGTCCCTCCTGCAGCAAAGCACCCCCACAGCATGATGCTGCCACCCCGTGCTTCACGGTTGGGATGGTGTTCTTCGGCTTGCAAGCCTTCCCCTTTTTCCTCCAAACATAACGATGGTCATTATGGCCAAACAGTTCTATTTTTGTTTAATCAGACCAGAGGACATTTCTCCAAAAAGTACGATCTTTGTCCCCATGTGCAGTTGCAAACCGTAGTCTGGCTTTTTTATGGTGGTTTTGGAGCAGTGGCTGCTTCCTTGCTGAGCAGCCTTTCAGGTTATGTCGATATAGGACTCATTTTACTGTGGATATAGATACTTTTGTACCAGTTTCCTCCAGCATCTTCACAAGGTCCTTTGCTGTTGTTCTGGGATTGATTTGCACTTTTCGCACCATAGTACGTTCATCTCTAGGAGACAGAACGCGTCTCCTTCCTGAGCGGTATGATGGCTGTGTGGTCCCATGGTGTTTATACTTGCGTACTATTGTTTGTACAGATGAACGTGGTACCTTCATGCGTTTGGAAATTGCTCCCAATGATGAACCAGACTTGTGGAGGTCTACAATTTGTTTTCTGAGGTCTTGGCTGATTTATTTGGATTTTCCAATGATGTCAAGCAAAGAGGCACTGAGTTTGAAGGTAGGCCTTGAAATACATCCACAGGTACACCTCCAATTGACTCAAATTATGTCAATTAGCCTATCAGAAGCTTCTAAAGCCATGACATAATTTTCTGGAATTTTCCAAGCTGTTTAAAGGCACAGTCAACTTAGTGTATGTAAACTTCTGACCCACTGGAATTGTGATACAGTGAATTATAAGTGAAATAATCTGTCTGTAAACAATTGTTGGAAAAATTACTTGTGTCATGCATAAAGTAGATGTCCTAACCGACTTGCCAAAACTATAGTTTGTTAACAATACATTTGTGGAGTGATTGAAAAGCAAGTTTTAATGACTCCAACCTAAGTGTATGTAAACTTCCGACTTCAACTGTATAATGTATATGTACTGTATATGTAAGACACATTTAAAACAGAGTAAACAAAAGATGATAACATTCCATTCATACACGTGAATATACAAAATACACACACATGTGCTGTCTTTGGCCGGATGGTTAGGCACCAATACACTAATAGCTAATGATAGTGAGGCTGAGTGTCCTCTGCTCTGATCAGTCTGTCAGACAGCTGATGTATGGACCAGTGACCTCGGCTAACAGCTGAAGAATGCATGTTTGTGTATCAGCGATGAAGAGGTTTGCTGTGGGATGACGTTCCATGACGGATGTTTCAGATGCTCCACTTAGTGCAAAGGAACACAGAAATTGATGGTTTTAAGATAAGGCCAATAATGGATCAGTAAAATTAATAAATTATGTTGGTGTGAGAAAGCAACTACAACTTATCAGTCACAGAAATGGTTAAACTCATATTGAAAAGCCACCTAAAGCAGGATCACATAAGTAGTTTTCCATATTTGAATTGTAATCTTTGAGTTTGTCAAGCAATAACGATCCCTAGACAGATGGACTATTATGGCAGATTAAAGGGAAATTCCATATATACAAATATTTTATTTCTTACAATAACAGAGAATCTCTGTTATCTACAGTAGGGTATGTGATCATGTCATACTTTATGTCAATAATAAACTCCTGACCAAGTACATATATACAGTGGGGAAAAAAAGTATTTAGTCAGCCACCAATTGTGCAAGTTCTCCCACTTAAAAAGATGAGAGAGGCCTGTAATTTTCATCATAGGTACACGTCAACTATGACAGACAAATTGAGAAAAAAAATCCAGAAAATCACATTGTAGGATTTTTAATGAATTTATTTGCAAATTATGGTGGAAAATAAGTATTTGGTCACCTACAAACAAGCAAGATTTCTGGCTCTCACAGACCTGTAACTTCTTCTTTAAGAGGCTCCTCTGTCCTCCACTCGTTACCTGTATTAATGGCACCTGTTTGAACTTGTTATCAGTATAAAAGACACCTGTCCACAACCTCAAACAGTCACACTCCAAACTCCACTATGGCCAAGACCAAAGAGCTGTCAAAGGACACCAGAAACAAAATTGTAGACCTGCACCAGGCTGGGAAGACTGAATCTGCAATAGGTAAGCAGCTTGGTTTGAAGAAATCAACTGTGGGAGCAATTATTAGGAAATGGAAGACTTACAAGACCACTGATAATCTCCCTCAATCTGGGGCTCCACGCAAGATCTCACCCCGTGGGGTCAAAATGATCACAGGAACGGTGAGCAAAAATCCCAGAACCACACGGGGGGACCTAGTGAATGACCTGCAGAGAGCTGGGACCAAAGTAACAAAGCCTACCATCAGTAACACACTACGCCGCCAGGGACTCAAATCCTGCAGTGCCAGACGTGTCCCCCTGCTTAAGCCAGTACATGTCCAGGCCCGTCTGAAGTTTGCTAGAGTGCATTTGGATGATCCAGAAGAGGATTGGGAGAATGTCATATGGTCAGATGAAACCAAAATATAACTTTTTGGTAAAAACTCAACTCGTCATGTTTGGAGGACAAAGAATGCTGAGTTGCATCCAAAGAACACCATACCTACTGTGAAGCATGGGGGTGGAAACATCATGCTTTGGGGCTGTTTTTCTGCAAAGGGACCAGGACGACTGATCCGTGTAAAGGAAAGAATGAATGGGGCCATGTATCGTGAGATTTTGAGTGAAAACCTCCTTCCATCAGCAAGGGCATTGAAGATGAAACGTGGCTGGGTCTTTCAGCATGACAATGATCCCAAACACACCGCCCGGGCAACGAAGGAGTGGCTTCGTAAGAAGCATTTCAAGGTCCTGGAGTGGCCTAGCCAGTCTCCAGATCTCAACCCCATAGAAAATCTTTGGAGGGAGTTGAAAGTCCGTGTTGCCCAGTGACAGCCCCAAAACATCACTACTCTAGAGGAGATCTGCATGGAGGAATGGGCCAAAATACCAGCAACAGTGTGTGAAAACCTTGTGAAGACTTACAGAAAACGTTTGACCTGTGTCGTTGCCAACAAAGGGTATATAACAAAGTATTGAGAAACTTTTGTTATTGACCAAATACTTATTTCCCACCATAATTTGCAAATAAATTCATTAAAAATCCTACAATGTGATTTTTTGGAGAAAAAAAAACTCATTTTGTCTGTCATAGTTGACGTGTACCTATGATGAAAATTACAGGCCTCTCTCATCTTTTTAAGTGGGAGAACTTGCACAATTGGTGGCTGACTAAATACTTTTTTCCCCCACTGTACAAAAGACTTACAACATGCCCACCTGTCAGTTATAAACTCCAGGACAGGGAGGGCTGAGGCTATTCGAAGATGTTGCTGTTTTAAGAAGTTAAAGAAATAAACTGCCATAAATCCCTGAGTGTCCCTAATTAGAGGTTCACAGTCACATGTCCTGTTAAGGGACACTGCCGGTGACAAATTAAATAACAACTCCTTACATAGTTGAGGACATTGGGATCATAGATTTAGCCTCCCTACGCTTATTAAAACCATAACAAATTAGTGGAAATGTACAACCTCTGCCTACAAGATGGGACTTTCCGTTAACTCTTTATGCTATTTGGTGAAGTTAGTAGCTGGGAACTTGGGATTTCTCCTTTACCTTGTGTTATGATGAGTTTCTTGGGTATCAAATAATCAAGGATGCAAGAATATAGTTAGACACTTTGTAGACAGTTAATGCAAATGTTTAATGATCGGTACCGGGTTCGTTACAACAATGACCAGAGCTTTGCCCTTGGTGTTACGAACTAACTTGAACAGAGAAGACACTCTACCTTATATACCTTCTGTTACCCTCTTCTTGGCATACATCTAGTAAGTCTCCATGGGCACTCCCAGTCTTTGATGTTCATCACCCTTACCCCAAGTCAGTATCCTGTCCATCAATCATGCTATCCTAAACATCACTAATCTACCTTGACATAAGTAATGTACACTTTCTGTCTCCTAACCACTTATCTAGTAACTCTAACCTGTTCCCCACGATACTATGACATGACATCATTACACTATAAAAAACATAATATCACCTTGGTTAATGTGAAAAGCCTGTGGCTTGCCAGTCATTTTTCCGGATGTGCTCTGGTAGCATGTTAGAAGATGGATGCTTGTTAAAGACTCTCCCTGCTGTTTTTAGAACCTGATGTCACGCTGAGTTCTCCATTTAAAGGTTAAATCTGGTCGTTCATCACTGGTTAAAAAAAATCCCCCTTTACTGTTGCCAATGCATCAATGTCCACCCTATAAAATACTATCCCGTGATCTTTTTGTGTATATTATGTTAGTTTTTTAAGTTAATCAGTTCAGATGAATTATAACTCCTATTCAAGAATTGAAAATAAGTTTCATCCAGAACTTTTCAAAAAATGTATCGACTGGATTGAAATGAAAATTACCCCAACCAAGATAACATAGAAACAGTAATGGCATTTCTACAGACATACCCACCCTAAAAAATGCTCTCTGACACCTACAGAACTGAACCGGGGTGACACGGCTCAAGATAAAAAGGTGAAGGAGGCCAGAACCAAGTGCCGCTCCATCGCCTCCCTTCTGACAGACGCCCCCAACCCCCACTCCAAGGGTGTGCTGATGTTCAAGAAGCGCAGGCAGCGCTCCAAGAAGTACACGCTGACCAGCTTCGGCAGTGTGGACGAAGACATGCAGCACAATTCCCAGGAGGAAGATGGTCTCTTCCCAGGAAGCGAGTCGGAGTTTGATGAGGATGGCTTCTCAGCCGCCCCCGACACCACCTGGGACAGTGACTACCTAGATGCGCTGGAGAAGAGGGCGACCGCAGGGGGGGAGCGAGGGGACGGGGCAGAAGATGCCCCCAGTCCCGGCCTGAGTGACATCTCTGGGAAGGGCGCCCAGCTGTTTGAGCAGCAGAGGAAGAGGGCGGCCGAGCACGCCAAGAAGGTGGCTGCCGCCCAACCTCAGACAAGGACCCAATCACCGAACCAACTACAGATCCAGGAGCAGCCTCAGCCATATACACAGAGCCAGCCCCAGGCAGAAACACAACCACAGATGTACCAGCCTCAGCAGCCTACAGCACCACCGCCCCCTGTAGCCTTCCAGGAGGAGGCTCGGTCTGTGGCAGAGAGGCCTATGGCACCGGCCCCAGCTGCTCCTACTGCCTACAGCATGGCTAATGGAGACGTAGCCTACTCTGCAGTGAGCATGGCTAGCATGGTGATGTCACCCCTGACTGTGGCACCCAAACCAATCACCACCCAAGTGTCTATCTTAACCACTCACATACCTCCGCCCCAAACACCGCTGCCAGAACTCTCCTCCAGCTCTGTGCTCAACAGAACAGCCCGCCCCTTCAACCCAGGGTTTGTGACCAACCGAGCCGCCACCGCTCCTGTTGTGTTCCGCCCCGTCATCACCAAAAGGGCCCCGCGTCCGGCGACCTCTGTGTCTATTGTAGGACCTCCCTTCTCTTCCTCATCAGAGCTGCCTCCAAGTGGTAATCCCTCCTTCTCTCCCCCGTCCTCTGTGTCCAGAGGACCCTTCTCCACCTCCTCCTCAGCATCGGCCATTCATCCCCGTCCTGCCTTCTCTGTGGAGAACCTGGCAGAACCACCCATGTCCTCTGTTCCACAGGCTTCCTTCATAGCCATACGTCCACCCCCAGCACAATTTTCAGGTGGCCCCATACCCCCACCTCCAGTATCATTTGCCAATGTACCCTCAATTCCACCTCCATCACCATTCTCAGGTGCACCCATACCCCAGCCTCAAGTTTCTGTTGCCCAGATGTCCCAAGCTTCTGTCTCAGTTGTTCCACTCCCACCCCCCACAACCCCAACACCTATACCCAGATCCCCCAAGTCCAAGGTCCCACCTCCCCCTGGTGGTCGTACCGGCATCCTCCAGGAGGCTCGTCGGCGCAGCGGTAGGAGGCCCATGTTCGGAGTCCCTGGTGAGAAGAAGAATTCTCCCAACCCTGACCTGCTGAACATGGTGCAGAACCTGGATGACAGGCCCCGCTACGGAAGCTACTCAGAGAGTATGATGGCCTTTGAGTCAGGCGCTGAGGAAGACCAGGGTGCTGAAGCCTGCCGGGGAAGGATGCCTCCACCGGTGGCCCCCAAACCCCGGGTCATCCACGAGGCCCCCCAGATCCCCCAGGAAGAGGGCAAGGGGGCTCAGCTGTTTGCCCGCAGGCAGAGCTGCATGGACCAGTATGTGGTAGACACTCCACAGGAGACCGCCTACCAGCAGGAGGTCACCCACCCAGGGGCCGAGCCCCAGGATGCTCCCAACCCCAATATCATCTCACAGTGGAAGTTATCCCCCAACATCCGCGCCCCCCCGCCTATTGGCTACAACCCTCTGCTGGCCCCCTCCTGTCCTGTGGGGCCACAGAGCGATACCAGCAGGTTTGACAGGGGGGGCTGGGGAGGCAAAGGAGGGATCGCCTTTCAGAGGGAGGGAATCAAAGCTCTGGATTTCATGAGAAGGCAGCCTTACCAGCTCAACTCAGCTATGTTCGGGGGTAGTGTTGCCAACCTGTCGGCGATGCCCTCCTACCAGGACCAGAGACAGCAGCAGGGAGGGTACACTACTATGGTGGGCAGCACCATGACCCCTCCCAGACAGATCCCAGTCAAGGCGGCCCGTGTGTATGAGATCAAGCGCTTCTCCACACCCACGCCCATGTCAGCCCCGAGCCTGGCCCCCACCGTGATCGCTCCTCGCTCAGCCACAACACTGGGAGAGCGCCTGACCCGCTCTGACATGATCTCCCCAACCCCTGCTCCTCTCTCCTCACCCCCTGCCCCTGTCTTTGCCCCAGCTCCTATCTCTGCCCCACATCCCGTCCTTGCTCCTACCTATTCAGGGGGCCTGCCCGGGCTGCCCAGAATCAATGCCACCCTTGTCCCTAACCCCATCCCCATCCCCTACCCAGAACCCTATCCTGGAGTGTCCTGCAGTTGGCTCCAAGGAGCCAAGCAGTTTCAGAGTGCCCCTGAGCTTAGTTTCCTTGCTAACCTCCCCACTCCCCTAAGGGCAAATGCCATGCAGGCACCCAAACCCCGCTTCATCGCCACCAAGGTGGGCGGCCAGCCGTGTGTGTGGAGACCAGATGCCATGTGATCGGGATTGGGAGACCCTGTCTGTTACTAAGAGAACTGGACACATCTCAGCCCTATAAAAAAATATCTGCAAAACATCAAGTAATAAGGTGGTCAAATACTGATCAATGAGCTTGTTCAGTACCCAACAAAAATGTTTTTACGAATGTGTTAAGTGTGTTTGATTGTAATGATTTGAAACCCTCACTAAATGAATGGTTGATTGCTGAAACTCAGAAATGTGTTTCCATGCATTTGATTATTTTCAACCCTTTTGTTTGTGCAATAGAAGTAATTTGCTAACAACGTCACTAAGAACTAGCCTCGTACGAACCATCCTGATCTCGCAAGACCAGGATGGTTCATATGAGGTTAACTAAGTACTATAATAAACTTTAAATCATAGTCATCCATGTGATTGCAGTCATAGCTTGCTTGTCACACATGCTGTTGCTGAAATGCATTTGTCTGGTTTGTCTGTTAAATCATTGTCTATCAGGACATTTGATGGAATTTGGTCCAGTCATGTTACACATACACAGTAAGTAGTATACACACTGTCCTGGAGGAGGTTTGTGTAAGGCTTATCTTTCTACACAGTCAGCTAAATACTGTTTAAATAGCCATGGGAGTGAGAGAGCCTGTACTGAATGATTATTTGAAACTTGAAATGTTGACATGTAGGATTTCTTTAAAAAATTGCAACAGGAGGATCGCTGAGGCCCTGTGTCTTCCCTCTCTCTGACGAGCGGACAGAGGAGGGAGAGGTGAGGCTAACACAGGGGGGTCAGAGGTCCACTGATTCAATGTGAGCACCATCAGATGAGTGCCAAGCACCATGATGCTTCACTCAGAGGAAACCACTGACATGACTCTCTTATGACATCTGGACTCTCCAACAGAGGTCATTGCTCAGTTTTCATTGGACAATGGCTAGGTCTAATATTTAATGGATCTAGGGCTGGGGCTCCCTTCCAGTCTGCTGAAACCCACCTGGGAAGATGAGAGGAGGGAGAAGTTATGTTAGACCTCTCTACATCCTGAGTGTTTGTGTTGGTGGTCAGATCCCTGGCTCCCAGTGGTCAGTGAGAAATGCTATCTGTTTTGGCGGGCTCGTAGTCAACAGGTGTCTTGCGATCCTGTCACTGCCTATTTGCAGAGCTGATCAGACAGCAAACCGAACTGGATGAACACATCAACCTAGCCCTTCCCAGACTAGTGTGCCCTTTCTGGATGTCTGGTGTCCATGTCACCGCTCACGTTGTATTAAAACAAATGACACTAATGATGGATGTGTATTTTTTATTTATTGTGACTGAAGTGTTAAAAACATGAGAGGGGCTGTGGATATGGAAGCAGCAGGGACATTTTGTCCCTGCCAAATTATTTAAAGGGGTGTCGGTTATAAACCCAGAGTCAAGGTTCTCACTGGCATTTAGAGGAGGGGAGATATGTCAAAGTGTGCCATGAGAGAGAAACTTTGGATATTTGTCAAGGACTTCCCACAGCCTTTAGAAATGAGAAGAAAGTGACTAGGAAAGCCTGGGTTCTGAGGCCTAGTGAGGGAGGAGGGTAGAGCGAGAAGAGGGACAACACCATTGGTGCCTCTGAGACATGGAGGTGATCAGGTAGTGTATAAAATGGGAGAGATGACAGAGAATGAACCCAATCATGAATGGGACCATAACCGTTCATATTCTTCTAACCCTGAAAACAGCTGATGATAATTAACTGCAAACATATACAGGCTTTTGGATATGGATATGACCCCCATTCACTGACAGGGTTCATGACTCTCACCTTTCTGATGGTGGTAAATGGTTGTTATTTTTTGTTGTTTTTCTAATTTACAAATCTAATTTAACCTAACTTAGGCTATCTGTTGTGTTTATGTTATTAAAGGTTTTAATGTATGTGATATATTGTGCATATGTGTAAAAATACAATAATTGACTTAGAATTTGAGTGTGAAAATGTCTGTTAATGAAGCCGCAATAAAGGAGGGCAGAAAGAGCTTTTCACTGACTGAGATATGTGCCATTTTTAGAGGAATAAAACTGAAACATTTCTCCAATTGTCTGAATCTTCTGATTCCACACTGCCCCCTGTCGTTCACTGTATGACACTGCAATGATCAGATAGCCACTATTATTGTACTACAGAAAACCAGTCTAGAACAGGGATAAAAAGCTACATGCAAACACAATGCCATTGTTTCCCCAAAATAACACATTTTTCTATAGATAGATAGATAGATAGATAGAAAAATCTATCTATCTATCTATCTATCTATCTATCTATCTATCTATCTATCTATCTATCTATCTATCTATCTATCTATCTATCTGTCTGTCTGTCTGTCTGTCTGTCTGTCTGTCTGTCTGTCTGTCTGTCTGTCTGTCTGTCTGTCTGTCTGTCTGTCTATTTTAGTAATCTAGGACAATACCCATGTGATATTCAAAACATTTACAGTAAACCTAATTATAACACAGATTATACCATCCACAGCCAGAAAATTGTCTTTAAATTGTTAAAGGTAGCCTAACAAATATGCAGCTACCTACCAACTGAATAGAATTAAGACAAGAATTCAAGTCAATATCAGTTCCAAGAAGCCACTTCAGAATCAGACTTTTCCTTGAATGCCTGGGTGGGAAATAGGTTAGGCCTACTGTATGGAAGTGTAAAATAGTGGATAATTGGTAGTCTTGTCCCTATGGTCTTGTCAGGGGGTGCGAAGCATCAGTCCTCTAACAATCCGTGGTGGTGAGTACAGGCCTTCCATACAATGTAACTTAACTTGTAAATAAACAATGTTACAATTTGCGACCTTAATCCAACACCTAGTGAACTCGTCAACAAGTTTGGACCTCTTGATATAATGGTTAAGGTGTTGGCTGGACAGTCACTGGATCCAGGTTCAAGTCCCTGTCGGGGCAACCCCCTGAATTCGCTACATTGGTGTAAGAAGTGGGATGGTCATCGGAGAGGTGTTTGCACGTGTGGGACTTGGTATAGAGAAGCGGGGGGACACGCTCTCCCAAAGGAAGGGGGTAATGTAGCAACCTTAATCCAACACCTAGCAACTTTGTCAAGAGTTTTGGACCTCTTTGCATAACGGTTAAGGTGTTGGCTTGACAGTCGCTGGACCTGGGTTTGAAACCTGGTCGGGGCTACCCCCCGAATTCGCTATAATATTGATTATATTAGGCAATAGAACATATACGCAGGCATGTAACTTACATTTGTATAGGTCATGACCCCCCAAATTCATGATGTCCATCCGGTTTGCTTCTATATGCCATATCTTTCTAACTGTGCTCCTTCACAAAAGCTCCCAACCTACAACCCATACACTTATTATGGACACAGCGTGCCTACATTATTAGTTATCTTGTTATTGTTTGTTGTTAGTTGTTATTAGTCCCATCCTTCAATTCCATTCAACACCTCCCATTTATCTTTTAACACCATCCATATAGGATTTCTATTTGCCATATATATTTCAACAGTACTGTGATGTCTTACAAAAGTTCTGAACCTTTCTATTCTTATTGTTTCTACAGATTGTGAATTGAAAATAAACATTTTTGCTAATAGGATTATTATGTTATTGTTCGATTGACTATGACTTTTCAGATCACCCAGTAGTGCTAGCTGCAGGGTTAGCTCCAGGTAAATATTGCAATCCTTTAGCCATTCCTGGACCTGTGTCCAAAAACAAGCTACAAATGGACAGTACCAAAACAAATGATCTAATGATTCTGTCTCTTCGCAGCAAAATCTGCAGAGCTGGGAAGATTGTATCCCCCATATAAATAACATTCTATTGGTAGCAAGAATTTTATATAATACTTTAAATTGAAAGATTCTAAGTTTTGAATCCGATGTCGTTTTGCGTATCAGTTCATAAACACTATGCCATGGGATCGGTATGTCAAAAATCTCTTCCCAACTATTTTGAAGTCTACAGTATATGGGACGGCTGTCAATCCTTTGGTCCTTAAATGAAACTGATATACCTTTTTATTTATTACAGTTTTCCTTAACCAATTATGTTCTTTAATGCAAGGCCGACAGACAAGTTCCTTACTTTCTCCTCCTTCCACTTTCCTCTTCCATTTTTGCGGTAAGGCTGCAATTATTTGGTTGTAATTTTGGGTAGAGCAGACATTTCCATATGTTTTTGTTAGCTGCATGTGCGACATAACTCCACCAGTCCTACCGATGATATCATTTACAAAGATTATACCTTTTTTAAACATTTTGTCAAAAAAAAAGTTTTTTTGTCAATTAGTATATTTGAGTTTAACCACAATATTTGTTGCATTATTTGTTCTGTCGTTTCTGGAGGATTCAATTGAAATTGCAACCAACTTTCTATGGCTTGTTTTAGAAATAGTGATATCTGGGAGATGATTTCCTTTTCAAATTACTGAAAGTGAGTGGTTGTAATCTGAATAAAGGGGAAAAGGCCATTCTTGAACATTGGGTGAGTCAATCTTACTAATTTGCTAGAGAACCAGTTCAGATTTAAGTATAACTTTTGTATGACTGAAGCTTTTAGTGATAGGTCTAATGCTTTAATATTTATTCATTTCTGTCCTCCGAATTCATATTCATTATATAAATAGGCCCGTTTAATTTTGTCTGGCTTGCCGTTCCAAATAAAATTGAATATTTTTTTCTCATATAATTTAAAAAACTGTTCGCTAGACGTAGGCAAGACCATAAGCAAATAGGTAAACTGGGATAATACTAAAGAGTTAATCAGGGTGATTTTTCAAATTGATTTTTCAAATTGACAGGCACCCACCTTTCCATGGTAGCAAGATCTTATCTATTTTTGCTAACTTTCTATTATAATTTATTGAAGTGAGATCATTTATTTCCTTTAGGATATGTATTCCGAGTATATCCACATCACCATCAGACCATTTTATTGGTAAACTACATGGCAATGAAAAATTGTATATTTTATTGATCCAATACGTAATATAGTACATTTGTCATAATTTGGTTGTAATACAGAGAGGTTAGGAAATGTATCTAGATCCTCTATGAGGCTGTGGATTGATTCTAGTTGTGGATTTAAAAGAAAACTTGAATCATCATTGTACAATGACACCTTTGTTTTTAAGCCCTGGATTTCTAATCCCCTGATATTCTTGTTGGATCTGATTTTAATAGCTAACATCTCGATGGCCACAATAAATAGATATGCCGAAAGTGGACAACCTTGTTTCACTCCTCTTGACAGTTTAAAACTTTCGGAGAAATAGCCATTATTTACTATTTTACACCTAGGGTTACTATACATGATTTTGATCAATTTTATAAGAGATTCACCAAAATTGAAATGCTCCAGGCATTTATATATAAACCCCAGTCGTACTTTATCAAATGCCTTTTCGAAGTCTGCTATGAATAGCAGGCCTGGTTTCTCAGATTTTCCATAATGTTCTATTGTTTCCAATACTTGCCTTATATTATCTCCAATGAATCTTCATTGTAAAAAACCTGTCTGATTAGAATGAATAATATCCGACAATACCTTTTTAATTCTATGCGCTATACATTTTGCTAGAATTTTTGCATCACAACACTGAAGTGTAAGGGGCCTCCAATTTTTTTAATGGAGAAACACTCAATATCTCCTCTCTTTCTCTCTCTCCTCTCTCTTCTTAACAAACTCTCAAAACTCTGAGCTAACTTGGAGGAAATAAAATATGACAGTCAAATTTAACATGGTCAATTCATAAGCACGATTAAGAATATAGAAAATGATATTTTTTGAAAGCCAAAATTGTGGGGGGATAGCATTCATCATGTTTATGCAACCTTATAATCACCTTTTGAATACTTCCAGAACCAATAGAAATTGGTCCACCGTAGTCTTCATTAATATGGGTGCATGTGACATTGCACAGCAGTAAACTGGTTTATTTCTCCTTGATTGCATTTTTCTTCTTGATTTCAATATGGAAGGGAAAAGGTACTGGTGTTTGTATGTACCGTTTCTTGAAGAGTAAAAGGCTAAATTATTAATTCAATGTGAATAATTGTGTTACTCTTATACCATATTGTTGTGTAACAATAGTAGCAGTTCATTTAATTGGGGGAGGTGAGGGGGCATGGCGGGGCACAGTATGCAGGTGTCCTGGAGGGCAAACTACCAGCCCTCCAGGACACCGATAGCACCCGATATCACAGGAAGGCCAAAAATATCATTTGTATTTGTATTTATTAGGGATCCCCATTAGCTGCTGCCAAGGCAGCAGCTACTCTTCCTGGACATCAACCACCCGAGCCACTGCCTGTTCACCCTGCTATCATCCAGAAGGCGAGGTCAGTACAGGTGCATCAAAGCTGGGACCGAGAGAATGAAAAACAGCTTCTATCTCAAGGTCATCACTAGCACATTAGAGGCGATACATTCATTGAACTGGATAAGATATACTGTGTGTGTTTTACTGGAGCTGTTCAAATTGGAATGATGGATAAAAATGCTTCATGGGAGTTGCACAGATCCTATTGGAGGAGCTGGACCTCTCTAGCACAGTGATTGGCTGGTACAAACTGTTTCCCCCTTCCTCTTTGGTGGACCCTACATTAGCCTCGCTCACGCGGCGGGCGTCCCAGACATCCCTGGACAGCTCTGGACAGCTCATTAGAGGCTGCTGCTGCCTATTGAAATCACTGGCCACTTTAAAAAATTGAACACTAGTCACTTTAATAATGTTTACATATCTTGCATTACTCATCTCATATGTATATACTATATTCTATAATATTCTACTGTATCTTAGTCCATGCCGTTCTGTCATTGCTTGTCCATATATGTATATATTCTTAAATTCCATTCCTTACTTAGATTTGTGTGTATTGGGTATATGTTGTGAATTTGTTAGATATTACTTGTTAGATATTACTGCACTGTCGGAGCTAGAAGCACAAGCATTTCGCTACACCCGCAATAACATCTGCTAAACACGTGTATGTGACAAATACAATTTGATTTGATTTGATTTGATTTTATGTTCCCCCCACAGGAGGATGGTGGCACCTTAATTGGGAAGGATGGGTTTGTGCTTATGGCTGGAGTGGAATAGGTTGAATGGTATGAAATACATCAAATACATGGTTTGATGCCATTCCATTTGCTCCGTTGTAGCCATTATTATGAGCCGTCCTCCCCAGCAGCCTCCACTGGACTTCCCCCATGATGAAAGGGGGGCATGACTGAAAAAGTTTGGGAAGTACTGATCTAGCTGATTAGCACAAATACAGATGGGCAACCACATGCTTCAGCCTATTTCTTCATAGCCAGTATTCTGCATCAGTTAGGCTACAGGTGATAATGCTCATGAGATTGGAAGATTGGGAGTTTGGTCCCCGCCCAAGTCATTCCAAACACAAAACAAAATGTATTGCTCTCAATTGCTTTGCACAAATTTGTTTACATCTCTGTTAGTGAGCACCTTTGCCAAGATAATCCATCCACCTGACAGGTGTGGCATATCAAGAAGCTGATTAAACAGCATGATCATTACACAGGTTCACCTTTTGCTCGGGACACAAAAAGGCCACTCTGAAATGTGCAGCTTTGTCACAGAACACAATGCCACAGATGTCTCAAGTTTTGAGGGAGAGTGCAATTGGCATGCTGACTGCAGGAATGTCCACCAGAGCTGTTGCCAGAGAATTTAATGTTAATTTCTCTACCATAAGCCACCTCCAACGTTGTGTTAGAGAATTTGGCAGTACGTCCAACCAGCTTCACAACCGCAGACCATGTGTAACCACGCCAGCCCAGGACATCCACACCCGGCTTCTTCACCTGCGGGACGGTCTGAAACGAACCACCCGGACAGCTGATGAAACTGTGGGTTTGCACAACAAGAGAATTCCTGCACAAACTGTTCACTAACCGTCTCAGGGAAGCTTATCTGTGGGCGAGCGGTTTGCTGATGTCAACGTTGTGAAAAGAGTGCCCCATGGTGGCGGTGGGGTTATGGTATGAGCAGGCATAAGCTACAGACATCTAACATAATTGCATTTTATCAATGGCAATTTAAATGCACAGAGATATCGTGACGAGATCCTGAGGCCCATTGTCGTGCCATTCATCCGCCGCCATCACCTCATGTTTCAGCATGACAATGCAAGGCCCCATGTCGCAAGGATCTGTACACAATTCCTGGAAGCTGAAAATGTTCCAGTTCTTCCATGGTTGGCATACTCACCACACATGTCACCCATTGAGCCTGTTTGGGATACGACAGCGTGTTTCCAAGTTCCTGCCATATCCAGCAACTTCGCACAGCCAAGGGGAATGAGACAACATTCCACAGGCCACAATCAACAGCCTGATCAACTTTATGCGAAGGAGATGTGTTGCACTGTGTGAGGTAAATGGTGGTCACACCAGATACTGACTGGTTTTCTGATCCATGCCCTTTTCTAAGATATCTGTGACCAACAGATGCATATCTGTATTCTCAGTCATGTGAAATCCATAGATTAGGGCCTAATGAATTCATTTCAATTGATTGATTTCCTTATATGAACTGTAACTCAGTAAAATATTTGAAATTGTTGCATGTTGCATTTATATTTCTGTTTAGTGTATATCTGGTCAATCCAGGGCCGGCTTAATGCAGGGGCTTACCGGGGCTGAAGCCCCTGTGCCCAGGCCCGTGGGGGGCCCAAGAGGCAGCAGAAATATATACAACAAAAAAAATATATATACACTACCGGTCAAAAGTTTTAGAACACCTACTCATTCAAGGGTTTTCTTTATTTTTACTATTTTCTACATTGTAGAATAATAGTGAAGACATCAAAACTATGAAATAACCCATATGGAATCATGTAGTAACAAAAAAAGTGTTAAATCAAAATATATTTTATATTTTAGATTCTTCAAAGTAGCCACCCTTTGCCTTGATGACAGCTTTGCACACGCTTGGCATTCTCTCAACCAGCTTCATGAGGAATGCTTTTCCAACAGTCTTGAAGTAGTTCCCACATATGCTGAGCACTTGTTGCCTGCTTTCCCTTCACTCTGCGGTCCGACTCATCCCAAACCATCTCAATTTGGTTGAAGTCAGGTCATCTGATGCAGCATTCCATCACTCTCCTTCTTGGTAAAATAGCCCTTACACAGCCTGGAGGTGTGTTGGGTCATTGTCTTGTTGAAAAACAAATGATAGTCCCACTAAGCCCAAACCAGATGGGATGGTGTATCGCTGCAGAATGCTGTGGTAGCCATGCTGGTTAAGTGTGCCTTGAATTCTAAATAAATCACAGACAGTGTCACCAGCAAAGCACCCCCACACCATAACACCTCCTCCTCCATGCTTTATGGTGGGAAATACACATGCGGAGATCATCCGTTCACCCACACCGCGTCTCACAAAGACATGGCGGTTGGAACCAAAAATCTCAAATTTGGACTCCAGACCAAAGGACAAATCTCCACTGGTCTAAGGTCCATTGCTCGTGTTTCTTGGCCCAAGCAAGTCTCTTCTTCTCATTGGTGTCCTTTAGTAGTGGTTTCTTTGCAACAATCCGGAAAATGTCAAGAACTTTGAAGGTTTCTTCAAGTGCAGTCGCAAAAACCATCAAGCGCTATGATGAAACTGGCTCTCATGAGGACCGCGACAGGAATGGAAGACCCATAGTTACCTCTGCTGCAGAGGATAAGTTCATTAGAGTTACCAGACTCAGAAATTAATTACAGCCCAAATAAATGCTTCACAGAGTTCAAGTCACAGACACCCTTGAATAACCCTTGAATGAGTAGCTGTTCTAAAACCTTTGACCGGTAGTGTATATTAAGGAAATGTATACTGTATATTTTATATACAGTATACAGTGTATATTATATATGTGGTATATATTTTAGATTTTTTCACTGCAACCGCCAACCACAGGAAGACTCAGGAGCCCGCTCTCAATGAGTGTAGACAGCCTGCTTCTGCCTCTCTGCTAATCATCATATGGGGGGAGAAGAGGATGTAGGGACCCACGTGGGTAACTGGAGCTCCCTGCCTTGATTGAGTAACTGATAATAATAATAATAATAATAAGAAGAAGAAGAAGAAGAAGAAGAAGAAGAAGAAGAAGAAGAAGAAGAAGAAGAAGAAGAAGAAGAAGAAGAAGAAGAAGAAGAAGAAGAAGAAGAAGAAGAAGAAGAAGAAGAAGAAGAAGAAGAAGAAGAAGAAGAAGAAGAAGAAGAAATAAATGTGACTGGTCAATTGTGTGAGTCAGGGGCTGGACCTAAGCCTGTATGGGTCCCAAGAGGCAAAAATATATAATAATTCTGTTCTTAAAAAAAAGAAATATCCAACCACAGGAGCCCACTCTCAATGTTCAAAACACACCAGAGAGCATAATTTAGCCACATAATTTAGCCATGATTTCTTAATCCGGCCCTGGGTCCATCTCTTATTTCCCCAATATGTAAACTAGTGAATGCACAAACAGAGAACAGTGAAATCCTAACAACCATTCACCACATGATGGTGGTATTGGATATATTTTCAACTCATTCTGAAACCCAACAACTCAGAGGGTTCTACAAACCCATGTGGTTTCTATGCTACAAACATACAGTCTGGTGGAGCATTTAGCTGGCATCTTTTCAAATTGCAATCTTGCCATCTGTATATAGGACTGTGGAAAGTATTTATGGCTGCTCAACTCTCTCATTTTTACATTGCAGTCAGAATGCAATTAAATGAGGAAATTGTATAACAGTAGCATTACAGTAGTAGCCTATATCTGTGACTGATAAACCAAGGCTAAAATATTGAGTCCAGAAAAACACATAACTGAGTCCAATGCAGAGGGTGAGGTTTTGAGATAAAATGAGAATAATGGGAAATAAATAAGGGATATCCATTCTCACCTGGGAAATCCACCGGGAGTGTGTAATACAATATATCATGCCAGCAGTTTATGTTTGTGATTAATGGATTCATTTCCTATAACACAACAATTCCCCATAACACAACACTACCATTCCAGAGTGGCATTCAATCTTAGCCCAGCTCCTGGTGCTAACAGTGAAATCCTGTAAGGTCAATTGTCAAGGTTAAACATTCAGGCCTCCTGAGTCCCTGTTGACCTTCCGTCCTAACGGAAATGCTTCAAATAAAGAGGCAAAGTGTAAATGGTCAATTTTCCTCTCTTCTTTCCTCTCTTCTAGGTGATGACGCAGGAGGGAGAGAGGTATCAATGATGACTGCAGAATGAATCATCACAAAGTGAGAATATAAATGTGGGGGGTGATGGCACTCTTGGCTTTGTCTACTTACATTTTTCCTACAGTAGGCTACATTACATTGACATTTTAGTCATTTAGCAGATGCTACAGTTAGTGAGTGCATACATTTTCATACATTACCCTCGCTTTCACGGCAATGCAGAGCATAGATTTGTACAGGCATGCTTAAATGGGATAATTTGAAATTATCTGTGAGTGTGTAATATAACCAATCTACAAAACATCACACCCTAGTCTAACATATGGATCCAATAACACCAGCAGGCACATGTATTAAAGAATGTTTAAAAGGGATACTTTGGGATTTTGGCAATGAGGCCCTTTATCTACTTCTCCAGAGTTAGACGAACTCATGGATACCATTTTTATGTATCTGCATCCAGTATGAAGGACGTTAGAGGTAGTTTAGCATTAGTGCAATTGCTAACTAGCATTAGCACAATGACTGGAAGTCTATGGTATCTACTAGCATGCTAGCAGTTACCATAGACTTCCAGTCCATGCAATTGCACTAAAACTCGTTAGCAACTTCCTGCAAACTGCATGCAGATACATACAAATGGTATCCAAAAGTTAATCTAACTCTGGGGAAGTAGAAGTATCTCTATAAGTCATGGAGAGAGCTGTGGATTTGTCTGAGTCAACAAATCAGCACCCACTTTGGTTTAAGGGGCTATATGGCCATGAATATGAACACAACAGAAAAGTGACAATCTATTTAAAGGTTGGAGTTAATTAATGAAGGGGAAAAGGGGCAAACCAATTACCTCACCCCCAAAACACACACCCAGACACCCCTCCGTCCTTTGAGGTTATCTTATAAGTTAAGACCCCCCCTCGCTCTTCTCCGGTTCTATTAATAGGCCCCCCCGGACCATCTGCAAGAATGATATTGCTCTCTTGATATCCCCATCCGCACTTTGTGCAGTGCAAAGAAGTTTTGGCTGCCACCCCCACCCCCAACTTGTACTTTTTTCCCAACGAATGCCCCCACAGCCCCCCCTCAAAGATCTGCCATCCAAGCTCTGGGTGGATTTCGCACTCCCTGGGATCTGAGTCCAGCCACAGGTCAGAGGCACCCTGTGATTTGTAAACTTCTGATTGAGATTAACCTGAAGCCTTCATCTCCTACTGGTATTAATATACATCTGAACAGAAGGATTACAAAAACTGGGTGAGTGGATCATGCCATCAACTGGATTTTATTAACCAATTGCATGCATGATTTGACCGTCAACAGAAAACTGGAAAGTAAATAAAGTTGTGCAATAGCTTCACCTATAGCATTCACTTAGGATGAAAATAACTTGAGAATTGAATTCATGGTTGAAGATGTTGACTCAATGAGGAATGCATTATTTCAATTTATGGGATATAAAGTGCTTTTGAAGAAGGCATGGTGAAGTGGTCTTGAAGTTCCTTGATTGTTTTTAGAATTGACCCATGTCTTAAAGACGCAGGCAGGCTCTGGGGGAATGTGCTGACCTGACCCTTCTGTCCAACTGCACATTTTATATGGTGTGCAAAGCCAGGGGGGGGACCTGAGCCCAGGGGTCCTCAGCTTGTGATAATTTTACAGGGGATTTACAAAGTCCTCCCCCACAATCCTTTCTCTAATCCCCCGACCTCTCACCCCTCAACATCTTCATTCGACTTTTAGGAAAATTAGATCATTCTCTTCACAATTGTTCCAGTGTGTATGTGTTTGTATATGAATGTCCATTGCGTCTCACACATCTGATAGTCCACTGACGCCACTACTCGTCGCTAAAAGGTCTTGGCTGAAAATGGCGCTTAAAAATAGCTCTGGTGGATTGGGTTACAGTCAGTCGATGTGAAGCGAAGTTTGCCATTGAAGTACAAGACAGTATGGCTCAAAGGAGAACTACACTAAACATAAAGGGATCTGTAAGACATAAGCATGCAAGGTGGTGTTGAGCTTACCCTAATGAAAAAATACGATAGTATACTTTGGTATAAATACTATAGTATTCACTGTAGTGTTTTTGCAGATTTTACAGTAGTATTCACCGTTGTAGGGTTTTTGTGGACTAAATACTGTAGTATTTACTGCTGTTTTGCGGACATGTTTTGCTAGCACAGACTGGAATATGTTCCGGGATTCTTCAGATAGCATTGAGGAGTACACCACATCAGTCACTGGCTTCATCAATAAGTGCATTGATGACGTCGTCCCCACAGTGACCGTACGTACATACCCCAACCAGAAGCCATGCATTACAGGCAACATCCGCACTGAGCTAAAGGGTAGAGTTGCCGCTTTCAAGGACTGGGACTCTAACCCGGACGCTTATAAGAAGTCCCGCTATGCCCTCCGACGAACCATCAAACAGGCAAAGAGTCAATACCGGACTAAGATTGAATCGTACTACACCGGCTCTGACACTCGTCGGATATGGCAGGGCTTGAAAACTATTACAGACTACAAAAGGAAGCACAGCAGCGAGCTGCCCAGTGACACAAGCCTACCAGACGAGCTAAATCACTTCTATGCTCGCTTCGAGGCAAGCAACACTGAAGCATGCATGAGAGCACCAGCTGTTCCGGATGACTATGTGATCACACTCTCCGTAGACGATGTGAGTAAGACTTTTAAGCAGGTCAACATTCACAAGGCCGCAGGGCCAGACGGATTCCCAGGACGTGTACTCCGAGCATGTGCTGACCAACTGGCAAGTGTCTTCTCTGACATTTTCAACATGTCCTTGACTGAGTCTGTAATACCAACATGTTTCAAGCAGACCACCATAGTCCCTGTGCCCAAGGACACTAAGATAACCTGCCTAAATGACTACCGACCCGTAGCACTCACGCCTGTAGCCATGAAGTGCTTTGAAAGGCTGGTCATGGCTCACATCAACACCATTATCCCAGAAACCCTAGACCCACTCCAATTTGCATACCGCCCTAACAGATCCACAGATGATGCAATCTCTATTGCACTCCACACTGCCCTTTCCCACCTGGACAAGAGGAACACCTACGTGAGAATGCTGTTCATTGACTACAGCTCAGCGTTCAACACCATGGTGCCCTCAAAGCTCATCACTAAGCTAAGGATCCTGGGACTAAACACCTCCCTCTGCAACTGGATCCTGGACTTCCTGATGGGCCGCTCCCAGGTGGTAAGGGTAGATAACAACAGATCTGCCACGCTGATCCTCAACACGGGGGCCCCTCAAGGGTGCGTGCTCAGTCCCCCTGTACTCCCTGTTCACCCATGACTGCATGGCCAGGCACGACTCCAACATCATCATTAAGTTTGCTGACGACACAACAGTGGTAGTCCTGATCACAGACAACGATGAGACAGCCTACAGGGAGGAGGTCAGAGACCTGGCCGTATGGTGCCAGGATAACAACCTCTCCCTCAACGTGATCAAGACAAAAGAGATGATTGTGGACTACAGGGGAAAAAGAGGACTGAGCACGCCCCCATTCTCATCGACAGGGCTGTAGTGAACAGGTTGAGAGCTTCAAGTTCCTTGGTGTCCACATCACCAACGAACTATCATGGTCCAAACACATCAAGACAGTAGTGATGAGGGCACGACAAAGCCTATTCCCCATCAGGAGACTGAAAAGATTTGGCATGGGTCCTCAGATCCTCAAAAAGTTAAACAGCTGCACCATCGAGAGCATCCTGACTGGTTGCATCCCCGCCTGGTATGGCAACTGCTCGGCCTCCGACCGCAAGGCACTACAGAGGGTAGTGCGTACGGCCCTGTACATCACTGGGGCCAAGCTTCCTGCCATCCAGGACCTCTATACCAGGCAGTGTCAGATGAAGGCCCTCAAAATTGTCAAAGATTCCAGCCACCCTAGTCATAGACTGTTCTCTCTGCTACCACACGGCAAGCGGTACCGGAGCGCCAAGTCTAGGTCCAAAAGGCTTCTCAACAGCTTCTACCCCCAAGCCATAAGAACAGCTAATCATTGCTACCCGGACTATTTGCACTGCCCCCTCACCCCACCCCCCTCTTTTACGCTGCTGCTACTCTGTCTATTATTTATGCATAGACACTTTAACTCTACCCACATGTACATATTACCTCAATTACCTCAACTAGCCGGTGCCCCCGCACATTGACTCTGCACCGGTACCCCCCTGTATATAGCCTCCCTACTGATATTTTATTTTACTGCTGCGCTTTAGTTATTTGCTTTTATTTTTTTTACTTAACACTTAAAAAAAATAAAAAATCATTGTTGGTTAAGGGCTTGTAAGTAAGCATATCACTGTAATGTCTACACCTGTTGTATTCGGCGCATGTGGCAAATAACATTTGATTTGATTTGATTTGATGACTGTAGTATACTGTAGTATTTACAGTTTAATATAAAATAAATATTGTAGTAAAAAACAGTAGTACATACTATAGTCATTACTGTTGTATTTTTGTGGACTGTAGTATACTGTAGTATTTACTGTAATGTTTTTGCGCACTGTAGTATTTACTGTAGTGTTTTTGTTTTATTATCTTTGACATAACAGTGGGGGCTTTCTCCTTGAGGAAACCTACTGGACAAAATACACAAAGAGCAAATGTTCCATAACCTGTAGGTACTGTAGCTAGGTAGGTCTGAGGTCTGAACAGATAGTTCAGCGCTTCTGCTCTTTTCTATAACCTATAGGGATCACAATATATGGTCTATGCTTGGCATGTAGGTTTCTCACTTATGAGCGGCACAAATCGGGATATAGAGGAGGGGAATATGCTAATTGCATACTATAGTAATGATGACTGTTTTTGTGGACTGTAGTGATTTTGCAGACATTACTGTAGTATTTACTGTAGTGTTTTTGCGCTCTGTATTATTTACTATAGGATTCTACAGTATAATACACAATTCTATAGTAAGTACTACACATGATCGAGGGATACTACAGTGTGTATATAGTATTCTCCAGTATACAACAATTTACTACAGAATTCTGTAGTAAGTACTATAGTATTCTATAGTAAACTAGTAACCTAGACTGCAGAGTTCCTGTGACAGATTTCTATGATTACAGCCATGTTAATCTTATCCATCAAATTTGATCAATTTGTTTACTGCAAATTGGATTGATCTGAAAGTCTTGGTAATTTGTGCTAATCGCCTCACGCAAAGGAATGTGTTTACTGCACTCACTGTAGGCCTGTCCTGTATGTGTTAAACCTATCTAATGTCTTGAGTTTTCAGACCAAACAGAGCTGAAACGTACAGTGGGCTACATGTTTCCTCTTGGACAGACATCTGTTGGCTCTGGGAATGTTAGAACTCTGAATCTATTGACATGCACTATGAACTTGAGAAATGAGCAGGGTGCAGTCTGCATGGCCTCATAAGTGTCGGTCCCAAGCAGGGTTGGTGTATTTTTTTTTTTTTTTTTTTTTACTATTGAGTGGCTACAAAGAGACTATATTACAGTACACGTCAAAAGTTTGTACACACCTACACATTCAAGGGTTTTCTTTATTTTTACTATTTTCTACATTGTATAATAATAGTGAATACATCGAAACTATGAAATAACACATACGGAATCATGTAGTAACCAATAAAGTGTTAAACAAATCAAAATATATTTTATATTTTGATTCTTCAAAGTAGCCACCCTTTGCCTTTATGACAGCTTTGCACACTCTTGGCATTCTCTCAACCAGCTTCACCTGGAATGCTTTTCCAACAGTCTTGAAGGAGTTCCCACATATGCTGAGCACTTGTTGGCTGCTTTACCTTCACTCTGCGATCCAACTCATCCCAAACCATCTCAGTTGGGTTGAGGTCGGGTGATTGTGGAGGCCAGGTCATCTGATGCAGCACTCCATCACTCTCCTTCTTGGAAAAATAGCCCTTACACAGCCTGGAGGTGTGTTGGGTCATTGACCTGTTGAAAAACAAATGATAGTCCCACTAAGCGCAAACCAGATGGGAGGGCGTGTCACTGCAGAATGCTGTGGTAGCCATGCTGGTTAAGTGTGCCTTGAATTCTAAATAAATCACAGACAGTGTCACCAGCAATGCACCCCCACACCATCACACCTCCTCCTCCATGCTTCATGATGGGAACCACACATGCGGAGATAATCCGTTCACCTACTCTGCGTCTCACAAAGACACAGTGGTTGGAACCAAAAATCTCAAATTTGGACTTATCAGACCAAAGGACATATTTCCACCAGTCTAATGTCCATTACTCGTGTTTCTTGGCCCAAGCAAGTCTCTTCTTCTTATTGGAGTCCTTTAGTAGTTGTTCATTTGCAGCAATTCAACCATGAAGGCCTGATTCACGCAGTCTCCTCTGAACAGTTGATGTTGAGGTGTGTCTGTTACTTGAAGTCTGTGAAGCATTTATTTGGGCTGCAATTTCTGAGGCTGCGTGAACTTATCTTCTGCAGCAGAGGTAACTCTGGGTCCAGTTTCATCACAGCGCTTGACGGTTTTTCCAACTGCACTTGAAGAAACTTTCAAAGATCTTGACATTTTCCGGATTGACTGACCATCATGTCTTAAAGTAATGATGGACTGTCATTTCTCTTTGCTTATTTGAGCTGTTCTTGCCATAATATATGGACTTGGTCTTTTACCAAATAGGGCTATCTTCCGTATACCAACCCTACCTTACCACAACTGATTGGCTCAAACGCATTAAGAAGGAAAGAAATTCCATAAATTAACTTTTAAGAAGGCACACCTGTTAATTGAAATGCATTCCATGTGACTACCTCATCAAGCTGGTTGAGAGAGTGTGCAAAGCTGGCTGTTATCAAGGCAAAGGGTGGCTACTTTGAAGAAGCTCAAATATAAAATATAATTTCATTTGTTTAACACTTTTTTGGTTCCATATGTGTTATTTCATAGTTTTGATGTCTTCACTATTATTCTGCAATGTAGAAAATAGTGAAAATAAAGAAAAACCCTTTAATGAGTAGCTGTTCTAAAACCTTATGACCGGTAGTGTATATTAAGGAAATGCATACTGTATATTTTATGAGTAGGTGTGTCCAAACTTTTGACTGGTACTGTATATAAATGCTAAATCCAGACATATTATACAGTAGCTAGGTACAGTTGAAGTCGGAAGTTTACATACACTTAGGTTGGAGTCATTAAAACTCGTTTTTCAACCACTCCACAAATTTATTGTTAACAAACTATAGTTTTGGCAAGTCAGTTAGGACATCTACTTTGTGCATGACTCAAGTAATTTTTCCAACAATTGTTTACAGACAGATTATTTCACTTATAATTCACTGTATCACAATTCCAGTGGGTCAGAAGTTTACATACACTAAGTTGACGGTGCCTATAAACAGCTTGGAAAATTCCAGAAAATGATGTCATGGCTTTAGAAGCTTCTGATAGGCTAATTGACATCATTTGAGTCAATTGGAGGTGTACCTGTGGATGTATTTCAAGGCCTACCTTCAAACTCAGTGCCTCTTTGCTTGACATCATGGGAAAATCAAAAGAAATCAGCCAAGACCTCAGAAAAAAATTGTAGACCTCCACAAGTCTGGTTCATCCTTGGGAGCAATTTCCAAATGTCTGAAGGTACCACGTTCATCTGTACAAACAATAGTACGTAAGTATAAACCCCATGGGACCACGCAGCCATCATACCGCTCAGGAAGGAGACGCGTTCTGTCTCCTAGAGATGAACGTACTTTGGTGCGAAAAGTGCAAATCAATCCCAGAACAACAGCAAAGGACCTTGTGGAGATGCTGGAGGAAACAGGTACAAAAGTATCTATATCCACAGTAAACCTGAAAGGCCGCTCAGCAAGGAAGAAGCCACTGCTCCAAAACCGCCATAAAAAAAACCAGACTACGGTTTGCAACTGCACATGGGGACAAATATCGTACTTTTTGGAGAAATGTCCTCTGGTCTGATGAAACAAAAATAGAACTGTTTGGACATAATGACCATCGTTATGTTTGGAGGAAAAAGGGGGTTGCTTGCAAGCCGAAGACCACCATCTCAACCGTGAAGCACGGGGGTGGCAGCATCATGCTGTGGGGGTGCATTGCAGTAGGAGGGACTCAGTCAGGAAGTTCAAGCTTGGTCGCAAATGGGTCTTCCAAATGGACAATGACCCCAAGCATACTTCCAAAGTTGTGGCAAAATGGCTTAAGGACATTAAAGTCAAGGTATTGGAGTGGCCATCACAAAGCCCTGACCTCAATCCTATAGAAAATGTGTGGGCAGAACTGAAAAACCGTGTGCGAGCAAGGAGGCCTACAAACCTGACTCAGTTACACCAGCTCTGTCAGGAGGAACGGGCCAAAATTCACCCAACTTATTGTGGGAAGCTTGTGGAAGGCTACCCGAAATGTTTGACCCAAGTTAAACAATTTAAAGGCAATGCTACCAAATACTAATTGAGTGTATGTAAACTTCCGACCCACTGGGTATGTGATGAAAGAAATAAAAGCTGAAATAAATAATTCTTACATTTTTACATTTTAGTCATTTAGCAGACGCTCTTATCGAGAGCGACTTACAGTTAGTGAGTGCATACATTTTTCAAAAACTGAGTTTAAATGTATTTGGCTAAGGTGTATATAAACTTCCGACTTCAACTGTATGTTGTGTGACTTTTTTTAACTTCCTGCTTACATGTGTTCTCAATCTGCAGTTATGCCTCATAGAAGACCTGCCCCGCCTAACAAGAGGAAAAAGCCCTCTAAGATCATTACTGACCTGTCACATGTCACTCAAGATGGTAAGGCACAACATTTTGAGCTCAAAAACACAATACATTACATGTACAAATGTATATTGCTCACACATCATTAACAAAAGATCATAAGGATTTCTTCAAAACTATGTGAGAAACCATACAGTACCATACATTAAATTCTGCTCAGTAACATTGATCAATATGAGCCTATGGTATTATCAAGAGTAACATACTGTACTAACTGGTAAACAGAGAGGGCAGGCAGGAAGACACCTTCCGAAGGTGAGAACTCTCAGGGAGGCCTGGTCTCCCTACGGGCCAGCAGCTGGTCCAAGAGACGGGATGCACTGTTGACAGTTTTTTCAGGTCACATCACAGAAAATGGAAAGATAAGTTATTTATAGCCTAATTATTTTGTTCATTGGGGACTTAGTCAAGATCTCTGTGCACTTGTCAAAGAAGCTCCTCCACATGCTGGCACTTAACATGTCCTAATGACTAGCGCCCTGTCACACACACAAACATTCATCTCCTAGATTTCACAGCACAATTACAATCTCTCCTTTTCAATCATTGCAGTAATGGTTTAACCTCCATTCCCTCTCAGCTGTTGAGTCATAGGAGCCATACTTCATTAACTGGCGATGGCATAATGCTTTTTAAAGAAAATTATGACCTGTGTTTTTCCCTTTCACCCATTAAGTGGTCCAGATCTGCGTGCAAGTTAATATAGTCGTCTTCCTTTGACAGTTAAGTGTATTTGTGCTGCTCTTACACTTTTTGTGTCAAATGTCCTGACAGATATAGCAATAAGGCCTAAGCAGAAAGCTGTGGTTTAACACAATGTGGCACTGCATGCTGCTCCAAGCTGACCAGTGTTCAAACGCATTCCCCTCCACAAGAAGCCACGTCTGTTATAACTTATAACATACATAGACAGAAATCATATTTGAATCACGTAAATAGTGTTGGCTTTTAAAGGGATAGTTTGGGATTTTGGCAATGAGGCTCTTTATCTATTTCCCCAGAGTCAGATGATACAATTTTTATGTCTCTGCGTTCAGTTTGAAGAAAGTTGCTAACTAACGTTAGCGAAATTGCTAACTATCGTTAGCACAATGATTGGAAGTCTATGGAATCCTGTAGATTTCCAGTCATTGCGCTAACACTAGTTAGCATTGGCTCGCAAAACTACCTCTAACTTCCTTCATATTGGACACAGATACATACCATTTTTATCCATGAGTTGAATTTGGGAAAGTAGATACAGGGCCTCATTGCCATAATCCCAAACTATTCCTTTAATGTCAACATAAAAATGGTACTGTCAAAGATTACAAAATGCAACAACAGTCATTAAAACACAAGCATTGTCCTTTTGAACTGCAGAAGTTATTCCCAGGAAAACAAACAAGAATGCTAAATGATTAAATCCAGAAAATTCTCAGTGCAGTCAAAAACGTGATTTTCCTGTGTTTTATATACATTTCCACACTATGAGGTTGGAATAATACTGTGAAATTTTGAAAATTATGATAATGCCCTTTTAGTGTAAGAGCTGTTTGAAAAGACCGCCTGAAACTTCAGCCTGTTTTGGTGGGATGGAGTCTTTGTCTGCCTGGTGACATCACCACCTACTGGGCACAAACTGGTTAAATCAACATTGTTTCAACGTAATTTGTCAAAATATTTTGATGTGGAATCTACGTGGAAAATACATTGGATTTTTTCATCATGGTAAACAATTTTCAACATAGACAAACCTTGTCAGATCTTCAACGTGATATCCACTATAAGAAAAAAAACAATAGGCTGGGCAGCATCTCCAACTGGAGAGTTGATCTATCTAAAGCTATCCCTTCGGTCTCACATTCAAGGTTTAACAAAGCCCAGCCCTGCTTGGTTTTGATATTTGTCACCGACTATTACCAATGTGCTATCATGAGAATGATTGTTGAGAAATCTCCACTCAATAGATTCACTGTTGCTATCGAAGTCATTCCAAAAGGTAGGTTCTGTAGAGCAAATTAAATGTAGCCATACTTTATCAATCATATATCATCAATGATGAAATTTAGGCCTATAAAACATTTGGGAAGTCATCAACAGCTATTGTTTAAATTCAGATTCAACAAAAAAACAGACAATACATATACAGTTGAAGTCGGAAGTTTACATACACCTTAGCCAAATACATTTAAACTCAGTGTTTCACAATTCCTGACATTTTATCCTAGTAGAAATTGTCTTAGGTTAGTTAGGATCACCACTTTATTTTAAGAATGTGAAATGTCAGAATAATAGTAGAGAGAATGATTTATTTCAGCTTTTATTTCTTTCATCACATTCCCAGTGGGTCAGAAGTTTACAGACACTCAATTAGTATTTGGTAACATTGCCTTTAAATTGTTTAACTTGGGTCAAACGTTTCGGGTAGCCTTCCACAAGCTTCCCACAATAAGTTGGGTGAATTTTGGGCCATTCCTCCTGACAGAGCTGGTGTACCTGAGTCAGGTTTGTAGGCCTCCTTGCTCACACATGCTTTTTCAGTTCTGCCCACAAATGTTCTATAGGATTGAGGTCAGGGCTTTGTGATGGCCACTCCAATATCTTGACTTTGTTGTCCTTAAGCCATTTTGCCACAACTTTGGAAGTATGCTTGGGGTCATTGTCCATTTGGAAGACCCATTTGCGACCAAGTTTTAACTTCCTGACTGATGTCTTGAGATGTTGCTTCAATATATCCACATAATTTTCCTTCCTCATGATGCCATCTATTTTGTGAAGTGCACCAGTCCCTCCTGCAGCAAAGCACTCCCACAGCATGATGCTGCCACCCCCGTGCATCACGGTTGGGATGGTGTTCTTCGGCTTGCAAGCAACCTCCGTTTTCCTCCAAACATAACGATGGTCATTATGGCCAAACAGTTCTATTTTTGTTTCATCAGACCAGAGGACATTTCTCAAAAAAGTAAGATCTTTGTCCCCATGTGCAGTTGCAAACCGTAGTCTGGTTTTTTTATAGCGGTTTTGGAGCAGTGGCTTCTTCCTTGCTGAGCGGCCTTTCAGGTTATGTCGATATAGGACTCGTTTTTACTGTGGAAATAGATACTGTGATGTCACGAGAGGCTACACAGCTTTCAGCGGGATTGCTCAAGTAGTGCAAGGAGACCAGGTTCAACCAAAACAAGGATTTTATTAAAGGTCTGGGGAAACTAACGAAAGTATAACACAATACTGTTCTCTGGTGGCTCTTAAGGGTTAACAGTTCAGGGATGTCTCTTCCACATCCAAAATCATAACTCTCCCTTGCTCAAATAACTTTTCCCCAGTCTTACTGTCTTCCACGTTGCAGCTAGTGGCCAACCCAGCAAAACGTCCTTCCAAATGTCCCACACGTATTTCCACAGGTGCATATATCCAAAGGTGAGTATTTCCCAAAGGTAAGTATCTCCAAATCCTTATATTCCTCATGGAAGTGGACGTGCAGCACTCTTGTCCTCCAGAGAGCCCAGGTTGGAGACCGTGTCTCTTCCCTTCCCAAACCTTCAGCTCATCAGCCCCTCATTTGTTTCAGCTGCGTGGGAAGATTGGCCATAGAGGGGTGGAGTTCCCGACCATACCAGCAGATGGAGCCATAGCTGTCTGGGTTTGCAGCCATCTCAGGGGGATGTAACGTCCCTCCAGGACACAGCCTCTCGTGACATCACACATCCCCCTCCTCGGGACCGACGTCCTCGTCGGGGTAAAGGCAGCGAAGAAGGCATCACGCCGGGAGAGGGCGTCCGCATTGCCGTGGTGCTTGCCAGCCTGCTCTCTCTTCAACTCCTCCACCTCTAGGACCAGGGACTCAGCCTCCTGTCGTCTCTCCTTGAGTTTCTTACTGAACGCATCAGCCTTGGTTTTAGCAGAGTTTAGCTTCTGTTGAGCAGCTTTCAGTTCCTTCTCTCTCTCTGCCTCCGCATTCTTCATCTTGTTCTCCAACACCTTGTACTTCTCCTCTGCCTTCTTCTGGACCTCCTTACTACTGCGCAGGGTCTCCTCACACTCCTCGATGGTCCTGCGCAGCCTCTCCAGCTCCTCCTGTTGCTTATGGAAGGAGCTCTGTTGGAGTTTAGCCTGGAGGATATCTAACTCTTCTGTCTTCATGTCTAACTGTTGCTTTAACAAACGATACCTCTCAGCGGTCCCCTTCAGACCAGACAGTTCTTTGTCCAGATTCTGTAGCTCCGTCTCTGTGTCGGTCTGGGCACCTGCCATCCCTATCAGAGCCCGGGCGGGAGTGAGTAATTCGGAGGATTGCACCGGAGCCTTCCCAGGATGAGTCTTGCCTCTCCGTTTCCGAGGTACTCGGGTTATCCTCTCCTGAGACTCTCTCCAGAGTGGGTAAAAGGCTGGGCAGTCTCGTCCAATTAGGACAGGGACGGGGAGGGAATCAACCACCCCCGCCGTCGTGTGTATGGTTCCCCGTGTGCTGGTCATTGTAAGTTCAGTAATGGGGTATTCTCTGGTGTCCCCATGGACACAGGAAACTGGGAGGACTTTCCCCGGGGTCAGACACGTTGGGCCCACCAAATCCTTACGCACCAGGGTGGCCCGGCTACCAGAATCCAGTAAGGCCTCCACATCATGGTGATTCACAGTTACCGGGCAGGTGGGGGGGTCGATCTGGGCCGCCATCTACGACTCCCAAGAGCGAGGCAAAACGGTGTGTGGGTGCTGAGCTGGAGGACTCCGCAGTGGGCATAGGTTCATCGGCTGGTTTCCCACACTGCCAGGAGATATGTCCCATCTCCCCACACCGGTAACACTGTCGAGTTTCCCCCTCCTGGTGTACTCTTCTTGGACCCGCCTGGTTTCTGGCTCCCCCTGGAGCCGGGATAAGTCCTGACGTGGCTGGGTTCGAGACCTTGGGGTCCTTTGGACGGGTTCTTCCCATTTGTGGTGGGGCCGCCCTCCTGGGGTCTTTTTCGGGAAGCATTCAGCATCTCCGCTGTGGCCTGGTACTTTTCCACAGCTTCCACGGTCAGATCAGCCGTGGTCAAGGCCTGTTGACTGATGAACCGTTTTGCCTCATAAGGCAGGGCGCGTAGGTAACGATCCACCACAACGGCCTCCACCACCGCCGCTGCTGTATTCCTCTGCGGATCCAGCCATTTCCTTGCGATTCGGACAAGTTCATGCATCTGCGCCCGAGGAGGTTGGTCTGGTTGGAAGGTCCAGCTGTGAAAGCGCTGGGCCATACCAAACTTTGTGAGTCCATATCTGCTGAGGATCTCAGACTTCAGGGCATCATAGTCAGTAACCTGGTCAGGGCCCAGGTCCCGGACAGCATTCAGCGATTCCCCGGTTAGAAAGGGGGCTAACAGACCAACCCACTGTTGCTTGGGCCAGGCTTCCCTAGTGGCCGTGGCCTCAAATGCATGCAGGTATGCCTCAATGTCATCGGTAGCTCCCATCTTAGATATAAAGTCACTTGCCTTTATTGGGCGGGTATTTTGGACCACCCTCTGTCTCTGCAACTGCAATTCCTCTGCCTTCAGAAGGTTGGCTTTCTTTTGCTCCTCCAAGAGAGCCACGTTTGCTTGCATCTGGGCGTGCTGGCCAGCAACAAGGGCTTTCAATATGTCCTCCATTTCAGTCGGCGGGGAGCCTACGGCCAACTTGGAAAACTGGGTGATCAAACCTTCGATATCCTCCTCTGACATGCACTATTAACGCTTGAGCGTGCCCGTATTCTCCACCATCTGTGATGTCACGAGAGGCTACACAGCTTTCAGCGGGATTGCTCAAGTAGTGCAAGGAGACCAGGTTCAACCAAAACAAGGATTTTATTAAAGGTCTGGGGAAACTAACGAAAGTATAACACAATACTGTTCTCTGGTGGCTCTTAAGGGTTAACAGTTCAGGGATGTCTCTTCCACATCCAAAATCATAACTCTCCCTTGCTCAAATAACTTTTCCCCAGTCTTACTGTCTTCCACGTTGCAGCTAGTGGCCAACCCAGCAAAACGTCCTTCCAAATGTCCCACACGTATTTCCACAGGTGCATATATCCAAAGGTGAGTATTTCCCAAAGGTAAGTATCTCCAAATCCTTATATTCCTCATGGAAGTGGACGTGCAGCACTCTTGTCCTCCAGAGAGCCCAGGTTGGAGACCGTGTCTCTTCCCTTCCCAAACCTTCAGCTCATCAGCCCCTCATTTGTTTCAGCTGCGTGGGAAGATTGGCCATAGAGGGGTGGAGTTCCCGACCATACCAGCAGATGGAGCCATAGCTGTCTGGGTTTGCAGCCATCTCAGGGGGATGTAACGTCCCTCCAGGACACAGCCTCTCGTGACATCACAATACTTTTGTACCCGTTTCCTCCAGCATCTTCACAAGGGCCTTTGCTGTTGTTCTGGGATTGATTTGCACTTTTCGCACCAAAGTACGTTCATCTCTAGGAGACACAACGCGTCTCCTTCCTGAGCAGTATAATCTGTCTGTAAACAATTGTTGGAAAAATTACTTGTGTCATGCACAAAGTAGATGTCCTAACTGACTTGCCAAAACTATAGTTTGTTAACAAGAAATGTGTGGAGTGGTTGAAAAACGAGTTTTAATGACTCCAACCTAAGTGTATTTAAACTTCCGACTTCAACTGTACACTGAGTGTATGAAACATGATAGACTGACCAGGTGAATCCAGGTGAAAGCTATGATCCCTTATTGATGTCACCTGTTAAATCCACTTCAATCAGTGTAGATGTGATGAGGTGTGAAAGAAGGAGTCAGGCGCAGGAGGTAAAATACCGAAGTCCAGAGTTTATTCCGTTTACATAAATCAAACGCCCCAAGCGTCAAACAAAACTATTACAAGGGAAAACATCCACCTTGGCATAAACACAGTGAATAGTAGCTCAACCGAGCTACACGCTCTCACAACAAACAATCACTCACAAAGACAAGGGGAACAGATGGAACACTTATACACATACTAATTAGGGGATTTTTTTATTTCACCTTTATTTAACCAGGTAAGCCAGTTGAGAACAAGTTCTCATTAACAACTGCGACCTGGCCAAGATAAAGCAAAGCAGTGCGATAAAAACAACAACACAGAGTTACATATGGGGTAAACAAAACATAAAGTCAAAAATACAACAGAAAATATATATACAGTGTGTGCGAATGTAGTAAGTTATGGAGGTAAGGCAATAAATAGGCCATAGTGCAAAAATAGTTACAATTTTGTATTAACACTGGAATGATAGATGTGCAAAGATGATGTGCAAATAGAGATACTGGGGTGCAAATTAGCAAAATAAATAACAATATGGTGATGAGGTAGTTGGGTGGGCTAATTTCAGAATGGCTTTGTACAGGTGCCGTGATCGGTAAGCTGCTCTGACAACTGATGCTTAAAGTTAGTGAGGGAGATAAGAGCCTCCAGCTTCAGAGATTTTTGCAGTTCGTTCCAGTCATTGGCAGTAGAGAACTGGAAGGAATGGCGGCCAAAGGAGTTGTTGGCTTTGGGGATGACCAGTGAGATATACCTGCTGGAGCGCAGACTACGGGTGGGTGTTGCTATGGTGACCAGTGAGCTAAGATAAGACAGGGATTTGCCTAGCAGTGATTTATAGATGACCTGGAGCCAGTGGGTTTGGCGACGAATATGTAGTGAGGGCCAGCCAACAAGAACGTACAGGTTACAATGGTGGGTTGTATATGGGGCTTTGGTGACAAAACGGATGGCACTGTGATAGACTACATCCAATTTGCTGAGTAGAGTGTTGGAGGCTATTTTGTAAATGACATCGCCGAAGTCAAGGATCGGTAGGATAGTCAGTTTTACGAGGGCATGTTTGGCAGCATGAGTGAAGGAGGCTTTGTTGCGAAATAGGAAGCCGATTCTAGATCTACCTTTTGATTGGAGATGCTTAATGTGAGTCTGGAAGGAGAGTTTACAGTCTAACCAGACACCTAGGTATTTGTAGTTGTCCACATACTCTAGGTCAGACCCGCCGAGAGTAGTGATTCTAGTCGGGTGGGCGGGTGCAAGCAGCGTTCGGTTGAAGAGCACGCATTTAGTTTTAGTAGTGTTTAAGAGCAGATGGAGGCTACAGAAGGAGTGTTGTATGGCGTTGAAGCTCGTTTGGAGGTTTGTTAACACAGTGTCCAATGAAGGGCCAGATGTATACAAAATGGTGTCGTCCGCATAGAGGTGGATCTGAGCGTCACCAGCAGCAAGAGCGACATCATTTATATACACAGAGAATAGAGTCGGCCCGAGAATTGAACCCTGTGGCACCACCATAGAGACTGCCAGAGGTCCAGACAACAGGCCCTCCGATTTGACACATTGAACTCTATCTGAGAAGTAGTTGGTGAACCAGGCGAGGCAGTCATTTGAGAAACCAAGGCTATTTAGTCTGCCAATAAGAATGCGGTGGTTGACAGAGTCGAAAGCCTTGGCCAGGTCGATGAAGACGGCTGCGCAGTACTGTCTTTTATCGATCGCGGTTATAATATCGTTTAGGACCTTGAGCGTGGCTGAGGTGCACCCATGACCAGCTTGGAAACTGGATTGCATAGCAGAGAAGGTACGGTGGGATTCGAAATGGTCGGTGATCTGTTTGTTGACTTGGCTTTCAAATACTTTAGAAAGGCAGGGCAGGATGGATATAGGTCTGTAACAGTTTGGATCTAGAAATCTAGGAATGAGCACCAGGTGTGTGTGATTGACAAGACATGACAAGTGGAGTGATGAGAATGGGATCGGCAGTAGCTAGTACTCCGGTGACGACGAACGCCGAAGCCTGCCCGAACCAGGAGGGGGGGCAGCCTCGGCGGAAGTCGTGACAGTAGATGAAGGGTCGGAGAAATGTTAAAGAAGGATTTTTAAGCATTTGAGACAATTGAGACATGGATTGTGTAAGTGTGTCATTCAGAGGGTGAATGGGCAAGACAAAAGATTTAAGTGCCTTTGAACAGGATATATTAGTAGGTGCCAGGAGCACCGGTTTGTGTCAAGAACTGATACGCTACTGGGTTTCTCACACTCACAGTTTCCCGTGTGTATCAAGAATGGTCCACCACCCAAAGGACATCCAGACAACTTGCCACAACTGTGGGAAGCATTGGAGTCAACATGGGCCAGCATCCCCGTGGAACGCTTTCAACAACCTGTAGAGTCCATGCCCTGTTCAACTGAGGCTGTTCTGAAGGCAAAAGGGGGTGCAACGCAATATTAGAAAGGTGTTCCTAATGTTTTGTAAACTCAGTGTAGGCCTAGAGTTTCAAGCTTTGGTTGATTTCAAATGGTTGATTGTGAGTTAATAAAATCATATTGAATTCACATCTCCATCTCAACCAAAAATACAATTTAAAGAATAGGATTAAATCTAATCAAACTGTATTCAAAGTGCATTTAAAGTTTGATTTTATTTAGTCCTATTCTTTAACTTAGAGTTTTGGTTGTAATGGAGATGTGAATCCAGCATATCAAATATTAATTTGTAGACAAACTGGAATTAAAGCCAGACTCAGTGGCACAGATGGAGCTATAAAAGCAGTTGACAACCAAACATTATTCAATATCACTTTTGCAATACGGTAAATAGCCTATTAACTTGTTGACAAGTTAACCAATTATATTTTATATTTTGGATTCACATCTCCATCTCAACCAAAAATAAAAGTTAAAGAATAGGATTATGCCAGTGGCTCAGATGGAACTCTCCAAACAGTAGATACATATCCTTTAAATGTGGATATTTGGTTGTTGTCAACCAAACACAATTCAATAGGCTATTACTTTTGTAAGACTGTAAATTACCTAATGTTAAGGCTATCTTGCAAACAACTAATGTAACAGTATTTATTTAACCTTAAAATGAGTAACACATCCATGGACATATTTTGAGGTTACTGTAACAATAAATGTCTTCTTATGTAATCATAGAAAGCCTGCATGTTCAGGGTCACAGGTCTGTAGAAATGTTCACAATTGCTATCATAATCTACACAGAATCTCAAACGGCATAGCTCAATTGCACCATGTACTTTAATGTAATCTCAAATAACTGCAGTCTACGTCATTTAGTTGTGCTATTAGATTCAACACAGTGCTAACACATTAAGTTGTTTTATAAATAAACAAAATATCTGACATTGTATTCCCGTTTGAACTTTGGTGTGCTTTTAAATGGTTGAAGGCGCAGTGACAACTAAACCAAAATCAGACATTGCTTTTCCGTTGGAATTTGGTTGTGCTTTTTGATGGTTGAAAGCATAGTGATAACACATTGGGAATTCAACTTTTGACAGTCTTTTTGAGTGGCTGAAAATTAGGTTGGAATCTCATTGATCAATGTATCTACCAAATATTACCCAATTCTCCATGTTAAAATTACATGGTGTGCCCAGTGGGCAAGCAGTAAATGAGTTAATAGACCAGTAAGAAAGAGAGTTCCAAACCTCTCTGCCAATAAGCGCTAATTTTCAGTTTTCCCCACTCAGACCACTCCCAGACAATTATTGCTTGAGAAATTGCTATTTGCTAAGAAGCTACAGTGGGGGGAAAAAGTATTTAGTCAGCCACCAATTGTGCAAGTTCTCCCACTTAAAAAGATGAGAGAGGCCTGTAATTTTCATCATAGGTACACGTCAACTATGACAGACAAATTGAGAAAATAAATCCAGAAATTCACATTGTAGGACTTTTTATGAATTTATTTGCAAATTATGGTGGAAAATAAGTATTTGGTCACCTACAAACAAGCAAGATTTCTGGCTCTCACAGACCTGTAACTTCTTCTTTAAGAGGCTCCTCTGTCCTCCACTCGTTACCTGTATTAATGGCACCTGTTTGAACTTGTTATCAGTATAAAAGACACCTGTCCACAACCTCAAACAGTCACACTCCAAACTACACTATGGCCAAGACCAAAGAGCTGTCAAAGGACACCAGAAACAAAATTGTAGACCTGCACCAGGCTGGGAAGACTGAATCTGCAATAGGTAAGCAGCTTGGTTTGAAGAAATCAACTGTGGGAGCAATTATTAGGAAATGGAAGACATACAAGACCACTGATAATCTCCCTCAATCTGGGGCTCCACGCAAGATCTCACCCCGTGGGGTCAAAATGATCACAAGAACGGTGAGCAAAAATCCCAGAACCACACGGGGGGACCTAGTGAATGACCTGCAGAGAGCTGGGACCAAAGTAACAAAGCCTACTGTAGTGCCAAGTAAAATGTTGCTAGTCATTGCTGTAACAAAGGAGTCCGCTCATACTGAACTTTGATCATAAGGTTTATTCATATCACAAGATTTCAGCATGAGCTTACTGGTGTCAAGATCACCCGGAGAACGGCATCCCCCGAATTGCAATGGCCGCTCTAACCTCTTCTTCGCTTTTTACCCAGTATATATAATCTTCCCAAGATGTGGGTGGCTCCCTCTACTGTCCAATCCCCTGTCTACAACACACAGACTTCTCTGTCCTATCCGGGGTGTCACATTAAAACCATTCCCCCTGACACTAAATAAACATCCTTTCAGTTCCACTTAAAAAACATTAACAAAGACATAATCCTAATACACTACATTCCCCCCTTCGAGACGAACTAAAAGTCTCGAAAACAAACAGAATAGGATTATGACAAGTAACAATTTATCTTATTGAGTATCTTTAACATTAAACCAAAAACATTTTCCTCTAGAGTGTAAATACCTTTCTATGAAATATGAACAAATGTTTATGAAGTGTGAATACATTACTATGAAATATGAACAAATCTTTATGGAGTGTGAGAGCGAAAAACTGTCTGCCAGCCTTCTTTATCAATCAAGACAGTAAAATTCTCTCACGGTCCCTCTGCCCCAGGCAACCACCTAGGTACTCCCGATGAATTCATAAATCTTTATCAATGCATTTGAAACTATGATGCAATTAAATACACATGTAAGCCCCTGCAAACAAAATACTATCCAAAAAATGTCCACTCTCAGGCTGGTCAACCCATCGGACCCTACAGTGGACCTCTATCCCTGCCTAGACTCCATGTCCCTAAGCATTCACGAAATAAACAAAAACATCTAAGATCCCCACATGTATTCAATAACATCAAATATCATTCTACAAAAATTAATACCTAAGAATATGACACAAATTATGTATTACACATGCAAATATGTCTATATTTCATTGCAGACACTGGAATGTAGTCCACTACACTTCATCTCCTCCGTAGTCTCCTCTTCCAATGCATCGTTGATGATGGAATGGGAACAGTTCCACACCTTCCTTGTTCCATCTCCTCCAGTCATTCTCCTTTCATATTGTCCCTTCATATTGTCCTTGTTTGAGTATTTCAATCTCTACATATTCCCCCAAATGCTTCTGGAAGAAAAGAAAAGACCAAACAGTATCTTTTGCAAAACAACACTTTCAAATTAAACATCAATATCAACTAAGAATATAAAAATTATATATAAATGATGTATGAATCACATCATCCTATTTCCCCCCTTTGATTCATAACATCATACTAAAATCACACTAATATTGAATTTTTTTTTGAAAAATGATCAAAAAGGTTATTTGTCCATTAATACTCCATCCAGACCCCCTTGTCCATCTTCATCCAGATCAGGAACAGTCAACAACGGCATCTGAGTGTTGTCTCCAGGCATCACTACTCCAACCTATCTACATTTACATTTTAGTCATTTAGCAGACGCTCTTATCCAGAGCGACTTACAGGAGCAATTAGGGTTAAGTGCCTTGCTCAAGGGCACATCGACAGATTTTTTCACCTAGTCGGCTCGGGGATTAGAACCAGCGACCTTTCGGTTACTGGCACAACGCTCTTAACCACTAAGCTACCTGCCGCCACTATCTCAATACTATCTCAATATCATAGCTTTCTCAAAGGTCAGTAACAAATTACAAACATCACACACAGTGCTATCAAAACTGCTATTAAATCTGAACCATCACTGCTCCTACTGGGCCTAACTGATCTTGCAACCAAGTCTGACCATCCAGCTCCTTCAGATCTACCAAATGCATCCCTTATATTCTTCAATGCATCTATAACTATCTGGAATCAAAGTATAACTAATATTATCAATATGAACTGCCAAAAATGTTATACCATACCATGGAAAAAGTCCCCCCTTCTCTCTTAGACTTATCCTCCAATGATAGGCTTCAAGACTATGAAATGTCGCCATGTCTCTTTTCACCCTATTTCCAAACCTAGATTCAGATTTATCTGTGTCCGGTGCTACCCCTCTTTTAATGGTAGAAACCTCATATGGAAGCTTCAACGTTGACATGTAACAACATCCTGTCCATCCATAGGGTAAGAATATATACGCTTTATCACCACAAACCCTCCAAATATCTCTAAAATTCCCAATAGTCACATTGTCAGGCAAAAGCTAATCTTTTAACCATCAAAGTCCTGCTCTTCTTACTAACTGGAACATAAAAAGTAACATTATATTTCTCATTACTACCCTTCAGGTCATGCTTACCCAAAGTTATCATATAATCATCACAATCTGATATTCCCATAAACATACCCCTTACATCATATGTTTTATTAGAGCAAAAACAACTTTTAGCCCTCACTGGTTTCACCTCCAATGCATCAGGGTTCGCTGTTACCTGATTTTCCTTCCCATCTAACAAATTCACATAGGGTAATTCATTTAACCAAGAACACTTAAACCTAGGCTTAAACCAATGTTTTGTCAACGACATTATTTTATCTGTTACTGATTGTTGCTGATACAATAGCCATGACAAAGCATAAGACTGATACATACTTGATAGAGGCTGAGCGACCTTCTCTAAAATGTAACCCCACGTGTCTGGTGCTGGAATTCTCAACAGACATGGACCCTCAAGATTCCTCACTGATCTTACAGAATGAGCTAGCTGCTGGAACCAAAGATTCCTACCTGCCCAACCATCTTTAATTTTCACAACAGAAGAATCAAACCAATACGCCTTCCATTTAGTTTCTCTCTTCCCTAACGAGCGGTACTGATCAGATACCTCTCCTTGTCTGTCATTAAAATCAAAGAACTCATCCTGTACCTCCATCATAGTATCCTTCACTATTTCAGATGAATCTATATTGTTCTCTACCACTATCTGCTCTCCTATTTTAACCCTATCCTTACTACCATTGACAGCACTCTCCATCCGTACCATAAACTCCTGAGTCCCTCTTGCTACCCCCTTTAATTTCAGAAAAGTTGTTGTCGGTGTCGGTGTCATCCTTCCTACATTTGTCATTGCCGTCGTATCATTAATCCCTTCCAAAGTTACCATTAAAGTAGTTGATTTAGTTGATGAATTAACACCCTTAATTACTTCTAGTGGGAAAGCTACCGATATCCTCTGTGTATTATTTACTGTTGGAGTGACTACTGTAATATACTTCTCCTGAACTCCTTCGGTGACTGTGGAAGCTTCAACAGATTTCAAATCTTCCATTATAAGCGTCACTTTACGAATTACATAGCCTTTTAACCAATCATTCTTAACCGGAACAAATTTTAATGCTTGCACTAGATAAGTACACATATATTTTCCCTGATCTTTCTCTGTAACATTACGCAAAATAAGTGAACAATCACTCATAACCCTCTTTCCCTTCATATTGTTGTACAAAATATACTTCCTTTGACTAGGTTCAACAGCTTCTACATCTGGTCCTGATAACAATACTTCTTCTCCATAATTATCTCTCCATGTGGGAGGAACGTCCCCATCCTAACCCTAATAACAGTCTTTTTCCTCTAAAATTGGTGCTGGAGCTATTGGTTCCCTTATAATCAAATGCGATATATTTATGGCTTTAATAACTATCAATGTTGAAAGAGTTAAATTGCTTCTCACTGTTGTTTTAATATACTGAAGTGTTAATGTCATTGTTGTTATTTCATCTATTTTCCCTAAGACTTTTAACTCCTTACTTGTATTTCCCTCTATCACCACTAGTGTCACTTTTTTTTTTTTTTACTCTCAGTCCTACCTCTAATCCCTCACTTTCAAACTTTTGATTATAAAAAAATACACCCACAATTACCTTGATCTTCCTGCTGGGAATTGTAAGTATAGATACTCAATCACCCTCAATCTTCTCTTATCATTCAGCAACGCATACTTTCTCAATGCATCTGCTCCTAACAGATCTAAACTCCTACCATATCTATCTTCCCACTAAACTCTAAAATGTCCTTCACCACTGTTCTCTCTCTCTTACTACTAACTAACATTTAAACTTAGCTTACTCTCCTAGTTTTTCTTAACTTTTTAATCTAATCTTTTCTCCTAACCTTTAAACCTTTTCCACTGATTTATTCACAAAATCCTTTACCACCAAATTTTTAGAATATGTGATCGGGAAGTCCCCACCTGCTTCTGACTTCTTCACACACAGACTTGGCAAACGATCAAACACCTTTTAGCCTAGTTTGAAATTTCTTTCCCCTCTTGGTGTAGGAATGTAACCAAGAATAACAGTTACCCCTTTTAACTTTATTTTTCAGACAGATTGTCTAATAGGCAGTCTAATAGATTATCATCCTTCCTATGATATTATCTTTTTAAGCAAATATGATTCCCAAAAACCCTACTCTTTAAAATCTTCTACCAGACAGCCGTCTAGTGTACATCTTATTGTACAGTTCAATTTACACCATGCATCTCTTCCCAACAATGCAATAGGTATATGTTCTAATATTAGTATGTCTATTTTAATTTCTCTTTGATTTTTATAGCAGAGCTCAATTGGTTCCTTAAGAGTAATTAGCTGTTTTACTACCTCAAATCCCTATCCTAATTAGTTAATTTTACATAGTGAGATGTTTAACCTCTTTAGGCTCAACACAGATAAAAGCTTTTCCTCTATTCACCATCACTTCTCATAGTCCTTTTTATTTTCACTTCAATTGTTGGATATTTTTGTTCTTCTCCCTAATCGGTGCTATCAGCTGACACCCCCCTTCGGATCTTCTAGGCACCTCTAGAATCCTTGCTCCTTTAAGGGTTCACCTGGAGAACAGGTGATCTTCACTTGCTCCTTTATCTTCCTCAGAAATTTCCTCTGTTGTTTCCTCCTGGCGCATTGCAATCACAGGTAAAGTGACCAACCTGTCCACAATTATAACACTCTTCTGAAAGTTGCTGGAAGTGTAGCTGAAATCTTCCTCCTCTTTCTCTCCAATTCTGTGTCTGTCCAGAAACTGGCTGTGGATATGAAACAACTGGTACCGGCCTTGGTGGCTGGTACAATTGCATTTGACCTTGTTCAGTTGAAGCTATGGCAGTGATTGTTGATTTGGTTCACCCTGATTCTTCATAACCAAAGCTTGTTTCTTCTCCTTCAGTTGTATTTGATTGAGTTTTCTGAGAGTTTCTTCGTCCTGTTCTTTCTTGTTGTTGACATATCAGTATTCTTCAAAAGGTTATATTCTAAGTTCTGTCCTCGAAATATCATCTTCCATCATCTTCTTACTAGTGGCCTTTTTCCTTGGCCTCAATGTATTCTTCTCCTCCAATTCTTGGGATTCTTTTCTCAGCAGTTTTTCTTCTCTTCTGTATATAATTATAATATAATATATAATATAATATGTCATTTAGCAGACACTCTTATCCAGAGCGACTTACAGGAGCAATTAGGGTTAAGTGCCTTGCTCAAGGGCACATCGACAGATTTTTCACCTAGTCGGCTCGGGGATTAGAACCAGCGACCTTTCGGTTACTGGCACAACGCTCTTAACCACTAGGCTACCTGCCGCCCTGTATCTTCATCTTCATCTTTCCGAACCTCATTCTTCTCTTAGTTTCCAGACATCTCGGTTTTTTCTTACTTCTGGAGTTTTGGATTCATTTTTATTATCGTTTCTGCTTGTCCTCTATCTATTATTCGTTCATCTTCATCTCTGATGCAATAATCACCCTCCTGGATGATCACTGGAAGCTGAGGATAAACATCCCTAAGCTCTACTTCCTTCTCATAGGGTGGGGGGTCTTTTTGCTGAATCCGTATGTGAGAAAGGTATACTGACTTCTGCCCTTAGTTTTTCTGTCGCCTTTTCTTCCTTTAGCATTTTCTCTATACCTTTGTTTATCTTATCGCTGGAATCTTTTATCAGTTTTTGTTTGAGAATGAAGGACAACTTAAGAACACCCAGCTCTCTGTCTATTTTCTTTACGTAGTTCCCTTTTTTCCCTTCTTTTGTACTGCTTTATGAATCGACAGAAGCACTTTCATTATGTTGATGACGTCAGGGTTAAGATTCCCTCTACTAGCTATGGTTTGTTCAATGTCAGGCCAACTTTTGTTTCATTTGCCGGATAACCTAGCAATACTTTAGTTAAAGGATTACTATTTTGTACTATACCAACAGGTGTAATTACCTTCATAGTCCTGATATCTTTTTCCCATTGTACCAACTCTTTTATATTCCTTTATTGTGAATTATTTTATTTTAGACTATATAGCCTATGGCTTCCCCCCTTTAATTATTAATATAACCTAAACAACAACAATTTTTTTTTTTTTTATCAATCAACAAAAATATGAATATTAAAAAATGCTATTAAAATTTTTTATTCAAAAAAACATTTTTAATTAAAATAAAAAAATCAATAAAAAAGAAATCAATTAAAAAATTATGAATAATTAAAACAATTTTTTTATTTCTATATTCCTATTATTCCTATTTTACCAATTTATCAATTAGTGGCTATCTTACCACAACCCATCCGGAAAGTAAATGCAAGTAGTCAACTTCAGACTACAATACCCATAAACCCCCTTGCTTTATAAGCACCCAATTATCTTAATTTTACAGAATAATGTCAGTACTCGATTCCCAACACAACTCTAATCAACCCAAGTGATGCACAGAAACTCCAAAATGCAAATTTTTAATGAATCAATATTTGCCAAGCCTCTGTGAAATTGTCATAACATCAAATATCCTGTAGGGGAAGATTTTGTAAACAAAACAGTACCAAAACCTTTTTGACTCGATCCTTGTCACGTGACGTACACGCCAGCCCCTCCTCTCTTTCTCTCTCTCTCTCTCCTCTCGTCCTATCGTTCCTCTCATATGACAAAAGAGCATAGAAACAGACAAGAATTTAAAGTTTATACATTCACTGAGTTATTTCCAGCATTCAATATTCCTCCAGTCACATTCGCTCTAAGAATCAACTCAGGAATCGCATTCAAATAGCTCAATAACATTTTTATTTAATTTATTTATTTAATTATTTTTATTTTTAATCCGTCAACATCTCTCTCTCATTTATCAATTCAATAGGTCACAAAAACAGTTTCATCTTTAACCAACAGCCGATGTAACAACTAGAAGATTCCATTCGTGTTCAAATCTCTTCTCTTTGTCTGTCTCTCGTCTGTGTCAGAAGCATATGCTCCCTTGCAGTGTAACAGAAGTATGACCGATTTACCCAAAATCCCCCGTTTTGTAGTTTTAGTCAAATCCCTCGTGTGTAGTTTTAGTACCGTAAAATCACACGTGTTGTAGTTTAGTAAAATCACACGCATGCGCATTACATTTAACCATACGATTTCACCATGGAAGCAGCTCCAGACAACAGAACGTTAGCATTCCGCTATAGCTCCTCTCTTTTACCCCTTATAGACAAACAATAACACTTAACAGTTCACAAGACACCAGGCACCAAGCCCAAGCTAACTAAACACATTTCTGATGGCTCGTCCCATTCCTATGGACCACCAAGGAAGAAATATTAGTCATAACCCGCATCCAAAATTGGCATGTAGCATGATTAGCATTTAGCATTAGCATGTAGCATGAAGCATAATTAGCAGGCCACGTTAGCATTTCTCCCTCCGCTGTACCGTAAAATTCCATTTGTTAGCTAAATTTATGCTACCACGAGATCTGTGGAATCGACACGAGAGATTGCATCAAACAAGCCGTTCGTCAACCGCCAGCTGAGGGGCAATATACATCATCAATATACCACGGTCTCCAGCCCATCGGACTCACCTAAAACACATCTAACGCGTATCAGGATTTTCTGGCCCACCTTTAATAGGTCGCCTGTTTTCCAGGGCTTTTCCATGATTTACAGCGGCTCTAAGTTACATACACATCTGCCTAGGCATTCCTTATTCCTCTCTCAATCGATTGTTCTTGAACTGTTATTCAAGCAAAATCTCTCTATAGACACCCTATAGGCTCTCTCTCCCCCCTTTTGCGCTGTCTACCAGTGCAACCAAATTTATAATGATTAGCCAGACCCCCAGTTCCCAGCAATAACGCAACACCAGGCACACATCGTTCCTTTACACGGTACATCTCCCCAGCGCACATACCCAGAAGCAGACGAAGTAAACACACACACAAGACCGTGAGAAATCTCACCTTATGCCGGCGCCTTGAGCGAGAGTCACGTCGTTGCTCATGAATATAACACTGAAGAGACGCAGACCGTCCCTTTTCGTGACGCCATTCTGTAGTGTCGAGTAAAATGTTGCTAGTCCTTGCTGTAACAAAGGAGTCCGCTCATACTGAACTTTGATCATAAGGTTTATTCATATCACAAGATTTCAGCATGAGCTTACAGGTGTCAAGATCACCCGGAGAACGGCATCCCCCGAATTGCAATGGCCGCTCTAACCTCTTCTTCGCTTTTTACCCAGTATATATAATCTTCCCAAGATGTGGGTGGCTCCCTCTACTGTCCAATCCCCTGTCTACAACACACAGACTTCTCTGTCCTATCCGGGGTGTCACATTAAAACCATTCCCTCTGACACTAAATAAACATCCTTTCAGTTCCACTTAAAAAACATTAACAAAGACATAATCCTAATACACTACACTACCATCAGTAACACACTACGCCGCCAGGGACTCAAATCGACTGATCCGTGTAAAGGAAAGAATCAATGGGGCCATGTATCATGAGATTTTGAGTGGAAACCTCCTTCCATCAGCAAGGGCATTGAAGATGAAACGTGGCTGGGTCTTTCAGCATGACAATGATCCCAAACACACCGCCCGGGCAACGAAGGAGTGGCTTCGTAAGAAGCATTTCAAGGTGCTGGAGTGGCCTAGCCAGTCTCCAGATCTCAACCCCATAGAAAATCTTTGGAGGGAGTTGAAAGTCCGTGTTGCCCAGCGACAGCCCCAAAACATCACTGCTCTAGAGGAGATCTGCATGGAGGAATGGGCCAAAATACCAGCAACAGTGTGTGAAAACCTTTTGAAGACTTACAGAAAACGTTTGACCTGTGTCATTGCCAACAAAGGGTATATAACAAAGTATTGAGAAACTTTTGTTATTGACCAAATACTTATTTTCCACCATAATTTGCAAATAAATTCATTAAAAATCCTACAATGTGATTTTCTGGAGAAAAAAATTCTCGTTTTGTCTGTCATAGTTGACGTGTACCTATGATGAAAAGTACAGGCCTCTCTCATCTTTTTAAGTGGGAGAACTTGCACAATTGGTGGCTGACTAAATACTTTTTTTCCCCACTGTATTTTTGTTTATTTTTGACCATTTAGACAGTGAGTCCATGCAACTTATTATGTGACTTGTTAAGCACATTTTTACTTCTGAACTTGTTTAAGCTTGCCTCAACAAAGGTGTTGAATACTTATTGGCTCAAGACATTTCAGCTTTTTCATTTTTTATTAATTTGTAATCAATGTCTAAAACAATAATTTCACTTTGACATTATGGGGTATTTTGTGTAGGCCAGTGACACAACATTTTAAATTCAGGTTGTAACAGTCAAGGGGTGTGAATACTTTCTGAAGGCACTGTATACCGTGCTACCATAGCTTTAGAGTTGATGTGGAACCTGTGCAGTGTTATACATTTTAGACTCTCTCCCTTCACCCATCCTCTCTGTTTCAACACCCTGTGACTTCTGACAGATGGATCATAAGCACTGAGAACCGAACAAATGGAGATAACACAGATATGAAAATGGCTCAGGCCTTACCTCATAACGCCTCAGTCAAAAGCTAGTCATTCCCAGCCAGGCCCAGACTTAGTGAGGAGCTGTTCTCTGCTCTCTCTCCTTCAACAGCCACAGTGTTGAAAAACAGCCAGTTCATCTTTGAGCAGAGAGATTTATGAATTTTCCACTGTAATGATACCAATAATCTGAGAGCATCCCCCTCCTAGGCAATCATCTGCGCTGAGAGTAATTTCTGCTCTGATGTAAAGATCACATCACATATACACAGATGTATTTCTAGGTGAAGGATAAATGATGCATATAAAGTACTGTAACATTAATTCAAACAATGATAAGCAAACCGTGGGACCAATTCAAACCAAACCGGTAACCAGGGTTTCCAGGATAAGTCAAAATAAGATTCTTTCTGCATAGTGAGATACATTGCTGAGTGTCTTTTTGTATCACAATGCAGACATTGTTGAGTCCAGAATTCAAACTTGAACAATTGCTGCACCTGAAGAATTATGTTTTTAATTTACCTGGTCACCAAGTGTAATTGAATAGAGCCTTATACAGTGTGTGCATCCAGTATAATATAGGAAATCAATATGAGAAATTAATAGACAATGTAGGAATTTCTCATCTGCAGAGTTCGAGCCTGAGGCGTCAGAGTTTGACCTGGGGACGAAGATCAAAACTCCCAAGGACAACATGCTGGAGGAGCTGAACCTCTTCACCAACAAGGGCTCCAAGATGTTCAAGATGAGGCAGAAGCGTGTGGAGAAGTTCATATATGAGAACAACCCTGACCTCTTTGGCAGTGAGTCTATGGTAAGAAAATGGTCAATCATCCAAGTCAAAATGATAAACTTGTTATAACAATAATAAATTTTAGTGTTATAGTATAATTCATACAATAGAAATGCTGTCCAAAGAGCTTTAACATAAAACAATTGCGGTGAAAACTGGTAACGGATGAGGGAAAAAAGTACAACCTATGGATAGGCTACCAATGTATATTTCAACAACCATCCAGGTTTGGAAGCTTATCATACGGACAGACCAGTAGGATTGCCGGCCGAGAGTACTTAGCACCTCTGAACAGTTTCGGCCGTAATTTGCAAATTGAGTGCAAACTGATTCTACATGTAGAAATCGGCAGTCACCCACCAGTGGGTGGTCCCTATAACATACCGCGCCGACAGCAAGCGGACGAACTGCGAATTAATGGCCCCCTACTGTACATACTGACAATTGGTCCGGTGAGTTTTCTTCTTCATATACTTGTGTGTTTTCATTTCAGGAGAACTTCCAGAAGTTGGTCCCCAGCCTGGGTGGCACAATGATGTTGGACGCTAGTGGCCACATGGTGGACAAGCAATCAGGCCCTCCTGTACCCCCTCCCAAACCAGGCAAAGATGAGCATGGGCATGGTAATGAACATGGTCATGATCATGAGCATGGATATGAGCATGGTAATGAGCATGGACACCATGGACACCAGGGACATGTACATCATGATGATGTTGCTCCAGGAGAACATGGTCATGGTCAGTATCCATTCAAATTAGCTCATGATCATAGAAAAACTACAGAGTGATTTTGGAATGAGTTCTATGGACCTGCAATCAGTGGCGTCATGCTCATAGGAGGTACAAAGGCACCTGCCCCCTCAGATGTATCCTGTTTTAGAATTTTTCAGAAATGTCCCGATTTTTGAACATCATAATCATCACCTCCAGCACCACCCCAACATCAACATATGGGAGATGATGAATATGAAGTATACTTTTTTTTTTACATTTCCCCTTAAATTAATTACTAAACTAAATGTTTATGTCCACATTTTATCATAATTATTTATAAAAAGATCTGACTGGACAAGGCAAAGAGTTTAGCTGCCGGTGATGGGCAGGAGTTATGTTTGTAAATGATTGTGATCAAGCTATGTAGCCTATTAATTCCTTCTTGATGAATAAATAAAACAAAAATGTTTTGCTGTTTTACTGTACTACTAGCCACCTAGCAATTTTATGAAGTTGGCTTTAGCTAGCCAGCTAGATAGGTTCCCAATCTTCCAACCTAATAACTAGCTACCAAGCCATTTCAGGCTATCAATCAAGTTAGAGTAGCTTGTCTAACTATCTTAGCTGGCATGCCTGCTGGCAAGGTTGGTAGACTTTAGAAAAGCAAGCAATTACTAAATGTACTGAAAAATACGAATCTCTTTCAACCTAAATTTTAGCAGAGATGCAGAGAAGCATATTTAAAATAGACATATTTTTGACATAGAATTAGGCTTAATGATTATGGCTCTAGATTGCAGGAAAAAGCTCTTTCAGGTGTTTGAAAAATGCTAAAAATGCTAAAAATGCTCATGTACTTCGTGCCCCCTCTAAAGTAATGGGTGAATGACGCCCCTGCCTGTAGCGCAATCAATATATCTAAATTGAAAATTATGTGATAGAAGATCTGTTTTCCTGACTCACTGTTTTCCTCCTACAGGTAGTCATGGAGTAGAGGTTGCCTTAGACAAAGCCAAGAAAAGGCATGATTATGTGCCTTCATATATATCACCGTGGGAAAAGGCCATGAAGGGCAACCAGGAGCTGACATCCAGCATGAGATATCATATGCCAGGCCCCCATGCCCACCTTGTATTGCCCAAGTACAAGTCTTTCAACAGGTACAGTCCCCTCTATACCTTGCCTGGCCGACTCTATAGCATTTTTAAATGATTTCTTTGAAATGAGTGTGAAATAGTGGAGCCCACCCATTTTCTCTAAAACTCAAACTCTTATATTGTCCATCCAGGTATGTGAAGTTGCCATATGAGATTCATTTAATTTATTTCTTTTAATTTACTTCTTTTGTTGCACATCACTTTATCTGTCTTAGGAGTGCTACACCGTTTGGGGGCTTTGATAAGGCCTCTCAGCTCATGACCTTCCAACTGCCAGACACCAATGAGGTGGCCCATGAGGAGCCTGAACCAGCTGTGGTATACCAGCATGACATTGGCGCTCGACCCTCCTTCAACCGCACTCCTATAGGCTGGGTGGGGAGCAGTGAGCCCAGCAGCATCCACATGGAGTTGGACGCCCTGCCCTTCGATGGGGAGACTGACGACCTGTGAAAAGCATGCCCCACAGACCCAGATGTGCAGACAAAGACCACGCTCAAATATATAAATCTACATAAACAAAAAAAAACATACACTTTTAGATAGTCTGTTTGAAACAAAGAAATCAATCATGAACAAAAAACTCAACCACTGCTCATTCAGGACAGCTACAAGTTGTTCCTTTGCTATAGCCTTCTACCATCATGGCTTTTACTGTATTTCTGTGCCATTTTGACTTTTGACAGCTTTGTCAAGGCCCTGCAAATCCAGCAGCCTAGCCTAAAATGCATGCAGTAAGCATGAGGTGTGCTAATTTCTGTTGCGTGATAGAGATTGTGATTAACGAATACAGTACATTTTACATTTACATTTTAGTCATTTAGCAGACGCTCTTATCCAGAGGGACTTACAGTTAGTGAGTGCATACATTTCTGCATCACCCACAATTTCTCCCTAATAAACTTTTTCCAATTGTAGTTTATGTCTGTTGTCCTTTGTATCTCCAGTGTAGGCTACTATAATTTTTATAGGAACAAATAATGGAAGTGACAGGGGGTTAGTTTAATGATTAATGATTACATGGATGCATTTCAAAGGATCTTTACCTGTGACAAACAGCCTTGAAAATGTGAAATAAAATCAGTCTGCCCATTGCTTTCCTCCCCAGTTGCGCACTTGGCTATCACCTCCTCTCAAGACGCCGAGACAAAATATCGCGAGCATTGGTTGCCTTGGCTGCAGCACAGGGTGTCGCTAGAGGAGGTTTGATTGGGGTTTAGCGGCAGAGCGTTTCACTCGAGTCCCTCCAGACAAGATTACCGTTCTCCTAGCAGCAGGATATTATGCTGGCAGCAGGATCGCGGATTAATTTGTCTAAATAAGAGTCCCCTTGCAAAACCATGCTAATCTTTGTGAATATCGATATATTTTTTTGCACTATAGTGAAGTACAACTGTTTTTCACAGCATTGTAACCACCTTGCAAAAAATAAATGGATAATTTGATGTTATTTTATTCTAATTATTTTATACCAGTATTTCTTTTGAAATTTTACAAAAAATACTGGTATGTTGAAAGTATAGAAGGCTGGTGAGGGGAGGATGGCTCAAAGTAATGGCTGGAGTGGAGTGAATAGAATGGTTATAACATGGAAATCACTTGTTTGATACCAATCCATTAATTCCATTCCAGCCATTACAATGAGCCTGTTCTCCCCAATTAAGGTGCCACCAGCCGCCTGTGGTTGAATGCTATTGTGTGTAGGCTATAATTAAAGACATACACTTTTAATAAAATTCAAATATATGTTCTTGAAATTACTCAATAGAGTCTGTAAAACCTAAATTGGTCTCTTGTTCTGGGCAACTGGTTTAATAAAGAGTGCTGGTGACTCCTTACTCTACCCATTCCGTTGCCCTCAATGCAATACACTGTATATTAATTACATATTGGCTTATAGAGAAAAAAGTATTATTTGTGCCGATGTAAAGGTGGGGTTGGGAGTACTCAGTAGGGTCTGTAGAGTCTATACAGTAGACAGTGCCATTTCATGGGGGACTGAGGTGTAAATACGCAGCAGAACTTTTCATTGCCCTGCACATTTTGCGAGTCAGCACCCTGCAAACAAAAATGAGTTGTTAGGACGTCCCTGTAATTTTATTTTATTTTATTTTATTTCACCTTTATTTAACCAGGTAAGCCAGTTGAGAGCAAGTTCTCATTTACAACTGCGACCTGGCCAAGATAAAGCAAAGCAGTGCGATAAAAACAACAACACAGAGTTACATATGGGGTAAACAAAACATAAAGTCAAAAATACAACAGAAAATATATATACAGTGTGTGCGAATGTAGTACGTTATGGAGGTAAGGCAATAAATAGGCCATAGTGCAAAATTGTTACAATTTCGTATTAACACTGGAATGACAGATGTGCAAAAGATGATGTGCAAATAGAGATACTGGGGTACAAATTAGCAAAATAAATAACAATATGGGGATGAGGTAGTTGGGTGGGCTAATTTCAGAATGGCTGTGTACAGGTGCAGTGATCGGTAAGCTACTCTGACAACTGACGCTTAAAGTTAGTGAGGGAGATAATAGTCTCCAGCTTCAGAGATTTTTGCAGTTCGTTCCAGTCATTGTCACGAAATGGTTGCCTAAAGTGGTCAGGAGGTCGTGGTCCCCTGGAGGTTTTGTCTAGTTTCCGTTTTGTCCCGGGGACATCCCTGAGGCCTTCTTTAGAACGTTCTAGGTACGTTGTGTCATGGTCTCCTGGAGGTTTTGTCTAGTTCCCCGTTTATCCCGAGGATGTCCCAGAGGACATTTTTAGGATGTTCTTGGGACATTGTGTCATGGTCCCCTGGAGGTTTTTCTCTAATACCCGGTGTTCCGAGGGCGTCACCTGTTGGTCGCAAAGAAGGTTATACCCAGGACATGAGCACCCTAGTTTCATGACACATTACCCCTTGTTACTGTTGCCAAGCCCATCAAGGCCCTGATTGTTTAACCACTGATCCATTCACAGCTCTTTGTCTTTTGGCTATGTTAGGGACACCCACACACAAACAGTGCTTTTAACATACAGTGTTTGCAATTTTCATATTGACATACATGATTACATTGTGTATGTTTATTCATACAGTAATTATTATTCAACATGTACTCACCTGGGATTTGAACGCACAACCTCTCGGTTCATGGCATTCCGATCTTGTCACACTGATCTGTTTCACCTGTCTTGTGCTTGTCTCCACCCCACACCAGGTGTCTCCAATTTGTCCCCATTATCCCCTGTGTATTTATACCAGTGTTTTCTGTTTGTCTGTTGCCTGTTCGTCTTGTCTCGTCAAGCCTAACAGGGGTTTGTCCGTGCTCCTGTTTTTCCAGTCCCTGTTTTCTAGTCCTCCCGGTTCCGACCATTTCTGCCTGCCCTGACCTCGAGCCTGCCTGCCATACCATTCTGCCTGCCCTGACCTCGAGCCTGCCTGCCATACCATTCTGCCTGCCCTGACCTCGAGCCTGCCTGCCATACCATTCTGCCTGCCCTGACCTCGAGCCTGCCTGCCATACCATTCTGCCTGCCCTGACCTCGAGCCTGCCTGCCATACCATTCTGCCTGCCCTGACCTCGAGCCTGCCTGCCATACCATTCTGCCTGCCCTGACCTCGAGCCTGCCTGCCATACCATTCTGCCTGCCCTGACCTCGAGCCTGCCTGCCATACCATTCTGCCTGCCCTGACCTCGAGCCTGCCTGCCATACCATTCTGCCTGCCCTGACCTCGAGCCTGCCTGCCATACCATTCTGCCTGCCCTGACCTCGAGCCTGCCTGCCATACCATTCTGCCTGCCCTGACCTCGAGCCTGCCTGCCATACCATTCTGCCTGCCCTGACCTCGAGCCTGCCTGCCAAACCATTCTGCCTGCCCTGACCTCGAGCCTGCCTGCCATACCATTCTGCCTGCCCTGACCTCGAGCCTGCCTGCTGTCCTGTACCTATTTGACCTGGTTTATGAACTTCTGCCTGTCCTCGACCTGCCTCTTGCCTGCCCCTTGTCTATTAATAAATATCAGAGACTCTAACCATCTCCCTCCTGTGTCTGCATCTGGGTCTTATCCTGTGTCGTTATAGATCTTCCTGCTATATCACCATGACTGTATCAATGACTGATTTCACCTGTATTCCTACACTTTGCACTTCAAAGTAAATCTCAGCACTTTTAAAAATGCACTTTTACATAGGCACAAATAATTGTTTTTTCTCTATAAGCCAATATGTAACTCATGATTTGCATTATGGCCAATGGAATGGGTGGAGTAAAAGCTCAGTAACACTCAATATTATCCAGTGCCCCATGAAATGACACCATTTATACAACGGGTGGATCTAGTCCTGGTTGCTGATAGGTTAAAACCACGTTCCAGCCGGTGTCTATTTAACAAGTTACCACAGGCTAAAGCTATGACGTTGAAATGCCTATTTACCATTCCATCTCACTGCACCATACACCGTCCCATCAGCCCAGCCGGGCAATTTTTTAAATGTATCTCCACTGTAAAAAAGCATCTAGACATTATCTCACCTTGCTTTTGGCTCACGTTTGGTTTTCTACAACAGAGATTTGTTAAACCTTACTGTCTGTCTCTCCGACATTTGCAACATCATTTCAATATTGAAATTTGATCTCCACTCTCCCATTGAGGATTAATGTGTCAGGATGAAACAGATAGCTTTTCTTAGTCATTCGAAATCATGAATCAGCATACTTTGTATGGATATATACAAAGAAATGTCAATAGAAAAACAAGTCAAACAAAAGGAAATACAGCTAGTTTGCTGTCTTACCAGCTTCAGTTTGAAATTGTGTTAGGTGTGTAGTTGGCTAGCTCTTCTGAACAGTGATGAGAGAGCAAATGTTCTATGCCAGGCGAAATCACGCATCATTGCTCTTTGTTATGGATGTATCCAAATAAATGGTACTAGAAAACAGCTTAAACCAAAGCAAATGCTGCAACTTTTCTGTTATTCTGGGTGGACTGTTTGATGTGACTGTGTTAACCATCGTTGGCTAGCTAACAAGCAAGTTACACGATTTAAACTGAATATGAACCCAAATGCAGACAACTACACCGAGCCAGAGAAGGTTTAACAGGTTTATTTCAAAGTTAAATTGTCCAGGTTTCCAAAAATAGGGGAAGAGCAAGTCCAGGTCTACAGGGAGGGTAACAGATCCAGGGTTCTGAGCAGGAGTGGTACCGTAACGTCCTAGTGTCTGTGGTGAGTCCAAATGTGAGGTCCAGTAGTGGAAAGCAGGATGGTGGTGGCAGGAGTCAGGTTCCAATAATCTGTGGCACAGGAGAAATATAAATAGAACAGGCCAAAAACACAAAGCGCGAAAACAAGCAAGTTGAGTCAGCAGCGAGACTAACATGGTCGTCTTGACTATGATCTGACAATGAGTGGCAAGTTTGACCGGGTCTTTAAGGCTGAGGTGATTATGGTGAATGAGCTGCAGCTGGAACCCTGACTCCCGCACACCAGACTTCACTCCTGCAATTAAGAACAGACAGAGGGGAGGGGGAGAGCAGAGAGAGAGAGCTACCTAGCAGCAGTAGGCCTAACAGCAAGGGATAAGAGTACTCCCAACCCCACTTCTTATGGCATGAAGAATCGTTTTTTCTCTATAAGCCAATATGTAATTATTATACAGTGTATTGCATTGACGGCAATGGAACGGGTTGATTAAAAGTCCAGCAACAATATGTATTGTTAGGTCCCCCATAAAATAACACTGTGTATAGATTCTACAGACCCTACTGAGTACTCCCAAACCCACTTTTACATTGGTACAAATTATATATTTTTCTCTACAGCCCAATATTGTGAACAATTGAATATTGATGTGTATATTGATGTGTATAGTAAAAAAAAATGGTCTGAAGATTATATTTTTCAATAGTGGTCTTTGATTTGTCAATTTTTTACATAAATTCCTTCTTGCAAGAGCGCAGAGGGCCTCTGATAATTTATACATTTGCTTATAACCGCCATAAAAATGGCCATTGATTACAATTTAATATATTTTTTGTGTTATCGACATTGCAGTTTTGAAATGTGAGCTTTTATTTTGAAGGTTTCCTTATTACCATACAAAAGTGATGCCATCATTTGTGCTGCAGGCAGAATAGTAGTCGGGACAAGGCACAAAACAGCATCGGGACTGAAAAGGTAAGTCGGCTACCTACAAACTTGATAAATAGCCCAAATGATAAATTGGAAGGATTTACATCAAAAACCTACTTACAAAAACAGGCTGCAATTACGTGTAAGTGGACGCGAGTCCTGTGATAAATTGAGAGTGACTTTCACCGCATAGGGGGGGATGCCTTGCAAGAGAGGATGCTCTGCACCGTATCCACAGCACATTGGATTTCGACTCCGTTATCTAACGGGCTCACTTTTTAAATTGTTATGCACATAGCCACACACTGTATCTTCTGCTTGCTACTACGAAGTAGTCAATGTGCATGCACGGTGTGCTAGCCTTGATACGGATCATCTCCAACGGTGTTTATCAGTTGAACAGGACAGGAGTGATTCACGGATACATTGTTTACGTGCTGCAGCAGCTGTCTCAACTCCTGACCTTTTAGATTTCTTGCAAGCAATGTTGATTTAATTTAACTCAGATAGCTGTAGTTAAAATCAAACCAATATGCTGTTATGAACACATAATATTCAAGATGTATGGAAATACAGTTTCTCTTGTCTTGCCAACCCGCCTCTGTCTGTCGCAATCACTTGCTGGGATATCTTCTGCAGACAAAAAAACCCGATAGCAATATGGTGCATGCTCAAGAGATGTTATTCTGTTTATCCTAAACATTCCAACAACAAAAAACCAAGTCGCCCTCACGCGTGCCAGATGTATACATTTCTATTACATACTTGTGTGTGATTCCATCATTGATCCTAATGTTGATAAAGTTGATAAATGTAATTTCACATTCACAATAATGCAGAACATTGTAGTAAAGCTGTGTTACAAAGTGTTACATAACTTTCAGCCTACTTGAGAAAGTATAGCCTAGTTGGGCAACCGGGACTCAGAGGTAGACATAACATAGTAAAGGTAAATCCGGGACACTCCAATTAGTATGATATGTTACGTTTCATATGGTATACATTAATTCGTGGATGTCCATCATCCATTTTATATGATATGTTATGAATTACAATTCGTGTGATATGTTACAAATTGCAATTAGTACAATATGTTACGAATTTGCTAAATTTATGATATGTTACAAATTCCAAAATGTTGTGGCTAACGTTAGCTAGGTGGCTATGTGGCTAACGTTAGCTAGGCTAGGGGTTAGGGTTAGGTTGAAGGGTAAGGGTTAAGGGAAGGGTTAGCTAACATGCTAATTAGTTGCAAAGTAGCTAAAAAGTAGTATGTAGTTGCTAATTAGCAAAAATGCAAAAGTTGTCCATGATGAGATTTGAACACGCAACCTTTAGGTTGCTAGACTTTTGTGTTATACGCCCGACCAACCACCCTACTTTCGTTTTTGCCTTCAGTAACCTTCTGTCTTATATAGCCATACCAAATGTAACCTATCATACTAATTTGATTCAGAGAGGTTGGGTTAAATGCGGAAGACACATTTCAGTTGAATGCATTCAGTTCTACAACTGACTAGGTATCCCCCTTTCCTTTCCTAATATGAGTGTCCCTGATGTACTTTCATTATGTTACCTCTAGTCTATGAGACCAGGCTGAGTTGAGTGGTTTTTACACAGTGGAATAGTTTAGGCTACATAAAGTTTAGAGCAAGGTGCAAAATTAGACACTTGACAAAATTCTGGATTTAAAAAAATGTATAATTTGCTGACAGATATTAAAAGTCTCATGTCGTGTTGCAAAGTGGAGGAATAGAGATAGTATAGCCTACACTTGTGTGGCTATGATGTCCTGTGGGTGTGGGAAATATAGACCCTTTTATGTGTCACCTATTGGGGGATAATCTGCCCTTGTCTAGGCTGCTCTTCACTTTCTCTTAACATAGCTCTGTCATTCAGAAAGTGCCTTCAGTAACATGCAGCTTTCTGTCATCTCATCCATTTTCAAAACATACAGTATTTTATCCAAGTTGCATGTTATTGAATATCCCTTCAATTACATGTATTCTGGGTAGGAATGTGGGAGATGCTGTATGTGTGATGTGGGTGTGAACATTCACCCCAGTAACATGTTCTTCCCCAGCAACCAAATTGATGTGTGAGTGTGGCACTTTTATAGTCAACCATTGAATTTTCTATGTTATTCAGCACAGGCAGTGTTTTCTTACATAACATGATTGTAAATCTATTTTAAGCCCCCACTCTGCAAGACTCTGCTGTGTTTTCTGCTGAGGGAGAGAAAATAACAGGATTTCATAATTTCATCTATGAGAGGTGGGAACGTATATAAACAGTCTGGAGAGAGATCTGAGGGATATACAGGTGTCGGATCTTAATTTGATCACCCTGTTGCAGAATAACTTTCCTTTCTAAACTTGTAGTGTATTTGATGTTTAAAAGGCGTCTAAAGTTTGTAATTTCTACTTGATTTTACCTTATCAAAAATGTCCATTAAAAAAGTATCAACCCCCCATATCTCTCTCTCTCTCTCTCTCTCTCTCTCTCTCTCTCTCTCTCTCTCTCTCTCTCTTTCTCTCTCTGTCTCCCTCCCTCCCTCTCACACTCCCTCTCTCAAGCAGAGATTAGCTGTGAAAGTAAATGTGAGTCCTGGCCTGCATGCCAAATTAGGCCATGGATTGTTATGTAAAATTTGGAGATGAATAACTTAACATACTGATCGAGTGTTCCCATGCATTCTTTTAGAGAAAGGGTGGGCAGGGGGGGGGTCTGTGGACTGTTTTGGTAGGTGGTATAGCGTGCTTGAAAGTTGCAGGTGCAGCCGTTTAACTTTTATTAAAGTTCTTGCTGGAGGGGCCAACACAAAGCCAGGGCAGACTATAATGTTAATTGCAAGGATTTTTTTTTTACATCATTCAAAGAAGTTAGGCCTAGCCTATTCTCTGGGGAGGAAGGTCCCACATTAACAAATACTGTTATATATACTATGGTATAAATACTATAGCATTCACTGTAGTGTTTTTGCTGACTTTACTGTAGTATTAACTGTAGTATTAACTGTAGTATACTGTAGTATTTACAGTGAACTATAGTATAAATACTGTAGTAAAATGAAACTATAGTAATTACTATAGCGTTTTTGCAGATTGTAGTATACTGTAGTAATTACTGTAGTGTTTTTGCAGACTGTACTATACTGTAGTATGACATTACTGTAGTATTTACTATAGCGTTTTTGTTGTATTATCTTTGACATAGACGTGGAGGCTTTCTCCTTCAGGAAACCTACAGGAAAAATACTAAAAGAGCAGATGTTCCATAACCTATAGGTAGGTAGGTAGGACTGAGGTCTGAAAAGATAGTTCAGCGCTGCTGCTCTTTTCTATAACCTGTAGGGAACACAATATTGCCTATAATTGGCTGGTAGGTTTGGGGGAGGGGAGTGGGCAGGGTATATGCAAATTAAATGTTTTCATGTGTGGTGCCTCTTATGTTTGTGATTAGAGGATTGTGCCTACTTGTTGAAAAACATGTTACTTTTTGAGGAGAAAATAACGGATTTCAAGACACTTGTTCACTTTCATTCTGAAACCATTATTGCTTTAAAGAGCTCACAAGAAAGTACTACTCAGACTGAGCTTTGGGTGTCTAGATTCAATTAACCAGGACCTCAGTGACCTCCTTCATCAGGCAAGCCCATCCTGGCAGCCAGCTTCCTGTGCAAACTCAGATAAGCAGGAGAGAACACCCCATGTTGTGATGTGCTATCCCCACCTATTTATAATACAAACAAGCCTGGGAACAGTGGATGAAAAGCGTAATCTCTGTGAATGTCAGAGGGTGATACAAATGCAGTGGTGCAAAACAGCACTGCCTCTCTTATTGGAGCTTAGAACACATAGCCTACTCAGCATCTCCTTAGGTATTGGATCTGTTGTATTTCTCCCATTAAAGTCCCACAAGTTGTTAAATTGCAATTCTTTGGTCTAACAGATCTGAAATACGTGGCCTCCCTTTTCAATTTGTCAGATAAGTGAGGATGGTTAGAAACGGGGGTAAATTCAATTCCTTTCCCAGCGGAAGGCTAGCGAGGCACCTCTCTATAGCTACTGCTGCTCGGTCTACTGATCACCTGTTCCAACTGCATCAGGCTCCCATTAGACCCTCTGTGGCGGAGCGAACCAATGCCTGACACATCCATGGACCCGGAGCCGAGTTCCCTCCCCTCCCTCCGCCTTCGCTCTCTGCCCAGGCCTGCTTATTTTCACCAACAGCAGCGGCCATATGTTTTCTATCAGCTGTAATCTTCACTGCAGAAATGGAACACGGCTAAGCAGGATTGCTGAGAGGGGAAGTGCCAGAAATTATAGTTGTTGTTAAACAGGAGTTATGCAGGCAGGTTTTCAGATGGGAATGGAGAGTGTTATACAGAGGTAGCCAATGCATTAGGTAGATGTAATGCCTAATGCATTGAATCTGTGTGTAAGCAGTCAAGCTGAGGCAGTCTAGACTGACCATTATGTAATAAGCTAGTCTCACCCAATAATGTATATATCATTGCTAGTGGCCAATTAGAGGCTTTGAATTCACCGTACGCCATATTGGTACACTCCTGAAGGAGCAGAATGAAGGAATTCTACAGTATTTAAAGAAAAAATTTCAAGGACAAAATGCAGTGTATTTTAGTATTTCTTTGTTGAAGTGGGGACAGTAACATTTGTACAATTTTTTTTTCTGCTTTAAGGAATAGGTTTTTAAATGTATTTTGTATTTTCATGTTCAGTTCACATAATATAATTTAAAAGTATGGATTAAGGTGTCTGTAATATAGATTAATATACTATATAGATTAATATACTTGCATTTCTATATCTTCCAACATCTTATTTACAATGGAGGCAATGGAGGCTTCAATCCAGCGCTCCCTGTCAGTCATCCAGTGTTTATTCACATCATTGGTTTCACCACCTCATCCATTACTGTTTTACTGGTGCATTAAACTCTTTTTGATCTGTTGTGGTAACTTGTTTGGGTGGGATGCAGAGTGAATCCGTTTTCATTATTCAGGTATCTGAATTATTGAAAGGTCAGTCCACCTGAGCACAGGAGTCAGCACTGAAATCATTGTTAAATGGATTCAGAAGAAGCTTGTTCTGCCAAATGCCTTGCCACAGCTGTTTTGTGTATGTGGAGGGAGGGGGAGGAGGGGTGCATTTAATGTTCAATGATGCACAGGGAATGGAGGGGCGGATGCCCTCAGGCACTTGGGCTTGTGTCTCAGGCTTTTGTCTGTTTCCAGGTCACCGAACCATGCCCTCACAGGCTACAACACAGCTCCAGCCGGATCTCATCTGTGGACCATTGGCCATTTATACTCATATCTACATTAATTAATGGAGACAAAATTACCCCTAGTTTCAGTAATAGTGCTCCCAACAATCAACCAGATTACATGATGTCCCCGATTCCCTGGGGATATTGACCATGTGATGATATGCAACACATAAAATCAGTAAAATAGGGGGCCTCCCGAGTGGCGCAGCGGTCTAAGGCACTGCATCGCAGTGGTAGAGGCATCACTATAGACCCGAGTTCGATCCCAGGCTATGTCGCATGAGACCCATGAGGTGGCGCACAATTGGCCCAGCGTCGTCCGGGTTAGGGGATGGTTTGGCCGGCATGTCTTTGTCCCATTGTGCTCTAGCGACTCCTTGTGGCGTGCCGGGCGCATGCACGGTGGTGTTTGCTCTGACACATTGGTGCGGCTGGCTTCCGGGTTAAGCGAGCAGTGTGTCAAGAAGCAGTGCGGCTTGGCGGGGTCGTGTTTCGGAGGACGCATGGCTCTCGATCTTCGCCTCTCCCTAGTCCGTACGGGAGTTGCAGCGATGGGACAAGACTGTAACTACCAAAAAGGGGTAAAAATTACAACAAAAATAAATATATGTAAAATAATTCCATCAGTTACGCATAGGCTTATTTAACACGTGGCCCCAGTTAGTGAGGCTGGCTCGCATGTCGCATCACTGTTTAGAAGGATTGTTTTAATTGGACCTATATAATTATCCTTAATCTCCACTGCTATTAAAAATGTTAGCTGTCCCTGCTGTCCTCTCAGTGCTAGAACACAGCAAAATGGATTAAGGTTACAGCACAACACATTACACGCTTGAGATTTACAAAATTACAGTACAGTCAGAACTAATATTCCCTCAAATGCTTTTTGGCACTGAGCGTAAACTTGAACATTGTGAAAATTCTGTGCAACTTCCAGCGTGCGTTTACTGTGAACACTGTACCTGCTTTAAGTTACAGTTTCAGACAGTGGTCAAGTAGGCTACTGTGGCTATTTGATCATAATGTAGGCCTACCAGAGTGGCCTACTATCAAAACAATGGAGAAAATGCATCCCATAACTTTTTAACATGGAAATAGCTGTTCTATCATTCAGCCTACAGTAGCAGACAATGTGTGATGTTGGTGACTACAAATTATCTATATCTGGGATAATAACTCACTAACTAGCAAAGGATATGAACAAATGTGCACACATGGCTACATGCAGCTCTCGCTTTGGTCTCAAAACAAGCACATCTACTCACGACCGCTCATGCAGAATGCCGCAGCCCGTCTGGTGTTCAACCTTCCCAAGTTCTCTCACGTCACCCCGCTCCTCCGCACACTCCACTGGCTTCCAGTTGAAGCTCGCGTCTGCTACAAGACCATGGTGCTTGCCTACGGAGCTGTGAGGGGAACAGCACCTCCGTACCTTCAGGCTCTGATCAGCCCCTACACCCAAACGAGGGCATTGCGTTCATCCACCTCTGGCCTGCTGGCTCCCCTACCTCTGCAGAAGCATAGTTCCCGCTCAGCCCAGTCAAAACTGTTTGCTGCTCTGGCACCCCAATGGTGGAACAAGCTCCCTCACGACGCCAGGACAGCGGAGTCACTCACCACCTTCCGGAGACATTTGAAACCCCACCTCTTTAAGGAATACCTGGGATAGGATAAAGTAATCCTTCTACCCCCCCCCTTACCCCAACCCAAACCCCAACCCCCCCAAAAAAACAAAAACATTGTGAAGTGGTGATCCCACTGGCTATAAGGTGAATGCACCTATTTGTATGTCGCTCTGGATAAGAGCGTCTGCTAAATGACGTAAATGTAATGCTGTAAGCATGGTCCAGTTCAAAGTGAATGGCACAGATCCATATGGCAATGGTCTATTTGCATATACCTGTAGGCCTTCTGCAGCTCTGATTGGTTATGCCACAAGGAGCTGAGTCATGTATGTCAATGCAATAGAATCTTACTCCGATGCGTTCTGCCTACAACAAAATCTCTTGCATAGTTAGTTTTGCACACTAAGTCTTGCATAGTATTTTTTTTATTTTTTATTTATTTATGGATCAGCTTAATATTGCAGATAGATTGTATCTTCCATCAATGTAATTGTCTGCATCACTTCCAATCCCCCTTTTTAAAAATATTTATACTCCCCTTTATTACTTTTCAACCCCGCCATCCTTTCCCTACTTGGAGTAAATTAGTGAACAACAATGCCCAGGCCTCTACTTCCGGTCTATACTTACTATCTACACCTTATGGACACAGTTAATTTTACAATAATTATATATTATATATATATATATATATATATATATATATATATATATTTTTTTTTTTGCTCCTGAACTTCTTCTACTCTCAACCTCTCCGATCATTTTCATGATGTCCATCCGGTTTGCTTCTATATGCCATATCTTTCTAACTGTGCTCTTTCCCAAAAGCTCCCAACATACAACCTATATACCTATTATGGACACAGTATGCTTACATTATTAGCTATCTTTGTTATTATTTGTTGTTATTTAGTCTTGCATAGTTTGTTTTGTTTCAGTATGTTGCATTAAAAGTGGCTAATATTGTGTTGATTTGATCACAATTCCCACAGTAAAGGGAAACGTTGATAGTGTTAACTAAAGGGGAAAACTCTTGAAAGTTGAGTGAAGGTCAATCTCCTGCTTCTCTGCGCGGGCTGATATTTCTTCTGCGCGCAGTCCAGGGGGGAGCTGCTCGCCTGCGCACGTGCGCAGTTTACAGGGAACATTGGTCAGAACCACAATATTTGCTGAAGAAATGTGTCAAGTTATGGACTACTGTCATTGAACCATGCATTCATTAATTGAGACTGACATAACACATTGTATCTGACATGTAGGATCATTATTATGGTATGTGAAGCTTGGGAGGAGGACTATGTTAGCTATGTTAACAACAACAAAATAGAAGTTGTGAGGGTCAGATGACATCTTTTTCCAATGTTCTGGTATTTATAAACTTCATGACCCATCTGTCTGTCACATGTTCTCCTCTCTCTTTCCATCTTTCTCAAGCCCACTTTCACTCAGTAGTGGTGAAACATTGCACAAGGGCTTGCCAAACTGGGTAGCCTAACCCTGCAGATTTGCTCATTTTAATACACCCAACAACCGCTCTTCCCTCCCACTATGGTTTTTGGTTTACCGTAAGAGATAAAATCCTCACATAGAAAGATGGGGGGTGTTGATAGAATCATTGCAGAATAAGTTAAATGGGTTTACATAACCCATTTCGATTGGACAGAAAAGGAAATCAACCAGGAAGTCCACATCCAACACGAGCAGTGCACTATGAGTTATCCTACCCTGGCCCGGCCCGACGGCCATAATCAGAGCATGTTGGGTTGACATCAGAGGGATTATCCTCTTTTTGAATTTTAAGCAGTCTTACATAGAATATGTTCACAGATCCTTTTTTAGAATGAATTGGGATTTATCTTTTCTCATCTTTTATGTGCTTATGACATTGCAGCCGGTGTCTGTCTCTAAAGAGAAAGGCCTTATGTAGTCTTTCTGTTACAAAACAAGATCAGTGAAGTACACTACCAGTCAAAAGTTTTAGAACACCTACTCATTCAAGGGTTTTTCTTTATTTTTACTATTTTCTACATTGTAACTACATCAACACTACGAAATAACACATATGGAATCATGTAGTAACTAAATAAGTGTTAAACAAATCAAAATATATTTTATGTTTGAGATTCTTCAAATAGACACCCTTTGCCTTGATGACAGCTTTGCACACACTTGGCATTCTCTCAACCAGCTTCACGAGGTAGTCACCTGGAATGCATTTCAATTAACAGGTGTGCCTTCTTAAAAGTTAATTTGTCGAATTGGCTCAAACGCTTAATGCTTAATGCGTTTGAGCCAATCAGTTGTGTGTTGTGTACCTATTTGGTAAAAGACCAAGTCCATATTATGGCATGAACAGCTCAAATAAAGCACAGTCCATCATTACTTTAAGACATGAAGGTCAGTCAATACAGAAAATGTCAAAGTTTCTTCAAGTGCAGTCGCAAAAACCATCAAGCGCTATGATGAAACTGGCTCTCATGAGGACCGCGACAGGAATGGAAGACCCAGAGTTACCTCTGCTGCAGAGGATAAGTTCATTAGAGTTACCAGACTCAAATAAATGCTTCACAGAGTTCAAGTAACAGACACATCTCAACATCAACTGTTCAGAGGAGATTGTGTGAATCAGGCATTCATGGTTGCTGCAAAGAAACCACTACTAAAGAACACCAATAATAAGAAGAGACTTGCTTGGGCCAAGAAACACGAGCAATGGACATTAGACCAGTGGAAACAGGAGAGAATGGGCTGTGAGACATGGGTTTGATCCTAGACACATGAAAAGTGGGATGTATACAGAGGGTACGGGGCAACAGAAGACGAACAACAGAGGGGCTAATGATCTTGGAGATGGGGAAAGAGCCGATGAACCGGGGGGAAAGTTTGCAGGATTCCACCCGGAGGGGCAGATCTCAGGTGGACAGCCATACCTTCTGCCTGAGACGATACCGGGGAGCCGGGGTCCGGTGGCGGTCCGCTTGCCGTTGATACCTGGAGGTGGTCTTGAGAAGAGCCGACCGCACTCTCTTCCAGGTACGATGACAGCGGCGGACAAACATCTGGGCCGAGGGTATGCCGACCTCTTCCTCTTGCTCCGGGCAGAGCGGGGGCTGATAACCCAGGGAATACTCAAAGGGCGAAAGACTGGTGGCAGAGCAGGGAAGGGTGTTGTGGGCGTATTCGACCCACACTAGTTGCTGGCTCCAGGTGGTAGGGTTGGCGGAGACCAGGCAGCGCAGAGTTGTCTCCAGGTCTTGGTTGGCTCGCTCTGACTGGCCGTTGGACTGAGGGTGGAAACCATAGGACAGGCTCGCCGACGACCCAATGAGGGTGCAGAACGCCTTCCAGAACCGGGACGAGAACTGAGGACCCTGGTCGGAGACCATGTCCACTGGGAGTCCATGGATCCAGAAGACGTGCTGCGCCATGAGCTGGGCCGTCTCTTTGGCGGAGGGTAGCTTGGGGAGAGGAATGAAGTTGGTGGCTTTGGAAAACCGGTCACAGATCATGCAGGCGGCGACGTCAGGAACCATGGTAGGCCACCAAAAGCGTTGTCGCACAAAGGCCAGGGTCAGACAGGAGCCTGGGTGACAGGCAAGCCTGGAGGAGTGGGCCCACTCCAGGACCGAGGAGGAGACCGCGTCAGGAACAAGCATCCAGTTATCTGCCCCCCCCAAGGTTCGGATGGGAACGCTGCGTCTCCCGGACCTGCTTCCCTATTCCCCAACTGAGTGCCGTTGCCAAGCACGAGGTGGGAAGGATGGTCTCGGATTCCAGGGGGTGTAGCCGCGGGGCAATAGCGGCGTGACAGCGCATGATCCCGGTCGGTATGAGAGGAGAAGTTGAACTGGGTGAAAAGCAGGGCCCACCTAGCTTGCCTGAAAATGAGACGCTTGGCGGTGCGGAGATATTCCAAGTCTTGTGGTCTGTCCACACAATGAACGAATGTTCTGCCCCTCCAGCCAGTGCCTCCACTCCTCCAATGCCATCTTCACCGCGATAAGCTCACGATTCCCCACATCGTAATTCCTCTCCGTGGTGTTGAGGCAATGGGAGAAGAAGGCGCAGGGATGTAACTTGAAGTCCAGGGCCAAACGCTGGGACAGGACCGCCCGTGCTCCGACATTCGAAGCATCGGCCTCCACCACGAACTGGCGGGACGGGTCAGGATGAACCAAGATGGGAGCAGTGGTGAAACGGTGTTTGAGATCCTGGAACGCCCGGTCAGCAGCTGGGGACCATGTGAACGGAACCTTGGGAGAGGTGAGTGCAGACAGGGGAAGCCAGGGTGCTGTGACCCCGAATAAAGCGGCGATAAAAGTAGGCGAATCCCAGGAAACATTGCAGCTGCACTCTGGACGTAGGCTGGGGCCAATCCACCACCGGTCTCACCTTCCCGGGATCCATCTGTACACTCCCTGCAGCGATGATGTAGCCCATGAAGGGGATGGTGGAGCGATGGAATTCGCATTTCTCCGCTTTCACAAAAAGCTGGTTCTCCAGGAGGCGTTGGAAGACCTGTCGGACGTGGAGCACGTGTTCTTGGGCGGAGCGGGAGAAGACGAGGATGTCGTCGAGGTAGACGAAGATGAACTGGTTCAACATGTCGCGGATAACATCATTAACCAGGGCCTGGAACACAGCTGTAGCATTGGTAAGGCCAAATGGCATGACCAGATGCTCGTAGTGACCGCTGGCTGTGTTGAAGGCAGTCTTCCACTCGTCCCCCTCCTGTATCTGCAGCAGGTGGTAGGCATTCCGTAGGTCCAGCTTTGAGAACACGTTGGCCCCCTGGAGCGGCTCAAAGGCCGAGGAGATGAGTGGTAGCGAGTAGCAGTTCTTCACTGTGATGTCGTTGAGGCCCTGGTAGTCGATGCACGGGCGCATGTTTTTGTCCTTCTTCTCCACAAAAAAGAACCCTGTGCCGGCAGGGGAGGCAGAAGGACGGATGAACCCGGCAGCTAGGGAGTCCTCAATGTAGGTCTCCATATCCTTGGTCTCTGGACACGACAGCGAGTACAGTCGTCCCCGGGGCGGAATGGTGCCTGGGAGAAGGTAGATTCCGCAGTCGTAGGGTCGGTGCGGCGGAAGCGAAGAACACCTCCCGGAGGTCCTGGTACTCCACGGGAATGGCGGAGAGGTCCGAGGCAACTTCCGAGCCCCCAGGAAGACGTCCCGGGGCAGGCTGCGCTGACTTAAGGCAATGAGCGTGGCAGAACGGGCTCCAGCCCATGATGGCACCAGTAGACCAGTCAATAAAGGGGTTGTGTCGCTGGAGCCAAGAGAAACCCAATACCACGGGAACCTGAGGAGACGTAATTAGCAGGAATTGTATTGTCTCGCTGTGGTTCCTTGATACTCGTAGGTTGATGGGGGTGGTATTGTGGGTGACCCGGCCTATAGAGCGCCCGTCCAGCGCTCTAACGTCCATGTGAATGGAGAGTGGCTGAGTGGGGATTCCCAGCTCGGACGCCAGGGTAGCGTCCATAAAGCTCTCATCGGCCCCAGAGTCGATGAGTACCCAGAGAGATTTTGACTGGTTCCCCCACAGCCCGATGGTATGAAAGCGGGCGCGTGTAAGAGGAGAGGAAAAGTTATCCGTATGGCCCACCAGAGTACTCGCTCCTACCGGTGAGCCTGGTCTTTTAGTGGAGAACTCTTGGAGACTCTCGAGGGAACTCGGGTAGCCTCGGGTTCTCTCGGCAACGGAGCCGTCGGGGACTTCCGGGATGGCGAGTTGGAATCGGACTTCCTCTCCTTCCTTCGTTCCCGTAGTCGGCCATCGATCAGAATGGTCAAGGCGATGAGTGAGTCGAGATCCGTCGGTAGTTCCCGGGCTGCAAGCTCATCCTTAACTTCCTCCGATACTCCGTGCAGGAACGTGTTGAACAGCGCTTACGGGTTCCAGGCACACTCAGCTGCCACTGCATAGTCTGCCACACTGCGGGATTCTTGCCGAAGCTGGTGTAACTTCTGGGCAGCCTCTCTCCCGGACAATGGAGCATTGAAAACCTTCTTTACCTCCTGCATGAACTCCTCCAGACTGAAGCATACGGCTGACTGTTGTTCCCACACTGCCGTAGCCCAGGCGAGAACCCTCTCGGACATCAGCGTGAAGAGGTACGCTATCTTAGAGCGGTCAGAGGGGAAGGAGTAGGGCTGCAGTTCGATGATGAGTGAACACTGAGCGAGAAATGCCCGACAGGTTCCTGACTCCAGCAAAGCATTCCGGGGGAGGTAAGCAGGGTTCTCGGGAAACCGGAGTGGCTGGGGAGGCCGCGCTGCTAACAGCTGGGTTACTGAGGGGCTGGGAGGTTACCGTCGTGGTAGGCTGCCTAACAAACAACCCGCGGAATTGCTCCAGCAATGTGTTAAACACTCGGTCATGGCGTTGGGCCAAGGTCTGGAACCCTTCCATGAGACCACGAAGCAACTCCTCGTTCCTTCCAATGGTGGCTCCTTGGGAGGAGATGGCGTTGCAGAGCTGGTCCGAGTCTGCTGGGTCAGTCATGGCCAGTTCGTACTATCACGTTTCAGGAGAAGACCCAGATGCAGACAGTGTCGAAGTAACAAAAGTGTATTACAAAAACAGGGGGCAGGCAAACGACATGTGAAGGGCAGGCAGAGGTCAGTAATTCAGATCAGAGGCCAAAAGGTACAGAATGGCAGGCAGTCTCATGGTCAGGGCAGGTATAAATACACTGGGGATAATGGGGAAGATGGGCGACACCTGGAGGGGGGTGGAGACAATCACAAAGACAGGTGAAACAGTTTAGGGTGTGACATTACGTGGTTAGAATTTGATTCACAGAAGTGTATTTTGCCATATTTGGATCACCATTTGCATTTTTCTGTACGGTGTTTGTTTACTGTTAATGTAACTAGCCTAAATATAGATTGCGTCATGCCTTTATTGATCTTATATTTTGTTTACTAAGCCTATTAATGGGTATCGCTGTTTTGTTCTGTTCACATTCATTTGCATTCGCAGTTGTGTCTTTATTCTAAGCCAAACTGCTATTCAGTATTTTTGCTTGCATGCATGAATAACTAGTCTACTACTTTCAGCATTTAGTTTGCATTATTTTGTTAAGACAGCTGTGTGTACGCCTGCATTCACATTTGTAATAGGTGAATTGCCCTATCTATCTTGTAGCCTGTATTCATTAACAAACGGCATAGCTGTAGGGCGCTGTCCATTGTGCTGATACAGTGCAACAAAGATAGTCTACAGATTTCAAAAGCACTCAATGATCTCGAAGTCTCTGCATTTGAACTTTATGTTTATTGTGGTATAGCGTGATTATATAAGCAGAATTCAATATAATTCCAATGCAAGAACCCCCAAAAATGTTGCTCCCTCGCCGATTTCAACTGCCCCCTTAGTAACTTTATCATGGTGCCGGGTCTGACTGTATGTTGATGTGCAGCAGTTTAATTTGTCTTGAGGCCCCTGTATATGGCTTGAAAGGAAACAAGTGGTGCTTTATCTACATTTTGAAATGTGTCTCACACAATAAAACGTTAGTCAGAAAGAGAGAAAGGGCTAAATACTGTAGGGGGAAGTAAGATAGTTTGAGATAGTTTGCTGTTTTTGTTGAGTAGCCTAATTAGATGGCACTAGTGAAGCTGTGTTGATTTCACTTCCCCCGTTAGCCACACATTGAGATGAGTCGAATCTCAAAGAAAACCACACATAATCCTTAATTTTCCAAATTTGCATATTTTAATAATTGATTGTGTTCATTTTGTGTAAGGGAGCTAAAGTTGGAAATTGCCTCGTAGGGTTTTATGATAATGTGCTGATAGTTTATTGTGCTTGAGGACCTGCGCTGGCTTAGTCTATTACACTGTTGGCAGAGAGCAGATTGATGCTGTACGGGGAATAATCAGCAGAGCACACTGAGATTGTGTTTTCCCCCTGGATAGACTGTGACTCATTGGGATTAGTTGGGCAGCAGCACTATAGGTGTGCCTAAGAAAACTCCTGAAGGGGAAACAACAACAGTAACAGTAGCCTCTCATATCTGGACAGATTATTTACTGCCTCTTGTTACTAGGCTTTGAATTGGAGAAGTTTTGCCAAAAATCCCAACTAAGACAGAGTGAACTTCAACAGCATGAAAAGAGAGAAAAAGGCTTGGCAGAATATAACACGTGGCGCTTTAGTCTTTCATCCCACAGTCTTTTTGTTATCTTTCCAGAGATCCTATTTCTTCCTCAAGGCTCTCTATCGCTTCCTTTGCATTGCTTGTGTTTTCTTCTATTTTGTTTGGGGAAGCTCTTTGATTGGCTGCCTTTATCAAGCTTTTAGGACCTTGTCTCCATTTCCCTCTGCATTGCCATTGTGGGGAGTATGGAAACCAGGCTATTTCAAGTGAGAATAACACTGGCCTACATGTAGCTCGGCTAAATATTGAAGCAAACAGTCTATAAATGAATCAGTACCTTTTGTATTCATTTTCTATTAATTTGAGACTATCTCTGTATTGTTATTACAATATGTGCCTCAGTGGCTGATGTAGACCACCATACCATTGGTATGAAACAAATTAAGAATTATATCATAAATATCATCACCTTCCACTGCTCTGTAAATGCTTGGCCGGTGACAGATCCCATCTTTTTATGAGGCTGTAGGCTAATGAAAGGAAAATGGTGCAGGGCCGGTTACGGACTCAGCTTTATAATGGATCACACGTTCACCTATCAAATCAAATCACATTTTATTTGTCACATACATGTGTTTAGCATATGTTATTGCGGGTGTAGCGAAATGCTTGTGCTTCTAGCTCCGACAGTGCAGTAATATCTAACAAGTAATATCTAACAATTTCACAACATATACTCTATACACACAAATCTAGTAAGGAATGGAATTTAAGAATATATACATATATGGACAAGCAATGACAGAGCGGCATGGACTAAGATACAGTAGAATATTATAGAATAGAATACAGTATATACTGTACATATGAGACGAGTAATGCAAGATATGTAAACATTCTTAAAGTGACTAGTGTTCCATTTCTTAAAGTGGCCAGTGATTTCAATAGGCAGCAGCAGCATCTAATGTGCTAGTGATGGCTATTTAACAGTCTGATGGCCTTGAGATAGAAGTTGTTTTTCATTCTCTCGGTCCCAGCTTTGATGCACCTGTACTGACCTCGCCTTCTGGATGATAGCGGGGTGAACAGGCAGTGGCTCGGGTGGTTGATGTCCTTGATGATCTTTTTGGCCTTCCCGTGACATCAGGTGCTGTAGGTGTCTTGGAGGGCGGGTAGTTTGCCCCCGGTAATGCGTTTGGCAGACCGCACCACCCTCTGGAGAGCCCTGCAGTTGCCGTACCAGGCGGAGATACGGCCAGACAGGATGCTCTCGAGCTTAATGATGAGCTTGGAGGGTACTATGGTGTTGAATGCTGAACTATAGTCAACGAACAGCATTCTTACATAGGTATTCCTCTTGTCCAGATGGGATAGGGCAGTGTGCAGTGTGATGGTTATTGCATCTTCTGTGGATCTATTGGGGTGGTAAGAAAATTGAAGTGGGTCTAGGGTGACAGGTAAGGTAGAGGTGATATGATCCTTGACTAGTCTCTCAAAGCACTTCATGATGACAGAGGTGAGTGCTACGGGGCGATAGTCATTTAGTTCAGTTAACTTTTCTTTCTTGGGTACAGGAACAATGGTGGCCATCTTGAAGCATGTGGGAACAGCAGACTGGGAAAGGGAGAGATTGAATATGTCCGTAAACACACCAGCCAGCTGGTCTGCGCATGCTCTGAGTACACGGCTAGGGATGCCGTCTGGGCCGGCAGCCTTGCGGGGGTTAACATGCTTAAATGTCTCACTCACGTCGGCCACGTAGAAGGAGAGGCCACAGTCCTTGGTAGTGGGCCTCGTCGGTGGTACTGTGTTATACTCAAAGCGGGCGAAGAAGGTGTTTAGCTTGTCTGGAAGCGAGATGTCGGTGTCGGCGACATGGCTGGTTTTCCTTTTGTAGTCCGTGATTGTCTGTAGACCCTGCCACATACGTCTCATGTCTGAGCCGTTGAATTGCGACTCCACTTTGTCTCTATACTGATGTTTTGCCAGTGTAATTGCCTTGCAGAGTGAGTAGCTACACTGTTTGTATTCTGCCATATTCCCAGTCACCTTGCCATGGTTAAATGCGGTGGTTCGCGCTTTCAGTTTTGCGCGAATGCTGCTATCTATCCACAGTTTCTGGTAAGGGTAGGTTTTAATAGTCACAATTGGCACAACATCACCTACACACTTCCTGATAAACTGAGTCACCATTTCAGTGTTTTCATCTAAATTATTTTCGCAAGCTACCCGGAACATATCCCAGTCCGCGTGATCATAACAATCTTGAAGTGTGGATTCCGATTGGTCAGACCAGCGTTGAATAGTCCTTAGCACGGGAACTTTCTGTTTGAGTGTCTGCCTATAGGAAGGGAGGAGCAAAATGGAGTCGTGGTCAGATTTGCCGAAAGGAGGGCGGGGGAGGGCCTTATAACCATCCCGAAAGTTCGAATAGCAATGGTCGAGAATTTTGGCAGCGCGAATACAACAGTCGATATGTTGATTGAACTTCGGCAGCCTAGTCCTCAAATTTGCTTTGTTAAAATCCCCGGCTACAATACATGCAGCCTCAGGATATGTGGTTTCCGGTTTGCATAAAGTCCAGTGAAGTTCTTTGAGGGCCGTCGTGGTATCGGCTTGAGGGGGGATATACACGGCCGTGACTATAACTGAAGAAAATTCTCTTGGGAGATAATACGGTCGGCATTTGATTGTGAGGTATTCTAGGTCGGGTGAACAGGACTTGAGATCCTGTATGTTACTACAATTACACAATGAGTAGTTAATCATGAAACACACACCTCCGCCCTTCTGCTTCCCAGAGAGATATTTATTCCTGTCTGCGTGATGAACAGAGAATATCCCCAGAGAGCCATGTTTCCGTGAAACAAAGTATGTTACAGGCCTTGATGTCTCTCTGGAAAGAAATCCTTGCCCGGAGCTCGTCGAGCTTGTTAACCAGAGACTGAACATTAGCGAGAAGTATACTTGGAAGCGGTGGGTGGTGTGCGCACCTCCTAAGTCGAACCAGCAGGCCACTCAGAGTGCCTCTCCTCCGCCGGCGATGTTTTGGGTCAGCCGCTGGAATCAGTTCAATTGCCCTGGGGAGAGCAAACAAAGGATCTGCTTCTGGAAAGTCGTATTCCTGGTCATAATGCTGGTGAGTTACCGCCGCTCTGATATCCAATAGTTTTTCCCGGCAGTATGTAATGATACAAAACACTTTCTGAGCTAATAATGTAAAAAATAATACATCAAAAAAGAAAATACTGCAAAGTTTCCTAAGAGCTAGTCGCGAGGCCGTCATCCTCGTCGGCGCCAGGACATAAGTCATGACATTGGCCTTTATAGCAGCTCTGAATTTAGTCATACAATTTGAGATGTATGGTCAATTTGTGTTCAAAGACCCATCACAGGAACTTCTTAACATTGTTATTATCCGTATGACAGTGTTTCTGGTGATTTAGGCCTAGATCAAGTGGAATTTTGTTTGAAACTCTCAAATGGTTCACTGATATTTAGCCTACAGATCATGTCTGATCTCCCTCCTGCTAATGGGAAATCATATTATTGCTATTTGTAGTATTTGAGTGACAGTATTAGGAGTCCACTCACAACATTGAGTGTTAAAGTTACTTATTGCTACTCAATCCATCTAAGCATCAAGTAGGCTATGAAATATTGATATTTATTAGCCACTCACAGACCAAGCCCTTGACTGTTTATAGACTTATTATTTAACTGCTAGAAAGTCAAATTAATGGCAGAGACCCATCATCAATAACTGTTCTGTGTTCCTATGTCCTCGCCATAAATTTGAAGCTCTGACTCAATGAGGCATAATGTGTGAGATATTAAAATGATTGGCACTGAGCCTGTACAAATGGCTATTTTTGAATGGGGTTGGCAGCAAACAGCAATATAACACATTTATTCAAGTCTTATACTGTGGTTATGTCTTTCAGTCTGTGTCACTGACTATGGGGCGTTGGGGGCACATTGTTCACAGCATTTCAATTAATCAGCAAGACCTCATCCTTAATTTAGCATTACAAAATGCTTGCTGCGTTTTTAAAAGTGAAAAACACCTAAGGAACCATGAAACAAACACCCTTCAAAATACATGTTAAAATTGGGTCTTAGAAGTTTCTGTTTTCCACAGTTCCCTTTATACTGAAGCACAGCGTGAATTCTTCACCTTATGTAATGCCTTGTGTATCTCAGCGCTTGTAGAGGTAATGTAAACAGACTCATTGTATGGGGAGCCCTGTCAAGTTCAGTGTGTTTTCTTTTTTCCTGGGAGCCCCGCTGAGTGTCTGTCTCTTTAATAAGTGTAGGGAGGGAAGGGGAGGTGGGAGGGGCTTCCTGAGGAAACAGGTGTGTGCTGACAGGGATGATATCCTTGTTTCAGTGTCACCTGGAAGACCTACATTGTAGCGGCTCCACTATCACAGCTCACAGCTGGTAGAGAGACCAGAGTGCAGATGCCTCCCAGGCAGCACGTTTCTATGAGTAAGTAAAAAAAAGCGTTGTCTGTTAATTGAAACTGCACTTTTGTCAAGGTAAAGGGTTGTCTTACACCCGGGAAAGCCTGTTTCACAAGTAGCCTAGCTCCTGCATAGCAGGTGTGACAGGATGGGAGCATAGCGTCACTAAGCAGGAGACATCACAGACAGTATGTTTCTCTGCCGGTAATCACTTGTGGGTCATGAATAGTATAGGTGGGATGACTACAGCTGTCTTCTGAATAAGTAACTGAATGCTAATGTGAAAGGGTTCAACCTTATTCAAAAAGATTCTGTGCAGACTTAATGTCCTTTATGCCCCTTAAAATAGTAACCTGAAGTAGAACAGTACATGGGCCAGCTGCAGTATTCACACCATGCTCCCAGCTCAGTGCACTGGGCTTCATCCAAGATCTGACTATTTGCATATTAGTAAATGTATGAAAACGTGGAAGCCAAGCAATTTCTTCCCCAATCTCAATGTTGAAAACTCTTGGTTGAGAGACGCCTGCTGAGTCTATTGTCCCATTATTGTGATGAATATGGTAATATATTTTCCTGGCATTTACATACACAGAGGAAACAAGGACACTAGGCAACTTCCCCTTGAAAAAAATTGCCTCATGGGAAACCTTGAAAAAGACTCTAAGTCTGTGTGACTCAAATGACTGAGAAAGTCTGTTAGGCAAAACAGTCCTAGGAAAACTCCACTATAATATTCTGTGTTTGCTCTGAATGATAAGGTACCTATCAGAAGGGCAAGTGTTTTAGTTAGGCCTAATAGGTGTGTTGTCTGTCAAGTAGCTTATAATTGTTATGGAGCATGGTGGTATTGAGTGACTGAGAACAGACCCAGGGTGTGTGTTTAGGTACCATCATATGACACTAGTAGTAAACAGTGTCTCAGCCAAGGTGGCTGACTAAGAGCTAGGTCGCATGATGTCATTCAGGAAGTGGAGTCATTACATTTACATTATAGTCATTTAGCAGACGCTCTTATCCAGAGCGACTTACAGTTAGTGAATACATATATATATATACTTTTTTCATACTGGTCCCCCGTGGGTATCAAACCCACAACCCTGGCGTTGCAAACGTCATGCTCTATCAACTGAGCTACATCCCTGCCGGCCATTCCCTCCCCTACCCTGGACAACACTAGGCCAATTGTGCGCTGCCCATGAGTCTCCCGGTCGCGGCCGGCTGCGACAGAGCCTGGATTCGAACCAGGATCTCTAGTGGCACAGCTAGCACTGCGATGCAGTGCCTTAGACCACTGCGCCACTCAGGAGACTGAGTCAGTGGATACATTTAAATAAGGCACTGTACTGTAGGTCTACGATAACATATGTCCTGTCACATATCTCTGTTTGCAATGCTTGAGAGAAGTTAACCTGCTCATTTGTTTTGCAAAAGCAGAACTAGGTTGAGTCAGAGATTAGTTTGTCTTTTTATGAAATTTTACTGTCAAATTATAGTCCACTAACTTGCTTATTTTGTACAGTAAAAATCCCCTAATTTGTGTTTCCAAACACTGTTGTTAGTATTAATCATTTTGAATGTCCCAAGTATTGGATTATTATGACACAAAAGGTTATGTATTTCTGTTATTACATACAGTGAGGGAAAAAAGTATTTGATCCCCTGCTGATTTTGTACGTTTGCCCACTGACAAAGACATGATCAGTCTATAATTTTAATGGTAGGTTTATTTGAACAGTGAGAGACAGAATAACAACAACAAAAAATCCAGAAAAACGCATGTCAAAAATGTTATAAATTGATATGAGCATTTCAAGTATGCTTTGCAAAGTTAACTGGAACAAACTTGTACAGCATAAAAACATCCAACATCCATCCTCTCTCCCACACATGTACACACACACACACAAACAAATATTTGTCCTCATGGAATTTCCTGAAAGCCGAGTTGAAAAAGCAAAACAAAACTCTTATTAACTGGTCTGGATGTGGACCCCCCTTTGTTAGCTGGCCGAGTGGGGGCCTTCGGAGAAGAGGAAGCTCATGTTTGAGCAGAAAGCCGGTGCATTGCATAATGATTTGTTTTCAAATAACAGCTTTTGTCTTCTGAATGAATGGCCTATTGTGGGAAAGTGTTCTAATTCCCGAATCAAAGCTTGACACAACTTTCAGAGTCCACTTTTATATTTATTTGAGGTAACCAATGCTTTTCTTGGAATAGGGGACTCTTCTCTGTAACAGTTCTCACAGGACTCATAGTAGTGTTCACGCGGTACACTTTGTTTTCTGGGTTGTGTTTGTGATGTTCTCTGGGCATTATTTCATAAGTGTGCAGATTAGAGGCTGTGCTGCAGCCTTCAAAAGTGTTTATTTGATCCTAGTGACAGATGCAGATAAAGAGTTGGAGCAGGCACCTGTTGCTCTGCAAATGAGCTGGAAAGGGATCAAAAGTTGACCAATCCTCTCAAAGTACAAGCTCCCGACAAAGGATGAAAGCAAAGATTTTTATAACTAAACCAAGATAGACCACAGCCTGTCGTTTCAATGTTACACACAAAGTATCCTAATGTGACTTATCATGGATCAGATTATGTTGATGAATAGTGACCATATTCCTAGTGCTAACACTGACTTCCTAGCATTAACTCCATATATTTTCTCAATAGAGTTGTCCTCCTTTCACACCACATATAAAGCTTTCTATACTCTGGTGCTAGGGAATTGTAGCAAGGAGAGTGTAGGCAGTCAAACACAGTATTTGTTGACTTAACAAGATTACTGCCTTTAACCAATCAAAATCAAATCAAATTGTATTTGTCACATGCGCCGAATACAACAGGTGTAGACTTTACAGTGAAATGCTTACTTACAAGCCCTTTCCCAAAGATACAGAGTAAAAAAAATACAAAATAAAAATAGACCACAATAGGAATAAAAATACACAAGAATTAAGCTATATACAGGGAGTACCAGTACCATATCAATGTGCAGGGGTACGAGGTAATTGAGTAGATATGTACATCAGTGGAGGCTGGTGGGAGGAGCTGTAGGAGGACAGGTTTCCATATGTTTGATGTGTTTGATACCATTCCATTCCAGCCTTTACAATGAGCCCATCCTCCTATAGCTCCTCCCACCAGCCTCCACTGGTGCCAATGTATACTTGTGTTAATGTATATAGGTAACTTTGTCTGCACAGTGTGTATGTGTGTGTGATGCGTTTGTGTGCGCAGGCATGAGTATGGTCTTGGCTTCTAAATCTCACCAGTGGGAGCACACTGCTGTTGTAATCCAATTATGGGAGCATAAGCAATTTGTTAGACAAGTTCTCATAATGGAACAGTTTCCCAATCAACTCTGATGCACATATAAAAAACAAATGGAACAGAGTAGCAGCAGCGTATATGATGATTGTGAAAGTGTGTTTGTGTGTGTGTGTGTGTGTGTGTGTGTGTATGTGTGTGTGTGTGTGCATATGTAGTGTATGTGTGTCTGTGTATGTGTGTGGGCTTGTGTGAGAGTCAGTGTAGTGTGTGTGGGTAGAGTCTTGTGAGTGTGCATAGGCAGTACAAAATAAGGTCAAGGACACACAGTCCGATCGTGATGCTGCATGGAGAAACCTCAGAGTTGTATATCTGTAACACCCTGGCTCTGGGACTCTATATGTTGAGCCAGGGTGTGTTCTTTCTATGTGGTGTATTTCTATGTTGGGAGTTCTAGTTTGTTTATTTCTATGTTGGCCTGAGTGACTCCCAATCAGAGGCAACGAGTGTCAGCTGTGGCTGGTTGTCTCTGATTGGGAGCCATATTTAAACTGTCTGTTTTTCCCTTTGTGTTTGTGGGTTCTTGTTCCGTGTTGGTCTATGTTACCTAGGACGTTACGAGTCGTTTGTTGTTTTTGTTTACTGTCCGTGTTTATCGCTAATGATAAATAAACATGTTCGTTCATCACGCTGCGCCTTGGTCCTCCTCTCTTAACGACGATCGTGACAGAAGAACCCACCATACAAGGACCAAGCAGCGTGTCCAGTAGCAGGCAGACTGGACATGGGAGGAAGCGCCGGGAAAGGAGATGGAGAGGTTGGCGATGGCCCAGGTGGGCAAATCGTGGTCCTGGGAGGACATGCTCGGGGGCAAAGGGCCATGGGCTAGGATTAAGGCCCTGGCGAGAGAGGAGCAGCGGCGTCAGCAGTGTCATCGTCGGACGGACGGAGGCAACCCCCAAAAAATGTTTAGGGGGGGGCACACGGCATGGACGGCTGGGCAGCAGGAGGCTGCCACAGGGCGATTTGGAGAGGAGGCCACCGGGTTTGGGGGGCCAGAAGGCAGGTTGGCGGAGCCTGGATGGAGAGCAGAGCCAACTCCCCGTACTCAGGCATGGCAGCATGAGACTGGTCAGGTTCCGGGTATGCGGAGCTGCGTACTGTGCCACGAGTGGTCCGGCATAGTCCGGTACGCCCTGTGCGAGCACCCCGCACGTGTTGTGCGAAGGTGGGCATGCAGCCAGGACGGAGTGTGCCGGCTCAGCGCTCGTGGCCTCCAGTGCCTCTCCTCGGTCCCGGATATCCTGCGCCAGTGTCACGTGCTGTTATGCCAGTACGGGTACACAGCCCTGTACGTCCTGTGCTGATGCCTCACACAGAGTGTGTGAAGGTAGGCATTCAGCCAGGACGGGTTGTGGCAGCTCTTCACTCCAGGTCTCCTATCCGTCTCCACAGCCCGGCCCGGCCTGTCCCTGCTCCACGCACCAAGCCTACGGTGTGCGTCGCCAGCCCGGTCCGGCCTGTTCCTACTCCACGCACCAAGCCTACGGTGTGCGTCGCCAGCCCGGTCCGGCCTGTTCCTACTCCACGCACCAAGCCAGGGGTGCGATCGTCAGCCCGGTCCGGCCCGTTCCTACTCCACGTACAAGCCAGGGGTGCGAGTCGTCAGCCCGGTTCGGCCCGCTTCTACTCCACGCACCAAGCCAGGGGTGCGAGTCGTCAGCCCGGTCCGGCCCGTTCCGGCTCACGCACCAAGCCAGGGGTGCGCGTCGTCAGTCCAGCACAACCCGTGCCTGGGTCACCGGTGCCTGGTAAGGTACCGGTCAACTGCTCCACTACGGAGCTGAAGCTAACCGCTCCTGCTACGTCCAGTTCAGCTCCAGCCAGCGGGGCCAGACCGGACCAGGGGCGCTATGGGGGGTTTATTGGAGGGTGGTGGGCCAATAAAGGCCGGAGCCAGAACCGCCGCCGAGGAGGAATGCCCACCCCGCCCTCCCCTGTTTTGCTCTAGTTGAGGCGCGGTCGCAGTCCGCGCCTTTAGGGGGGGGTACTGTAACACCCTGGCTCTGGGACTCTATATGTTGAGCCAGGGTGTGTTCTTTCTATGTGGTGTATTTCTATGTTGGGAGTTCTAGTTTGTTTATTTCTATGTTGGCCTGAGTGACTCCCAATCAGAGGCAACGAGTGTCAGCTGTGGCTGGTTGTCTCTGATTGGGAGCCATATTTAAACTGTCTGTTTTTCCCTTTGTGTTTGTGGGTTCTTGTTCCGTGTTTGTCTATGTTACCTAGGACGTTACGAGTCGTTTGTTGTTTTTGTTTACTGTCCGTGTTTATCGCTAATGATAAATAAACATGTTCGTTCATCACGCTGCACCTTGGTCCTCCTCTCTTAACGACGATCGTGACAATATCCATAGGTTCAGTCAGCTAAGTCTCTGTAAGTGTAAAGCATAGAATATTATAGCTTTTCAAGTCTCTTTCGGAAGTTTCACAAATGTCCCTTGCAATTTCTGTTTCAATTGCGGTACAATGGAACTGTTCTCCCTGTATTAAACATTTTCAAGTAAAGCCTCACATCCTGAGGGTTCACACAACTATTAATTTGCCAATATAAAGTTTAATGTTGGCCGGTCTCACTCCTCCCTTCCTTCCTCTGTGGAATTTACTGAAAATCATCCACCTTTTTTAGTCATACACAGTTTCGTGTGAAAATTGTTTCCATTCATGTTGTGTGAATCAACTCACACTTTCATCACAGACTCCTCTCAAAGGTCAACATCTTATGGTCTCTCTCCCGATTGGACATTTACCACCTTTGAAAACAACCACTTTTGGATTAAAGCTATCACAGTGCCTGTGTGCCACTGACACAATAATACAGTCACATTGCTCAATTGGAGATAATGAAGGACCCCAAACAGAGAAACTGCAGTGTTAATTAATTGCTAATGAGCACCACTTCATACTATTTGTATCGAGCAAGGTACACTCTCAGAAATAAGGGTTTAGATTTGTTCTTAAAGGGGTACAACAGCTTATCACTGGGGTGGTATCCTGTAAGGTCATCCTTTGTACCTTTAGTTATAGGTACATCATTGTACCCCAGTTCATACCTCAGATAGTACCTTTTTTACATATAGTCCACAGGTACAAAAGCGTGCCTTTAGAAAAGGTACAATTTGTCTTTATAGGGAACCACCACCCTGACAAAGACATATGTTTCTATTAAGTGACAAAAATGTACCTCTACCATGGCCACTTAAACTAGTACAACACTTCCACTCACGGGTGGCCAAAAATAACGAACTGATAGCCACAACCCTACTAAGCCATGCCTCCAATATAATTTCCCAGTGTGCCTTGCCTTTTCGAGTGATTTGTAGTTACCAGCCATAACGTATTTGTTAGTGACATAGACATGTTTGTTGAATTAATCAATCAATCAATGTACATGCAAAAATACAATTCTAAAAAAGCAACCTCCAGTAGAGCATGCTGGGAAATATGATAATGATTATGGTACAAATTTGCCTTTTTAGGGTACCACCCCAGAGACAAAGCCGTTAGTTCCTTTAATGTGGCAAAAATTTAGCATTGTACCATATGGTGGGTATTGAGGGTATTGACAGTACACAAAATACGTTTATACCCTGGAAAACAGAAATGTACCTTCACACGTACCCCTTTTTTTGAGAGTGAGAGTGTGATTCTTGTACCTTTTTATATTCAAAATATTGGTTTTACCATTATACTCTTTATCCGCACATGGACCCTAAAAGGTACTGAACAGTACCATGTGAGAACATTATGTGTACATCTGAAGGTACATTATGTATATTTTAATATTTTTGTACCCCAGGGAACAATACTGTACCCTAACCGTACCCTTATTTCTAAGAGTGTAGAGTACTCGTATGGCACAGTCACCTTATTTTCAGAGTTCCCTGACTGGCAGCGCTTCAGATTAAGCTGTAACATAGCCCTGTTAATCATCTATGGGTGGAGGAGGACTATGTGGTGCATAGATGCCTAGCCGGGTCATTCCTATTATCCGGTGCCTTTTGGACCTCATAACTTTTGGGGAGAAAATATATATTATTAAAAAGAAAATGTATTCTATTAGAAAAAGAACAGGTGTGACTTTCAGAAAAACATATTGGTCAAGCTCAGGCACTTAAATCCCTGTGTCACGTCTACTCCCGTTCTCCCTCTCCGGCTCTCAACGTCGCCGGTCTACTAACCACCGGTCCTGGCAACCCATCTTTACGCAAACCTGCGTCTCATCATCAGTCACACCTGGACTTCATTACTCCCTGATTACTTACCCTTTATATAGCACTCTTTTGTTATCAGTTATCAGGTAGTATTGGTTATATTTCTCTTGTTTTGTATCGTTCTATGTTGTCAGACGTTTCTGTCAAGTGTCAATGTGCAGCGGTAGGACGGAGTCAGGCGCAGGACACAGAACTGAGTAAACGACATACTTTACTCTAAAAATAAACAACAATAATTTCCACGCAGGGAAAACATAAGTCTCACACACAAAACAAAGAACAAACACGCACAAAACCATGTGGGAACCAGAGGGTTAAATAGGGAAATATACAGTGGGGAAAAAAAGTATTTAGTCAGCCACCAATTGTGCAAGTTCTCCCACTTAAAAAGATGAGAGAGGCCTGTAATTTTCATCATAGGTACACGTCAACTATGACAGACAAAATGAGGAAAAAAAATCCAGAAAATCACATTGTAGGATTTTTAATGAATTTATTGGCATATGATGGTGGAAAATAAGTATTTGGTCAATAACAAAAGTTTCTCAATACTTTGTTATATACCCTTTGTTGGCAATGACACAGGTCAAACGTTTTCTGTAAGTCTTCACAAGGTTTTCACACACTGTTGCTGGTATTTTGGCCCATTCCTCCATGCAGATCTCCTCTAGAGCAGTGATGTTTTGGGGCTGTCGCTGAGCAACACAGACTTTCAACTCCCGCCAAAGATTTTCTATGGGGTTGAGATCTGGAGACTGGCTAGGCCACTCCAGGACCTTGAAATGCTTCTTACGAAGCCACTCCTTCGTTGCCCGGGCGGTGTGTTTGGGATCATTGTCATGCTGAAAGACCCAGCCACGTTTCATCTTCAATGCCCTTGCTGATGGAAGGAGGGTTTTTCACTCAAAATCTCACGATACATGGCCCCATTCATTCTTTCCTTTACACGGATCAGTCGTCCTGGTCCCTTTGCAGAAAAACAGCCCCAAAGCATGATGTTTCCAACCCCATGCTTCACAGTAGGTATGGTGTTCTTTGGATGCAACTCAGCATTCTTTGTCCTCCAAACATGACGAGTTGAGTTTTTACCAAAAAGTTATATTTTGGTTTCATCTGACCATATGACATTCTCCCAATCCTCTTCTGGATCATCCAAATGCACTTCAGACGGGCCTGGACATGTACTGGCTTAAGCAGGGGGACACGTCTCGCACTGCAGGATTTGAGTCCCTGGCGGCGTAGTGTGTTACTGATGGTTGGCTTTGTTACTTTGGTCCCAGCTCTCTGCAGGTCATTCACTAGGTCCCCCCGTGTGGTTCTGGGATTTTTGCTCACCGTTCTTGTGATCATTTTGACCCCACGGGGGTGAGATCTTGCGTGGAGCCCCAGATCGAGGGAGATTATCAGTGGTCTTGTATGTCTTCCATTTCCTAATAATTGCTCCCACAGTTGATTTCTTCAAACCAAGCTGCTTACCTATTGCAGATTCAGTCTTCCCAGCCTGGTGCAGGTCTACAATTTTGTTTTTGGTGTCCTTTGACAGCTCTTTGGTCTTGGCCATTGTGAAGTTTGGAGTGTGACTGTTTGAGGTTGTGGACAGGTGTATTTTATACTGATAACAAGTTCAAACAGGTGCCATTAATACAGGTAACGAGTGGAGGACAGAGGAGCCTCTGAAAGAAGAAGTTACAGGTCTGTGAGAGCCAGAAATCTTGCTTGTTTGTAGGTGACCAAATACTTATTTTCCACCATAATTTGCAAATAAATTCATTAAAAATCCTACAATGGGATTTTCTGGATTTTTTTTCCTCAATTTGTCTGTCATAGTTGACGTGTACCTATGATGAAAATTACAGGCCTCTCTCATCTTTTTAAGTGGGAGAACTTGCACAATTGGTGGCTGACTAAATACTTTTTTTCCCCACTGTATTAATGAAATGGGAACCAGGTGTGTACAATCAAGACAAAACAAATGGAAAAAGAAACGTAGATCGGTGGCAGCTAGAAAGCCGGTGACGACGACCGCCGAACGCCGCCCGAACAAGGAGAGGCACCAACTTTGGCGGAAGTCGTGACAGTTTCTCTTGTTTTGTATCGTTCTATGTTCATTATTTTAAAACTCACTAGCACAGAGAGGCTGCTGCCTACATACAGACTTGAAAATCACTGGCCACTTTAATAAATGGAACACTAGTCACTTTAATAATGCCACTTTCATCATGTTTACAAATCTTGCATTACCCATCTCATATGTATATACTGTATTCTATACTATCTATTGCATCTTAGCCTATGCCGCTCTGACAATGACATTGCTCATCCATATATTTATATATTCTTATTCCATTCCTTTACTTAGATTTGTGTGTATTAGGTATTTGTTGTGGAACTGTTAGATATTGTTAGATATTACCTGCTAGATATTGCTGCACTGTCGGAACTAGAAGCACAAGCATTTCGCTACACTCGTAATAACATCTGCTAACCATGTGTATGTGACCAATACATTTGATTTGGTTTGATTTTGATTTGAAGCGCAGAGACAGAGCTCTGACTACGTTCCAATTTAGGTGCTTATTACTGCCCAAATATGCCATTTTAAATGGACAGACGTAAATGAATCACTAATCACGTTAAATAAATAATCATCTTCAGAAATGACTTTGACAAAGCAACAAAATATCTAGGGCTTAACAATGATAGTGAAAACTTGGAGAAATGTTGGGTTTAAGTGGGTTAACATATTCCTAGAAGTCACAGAGGGTGCACAGAGGGACATGTCAAAATACTGAATAGCTAGTCTTTATTCAAATAAAAAATCTGATTTATTGAATTCTCCATGCATGTGGTCTATATTAAAGGGCACTTAATTTAATATAACAGGCTTTTAAAGTTAAATATTGGCGCACAATTGCTATATACATACAATATCAAAGGGATGCAAAAGGCACTCTTTTCGTGGAATGACCCATGGGCAAGTTGGTTGCCATTTATTGATTTTAAATGTGCTGGCTCTAATCATTAAAGAAATCGATAGAGTTCCCTCCATACTTTCCACTGAATACACAGTAGGCCTGTGGCTGGTTAATGTCACTATCCAGACAAATTCAAATGGTCATGGTGAGACTCATAGTATTTGAGTGATCACCCAGGTTTACTATTCTTTCATGTAAAATTATTCTATAGCCTATTTCAAGGTCGATGAGGCTACATGCTGTATCATTACGCCTTCCTCCCACTATCACAATCGTATAGTCATTATTAGGCTACAAAGTATCAGCATATCACAGCAGAACACTGCTAAACGTAATAATATTTTTTCAGAACATATCTTGCACTGCGGTCTGCGAGGTCGAGTGCCATCAAACATGCAAGAAAGTAGTGGATTCGCCCCCTCCACTGTGATTTTAGGGGGGCTGCCTGTCATTGTTTAGGACTGCAGGTAATGGCGCCACCCTCCCCCCGCCCAGCTTCCAACCCAGAAGAGACTCACAGAGCAAATTATGAAGAGTTCAATGCCTGCTGAAATTGGTATGAGGAATTTTAGAGGGTTTGAAAATCCTGCAGCTGAAGCGAAGGTTAGCATGGGGGGCTAACTTGGAAAATACCGTAGGCCATCCGAATGAATGAAAAAGTAAGTTGTTCGTGCTACTATTTTAGAGGACTGTGTTTGATTTGTTGTTTTCAAAAGGAATTTAAATACATTGGGGCAAGATGTTATTACACAGGACCGTTACTTTCATACAACGTTACAGTATTTGACGTTTCTGGAGCTCCAATGAGAGGCAGCGGAAACACTGAAAATAAGTTATAGCCCTTGCATTGTCTGAATAACGGTAGGCTATAGAGCTTTGGAAGTGAGTCCCGGGAGGCTATAGAGCTTTGGAAGTGAGGCCCGGGTTTGTGCATTGCTCGGAGTCTGTTCTTTGTTCTCTGGGAGATTAGTTGACTATCAAGCCGCTTTAAACTTCACTCGGGAGGAATGTTTCGCAGAACTATTACATGTATCCGTTCATGAATCCATCCATGTGAACATCTCGAAATGTTACAATATGTCGGTGCGATTCACGTAACAAGATAACGTTGAAGTAGGTTATTCGCTCTGAATGAATGGATACTTCTGGTAGACTACATTTTATTTGCCAATTACAGTTATTACAATGGTAATTTGGCGAAAGAGAGTTGTTCCCCAAAATAAACGTTTACCTTCGAAATAACAGAATAGCAGACGTGATGCACCTGCTCTTTACTTCAATTATATTTGGTGATCGGAATGAGGACAACATTTTATTTTGTTTATTTTCATTCCTTTTATTTGATCTTATAGCGACTCCCCTGGATACTGCATTGTACAGTCTATTCAAGTAACGTTTGACATAAATGTTTGTGAAATTAATTCAAAATAGTGTGATAATAATGTGATTATTATGATCTTGTAGGTTACAGTGTGATCATGAATCATGATTATTATTTTGTTAGGCTATTGCTATACATGTTGACCAGTCATCTCTTTACAAATACTTTTCATAGATACAGATTGAGGTCACTATCAGTGGGTGAGAAGTTCTAAAAGCTTTCACCTCAACATCAGTTACATGAACTGATTTCACCATCACAAGACCATTCTTCATCACACTGGGTTCACCTCCAGAGCTAAAGGTGTGGATTAACAGGCTTTGGTGCCCATGACAGGACTCGCTGCACTCTGGCCCACCCCTCCGTTGTGGTGGGGTGATGGTCTGTGTGTCAGAGTAGGATAGTGATGTAATTACATACAAATGGTGTGTACAATGTTCCCTTTGATGAACTCTAGGCTAACTTTTCTTTCATAAACTTTAAACCCATTAAACTCAACTTCAATCAATGTTATAATATGTCAGTGCAACTGTTGCATCAGGTGTCTGGATTATTGTCTAAGGATGATAGAAGGAATTTGGTTGACCCATATGATGACATCACCAGGTCTTCTGAAAGGCTGGGTGGAATTGCTGCCATATAGTTTAAGGATTAAGATTTTGCATCTCTGGGGCAAGGTGTCTGTGGGTTTTGGCATTTTCATGGCCAAAGCAGTTAGAATTCAGGGTGCCAACATCACGGCATCTCTCCCTCTCTCAATCCTTCTATTCCTCACCCAGTTTTCACCCTCATTTTATATAATGCTGGTCATTTGAAGGACATAACATAGGCCTACCATTTATGACTGACATGGTTCATATGGGATTTCCCAAGGATTAGTGTTATTGGTGGAGGTTTATAGGAACCTTTTATTGTACTGTGTAGGCTAATAGTGATCATATTGGTCACAAAGGGAAGATTACTTCCACAAAAAGTATTTTTTGCTTATCGGGATTCAAGCAATGACAATTTTCTGTAGGTTTTATGTTGTTTTTGTTTAGGCAGTCAACAGAGCAGTGTTTAATCCAGGCGAAAAGGCAGGGGCTAGTTGTAAACACAGAAGACGCCAATTTTCAACTTAGTTTATGTTATCCTCCACTGCATTTCTATGCCCTATGCGGGTTCAGAAATTTTTTAGGGTAGAGAAGCAAATGTAAAAGAATTACAACTTTGAATCCATCACTTAGGCCTATATACAAATAAAAACGTATACAAAAGAAAAAAAAAGAAAATGTATATACACATTCATCATCATTACCCACCATTGTGACCTGTACGCTCTCGTTGGATGGCCCGCACTACATATTCGTCGCCAAACCCACTGGCTCCAGGTCATCTATAAATCACTTCTAGGCAAATCCCCGCCTTATTTTAGCTCATTGGTCACCATAGCAACACCCACCCGTAGTATGTGTTCCAGCAGGTATATCTCACTGGTCATCCCCAAAGCCAACACCTCCTTTGGTCGCCATTCCTTCCAGTTCTCTGCTGCAAATGACTGGAACGAACTGCAAAAATCTCTGAAGCTGGAGACACTTATCTACCTCACTATCTTTAAGCATCAGTTGTCAGAGCAGCTTACCGATCACTGCACCTGTATACAGCCCATCTGAAATTAGCCCACCCAACTACCTCATCCCCATATTGTTATTTACATTGTTATTTATTTTGCTCATTTGCACCCCGGTATCTCTATCATCTTCTGCACATCTATCAATCCAGTGTTAATACTAAATTATAATTGTAATTATTTTGCACTATGGCCTATTTATTGCCTTACCTCCATAACTTACTACATTTGCACACACTGTATATAGATGTTCTATTGTGTTATTGACTGTACGTTTTGTTTATTCCATATGTAACTCTGTGTTGTTGTTGTTTTTACCGCACTGCTTTGCTTTATCTTGGCCAGGTCGCAGTTGTAAATGAGAACTTGTTCTCAACTGGCTTACCTGGTTAAATAAAGGTGAAAAAATAAAATAATTAAGCTCCTTTTGAAGTGTGGCTCCCAATGGAAAAAGTGCTGTAGGGCTGCCTTGGAAGAGTGTGTTAGCCCCTGTGTTTGGGCTGTTGTGTTTTTGTTGTCCATGCCACTCTTGTTTTATTGAGTTGATCAAATCAAATCAAATCAAATTTTATTGGTCACATGCGCCGAATACAACAGGTGCAGACATCACAGTGAAATGCTTACTTACAGCCCTTAACCAACAGTGCATTTATTTTTAACAAAAAAGTAAAAATAAAACAACAACAAAAAAAGTGTTGAGAAAAAAGAGCAGAAGTAAAATAAAATAACAGTAGGGAGGCTATATATACAGGGGGGTACCGTTGCAGAGTCAATGTGCGGGGGCACCGGCTAGTTGAGGTAATATGTACATGTGGGTAGAGTTAAAGTGACTATGCATAAATAATTAACAGAGTAGCAGCAGCGTAAAAAGGAAGGGGTGGGGGGGCAGTGCAAATAGTCCGGGTAGCCATGATTAGCTGTTCAGGAGTCTTATGGCTTGGGGGTAGAAGCTATTGAGAAGTCTTTTGGACCTAGACTTGGCACTCCGGTACCGCTTGCCGTGCGGTAGCAGAGAGAACAGTCTATGACTAGGGTGGCTGGAGTCTTTTACAATTTTGAGGGCCTTCCTCTGACACCGCCTGGTATAGAGGTCCTGGATGGCAGGAAGCTTGGCCCCAGTGATGTACTGGGCCGTACGCACTACCCTCTGTAGTGCCTTGCGGTCGGAGGCCAAGCAGTTGCCATACCAGGCGGTGATGCAACCAGTCAGGATGCTCTCGATGGTGCAGCTGTAGAATTTTTTGAGGATCTGAGGACCCATGCCATATCTTTTCAGTCTCCTGAGGGGGAATAGGCTTTGTCGTGCCCTCTTCATGACTGTCTTGGTGTGTTTGGACCATGATAGTTCGTTGGTGATGTGGACACCAAGGAACTTGAAGCTCTCAACCTGTTCCACTACAGCCCCGTCGATGAGAATGGGGGCGTGCTCAGTCCTCTTTTTTTTCCTGTAGTCCACAATCATCTCCTTTGTCTTGGTCACGTTGAGGGAGAGGTTGTTGTCCTGGCACCACACGGCCAGGTCTCTGACCTCCTCCCTATAGGCTGTCTCATCGTTGTCGGTGATCAGGCCTACCACTGTTGTGTTGTCGGCAAACTTAATGATGGTGTTGGAGTCGTGCCTGGCCATGCAGTCATGGGTGAACAGAGAGTACAGGAGGGGACTGAGCACGCACCCCTGAGGGGCCCCCGTGTTGAGGATCAGTGTGGCAGATGTGTTGTTACCTACCCTTACCACCTGGGGGCGGCCCGTCAGGAAGTCCAGGATCCAGTTGCAGAGGGAGGTGTTTAGTCCCAGGATCCTTAGCTTAGTGATGAGCTTAGAGGGCACTATGGTGTTGAATGCTGAGCTGTAGTCAATGAATAGCATTCTCACGTAGGTGTTCCTCTTGTCCAGGTGGGAAAGGGCAGTGTGGAGTGCAATAGAGATTGCATCATCTGTGGATCTGTTGGGGCGGTATGCAAATTGGAGTGGGTCTAGGGTTTCTGGGATAATGCTGTTGATGTGAGCCATGACCAGCCTTTCAAAGCACTTCATGGCTACAGACGTCAGTGCTACGGGTCGGTAGTCATTTAGGCAGGTTATCTTAGAGTCCTTGGGCACGGGGACTATGGTGGTCTGCTTGAAACATGTTGGTATTACAGACTCAGTCAGGGACATGTTGAAAATGTCAGTGAAGACACTTGCCAGTTGGTCAGCACATGCTCGGAGTACACGTCCTGGTAATCCGTCTGGCCCTGCGGCCTTGTGAATGTTGACCTGCTTAAAAGTCTTACTCACATCGGCTACGGAGAGCGTGATCACATAGTCATCCGGAACAGCTGGTGCTCTCATGCATGCTTCAGTGTCGCTTGCCTCGAAGCGAGCATAGAAGTGGTTTAGCTCGTCTGGTAGGCTTGTGTCACTGGGCAGCTCACGGCTGTGCTTCCCTTTGTAGTCTGTAATAGTTTTCAAGCCCTGCCACATCCGACGAGCGTCAGAGCCAGTGTAGTACGATTCAATCTTAGTCCTGTATTGACTCTTTGCCTGTTTGATGGTTCGTCGGAGGGCATAGCGGGATTTCTTATAAGCGTCCGGGTTAGAGTCCCGTTCCTTGAAAGCGGCAGCTCTACCCTTTAGCTCAGTGCGGATGTTTCCTGTAATTCATGGCTTCTGGTTGGGGTATGTACGTACGGTCACTGTGGGGACGACATCATCGATGCACTTATTGATGAAGCCAGTGACTGATGTGGTGTACTCCTCAATGCTGTCTGAAGAATCCCGGAACATGTTCCAGTCTGTGCTAGCAAAACAGTCCTGTAGCTTAGCATCTGCGTCATCTGACCACTTTTTTATTAACCGAGTCACTGGTGCTTCCTGCTTTAGTTTTTGCTTATAAGCAGGAATCAGGAGGATAGAGTTATGGTCAGATTTGCCAAATGGAGGGCGAGGGAGAGCTTTGTATGCGTCTCTGTGTGTGGAGTAAAGGTGGTCTAGAGTTTTTTTTCCTCTGGTTGCACATTTAACATGCTGGTAGAAATTAGGTAGAACGGATTTAAGTTTCCCTGCATTAAAGTCCCCGGCCACTAGGAGCGCTGCATCTGGATGAGCGTTTTCCTGTTGATTTATGGCCTTGTACAACTCATTCAGTGCAATCTTAATGCCAGCATTGGTTTGTGGTGGTAAATAGACAGCTATGAAAAATATAAAAGAAAACTCTCTTGGTAAATAGTGTGGTCTACAGCTTATCATAAGATACTCTACCTCAGGCGAGCAGAACCTCGAGACTTCCTTAGTATTTGATTTTGTGCACCAGCTGTTGTTTACAAATATACACAGACCGCCACCCCTTGTCTTACCGGAGTCAGCCGTTCTATCCTGCCGATGTTGCATATAGCCCGCTAGCTGTATGTTATCAATGTCGTCGTTCAGCCACGACTCGGTGAAACAGATATTACAGTTTCCCATGTTGTGTTGTCCCATCAATCCATCCACCCCCCTGCTGTGCTGAGAGTTTAGTTCACATGTCTGCTTGGCCCGGGTTCAGGTGACCCTTTATCATACAGATGGTAAGATGAATAAGCAGGACTGGGTGCCAGGACAAAGGGACGCTGAGTGCTGGATGCCTGCTGTAGAGAGAGACAGAGAGTGAGAGAGAGAGTGAGTGAGGGAGAGAGAGAGAGTGACGAAGAGTGAGAGAGAGAGAGAGAGAGAGAGAGAGAGAGAGAGAGAGAGAGAGAGAGAGAGAGAGGCAGAACCTCTCTCTCTGGCTGCAGCCCAGCTCATCTCCACTGATCTGGCCAGAGTGAGAGCTGCCATACCCTCTGCTCATCCCACTCATCCCTGCCCAGCTTTCCATATCTCTTTCCATCTCTCTCTCTTATTCTCATATCTTGTATCTCCTCTCTTCTTGCTACATAGCGAGGCCTATGTCACCTATCTCTTACTGTCACTTGAAACTATTGAATGTTTCCCACTGCTCTCCTCTCGCACATTTATTTTCTTGGAAATATTGATAAAGAGGTAGATAGAGGTTGGAAGGGACAGAGGGAAAGGAGTGTTGGTACTGACCAATGTGTGCCCATGGCATGTGTCATCATGTCTTGTGTGTTTGACCATCCACCCCACATATCCACACCCCCTCCCTCATCACTAAAAAAGAACACAGCCTGTTTCCATGGCAACGGGCTACATCTTTATCTGCCCTATTTTCTTTGGGAGCAGAAATGTACTGAATCCCCCCTTTTCCTATGTTCGCAGGCTACCCCTACCCCCTGCTGTCTGCCAAATCTCTGCTAGTGTGCAGACAGGCAGTCAGGATGGGGTGTGTGTGTGTTTCGATTTGCACACTGCACACTTGTGTTGTGTGTCCTCACATCACCCCACAGCATGCTTATAACCTCTCCAGCGTCTCTCCCCCTTTCCCACCTGACCCATCTAGCAAGTCATCTCAATCCTAACTCACAAATGCATGTGAATGACTGAGAGAATCAAGATCCGCCTTAAAGGGGAATTTCCCCCGGGGAGAATCTGGGCTTGTTTTCATCATCTGAGGCATTTCTAGGACAGTGAGATGTGTTTCACACATAACTGCCCAGGAGGAAGGCAGGTCAGGGTTTTGCGTGCTGAATGATACAATCTATGATGGCTTCCGGTGTATTGATGGGGGGGCGAGATCTAAAAATGAATGTAGTCCTGCTGTGTGGCATTTTGCGAAGGCTCTATGTTATACTGATCACACTATATGTTTATGTGGGTGTAGATATGGTTGTCCTTGTTTGATAGAGCCATTGGACGTCTTTCAGCAATGTTCCTATCGGCGTATTCATTGCTAAATATACAAGCAGACACATTTTTTCCAGTCTCTGAAAGACTACAACTTGTGTTGGGTGGTGCTTCAATTATTTTTCTGTTTGCTAACCTAGCTAGCTAGTTAGGTAGCTAGCTAACTAAGTTAGCTAGATAAACAACTAATCGGTAGCCATATTTATGACAAAAAAAAAGAGGTTTTACAATTGGAGATCTTTTGTATCTTGATTGTATAACCGCTTCTCTTTTTAGTCGTAGATATGGCTAGCTACTAAACAGCAAGCTACAACGTTACAACCAGCCACCTAAAGCTAGGTTTACCAGCAAACCTTAGCACATTACTGGAGTTGGCTAGCTAGTTAGCCTGATGTCTGCTAACTTGTTATGCACCATGCCTTGCATTTGTAACTTCGCAAATGTGTAACATCAGCAACTGTAAATAATTTTACTAGCTAGCTATGTAACATAATTGATGAGGGTTGACATTTAAATGCATCCACGGTCATAATTGTAACCAATCTCACAAAATAATAGGCATGATGCAAGATAGGATTCCAAACAGATGTAAATAACAAGTATTGCATATCCTGCAAGCTAGCTAGCTAGCTACGTTTACTAATAAACAGTGAGGAGAAGCAATAATACAACAATTTATTGTTGTAAATCTCTAAAACTGAAGCTGGTTTTACTATAAAAATATTTGCCTAAGCATGCCTGATAGATATGGCTGTAGGTAGATACTGTCTGCCTACCTACCTAGGCTCATTTGTACGGTCTGGTCACTGTGCAAAGGTTGCCATATTTATTTCTATTAGGCTAGATATTGTGGTAAAAGTAATCTCTGTGCCTGTGCACATGTATACATGTGTCACGTCTACTCCCACTCCTCCCCTCTGGCGTTGACGTCGCCGGTTTACTAATCACCGGTCCTGGGAACAGGGGCGGTGTGTTCATTAGGGCGATATGGGCGACGCACTGCCAAACGGGAAAAGGAAGGGATTTTTTTTCTAATCAATTATATCACGGCAACAGTAGTTATCAGTGTTCTAATCTAGACGTCTGATCTGCCACTAAATGTCCAATCAGGCTAAAGTCGTGCTTCAAATGGCCCCGCCGCTTTTTGGGCGATTTCAGTCAGGTTGAAAATCGCCCCAGAAGTATCTCATAGACTCTCATGTTAAATCTATTTTTTTCAAATATCAGAGCTTTCAATACTATCTCTATGGGTTTCTGAGGGCTTGCACTTACGCGCTTTCGTCATACGTAACATAACCATGAACGTAACTAAGAAAAGAGCGGGTAGCAGCGTCAATCAATTCACGTACTACTATCAAAGATGGCTAGCGTTCAGTGCAACTCGATTGTCTCTTTAAAAGAAGTTCACATCAAAGACCATTCAAAACGAGCTACTGGAGTGTATACTAGCGGTCATGAGGGAACATATTGTGGAGGAGGTGAAGTCGGCGAACTTCGTAGCTATCCAAGCTGACGAGACCACGGACGTTTCTACACAGAGACAGCTGATGCTTGTGCTGAGGTACATAGATAGCAACCACAAAAGTGCAGGAGCGCTTTTTTGAGTTCCTTCCCATCTCGGAATCAACCTCAGTCTCAATCGCCAGTGTGCTTTTGGAGAGACTGAACGGTCTTTCTGCCGAGGACGAGAAAGTCAAACTGTGGTGCACTGGCACTGTACCAGGTTCTCATGAGCTACAACCTCCAGGAGACGTTCTCTGAGACTGTGACTCTGTTGAACATCCTCATAACTACTCCCATGACAACAGCTGAAGCTGAGAGATGTTTCTCAACTTTGACACGAGTTAAGACATTCCTGCGAAATTCAATGGGCCAGGAACGTCTGAATGCACTGGCCATGCTTTCCATGGAGAGGGAACTAGTCCTCAGCATGCCTGATTTCAATGAGAAAGTCATTGACCGCTTTGCTGCATTGAAAGAGAGAAGAGAACAGTTTCAGTACAAGTAATGTAGCCTCTCTCTCTCTTTGTCCCTCCCTGTCTGTCTCTTTAACACACACACGCCCAAATCAGTTCACAGTTGATGTTGTTTAAAATAGTTATTTTTCATTAAAAAAAAAGTAAAAAAAATTAAATAATCTGTTCATGTTCATATTTACAAATCTATACAATTGGCCAGAATATGGTTGTTCATATTTACAAATCTATACAATTGGCCAGAATATGGTTGTTCATATTTACAAATCTATACAATTGGCCAGAATATGGTTGTTCATATTTACAAATCTATACAATTGGCCAGAATATGGTTGTTCATTTTTACAAAGCCATACAGATAGCTGTGTTTACCTTTTCTAGAAATTATTTTCAAATTCTGTTTTCAGGCAAAATGTATATCACTGTTCATTTTCACAAATCTATACAAGAGGGCAGAATATGGAAGTCTATAAAAATTTCTTATTACCAATAACTTGCATCAATGTTTTCAGTAGCCTCTATCAAAAGCTCCTGCCTGCTTGTTGTGAATTATGCTCAGGTGCACATATTTCCAATTCAACCATGAGGTAAAAAATGTGGTAAAAGCTCTTGTTGATCCTGCAATCTGAACAAATACCAAGATGCTGTATTTTCAGCTGATATTTCATTTGTTTATGGAAATGCATATTGTTTATGCAGTGTTGAGGAATGTGAAAGAACACCCTTGATTATTTTTACTGTGATAACTTATTTTGCTTTTGTAAGCCAACACTTTTGAGATCAGTCAATAAATGCTTCTGGCATTGACTTATATGCTGCCCCTGTCTTCATGTTGTTGCTGGACATATCTTTTTAAAAATGTGTGTAGGTCACCTAAAACATCAGAAAAATTGCCCCCCCTGAGAATTTTTTCAGGAGCCGCCACTGCCTGGGAACCACCCTTACGCGCACCTGGAATTCATAATTACGTGCACCTATGCTTCATCATTAGGCACACCTGGACTCCATTACCTTGCACATTACCTCCACTTTATCTGGAACTCCCTTAGGTTCTTTCCCCCGGCAGTATTGTTTTCTCTTGTTCATGGCTAGACGCTGCGCCTACGTTGTATAGTTCCATGTTTCTTGTCATATTAAACTTACCACCTGCTTCTCGACTTCCAGCGTCGACATTACAGCATGTTCAACTAGTCTACCCTAATGTTGATGTTATACTGGCACGGTTCAACTATTGTTCAAACTGTACAATAGAGTATAATTTTTAGTTTCTTGTCTTACAGAAAATACCATGTGGTGCCTGGGCTTTTTCCTGGAGTGGATTCTAGATACATAATTCATTTACCTGCATGTGTCATTGTAGCAGAACTGTATTCTGTGAACTGTATCCCTCGAGGGATTAGACATCATTCTGGATTTCAAGCAGATGACTCATGAGGAGCTGAAAGGCTGTTTGATCCACAGTTTTACAAGTATTCCCTGAACTTAATGTATGTTTTTTTGGAATGGCAATTTCATCATGACCACCTCTCCCATCATCTGCTGATCACCAGTTCTCTTAGCTACAGATTGTTACACCAGATAATGTGATTTAACCAAATATTTTTTTATATCCATTACTGGGAGTTACAGGATAGGTATGGTTTGGTGTAGCAGAGAGAATTTTCGACCAACCCTAGCAATGCCGTCTTCATCCTTGATTCGGGGAAACAGGTGTCTCATAAAATGTCAGTGTCCAGTTGCAGGGGGTCAGTTTGAATTTAGATAATGCTCTGTTATTTAAATATATACTTATTTTGCTCCATAAAGTAATCCAACAATATGTGCGCCGCCATCGTGTCTATTTCAAGTCTTCTCACTCACTGATTGAGACAGGTCTCTGTCATCATGACATGCAGCACTTTCGGGTGGACACCTACCTGTCTTGATCAATGAGAGAAGACTTGAAATAGACAAGATGTCGGCAAAAATCTTTGGGTAAATCACATTATCTGGTGAAACAATCTGTAGCTACAGTTCTCTGCACAGTCGGACACACTGAACTGTACTACACTGTTCATACAATTGTTTTTGTATGTTATTTTTACCATATAACATTCTTGTTGAATACCCATTTCTCTTGAGTTAGCATTAAATAGTGTACACTCCCCTGTATTTTAGAATTTGACAAATAAACATTATTTGGATATCTGAATGTCTAGCATCTGTTTGATGCTACAGAGCCCTGTACAGCTTATATAAATATCTTCTCTAAATCCATAAGGGCAAACAAATTTCAAAGATTGATAGAAAATATCCATATTTATTTTATGGTGGTTCTAAATCAGGACTCTCCAACGCTGTTCCTGCAGAGCTACCGTTCTGTAGGTTTTCACTCCAACCTAAATCTAGCACACCTAATTCTAATAATTAGCTGGTTGATCAGCTGAACCAAGTTAGTTACAACTGAGGTTGAAGCGAAAACCTATGTTCTACCACAGGAGGTTGGTGGCACCTTAATTGGGGAGGACGGGCTTGTGGTAATGGCTGGAGCGGAATTAGTGGAAGGGTATCATGGTTTCCATGTGTTTGATGTCATTCCATTCTGTTCCGGTCATTATTATGAGCCGTCCTCCCCTCAGCAGCCTCCTGTGTGTTCTACATGGTCTTATGCTGAGCCACACTGGCTGCGTTTACACAGGCAGCCCAATTCTGATATTTTTTTCCAGTAATTTATCTTAATCACATCAAATCTTTTTCAGAATTGATCTGGTTGGTCAAAACACCAATTAGTGAAAAAAAGATCAGAATTGGGCTGCCTGTGTAAACGCAGCCATAGTCCTTTATCCGACTTCGGTACACTAGCCATTGTGTTCGGCATGGTGGGCTCGGGAAGCTGAGACTCTTTGTGCTTATGGCGATGGGCTTGTCCTGTCTGCGGTGAACGGCCAACTGGATAAGACTCTGCCGAAAGTGGTGTAGGGCTTCTTAACCACCAGCTGTTTGGTTCTCTTGCAGAAGATTTAGGGGCAACATGCCTTTGTTGTAAAGGTACTGTATCAACCGACTTGGACTGGCTAGCGTATTGTTTAGGGACAATGAGGGGACATTAGGAGCTGCAGAGGGGTAGACTAAATTGATTACATGGTCTTGAAGGTACTCTTTGGTCCACAGGCTACCTCTAACCACCTGTAACCCCAAAACACAAACCATACAAACACTACACAATTCATGTTTATACCATGCTTACTGTAAATTGAGCTATCTTAACCGTCAGCTTGTAAATATTTTGGCCAACTTACCTTCACCTTGTGCAGAGCTAGGGTTTGGGAGCGCATGTTGGTGGAATGAGATTCTGTACCACCTACAACAAAATACAAAACAATACACAATTTAACCAACCCGTTAATTATATTGATCTCTATTAGACTGGCTAGCTAAGCATACCTAACATGGACATTTCAATATTGTCCGCTTGCTGTTAGCTAACTAGCATCACTAAATTTGCAGCAAGATTGCTAGGCAGCTGTGACTGGCTGAGAACCAATTAACCAACCATAGACGATACACATCAAATCAAATCAAAAATTTTTGTCACATACACATGTTTAGCGGATGTTATAGCGGGTGTAGCGAAATGCTTGTGCTTCTATCTCCGACAGTGCAGTAATATCTAACAAGTAATATGTAACAATTTCACAACAAATACCCAATACACACAAAACTAGTAAGGAATGGAATTTAAGAATATTTACATACAGTGAGGGAAAAAAGTATTTGATCCCCTGCTGATTTTGAACGTTTGCCCAATGACAAAGAAATGGTCAGTCTATAATTTTAATGGTAGGTTTATTTGAACAGTGAGAGACAGAATAACAACAACAAAATCCAGAATAACGCATGTCAAATATGTTATAAATTGATTAGCATTTTAATGAGGGAAATAAGTATTTGACCCCCTCTCAATCAGAAAGATTTCTGGCTCCCAGGTGTCTTTTATACAGGTAACGAGTTGAGATTAGGAGAACACTCTTAGGGAGTGCTCCTAATCTCAGTTTCTAATCTCAGCCTAGCCAGTCTCCAGACCTTAATCCCATAGAAAATCTTTGGAGATGTCAGCCAAATGTCAGCCTCGAAACCTTAATGACTTGGAGAAGATCTGCAAAGAGGAGTGGGACAAAATCCCTCCTGAGATGTGTGCAAAACTGGTGGCCAACTACAAGAAACGTCTGACCTCTGTGATTGCCAACAAGGGTTTTGCCACCAACTACTAAGTCATGTTTTGCAGAGGGGTCAAATACTTATTTCCCACATTAAAATACAAATCAATTTCTAAAAAATGTTACATGCGTTTTTCTGGATTTTGTTGTTGTGTAAGGTAGGGTCATACTCTGCGAATGTTGTAGAGCATGAACCTGCAGGATCGGGTCACCGCTTTGATGTTAGTGGAGAACCACAGGGAGTTGTCCAGGGTCACGCCAAGGTTCTTTGCACTCTGGGAGGAGGACACAATGGAATTGTCAACCGTGATGGCGAGATCATGGAGCGGGCAGTCCTTCCCCGGGAGGAAGAGCAGCTCCATCTTGCCGAGGTTCAGCTTGAGGTGGTGATCCGACATCCACACTGATATGTCTGCCAGACATGCAGAGATGCGATTCGCCACCTGGTTATCAGAAGGGGAAAGGAGAAAATGAATTGTGTGTCGTCTGCGTAGCAATGATAGGAGAGACCATGTGAGGATATGACAGAGCCAAGTGACTTGGTGTATAGAGAGAATAGGAGAGGGCCTAGAACTGAGCCCTGGGGGACACCAGTGGTGAGAGCAAGTGGTGCGGAGACAGATTCTCGCCACGCCACCTGGTAGGAGCGACCTGTCAGGTAGGACGCAATCCAAGAGTGAGCAGCGCCGGAGATGCCCAACTCGGAGAGGGTGGAGAGGAGGATCTGATGGTTCACAGTATCAAAGGCAGCAGATAGGTCTAGAAGGATAAGAGCAGAGGCGAGAGAGTTAGCTTTAGCATTGCGCAGAGCCTCCGTGACACAGAGAAGAGCAGTCTCAGTTGAATGACCAGTCTTGAAACCTGACGGGTTTGGATCAAGAAGGTCATTCTGAGAGAGATAGCAGGAGAGTTGGCTAGAGACGGCACACTCAAGAGTTTTGGAGAGAACAGAAAGAAGGGATGTTAACATCGCAGACTACAAGTCTGTAGTTGTTAACATCGGAGGGATCGAGTGTAGATTTTTTGAGGAGGGGTGCAACTCTCGCTCTCTTGAAGACGGAAGGGACATAGCCAGCGGTCAAGGATGAGTTGATGAGCGAGGTGAGGTAAGGGAGAAGGTCTCCGGAAATGGTCTGGAGAAGAGAGGAGGGGATAGGGTTAAGCGGGCAGGTTGTTGGGCGGCCGGCCGTCACAAGTCGCAATATTTCATCTGGAGAGAGAGGGGAGAAAGAAGTCAAAGCATAGGGTAGGGCAGTGTGAGCAGGACCAGCGGTGTCATTTGACTTAATAAATGAGGATCGGATGTCGTCAACCTTCTTTTCAAAATGGTTGACGAAGTCATCCACAGAGAGGAAGGAGGGAGGGGAGGAGGAGGAGGATTCAGCAGGGAGGAGAAGGTGGCAAAGAGCTTCCTAGGGTTAGAGGCAGAGGCTTGAAATTTAGAGTGGTAGAAAGTGGCTTTAGCAGCAGAAACAGAGGAAGAAAATGTAGAGAGGAGGGAGTGAACGGATGACAGGTCCGCAGGGAGTCTAGTTTTCCTTCATTTCCGCTCGGCTGCCTGGAGCCCTGTTCTGTGAGCTCGCAATGAGTCGTCAAGCCACGGAGCAGGAGGGGAGGACCGAGCCGGCCGGGAGGATAGGGGACATAGAGAGTCAAAAGATGCAGAAAGGGAGGAGAGGAGGGTTGAGGTGGCAAAATCAGGAGATTGGAGGGAGAAGGATTTAGCAGAGGGAAGAGATGATAGGATGGAAGAGGAGAGAGTAGCGGGAGAGAGAGAGCGAAGGTTGCAACAGCACATTACCACCTGAGTAGGGGCAGAGTGAGTAGTGTTGGAGGAGAGCGAGAGAGAAAAGGATACAAAGTAGTGTTTGGAGACTTGGAGGGGAGTTGCAGTGAGATTAGTAGAAGAACAGCATCTAGTAAAGAGGAGGTCAAGTGTATTGTCTGCCTTGTGAGTAGGGGGTGACGGTGAGAGGGTGAGGTCAAAAGAGGAAAGGAGTGGAAAGAAGATGGGCCAGGGGGAAAAGAGAGAATGTCCACTTGGGAGAGATGAGGATTCCTGTGCCACCGCCGCGCTGACCAGATGCTCTCGGGGTGTGCGAGAACACATGATCAGACGAGGAAAAAGCAGTAGGAGTAGCAGTGTTTTCTGTGGTAATCCATGTTTCCGTCAGCGCCAAGAAGTCGAGGGACTGGAGGGTAGCATAGGCTGAGACGAACTCCGGCCGCAGAACGGCAGTTCCAGAGGCTGCCGGAGACCTGGAACTCCTTGTGGGTCGTGCGCGCAGGGACCACCAGAGTAGAGTGGCAGCAGCCACGCGGTGTGAAGCGTTTGTATGGCCTGTGCAGAGAGGAGAGAACAGGGATAGACAGACACATAGTTGACAGGCTACAGAAAAGGCTACAAAAATGCAAAGGAGATCGGAATGAAATTAACTAAACATCTGGGAAAGCGAGAGAGCGGGGCCTCCCTCACTTACCTTTCACTGAAGCACTCAAATATAACTCTCCCAACTTCCACTTTAAAAATTATAATTGTTGTAAACTACAGCGGTTCCATGTTTCTAGGAATAGACTCTAACTTAGTTTATTCAGCTAGCTAACTTGGTACAGTATTCTTCTGTGAAAACCGCCCAGGGTACTGTATCCTATGACGCCATAGCTAACTAGCATGCTAGCTTCCAATAACACACGGTTTAGCACCAATACTCGGTTACAACAAATTACCAATAGTGTGTTAACATGCTAAACAGATCATTTGTGTCCGTGTCTAACGTTGTATAACGTTTTGGGGTTAGTTTTGACAGTTTGAGTGAGTACGTCGTCAACTTATTCAGCCAGTTAGTTAGTTAGATAGAATAGTTAACATATTAGCTAGCCATCGCTCTCTGTCAACGAACCAACCCCTCCCACGGTATGAAACACACAGAGAAAGCCAAGCTAATGTTAACTAGTGTTCCATTTCTTAAAATGGCCAGTGATTTCAATAGGCAGCAGCAGCCTCTAATGTGCTAGTGATGGCTATTTAACAGTCTGATGGCCTTGAGATAGAAGCTGTTTTTCATTCTCTCGGTCCCAGCTTTGATGCACCTTTACTGACCTCGCCTTCTGGATGATAGCGGGGTGAACAGGCAGTGGCTCGGGTGGTTGATGTCCTTGATTATCTTTTTGGCCTTCCTGTGACATCGGGTGCTGTATGTGTCTTGGAGGGCGGGTAGTTTGCCCCCGGTAATGCGTTCGGCAGACCGACACCACCCTCTGGAGAGCCCTGCGGTTGCGGGCGGTGCAGTTGCCGTACCAGGCGGTGTTACTGCCCGACAGGATGCTCTCAATTGTGCATCTGTAAAAGTTTGTGAGGGTTTTAGGTGCCAAGCCAAATTTCTTCAGCCTCCTGAGGTTGAAGAGGCTCTGTTGCGCCTTCTTCACCACACTGCGTGAGTGGACCATTTCAGTTTGTCAGTGATGTGTTCGCCAAGGAACTTGAAGCTTTCCACCTTCTCCACTGCGGTCCCGTTGATGTGGATAGGGGGGTGCACCCTCTGCTGTTTCCTGAAGTCCACGATCATCTCCTTTGTTTTGTTGACGTTGAGTGAGAGGTTATTTTCCTGGCACCACACTCCCAGAGCCTTCACCTCCTCCCTGTAGGCTGTCTCGTCATTGTCGGTAATCAAGCCTAATACGGTTGGGTCGTCTGCAAACTTGATGATTGAGTTGGAGGTGTGCTTGGCCACACAGTCATGGGTGAACAGGGAGTACAGGAGGGGGCTGAGCATGCACCCTTGTGGGGCCCCAGTGTTGAGGATCAGCGAAGTGGAGATGTTGTTTCCTACCTTCACCACCTGGGGGCGGCCCGTCAGGAAGTCCAGGACCCAGTTGCACAGGGCGGGGTTCAGACCCAGGGCCTCGAGCTTAATGATGAGCTTGGAGGGTACTATGGTGTTGAATGCTGAGCTATAGTCAATGAACAGCATTCTTACATAGGTATTCCTCTTGTCCAGATGGGATAGGGCAGTGTGCAGTTTGATGGCGATTGCATTGTCTGTGGCTCTATTAGGGCGGTAAGCAAATTGAAGTGGGTCTAGGGTGACAGGTAAGGTAGTGGTAATATGATCCTTGACTAGTCTCTCAAAGCACTTCATGATGACAGAGGTGAGTGCTACAGGGCGATAGTAATTTAGTTCAGTTACCTTTGCTTTCTTGGGTACAGGAACAATGGTGGCCATCTTGAAGCATGTGGGAACAGTAGACTGGGAAAGGGAGAGATTGAATATGTCCATAAACACACCATCCAGCTGGTCTGCGCATGCTCTGAGGACGCGGCTAGGGATGCCGTCTGGGCCGGCAGCCTTGCGGGGGTTAACATGCTTAAATGTCTTAATCACGTTGGCCACAGAGAAGGAGAGGCCACAGTCCTTGGTAGTGGGCCTCGTCGGTGGCACTGTTTTATCCTCAAAGCGGGCGAAGAAGGTGTTTAGTTTGTCAGGAAGTGAGACGTCGGTGTCGGTGTCGGTGACGTGGCTGGTTTTCCTTTTGTAGTCCGTGATTGTCTGTAGACCCTGCCACATACGTCTCGTGTCTGAGCCGTTGAATTGCGACTCCACTTTGTCTCTATTCTGATGTTTTGCCAGTTTAATTGCCTTGCGGAGTGAGTAGCTACACTGTTTGAATTCTGCCATATTCCCAGTCACCTTGCCATGGTTGAATGCGGTGGTTCGCGCTTTCAGATTTGTGCAAATGCTGCCATCTATCCACGGTTTCTGGTTAGGCTAGGTTTGAATAGTCACAGTGGGCACAACATCACCTATACACTTCCTGATAAACTCAGTCACCATTTCAGTGTATTCGTCTAAATTATTTTCGGAAGCTACCCGGAACATATCCCAGTCCGCGTGATCATAACAATCTTGAAGCGTGGATTCCGATTGGTCAGACCAGCGTTGAATAGTCCTTAGCACGGGTATTTCCTGTTTGAGTTTCTGCCTATAGGAAGGGAGGAGCAAAATGGAGTCGTGGTCAGATTTGCTGAAAGGAGGGCGGGGGAGGGCCTTATAACCACCCCGGAAGTTCGAATAGCAATGGTCAAGGATTTTGGCAGCGCGAGTACAACAATCGATATGTTGATAGAACTTCGGCAGCCTAGTCCTCAAATTTGCTTTGTTAAAATCCCCGGCTACATTCATCATTGCTTCCAACACACAATCAGAGAGTGAGTTAGCTATATCGACACTTATTTTCTTAGTAACGGAGTGTTTTCCACACAAGGGTGGAGATACCAAATAAGAGTAACATTAGCTAGCTTACGTTAGCTAACGTCAGTCAAAGATAGTAGCTACCACTTCTCAGCTGTTGTCAAAATGGATTCCCCATCAGTTCAGCTCTGATAATCTTTGGTCACCGCATCATTCTTGATAGCTGCAAGCCACTAGCTGAATCAGGGTGAATCTCTGGTAGGTAAAACAGTGAAAGGTAACACACAGCCAGGCACAGAACACCACACGGGCATGATGACAAACGTGTAAAAAAAAATCTTGCCTAGAGAAGTTCTGAGATTACTGTGTGTCGGTCGTTCGAAAGTAAATAACGCCATTATTCACATTTGTGGGCACGCCCCTTCAACCTAGCGGGCGGTATCAGCTTTCGCTATGAATGCCGGACTTTGTGGTTCACTATGAGCAGACGAATACACAGGGAGTCGACACTTCACGATTCTACCAGTGAAATTGAAATGTGCGAGTTCTAGCTAGTGGTTTGGACAATTGTGATGTTTATGATAACTCCATGTTGTTAATATAGTAATGACTATATGCCGTGGCAGAGCCAGGGTGAAATTCCCCTTTAAGATTTTAGAGTCATTAATGGTTTCTAGCTGTCATTCTGTAAACAGATGTAGGCCTCCTACTGGGCACACACTGGTTGAATCAATGTTGTTTCCATGTCATTTCAGCTACATTATGTTGAACCAACGTGGAATAGACGTTGAATTGATGTCTGTGCCCCGTGGGCTATGTCATGGTAGACTTTACCTTGCGTAATACTCATTAAGACCCAAGCACTCTCTCTCTCTCTGAGGTAGAGGATTTTGGGCCAAATGTTGTTTGTTTACTGGCGCTAAAGAAGAATAAACATTCACAGTAACAATAAACCAGATGCATTAATTGCAAGGTTATTTCAAGATACATTTTGCGTGTCTCTTTCTCCCCCCTCCTCCCATGTTAGAACGATCTTCCAGGCCAGGTCATTTTAAATGGGTCTGTGGCCAGTGCTTAATTTGAGCCAGATCCTGCCGGAACAGGATCCGGCACCTCTCCGTTTTGGACTGTTTTGTTCCGTAAGCTATTTGGCCGGGTCCGGTACCTCTCATGGCATGAACTATTATTTTAACTTTTTGCAATGTAAAAATTATAATAAAAGCGATCAAAGTTCATTTTAGTTGCCTCTTAGTTAATTCTCCTGCCTCCACAAAAAAACAAAATGTGAAAAAGTAGATTTTCAGCCCGTGCCTAATATTCTAAGAGTTGATTTGGGTTGGGCCGGCCGGGTTTATGGTTTGCACAACATTGTAACCTATGTTTGAGACCATCGCGTGGCCGTGGCTGTGTGAGAAGCGCGCCAGTATGTCTCACATAACTAGAATGAGATTAACTTTATATGATCTCTCTCTATATGATCTCTCTCTACTCTGATAGACATGAGCCTGCAACTCTCATCTCTCCAGCGTTGCACATCATCATTTATTTCCATATGGAATCATAGCCACGCGAAGGGTTCTGAACGAACTGCAGCAACCCTGATAAATTGAAATACATTTGCCAAAGTTATAGAATTACTGCTGTCTGTTCAGAAATAAATGAAATCATTCAGAATAGCCTACTACACCATGAGAAGGCCTATAATTTAGCGACAGAGGATCAATAGCTGTGGATTGCCTAATAACAAGGAATAGCCTACAGTCGGGAACGTGCAGCAAATCTGAGGCAGCAGGTAGCTTAGTGGTTAAGAGCGTTGTGCCAGTAACCGAAAGGTCGCTGGTTCTAATCTCCGAGCCGTCTAGGTGAAAAATCTGTCGATGTGCCCTTGAGCAAGGCACTTAACCCTAATTGCTCCTGTAAGTCGCTCTGGATAAGAGCGTCTGCTAAATGACTAAAATGTAAATCTGTCAGTGAAAAAACAGCTTCACCTGGAGTTCCCACATATGCTGAGCACTTGTTGGCTGCTTTTCCTTCACTTCCGTCCGACTCATCCCAAACCATCTCAATTGGGTTGAGGTCGGGGGATTGTGGAGGCCAGGTCATCTGATGCAGTTCTCCATCACTCTCCTTCTTGGTAAAATAGCCCTTACACAGCCTGGAGGTGTGTTTGGTCATTGTCCTGTTGAAAAACAAATGATAGTCCCACTAAGCCCAAACCAGATGGGATGGTGTATCGCTGCAGAATGCTGAGGTAGCCATGCTGGTTAATTCAAAATAAATCACAGACAGTGTCACCAGCAAAGCAACCCCACACCATAACACCTCCTCCTCCATGCTTTACGTTGGCAATTACACATGCGGAGATCATCCGTTCACCCACACCGCGTTTCACAAAGACACGGTGGTTGTAACCAAAAAACTCAAATTTGGACTCCAGACCAAAGGACAAATTTCCACCGGTCTAATGTCCATTGCTCGTGTTTCTTGGCCCAAGTAGGTCTCTTCTCCTTATTGGTGTCCTTTAGTAGTCGTTTCTTTGCAGCAATACGACCATGAAGGCCTGATTCACACAGTCCCCTCTGAACAGTTAATGTTGAGATGTGTCTGTGACTTGAACTCTGTGAAGCATTTATTTGAGCTGCAATTTCTGAGGCTGGTAACTCTAATGAACTTATCCTCTGCAGCAGAGGTAACTCTGGGTCTTCCATTCCTGTTGGTGGTCCTAATGAGAGCCAGTTTCATCAAAGCGCTTGATGTTTTTTGCGACTGCACTTGAAGAAACTTCAAAGTTCTTGAAACTTTCCGTATTGACTGACCTTCATGTCTTAAAGTAATGATGGACTGTCGTTTCTTGTTGCTTATTTGAGCTGTTCTTGCCATAATATGGACTTGGTCTTTTACCAAATACGGATGTCTTCTGTATACCCCCCCTACCTTGTCACAACACACCTGATTGGCTCAAACGCATTAAGAAGGAAAGAAATTCCACAAATTAACTTTTAACAAGGCACACCTGTTAATTGAAATGCATTCCAGGTGACTACCTCATAAAGCTGGTTAAAATAATGCCAAGAGTGTGCAAAGCTGTCGTCAAGGCAAAGGGTGGCTATTTGAATAATCTCAAATATAAAATATATTTTGATTTGTTTAACACTTTTTTGGTTACTACATGATTCCATATGTGTTATTTCATAGTTTTGATGTCTTCACTATTATTCTACAATGTAAAAAATAGTAAAAATAAAGAAAAACCTTTGAATGAGTAGGTGTGTCCAAACTTTTGACTGGGAGTGTATATAAGTGCTCTATGCCACTACGGAAATGCGATTATATGTATGCAATGCTTTATTATAACATTTTTATTTTACCAGTACCTCAGAAATCCCCAGGTCACCCCATTCTCTTGCTCACTTTTTGTTCCGGCACCTCCCGATTTACAAATTAAGCACTGTCTGTGGCTGATTACGTAAATACTGTAATTCCACATTAAAACAATTATGAGGGCAGATTAAATGCCCAAACAGCCCAGATTTACCGGCAATGCGAGCCAGGGACAGATGTTTTATCATTTGGCAGGTCAGAGGCCAGTTATTAAGGTTATGCTGCTGGAGTAGTTTTTCTCTACATTTTCCTCATTGTGTAACCAACGTTTCATTGGCATACTATCCCCCATCGAGTCCCCTTGAACTGTTCATTCAATGATTGCCTTTTGACTGATTCTCAGTAGTCAAAGCCAGAATCTTCCAGAGCCTTGGCTCTTGGTTTAATGATGGTGTGATTCTCACCAGCAGGGCTCCTGTTTTCACGTGTCACTGTTTGCTCCTAAAGAGGACTGCTTGGCAGTAGTAGGCTGTGATAAAATCACTAGTAGCTGATGATGTTACTCTCAGACTGGGGTGTGAGTTTACTCGGCGGTGAGACTGCTTACGGTCTTCATTAATGATGGAATGTCAATGCCAGCGTGGCCAAGCTGTCCTCCTCACCTGTCTCTAATGAAAGTGAAACGACATCATGGCATGCCAATAGCAATTCCACATTGGAAGAGTTTCCCAAGGCACAAACCGTGTCTGGTGTTCAGCCCCATGCGGCCTCCACCAGTCTACGTTGCAGCCCCCCTGTTGGCGTAGTCCCAGTGGAAGCCAGGCCAGGCCCTGGCACAGCGCCAGGCTGGCAATGTGGTAGTGTGGTGCTAGAGGGGTGCCAGCGGGAGGCATTAGTGGTGATTAAAGGGGTGAAGGCAGAGGAGGGAGGAGGGGCTACACCCAGCTATATATGTTGTGTCAGCTATGACACATCACCTTCAGTTTGAAAACATGTATTTTGGTTATTGAACCACAGTAGGTGAAGTGGATTTACATCCGGTAACAGAATTACGATAACGGAATTACATCATGGGTCCCTGATCTGTAATAAACAGAAATTTAAATTATGGATATGAATATCATACTCTTAATGGAGATGTATCCTGAATAGGTACACAAAAGTAGAAATATGCTATGTCCTTCTTTCACATATTTGGGTTTTATTCTACACATTGGCTATTATTTTAATGAGTTCCGCCCCGTAACAAGACCACATTTGGTTGTTCCGGACCAGACCAAATCTGAACCAATCATAGACGTCTTTGTTTCACAAGTTTGGGCATCACAGTACAGCACTGTAGAGTACAGTACAATACAGTACATTATACTGTACTGTACTTTTCTTTACTGTATTGTTCTGTACTGTACTCTACTTTACTGTTCTGTACTGTACTGTGGTCTACTCTACTGTACTGTGCTGTCCAAACTTGTGAAACATAGACGTCTATGATTGGTTCAGATTTGGTCCGGCAAGGGCGGACTGGCCAAATTTCAACTACTTTTCAACGTCCATGGAAGTTCCGGTGTCAGTCGGTGCTCAGTGGGTGAGGATGCTTGTCACAGTAAATGGAAAGAGGGTAGGTGGTAGTTGTCAGGGTAGGTGTCAGTAAGAGCCGGGAGAGGTGACGTTAACTGGAGAGAGACAGAGAAATGAGAGAGAGAAAGTGTGGCGGAGTGAGGGAGAGAGGGAGGGGTTGTGCAGACGACAGAAAGAGAACAAAAAACAGTTAGGAGCTGAACATAACATTATGCCGGTGGAAGGGAGGACAGTAGTAGTTGACCTAACTATGGTTTGTGACCACTATGATTTCCCATTGTAGCCAATTCAATTGCAGTAATTCCGTTACCAATTTGGTAACAGCGTTACGAGTTTTAATATTTCATGAACAAACTTGATATCAGTAAAAACATATTGGTAGGCCTACCTTGTTACTTCTGTGAACCTTCATTATCCTCCCTCCTCATGAGGGAGATAAATTAGAAAATATATTGAAGATACAGTGCCTTCGGAAAGTATTCAGACCCCTTGACTTTTTCCACATTTTGTTACGTTACAGCCTTATTCTAAAATGGATCAAATAAAATAAAAAATACCTCAGCAATCTACACAAAATACCCCATAATGACAAAGTGGAAACTGTTTTTTGTTGTTGTAAAAAACAGAAATACCTTATTTACATAAGTATTCAGACCCTTTGCTATGAGATTCGAAAATGAGCTCAGATGCATCCTGTTTCCAATGATCATCCTTGAGATGTTTCTACAACTTGATTGGAGTCCACCTGTGGGAAATTCAATTGATTGGACATGATTTGGAAAGGCACACACCTGTCTATGTAAGGTCCCACAGTTGACAGTGCATGTCAGAGCAAAAACCAAGCCATGAGGTCGAAGGAATTGTCTGTAGAGCTCAGAGACAGCATTGTGTCAAGGCACAGATCTGGGGAAGGGTACCAAAAAAGGTTGAAGGTCCCCAAGAACACAGTGGCCTCCATCATTCTTAAATGGAAGAAGTTTGGAACTACCAAGACTCTTCCTAGAGCTGGCCGCCCGCCCGGCCAAACTGAGCAATCGGGGGAGAAGGGCCTTGGTCAGGCAGGTGACCAAGAACCCGATGGTCACTCTGACAGAGCTCTAGAGTTCCTCTGTGGAGATGGGAGAACCTTCCAGAAGGACAACCATCTCTGCAGCACTTTATGGTAGAGTGGCCAGATGGAAGCCACTCCTCAGTAAAAGGCACATGACAGCCCGCTTGGAGTTTGCCAAAAGGCACCTAAATACTCTCAGACCATGAGAAAGAAGATTCTCTGGTCTGATGAAACCAAGATTGAACTCTTTGGCCTGAATGCCAAGTGTCACGTCTGGAGTAAACCTGGCACCATCCCTACGGTTAAGCATGGTGGTGGCAGCATCATGCTGTGGGGATGCTTTTCAGCGGCAGGGACTTGGAGACTATTTAGGATTGAGACAAAGCTGAATGGAGCAAAGTACTGAGAGATCCTTGATGAAAACCTGCTCCAGAGCGCTCAGGTCCTCAGACTGGGGCGAAGGTTCACCTTCCAACAGGACAACAACCCTAAGCACACAGCAAAGACAACGCAGGAGTGGCTTCGGGACATATCTCTGAATGTACTTGAGTGGACCAGCCAGAGCAATGACTTGAACCCGATCGAACATCTCTGGAGAGACCTGAAAATAGGTGTGCTGCAAAGCTCCCCATCCAACCTGACAGAGCTTGAGAGGATCTGCAGAGAAGAATGGGAGAAACTCCCCAAATACAGGTGTGCCAAGCTTGTAGTGTCATACCCAAGAAAACTCGAGGCTGTAATCGCTGCCAAAGGTGCTTCAACAAAGTACTGAGTAAAGGGTCTGAATATTTCAGTTTAAAAAAGAAAATAAATTAGCAAACATTTCAAAAAACTTGTGGGGTATTGTGTGTAGATTGATGAGGGGGGAAAAAACTATTTAATCCATTTTAGAATAAGGCTGTAACGAAACAAAATTTGGAAAAAGTCAAGGGGTCTGAATACTTTCCGAAGGCACTGTATGTGGGTTTTTGGTAACGGAATTACAAGGCACAAGGCAATGTTCGAGACAGTATAACGCTATTTAAGGTTTAACCAGCTTTTTACTCTTGTTGATATTTCTCAAGCACCCGACTGCTATTTTCCTGGGACATAAAGCTTTTTTTATTTAATGGCGAATCTTTGAAGAAGCCTTTTCCCGCTTTATGTTTGTGATGTATGGCAGACAGGATGGGTGAAATTAGTGTTGAATGGCCCATTAATGTCTTCAGGGGGTATTCTGTCTCGCTTCAATAAAGTTCAATAAAATGCGTAAAAATTGGTGGGTCTCAAAGTCACACTGTGTGCACTGCCAAGTCAGTGTCACACTCCCACAAATGTCCAGCATCATCCTATGTGGTTTGCATTAGAATGGATCTTTCTTATGAAGGACCATTATTAATTTTTATGCAGATAGATGGGTATTGATTCCTTTTTCGGCTTTTGATTCTCCTAATCTTTCATATTTAGGCCTACTCAAAAGCATGTAGGCTAATCTTATTCTGACAGCAGAGATCCCATTCTGGAACTTTGATATGCCGTAGAGTATATTATGTTCAACAATATATTGAAAAATATGCCATATCAAAAATGCTATATTTTCTATATTCATAAATAATGTAAGAAATGTTTTATTGAAATCAAAATACCACTCATATTTCAGAGCAAGAGGTAAAGCTTCATATGACACCAATATTTGCGTTATAGCACCTACATATGAAACATTATGTAGTCTTAAATGAGGCCTGGGTAAGGACAAAATGTCAGATATGGCAATTTTGATTAATTATTTCTCAATTATGCTTTATTCTGAACAAAAATATAAACGCAACATGAAACAATTTCAACGATTTTACTGAGTTACAGTTCATATAAGGAAATCAGTCAGTTGAAATAAATAAATTAGGCCCTAATCTATGGATTTTACATGACAGGGGAGCAACCATGGGTGGGCCTGAGAGGGCATAGGCCAACCCATTTGGGATCCAGGCCCACCCACTGAGGAGCCAGGCCCAGCCAATCAGATTGAGTTTTTCCCCACAAAAGGGCTGTATTACAGACAGAAATACTCCTCAGTTTCATCAGCTGTCCGGGTGGCTGGTCTCAGACGATCCCGCAGGTGAAGAAGCCGGATGTGGAGGTCCTGGGCTGGCGTGGTTACATGTGGTCTGCGGTTGTGAGGCCGGTTGGACGTACTGCCAAATTCTCTAAAATGACATTGGCGGCTTATGGTAGAGAAATTAACATTCAATTATCAGGCAACAGCTCTGGTCGACATTCCTGCAGTCAGCATGCCAATTTCACACTCCCTCAAAACTTGAGACATCTGTGGCATTGTGTTGTGTGACAAAACTGCACATTTTAGAGTGGCCTTTTATTGTCCCCAGTACAAGGTGCACCTGTGTAATGATCATGTTGTTTAATCAGCTTCTTGATATGCCACACCTGTCAGGTGGATGGATTATCTTGGCAAAGGATAAATGCTCACTAACAGGGATGTGAACAAATTTGTGCACAACATTTGAGAGAAATAAGCTTTTTGTACGTATGGAACATTTCTGGGATCTTTTATTTCAGCTCATGAAACATGGGACCAACACTTTACATGTTGCGTTTTATATTTTTATTCAGTATCTACAAATATCTACAAATATCTGTCAACAATACTTTATCCAAAGGACCATTCTATGGGTTAAATGTCATGAAAATCCCCCAAATCATGGGCTTTTTTTCCTGGGTTCGTGAGGAATCACACCTATGGAACGCTAGGGCTATGCTTGCATTGTAGTTTCACAATGTACGCTACATGTCCCAATGTAGTGTCCTAATTAGCCTTCTGCTTAGGAATCATTCAGCTCTTGTGGTCACTTCTGTGATGTTGATGGCTTTTTGAGAACATTTTATCTGAGCGGTCTGTAATGAGCTCATGTGCAGGCAGCAGGGAGGGAGGGAATCTGATCTTACTCCATGGGTATCTAAGACTAGCAGCATGTTTACTGGCTCCCTGTGGCTGTCCCTGGCCATGTGGTGTTGTTTACCACTGCAAATGCACAGTAGTCATGGGCCGTGCTGAGGGAGCCTCCTACAGCCCAGCACACATCTGTGTCTATGGTGGAGCTAATATGGGCTTCATGTCAGCGTAGCGGCTAGGCTAGTCACATCTTCCTCCCTCCCAGGACCCGACAGATCCCTGAACAACGGGACAGACTAATCTTAGGCATTGTCTGATCAGGCTAATCTGCCCTCATGACCTGCCTCTTAACTGAACTCTCTCGCCCACCCCGCGGACCACAACAAAACGGTAGTTAGCTGTATAGCATGCTACGAACCCCCTTAACCTCGTACTACCCACCGCCCTCACCCAGCATTGGTGATAACAAGCCACCTCATTACAGAAATGGCTAAGCCCCCCTTTGAACCCTCTCCTCCCTGTGCTGCTGCACAACCGCCCACCTATAGGAAACGCCCACACAAGCCCTCAGCCCAGCCAGCCAGTCCCAGAGTGGGAGTGTGTGTCTGTTCAGCTCAGGCCTTCACTTACTCCCACCACAAGCACTGAAAGTGTTGTTTTTGTCTAGCAGAGGAACTGTTTTGGACTCTGGCAGTACCATTTACTTGGCTTATGGGATAGAGAGGACAGGAGGGGTGTATGGGCTGTTTTTCCTCCTCCTTGTAGTAAACAAGCACTTCTTGCGAAGACATGCATGTGCAGAGTAGAGACACACCATAATAATGTCTGGAACGGAGTAAATGGAATGGCATCAAACACATGGAAACCATGTGTTTGATGTATTTGATACCATTCCACTGATTCCGCTCCAGCCATTACCACGAGCCCATCCTCCCCAATTAAGGTGCCAACAACCTCCTGTGACACACACACACGGGCACATGCCTTAGTCTTGCTCTCAGTGTTGCCCTAAGATCACCAAGTCTATCCTATTGAATAAGCGATGGTGACTTTGTCTTTACTTGCTTACACAGTCACTGTTTTTTTGTGTCGAAAAAGCCTTTTCATTAAGTGTGTGGAAGGCGGACCTTTCCTCCCACATTTAACAGTGATGGTTTATGAATGACTCATTCGTGAATATTAATGTTTCTCTTTTGGTGTCTGCAAACACGAAACTCTAAACTTTGTGTCTGTGAGAGTCAGATAGTCTGTACATTGTACACCACAGGTTGGTTGATCCTGCCAGTCGGTGCCTCGGGTCCGGGTTGTGAAGAGCAAACACAGACAGGCAGAAAGACAGACATGTGGTCTGGTGACTTCATGAGTACAGGTCAGCCTGTCATTGAGTGCTGGGTAAACACACCTGGAAGAGAGGAGGAGGAGGAGCAGAAGAGGAGCGGAGGAAGGCTCGGTTCATCACAGCAACAAATAATAGCTCTGCTCAGAAAATGTGATTGGAAAGGAATGTACTGACTCTTGCACTCCTCCTCTGTACCTCAGCCTTATTACCTCTTTCATTATCCCTCTCCCTTTTATCTCACAATGCTCTGCCCTCATGTCGGACCATTAAAAGCACATTGTGATGATGATCGAAATGGAAGGACTTGTGAGAAAGAGCCTACTTACAGATATAGAATGTTAATTTGACCAGTTTCTCACAGCAGGACAATAATCCTGCAGCAACAGGAAATGTTAATTATTTTGTGGATTATAATTAATGGAGATTTTTGTAAGGGTTGAAATCAAGTCTGAAATGTTAAAGTGGAAATTGCAAACTTTAGAAGCCTTTTTAAACCTGGAGTACACTAAAAGTTTGCATTTCCTTCTGTGCAGGACATTTTCTGCAACAACATGGTAATCAAATTAAGATCCTACATCTGTACAAACCACCAAGAGCTCAGAATTCCAGCCAGCAAACCTCATAAATGTTGCATAGTATCATAAATGTTACCATAGGCATTAGGGTTTCATAACAGCAATGTCTTATGCAGCATATTAGCATCCTATATGAATCCCCTTATCATCACCTTCTATGTGGCTGCTCAGAGTGTGTGTGTTTTCATACAGTGTTACTAAAGTGTTTGATTGCATTTGAATGAATGGCTGAATAAGATCACCTAATGTAAAGCCCCCTAACTTGCCTTCCATCTCACCAAGGGCAATGGGCTTAAGCAGAGAAGATATATAATATTCACCTGTATGACAATGATAACAAGGGTTTTATGCAAATACTGTGGAATTACCACTCTCTGCACGTTGTCCTCCTCATCCTCACCTTCACACGTGTGGCCGTCCACCGTGCAGACGGTGCACAGCTTTATTTAGCCTGTCTGTGGAAGTCTGATTAGAGTGCCTCAGACCTGCGCCACTCGTTGCAGATTGACGTCACACTACCACGTCTCCGCAAGGCATTAGCCGTACGGTGTGTGTGTGTGCTGGAGTGAAGGGGGGATTGGAGTCCCAGGCACATGTGCAGACAGCGTGCGGATACCCAGTGGGGGGTGGGCTTCGACTGATCCTATTCTCCCACTTGAACTCTCCGCAAATGGGATGACAAATATATAATCAGGTGCAAAATTATTGGCACCCTTGATAAAGATGAGCAAAAAAGACTTTGAAATAAATAATACAAATACTGAGCTATATTTTATAAAAAATAAAAAAAAGGTTTTATATTATTTTCTACTAATAACAATTGCTCAGATAAAGACATTCTGTTTAACAAGTAATAAAAAAAGAAGTGGTGGGTTTGGTGTCGAAAAACAGATGCATATGCAGAAAATAACCTCATACCTACTGTAAAATATGGTGGTGGATCTTTGTTATAGGGCTATTTTGCTTCCACTGGTCCTGGGGCCCTTGTTAACATAATCAGCATCATGAGCTTTACCAAGTACCCGGACATTTTAGCCAAAAACCTGGTTGCCTTTGCCAGGAAGCTGAAACCTGGTCGCAAGTGGATCTTCCAGCAAGACAATAACCCCAAGTACACATCAAAATCCACAATGAAATTGTTAGTTGACCACAAAATCTACATTTTGCAATGGCCATCTCAGTCTCTGGACTTGAACCCCATTGAAAACCTGCGGTTTGAATTAAAAAGGGTAGTCCATAAGTGCAGACGAAAGATATCAAGAATCTGGAAAGATTCTGTCCCTCCCAATATGTTCTCCAATCTCATAAAACATTTGAGAAAAAGGCTCAGTGTCGTTATCCTCGCAAGGGGAGGGTGCTGGAGTAGTGAAAACAGGGATGCCAATAATTTTGACCCGTCTTTTTTAGATTTTTTTTTTAAATTACTTGTTAAACAACGTCTCTTTCTCTGCACAATTGTATTCATATAAAATAATATAATTTTCAATATTTCTAGCATACAATATAGCTCAGTATTTGTATTATTTATTTTATACAGTATTTTTTGCTCATCTTTATCAAGGGTGCCAATAATTTTGGACCTGACTGTATCTCATTATATTGTGACTTTAGGTGGTTGGGAGAGGCGATGGGGGGAGCCCATTCATAAACTTCTCTTTTCTTCTCCCTGCAGATTTGCTGCAGAACTGGGAAGCTCCGCTCCATTCATACATTCAGGAGAGCAGGAGGGAAGATAAACTGACCCCTGACCTTTCACTTCTCTCCCAATTGGCCTGTTCTATAGAGAGCTTCTGTCGTTGAGGAGCTAAGACTCGGCTGTACTTGGCTGTGCAGGAGACACCAGTGAAGGGCGACACACCTGCAGCAGAAACAACAACAACGACAACTACCATCACCAAGGCCCCTAGTGTCAGACGTCTGGGAGTGTGAAAGGTAGAGGATGAGTGTTGAACCCTGAGAAGATTCCACTGGCTTTTTCTCTCTGAAGACTGGACTAGACAGGATACAACCTGCCTGATATTACAATAGGGACATTAGAGTCTCTGGAACCCATCAGACAAAACAAACCATTTGAAAACTGTTCCTCTACCCCATTTTACACATTTCACTCTCCATTTTTTTCTGCCACTCTGCAAAGATGGCCCTGTGTGTTTTGTTACTGGGGCGGACTGTTGCGTGTTGATCACGGGGGAGAGGTGACTCACAGCCAGGACCATGTCTTGGAAGAGGAACTACTTTGCGTCCGGAAGCGGCGGGCTGCAGGGGATATTTACCCCACGCACTATGACGTCCATCGCCCCCAGTAAAGGACTCAGCAACGAGCCGGGCCAGAACAGCTGCTTCCTCAACAGCGCACTGCAGGTAGGGTCACACACACAGACACACACAAACACACATAAATATTTGTTTTTCTCATTCATTTTTCTGCTTAGCTCTGAAGTGTTTGTGTTGGTCTTGTTATGTGTGGGCTGCAGGGTGTGATCTGTCTGTTGACAGCATGTATTCAGTGTGGTAGAGTGGAGGTTTACCTCAGCCCTCTGTATAGAGTAATAGACAAGTCCTGTGTGGCACCCTCAGGAAACTATAGTGGAACAAAACTTCCTCTCGTCCTCTCTCTCTCTCTATCCTCACTTGACATGACAGAGAGGGGGAAGCAATAACTTTAATGTGGCATGATATACACACAGAGTATGTCCCCAGAACTTCATGCTCTAAGTGTATCTTTAAATATTTCAGTGTGGTAATGTTTTCCACTCAGTCTGCTTCCCATATTTTTGGCTTCTCATACCCACATTCTCAGGGTAGTTTACACAGGGTTATTGTCAGCGATATAAAACTATTTGATAGATCTCATTATAATCAGCCTTTGTTCTAGACTAATCCCTCCACTGATGCAATACCGTAAATACAGATTTTAATTTTGTCCCATACAATGTCAATGGATAATAGATCAATGTAAAACAACAATAACAGCAATTAATTTGTTCTACTGTAAAACTATCCATTATTTAGTTGTCTTAAAATTCACCACACCAACAAGTCACCAAGTCATCCTTGAAGGATGTTAAGTAAATGATTGGTGAAGTAGGCTTGAGTCTTATGAAATGCCTGGTTAACCAGCCTCTCATTAGTGTACTCAAAGACACTTTACTTGACGTAGTGGGTGGGAGACTCATGTCCACTCTCTCATCCAGAAGGATTCAACTTGAACAAGCACACAAGTGGCTTGAGAAAATGCTTACCGTTGCCTTCCATGAGATTGCTGCCCAGGCACTGCCAGCTTTACTGGGAGGACCCACCGACACCGTAATTCAGGGAAGATGGGAAAGGCATTTCCTCAGCTTAGTATGGTGCCTGCCAGGCAGTCAGTCGCCTCACTCGCCTGTGACTTAAGCCAAGCTTTTAGACCCCATAAACAACTGTCAGACAGATGCTGCCACACACCATAATTACCCAGCCAAACAACCTGTCATTAGTTTTTTCTCTGTTTTTGGATTACCATTTAATCAGCCATATAGAAATACAGGGGCTTAGCTGACTGATAATACCTTCAAAGCTACAAATTAGTGTAATTTATGAGTCAGGAGACAGATGGGGGGGAGCTGATATTGTATTGTCTGCTGCTGGAAGCCATAACAATATGCAGAGACAGCACATCGAGAGCCCGGGAGCAAAAAGAGTACTTTTTTTGTCTGAAATTAAATGTTGTGCGTTAACTAGGCTTCATTAAGTTATTCTCTAGTATTGTCTCTTTGTTTGCCTACACATGGCTTAACAGGCATAACTTTGTTGAAAAAGTAATACTTTTTTCAAAAAAGTGTGAATATCGGCATATAGAAAGGATTCTAGGAAATAAATTCAATTCTGAGTTGGGCGCAGGCCTACTGTATGTTAGAAATCAAATCAAATCAAATTGTATTTGTCACATGCGCCGAATACAACATGTGTAGACCTTACCGTGAAATGCTAACGTACAAGCCCTTAACCAACAATGCAGTTCAAGAAATAGAGTTAAGAAAATATTTACTAAATAAACTACAGTAAAAAATAAAATAAAAAGTAACCATGATAGTTTGTTGGTGATGTGGACACCAAGGAACTTGAAGCTCTCAACCTGTTCCATTACAGCCCCGTCGATGAGAATGGGGACGTGCTCAGTCCTCTTTTTTTTCCTGTAGTCCACGATCATCTCCTTTGTCTTGATCACGTTGAGGGAGAGGTTGTTATCCTGGCACCACACGGCCAGGTCTCTGACCTCCTCCCTATAGGCTGTCTCATCATTGTCGGTGATCAGGCCTACCACTGTTGTCATCGGCAAACTTAATGATGGTGTTGGAGTCGTACCTGGCCATGCAGTCATGGGTGAACAGGGAGTACAGGAGGGGACTGAGCACGTACCTCTGAGGGGCCCCCGTGTTGAGGATCAGCGTGGCAGATGTGTTGTTGCCTACCCTTACCACCTGGGGGCGGCCCGCCAGGAAGTACAGGATCCAGTTGCAGAGGGAGGTGTTTATTCCCAGGGTCCTTAGCTTAGTGATGAGCTTTGAGGGCACTAAAGTGTTGAACGCTGAGCTGTAGTCAATGAATAGCATTCTCACATAGGTGTTTGTCTTGTCCAGGTGGTAAAGGGCAGTGTGGAGTGCAATAGAGATTGCATCATCTGTGGATCTGTTGGGGCGGTATGCAAATAGGAGTGGGTCTAGGGTTTCTTGGATAATGGTGTTGATGTGAGCCATGACCAGCCTTTCAAATCACTTCATGGCTACAGAAGTGAGTGCTACGGGTCGGTAGTCAATTAGGCAGGTTATCTTAGTGTTCTTGGGCACAGGGACTATGGTGGTCTGCTTGAAACATGTTGGTGTTACAGACTCAGTCAGGGACATGTTGAAAATGTCAGTGAAGACACTTGCCAGTTGGTCAGCGCATGCTCAGAGTACACGTCCTGGTAATCCGTAATGTTGACCTGCTTAAAAGTCTTACTCACATCGGCTACAGAGAGCTTGATCACATAGTCATCCGGAACAGCTGATGCTCTCATGCATGCTTCAGTGTTGCTTGCCTCGATGCGAGCATAGAAGTGATTTAGCTTGTCTGGTAGGCTTGTGTCACTGGGCAGCTCGCGACTGTGCTTCCCTTTGTAGTCTGTAATAGTTTTCAAGCCCTGCCACTTCTGACGAGCGTCAGAGATGGTGACTCTTTGCCTGTTTGATGGTTCGTCGGAGGGCATAGCGGGATTTCTTATAAGCGTCCGGGTTAGAGTCCCACTCCTTGAAAGCAGCAGCTCTACCCTTTAGCTCAGTGTGGATGTTGCCTGTAATCCATGGCTTCTGGTTGGGATATGTATGTACGGTCACTGTGGGGACGACGTCATCAATGCACTTATTGATGAAGCCAGTGACTGATGTGGTGTACTCCTCAATGCTATCGGAAGAATCCCGGAACATATTCCAGTCTGTGCTAGAAAAACAGTCCTGTAGCTTAGCATCTGCGTCATCTGACCACTTCCTGATTAACTGAGTCACTGGTGCTTCCTGCTTTAGATTTTTGCTTATAAGCAGGAATCAGGAGGATAGAGTTATGGTAAAATTTTCCAAATGGAGGGCGAGGGAGAGCTTTGTACGCGTCTTTGTGTGTGGAGTAAAGGTGGTCTAGAGTTTTTTTTCCTCTGGTTGCACATTTAACATGCTGGTAGAAATTAGGTAGAACGGATTTAAGTTTCCCTGCATTAAAGTCCCCGGCCACTAGGAGTGCTGCCTCCGGATGAGCTTTTTCCTGTTTACTTATGGCCTTATACAGCTCATTGAGTGCAATCTTAGTACCTGCATCGGTTTGTGGTGGTAATTAGACAGCTACAAAAAATATAGATGAAAACTGTTGGTAAATAGTGTTGTCTACAGCTTATCATGAGATACTCTACCTCAGGCGAGCAACACTACAAGACTTCCTTAGTGTTAGATTTTATGCACCAGCTGTTGTTTACAAATATACACAGACCACCACCACTTGTCTTACCGGAGTCAGCCGTTCTATCCTGCCAATGTAGCATATATCCCACCAGCTGTATGTTATCCATGTCGTCGTTCAGCCACGACTCGGTGAAACATATGATATTACAGTTTTTAATGTCCCGTTGGTAGGTTAACCGTAATCTTAGGTCATCTAATTTATTTTCAAATGATTGAACATTGGCTAACAGGATTGATGGAAGAGGCAGTTTACTCGCTCGCCGTCGGATCCTTACAAGGCACCCCGACCTACGTCCACGATATCTCCGTCTCTTTCTCATGCGAATGACGGGGATTTGGGCCTTGTCAGGTGTCTGTAGGATATCCTTTGCGTCCAAGTCGTTGAAGAAAAAATATTTGTCCAATACGAGGTGAGTAATCGCTGTCCTGATATCCAGAAGCTCTTTTTGGTCATAAGAGACGGTGGCAGAAACATTAAGTACAGAATAAATTACAAATAACGCGAAAAAACACAAATACTAGTACAATTGGTTAGAGGGCTGTAAAACGGCTGCCATGTTCTTTGGCGCCATTCTTGAGGTTTGCAACCCACTGTGCATTTAAATGGGTAATCTAGGAATGTGCATATGGCTGTATGGTATTAGAATGGTTTGATTCCAGTCTATACGTTTTATTATGATTTAGCCTATTGTACTGTATTGTAATATTAATTTGAGTTTACATACACTAAGTTGACGGTGCCTTTAAACAGCTGGAAAATTCCAGAAAATGATGTCATGGCTTTAGAAGCTTCTGATAGGCTAATTGACATAATTTGAGTCAATTGGAGGTGTACCTGTGGATGTATTTCAAGGCCTACCTTCAAACTCAGTGCCTCTTTGCTTGACATCATGGGAAAATCAAAAGAAATCAGTAATTGTAGACCTCCACAAGTCTGGTTCATCCTTGGGAGCAATTTCCAAATGCCTGAAGGTACCACGTTCATCTGTACAAACAATAGTACGCAAGTATAAACACCATGGGACCACGCAGCCGTCATACCGCTCAGGAAGGAGACGCGTTCTGTCTCCTAGAGATGAACGTACTTTGGTGCAGAAAGTGCAAATCAATCCCAGAACAACAGCAAAGGACCTTGTGAAGATGCTGGAGGAAACAGGTACAAAAGTATCTATATCCACAGTAAAACTATATCGTCATAACCTGAAAGGCTGCTCAGCAAGGAAGAAGCCACTGCTCCAAATTCGCCATAAAAAAGCCAGACTACGGTTTGCAACTGCACATGGGGACAAAGATTGTACTTTTTGAAGAAATGTTCTCTGGTCTGATTAAACAAAAATATAACTGTTTGTCCATAATGACCATCGTTATGTTTGGAGGAAAAAGGGGGTAGCTTGCAAGCCGAAGAACACCATCCCAACCGTGAAGCACGGGGGTGGCAGCATCATGCTGTGGGGGTGCTTTGCTGCAGGAGGGACTGGTGCACTTCACAAAATAGATGGCATCATGAGGAAGGAAAATTATGTGGATATATTGAAGTCAAGACATCAGTCAGGAAGTTAAAGCTTGGTCACAAATGGGTCTTCCAAATGAACAATGACCCCAAGCATACTTCCAAATTTGTGGCAAAATGGCTTAAGGACAACAAAGTCAAGGTATTGGAGTGGCCATCACAAAGCCCTGACCTCAATCCTATAGAACATTTGTGGGCAGAACTGAAAAATCGTGTGCGAGCAAGGAGGCCTACAAACCTGACTCAGTTACACCAGCTCTGTCAGGAGGAATGGGCCAAAATTCACCTAACTTATTGTGGGAAGCTTGTGGAAGGCTACCCGAAACGTTTGACCCAAGTTCCCACTGGGAATGTGATGAAAGAAATAAAAGCTTAAATAAATAATTCTCTCTACTATTATTCTGACATTTCACATTCTTAAAATAAAGTGGTGATCCTAACTGACCTAAGACAGGGAATTTTTTACAAGGATTAAATGTCAGGAATTGTGAAAAACTGAGTTTAAATGTATTTGGCTAAGGTGTATGTAAACTTCCGACTTCAACTGTACCTGCCATACTGCCTTAGAGGAGAGAGTCTACCTTATTGCCTTAGATAAGAGTGTCTGTCGGGGTGCCTGTCAGTTGTAGGAAGAGTGGAGTGCTTCCTGCTCTCCCTCTGTTAGAAGCTCACACTGGCAGATAGAATTTGACACAAGCTTTGGATAGAGGAAGGGGTAATACAAGGTCTCTCTCTCTTTCTCTATCTCTGTATCTCTCGCCTTCTCTCTCTTTCTCACACACACACACACAAACACTCACACACTGACACACATACTAGGCTGTATCTTGAAGAAGTCAAAAGGGATCCATCAAACGCATTTGGTCTGTCATCATAGTGGTCTCTGACTTGTGGTCAGATTCGCTTAGGTGAAGCAAACTTAAACCTGCGCCTTTTTTCAATGCTGAATTGGATGCCATTGAGAAAACTGTATTTTTTTGTCGCAAACATCCTTTCTGAATTTAAAAGTAATCCAATAAGTAATCATCTAGTTTTTCAAAAGTATCTGTAATCTGATTACAATCAATTTGCTGGTTATGTAACTGATTACAGCTAGTCCCGTGTCGCAGGCATCCATCTGCACCAGCATCGGTACCTGGAAATTGGGCGTCACGAGAATTAGATGGGAGCACAGGGCTTCCTTCAGGCGCCTGAATGCCGCTTTGGCCTCATCCGACCACTTCACTTTTTTTGGGAGGTGGGCCCTGGTCAGATCGGTAAGAGGGGAGGCTATAGCTGCAAAGTTGGGGATAAACCGGCTGTAGTATCCCGCCAGCACCAGGAAGGACTTGACCTGTGTCTTGGTGCAGGGAACGGGCCAATCACGAACTGCCTGGACCTTCCTCTCCTGGGGCTTGACGTTCCCCCGTCCGATCAAATACCCCAGGTACTCCACCTCCTCGAACCCCGGCTTGCATTTCTTGGGATTCGCTGTCAACCCGGCTTGCCCGAGTGCGTCCAGTACAGCCTGGAGGCACGTCAGGTGCTCTTCCCAACCTTGGCTGTGGATGATGATGTCATCCAAGTAGGCCGCTGCGTACTGTTGGTGGGGTCTGAGGACTCAGTCCATCAGGCGCTGGAACGTGGGTGGGGATCCATGGAGACCAAACGGGAGGACCCGGTATTGGTATAAGCAGTCCGGTGTTGAGAATGCCGTCTTCTCCAGGGAGGAAGCTGCCAAGGGTACCTGCCAATATCCTTGGTCAGGTCCAGAGTGCTGATGTACCGGGCCTTTCCCAACCTGTCGATAAGCTCGTCCACCCTCGTCATGGGGTAGGTGTCGAACAAACTGATGTCTTTCACCCCCGGAAGTCATTGCAGAAACGCAGACTACCGTCCGGTTTGGGCACCAACACGATGGGGCTGCACCATGAGCTGTAGGACTCCTCAATGACTCCTATCCTCAGCATACCCTCCACCTCCTGCCTTCCTTCAGGCCTCGGGGATCCGGTATGGCCTGTTTTGTACCGTTTCTGCGGTCTGGGTGCAGACGTGGTGTTCAATGAGTAATTTACGGGTCCCAGCTTCTCTGTCACCTCGTACGGCCCGTGCCATGTGGCCAGGAACTTACTTTCTGCAGTGGGGATCAAAACTAGCACCTTGTCACCCACATGGAACTCTCAGGGCTGGGTACCCCGATTATAGACCTTGGCTTGAGCGTGCTGGGCCTTCTCCATATGTTCCCTTACCACTGGCCATATGGCTGTCATCCGCTCCCTCATCGCCTCTACGTGTTCCACCACACTGCGTAAGGGGTCGGCTGGGCTTCCCACACCTCCTTGGCGAGATCCAGTAGACCAAGGGGTCTCCACCCGTAGAGAAGTTCAAAAGGGGATAACCCAGTGGAGGCCTGGGGCACTTCTCGAATTGAGAACATTAGGTGGGATAGTAGCTGGTCCCAGTTCTTCCCGTCCCGCTTGATGACCTTCCGCAGCATTTGATTGAGCGTTTTATTGAACCGTTGCGGGTGAAAGATTGAGGTCCGGATCTGCTTTATCTGTAGGAGACCACACAAATCTTTAATTAGTCGGGACATGAACTCGGTACCTTGGTCGGTCAAGATCTCGTTTGGGATGCCCACCCGGCTGAAGAGGTGGAACAGCTCCCGGGCCATTCCCTTGGAGGCTGCTGCCCGTAGGGGAATGGCCTAAGGATATCGGGTGGCATAATCTACTATTTCCAGGATGTACCGGTGTCCTTGGGCCGTTTTACCAGGTGGCACACTATGTTCATGGCAATGCGTTCAAACGGAACTCCGATGATACAACAGGTTATTTTTTATTTGGAAATGGGGGTATCGCCAGTCACTTGGGCCACGGCAGCTTTCAAGTTCGGATCCTCCCACTGGGGTGTCCCGAACTGTCCCCTCAGGGGGCTCAGGGCCGGTGTCTCGGAGGGTCCCTCGAAATCGAGGAGGGGGAGCATGGGCTCCTCCTCCGGTTGTTCACCAGGTGAGGTTGGTTCCGGCGCCCCCTAGGACCCCAACGCCGGGTCCATAGACACTGGGTTGGCAATCGCTTGCTTCCGGGCCGTGCAGGCGACGGTCCGTCCCCGCTCTCGTCGGTCACCGGCTCGTACTCTTTTTCCCAGCTTGTGCCGCGATCAGCGGACAATCTCGTCCCACGAGGAGGGGTACTGGCAACTCAGGTACGGCACCCACCCTCATCTGGCAGCTCCCTTGTGGCGTCACGATGGTATCCTGCCCGGTCAAATACCGCTTGGTGTTGCCGTGGACACAGGAGACGGACATCTCCTCACCACGGTCAGTCGGATGGGCCAGCAGGCGCGCTTCTAAGAGCGTTACCACACTCCCGGAATCCAACAGAGCGTGGGTGTGGTGACCGTTCACTTTCACTGGGACTATGGGTGCTGGTGGTTCGCTGTGGGCCCAACAGGATGTGACGTAGTTTACTGCGTGTTCCGGCTCCGGGGCCCGCTGATGGCATCGACTCCTCTCGACCCGGGCAATTCCATGCGAGGTGTCCCAAGATGCCACACTCAAAACACCTCCTTTGGTCTTCAACCACCTGGGGGTCATCGGCAGCAGTTCGACTCTCCCATGGCTGTCTCTCCTCGGGTCTGCAGTCCTTTAGCCCAAGCTGACTGTCGGATTGGGGAGTACGGTGGTGGGGTCGTCCTTCCTACCCCTCCGACGGCTCCCAGACTCGGCCTGCGTCCCCTTCAGCAGGGCCTCTGTATTCTGGTGTGTCTCCTCGGCTCCCAAGAGGTCCTCCAAGGTCTGGGGCGTGCGTAGCCTCGCCGCCCTCTTCATGTTGTGTGGTAGCGCCCATAAGAAGTGATCCATGACCACTTTGTTGATAACGGGAAGGGTGGCTACATCGGTTAGGAGCCATGCCCTGGTGATGGGCAGTAGGTCGCTCATCTGGGCTTGGGGGGAAGCTTCGGCCACGAACCTCCAGTCGTGGACCGGTTGGGCCCGACGGGCCAGGCTGTACCCGTACCAGCTGAGTACCTCCCTCTTGAGACAGTCGTAGTCAGCCGCCTGTTCGGTGTTGAGGTCATAGTACACCTTTTGGGCGTCTCCGGACAGGAACGGGCCCAGCAGACTCGCCCACTTCGCCTTGGGCCATCCATCCCGGAGTGCTGTCCGTTCGAACGTGCAGTGGTAGGTCTCGATGTCGTCATCATCCGTTAGCTTGATTAAAAACTGATTGGGATGCGATTCGGTCTGCGTTTCTCCTCGCAGCTTCCTGACTTCCTCCAGCAGGCGGACATTTTGTAGACACTGTTCTTCCAGCGTTCGTTCCTGAATGTCCTGTTGCGCTTGTTGGGCCCGAATGAACTGAGCTATCAACTCGGCCATGCTGATACTGCGTAAATGTCAACCCTGGTCTGACCACGTTGTCAGACTTGCCCGCATTCTCCACCACTTATGGCAGACCTGGGGGTTTGATCAAGACGTTTACATAGATCAAACACAGACCCAAGTGTGATACCTCAGTTTCAAGTGTGTTTATTTAAAACAATAAAGAAAAAGAAAATAAACAGGTCTCCTCCAGGAGACCTCTTCCGGGTTACCGCCTTCTGGGCTCTTAGGAATGCTGTCTCCTCTGGGGTAGAACACAGAGCCCCTCGGTTTTATCAGACCGTGAGGACGTCTGTCCGGTAGCAACCTCTCACTACCTCCAACCCCCCCGTGTGCTCTCCTCCTGGCAGCTTTATGGGCCCCGTACAGCTGGTGAGCAATCAGCCCCTTGATTACTCACCAGCCTCAATCAGCCCCAATTAGTCCTGGCCGGATGACCCGTCGAGACCTGGCACTTCCAGCAGAGGGAGCCACCGCCGCGTGATGTAGACTCTGTCTGTCACCAGGCCTCGACGAGTCTCCCCCTGGTGGCTTGTCTGTGGTACACCACAGTTGTTATAGCATTCAACCCACATAATGCATATTTTTATTTATTTTTTATTTCACCTTTATTTAACCAGGTAAGCCAGTTGAGAACAGGTTCTCATTTACAACTGCGACCTGGCCAAGATAAAGCATAGTAGTGCAATAAAACAACAACACAGAGTTACATATGGGGTAAAAAACATAAAGTCAGAAATACAACAGAAAATATATATACAGTGTGTGCAAATGTAGCAAGTTATGGAGGTAAGGCAATAAATAGGCTATAGTGCAGAATAATTACAATAGTATTAACACTGGAATGCTAGATGTGCAAGAGATTATGTGCAAATAGAGATACTGGGGTGCAAATTAGCAAAATAAATAACAATATAGGGATGAGGTAGTTGGGTGGGCTAATTTCAGATGGGCTGTGTACAGGTGCAGTGATCGGTAAGGTGCTCTGACAACTGATGCTTAAAGTTATTGAGGGAGATAAGAGTCTCCAGCTTCAGAGATTTTTGCAATTCGTTCCAGTCATTGGCAGCAGAGAACTGGAAGGAATGGCGGCCAAAGGAGGTGTTGGCTTTGGGAATGACCAGTGAGATATACCTGCTGGAGCGCAGACTACGGGTGGGTGCTGCTATGGTGACCAATGAGCTAAGATAAGGCGGGGATTTGCCTAGCAGTGATTTATAGATGGCCTGGAGCCAGTGGGTTTGACGACGAACATGTAGTGAGGACCAGCCAACAAGAGCGTACAGGTCACAGTGGTGGGTAGTGTATGGGGCTTTGGAGACAAAACGGATGGCACTGTGATAGACTACATCCAATTTGCTGAGTAGAGTGTTGGAGGCTATTTTGTAAATGACATCGCCGAAGTCAAGGATCGGTAGGATAGTCAGTTTTACGAGGGCATGTTTGGCAGCATGAGTGAAGGAGGCTTTGTTGCGAAATAGGAAGCCGATTCTAGATTTAACTTTGGATTGGAGATTCTTTATGTGAGTCTGGAAGTGCATTTAATGTTTTTAAAAAATTATTGAAACCGAAAACCGTGATTTTATTTATTGATAATCGAACAGAAACCGAACCTAATCGCTCAGCACTACAGTGTGAATACCTGCCTGTTGCCCAAACAAATATCTTTAGCTTTACCCCTCTCTAACATCACTGCTACATTTTTATCTCATCATGAGTTTTTGAGGCATGCAGTGCAGGGACACACAAAAGGCCATTGTCTTTGAGTTTACATTTTTCAGTCCCCAAAGATGATAATAATAATTAATTATTTATTACATTTGTAAAGCACTTTTCATTATACAGAATAATCTCAAAGTGCATAAAATAATTGTTTACAACCAAATAGAATGTTAAAATTTTTTGACACAACTAGACAGGGCAACTGACACAAAGAACCCAGCTGACGCTACATGGGACAAGGACACCAAGGAGCACAGCTATCAACAGAAAGCCTTCCTAAAGAGAAAGGTCTTTAGGCCCATTTTAAAGTAGCCCAGAGTCTGTGGTGCCTTCAGGTGGTCCGGGAGTGCATTCCAGAGGCTGGGGGACGGTCAAGCTGAAAGCCCGATCCCCCAAGGAGCCCACATCTTGCTCAAATGTTTGAAAGTGAAACCTGCATACCGAGGCACATAATAAGAACCAGTTGAGTTACGGGAAAACATTAGAGGAGGAGAAATGTAGCATCTAGAGACCGACCCCCTGTGTTTGTAAACACCTATCTGAGTGTAACTCACACCCATGACCCAGTTTAAGATTACGGACTGACCTTCTGGCGTTTTAAGTATTAGCTTCCTATCATGTAAATGGAATCCAAAAGGAATGTCAAGACTGATATGTACGCTTTAAACAGGATATAATGAAAACATGTATAAAGTATCTTTAGATTGACTGCAACATTCTAGTGTCTCGTTTCCTAACACCTGGCATTCAGCATCTACAGTGCGTTCAGAAAGTATTCACACCCATTGACTTTTTCCAAATGTTGTTGTGTTATAGCCTGAATTTTAAATGGATTAAATATAGTTTTTTTTCTTGCTGGCCTATACAAAATACCCCATAATGTCAGTGGAATTATGTTTTTCCAAACTTTTCCAAATTAATACAAATGAAAAGCTGAAATGTCTTGAGTCAATACGTATTCAACCCCTTTGTTATGGCAAGCCTAAATAGGTTCAGGCGTAAAAATGTGCTTAACAAGTCACATAATAAGTTGCATGAGCTCAATACAAGTGTTTAACATGATTTTTGTATGGATCAACAACCTTGTAGTTACTCCACAATACTAACGTATTTGACAGAGGGAAAAGAAGGGAGCCTGTACAGAAAAGCAAATATTCCAAAACATGCATCCTGTTTGCAACAAGGAACTAAAGTAATACTGCAAGACCTGAAAATGGTTCTCTAGCAATGATTAACAACCAATTTGACAGAGCTTGAAGAATTTTGAAAATAATAATGGGCAAATGTTGCACAATCCAGGTGTGGAAAGCTCTTAGAGACTTACCCAGAAAGACTCACAGCTGTAATCACTGCCAAAGGTGCTTCTACAAAGTATTGACTCAGTGTGAATACTTATGTAAATGAGATATTTTTGTATTTAAGTTTCTATACATTTGCAAAAAATTCTAAAAACATGTTTTCACTTTGTCATTCTGGGTTATTGTGTGTAGATGGGTGAGAAAAATATAATATTTAATCCATTTTGAATTCAGGCTGTAACACAACAAAATGTGGAGTAAAGGGGTATGAATACTTTTTGAAGGCACTGTATTTAATTCACAGCCTATTATGTACAGTTGGGGCTGCAGTTTGCAAGGATTTATTCATTCATTTTAATATGTTATTGTGTTCTTATAGAAGAAAAATCTTTCTGCAACAAGATTTGCAACTCAGTTTTCTCTGTGTTCTTTATTTCTCCCTCACTCCCATCCAGACTGATCACATATGTTGGCTGACTATCACAGTAAATGGTCTGCTCTGTGACTGTCTGCACAAATATCTGGTTGTAATAGATTCATTTAGTAGCTCCTATTAAAGCCATCGTGGGAAAAGAAAGGGGCATGGGAGCATGTAAGTCACACTGCATTGAACGGTTCATTGAATGTCCCATAAATCCCAGGGGTAAATCATGTCACTCTTTTTTATAAGCTGTCCAATTTAGCACTGAAGGACCCAGTTCCATTTGAAATAGGAAATTCCATTTGCCAAAGGACAGTTCCACAATACTCTCTGATATTCCAAATAGGAAAAGAAGCGGCCCATGGCATCCCTCTGTCTGTGATTCTTTATTTTATTTTGAAAACCTCATCAGATGGAAATCTGGCCAATCTAATGGTCCTGTGTGTTGGGTATTTGGCCATCTGTCTTTCATGGGTTCTAGGGCTTGAGATGGAAGGAAGGAAAAAGCAACTATTACTTAACCCATTTCGCATTACGATTCATGACTGGAGCAAGCAAACAAAGCAAAGCATGACTACTTCCAGGTGGCAGCTCAGTACTTCCAATGACCTAATCATCCCTGGAGACTCAAATTAACAGCTTGAGTTGAGCATTTGTCTGCTGTTCACAATTGCTTTGTGATGCTTGTTTTGATTACAGTAATTACTTGCACAATATGGGTCTTTCTGATTTCGCCACGTTTCTAGCCTAAAGTTGCTTTGAGCAGCACACCTTCTTTTTAACAATAGATAGACTGTCCATAGTTCTGATTTAAGTGCAGTGTTGGGAAAACATGAGGGTCACACTTTATTTGGATAGTCTGGATTTTCCATCTGTAGTTGCTGTACAGATGGTCATACTATCAACAAACTATATGTTGATAAGCAACTGCTTCCTAAGGTTACAGTTAGGGTTAGGTTTAGAATAGGGGTTAGGGTAAGGGTTAAGGTTAGGGTTAGGGTAAGGGTTACGTTTAGGGTTAGGATAAGGGTTAGGTTATGGTTAGAGCTAGGGTTAGGGTTAGTAGATAGTTAGTTGAAATTTTACTGATTGTCTGTAGATGGTCTATAGAGCATCTACAGATGGACTATCCAAATCAAATGTTACCAAACATGAGTAATATATCACCTGACATCCCATCTCAGGAAACAGATGTCCTGGGGTTCAACAGAGCCCTTCTTCCTCTATCCCTCCCTCTTTCCTTCCATCAGTCCCTCTCTCTTTTCTGCCATCTCTTTTTCACATGCACTTCATGATAATTCAGAAACAACAACGGCTCTTTTCTTCTGCTGGGATATCACTTTTCTCCAGAGCTGTCCAGTCGGGATGACTTTGTCATGCCCTCCTGCCTCTCTCATTTCCATAGCATGTACAGAACAAGGCCCGGGGGAGATGGTTCGAGGCCAGTAGGAGAGCAGCATCTGTGTCGTGTGCCCCACTATCAACCCTCTCCTCCACAGTCCAACAAGGACATGCAAACCTGGGAACGAATGTGTTGAGCTTAGGATGGCATGCAAGTGTTGTATAATTGTGACCAAAGTGATGTAGGCTGGGAATACCTCAGGGCCCTACAGGGCCAATAGAAATGGCACGTTTGTGAATTGTAGTAGTTGGGCCTGTGCTCAGATGAGGAGCAGGGTTGTTGTGTTGTTCTGACATCTGATCAGGATGAGGGAGCGGGCTGGAACATTGCAGTAACAAGCAGCTCTGTCCCATGTTACCATACAGGCAGACACCTGTCTTCCTTTGGCTCTCCTATCAATCCCATATGGAGAAGTTAGGTACTATATCTTCATTATCTGCACTCATAATTTAGTCATTTAGTAGATGCTCTTATCCAAAGAAACTTACAGGAGCAATTACGGGTTAAGTGCTTTGTTCAAGGGTACATCGTCAGATTTTTCACATAGTCAGCTCGGGGATTCGAACCAGCGACCTTTTGTTTACTAGCCTTTTGGTTACTTTTGGTTACACAAAAAGCTTATTTCTCTCATATTTTGTGCACAAATTTGTTCACATCCCTGTTAGTGAGCATTTCTCCATGATAATCCATCTACCTGACAGGTTTGGCATATCAAGAAGCTGATTAAACAGCATGATCAATACACTGGTGCACCTTGTGCTGGGGACAATAAAAGGCCACTCTAAAATGTGCAGTTTTGTCACACAACACAATGCCACAGATGTCTGAACTTTTGAGGAAGCGTGCAATTGGCATGCTGACTGCAGGAATGCCAACCAGAGTTGCCGCCAGAGAATTTAATGTTTAATTCTCTACCATAAGCCGTCTCCAACGTCGTTTTAGAGAATTTGGCAGTGCGTCCAACCAGCCTCATAACCGCAGTCCACATGTAACCACACCAGCCCAGGACCTCCACATCCGGCTTCTGCACCTGCAGGATCGTCTGAGACCAGCCACCCGGACAGCTGATGAAACTGAGGAGTATTTCTGTCTGTAATGAAGCCCTTTTGTGGGGAAAAACTCATTCTGATTGGCTGGGCCTGGCTGCCAAGTGGGTGGGCCTATGCCCTCCCAGTCCCAGCCATAGCTGCACCCCTGCCCAGTCATGTGAAATCCGTAGATTAGGGCCTAATTTATTTATTTCATTTGACGCATTTCCTTATATGAACTGTAACTCAGTAAAATCGTTGAAATTGTTGCATTTACAATTACATTTACGTAATTTAGCAGACGCTCTTATCCAGAGCGACTTACAAATTGGTGCATTCACCTTATAGCCAGTGGGATAACCACTTTACAATATGTTTATTTTTTTGGGGGGGTGGTGGGGTAAGGGGGGGGGTAGAAGGATTACTTTATCCTATCCCAGGTATTCCTTAAAGAGGTGGGGTTTCAAGTGTCTCCGGAAGGTGGTGAGTGACTCCGCTGTCCTGGCGTTGTGAGGGAGCTTGTTCCACCATGTTGCATGTTGCATGTTGCGTTTATATTTTTGTTCAGTATAGAACCCACATAGGAGGTCCCTTATTTGGTTCCAGGTTCCAAATTGATAACAGAATTACAGAAAAATCAGTAACGGAATTATTGCAATCGAATTGGCTACAATGGGAAATCATAGTAGTCACAAACCACAGTTGGATCACCCGCTACAGTCCTCCCTTCCACTGGTATACTGTTATCTTCAACTGTTATTATTCTCTTTCTGTCATCTGGTGGTCAAAGCGAGAGTGTGAAAACAGTCTGGACAACCCCTCCCTCTCTCTCTCTCTCTCTGCCTCTCTCTTCTATCTCTCTCCAGTTAATGTTACCTCTCTCGGCTCTTACTGACACATACCCATTAGCCCCCTCTCTTTCCATTTACTGTAAACAGCATCCGCACACACTGAGGACCGACCAACACCGTACGTCCATGGAGGTTGAAAAGTAGTTGAAATTTGGTCAGTCTGCCCTGGCCTTGATTTGAACGTCCACAGACGTCGATTTTGTGGCCAGTTCGGACCGGCCTTGATTTCAACGTCTACAGACGTCTATTTTTGGTCCGGTCTGGACCAAATCTGAACCAATCATTGTCTGTCATCGATGTATATGTTTCACAAGTTTGGACAGCACAGTACATACAGTACAGTGAAGCACAGTAGAGTACAGTACAGTAAAGAAAAGTAGAGTATAGTTCAGTACAGTACAGTAGAGCACTAGGGCAGAGTACAGTATAATGTACTATACTGTATTGTACTCTTCTATGATGTGCTGTACTATACTGTGCTCTACTGTTCTGTACTGTGATGTCCAAACTTGTGAAACATATACATCGATGATTGGTTCAGATTTGGTCCGGTCCGGACCAACCAAATTTGGCCTTGTTTTGTGGCGAAGTTCATTACGATATTAGCCAGTGTGTAGAATAAAACCCATACAGTGGCTTGCGAAAGTGTTCACCCCCCTTGGCATTTTTCCTATTTTGTTGCCTTAAAACCTGGAATTTTTTTTGTGAAACAAGAAATAAGACAAAAAAACAGAACTTGAGCGTGCATCACTAATCACCCGACCCCCCACCCCCCACCCCCCCCCAAAGTCAATACTTTGTAGAGCCACCTTTTGCAGCAGTTACAGCTGCAAGTGTCTTGGGGTATGTCTCTGGCAAATCTTGGCAAATCTAGCCACTGGGATTTTTTCCCATTCTTCAAGGCAAAACTGCTCCAGCTCCTTCATGTTGGATGGGTTCCGCTGGTGTACAGCAATCTTTAAGTCATACCACAGATTCTCAATTGGATTGAGGTCTGGGCTTTGACTAGGCCATTCCAAGACATTTAAATGTTTCCCCTTAAACCACTCGAGTGTTGCTTTAGCAGTATGTTTAGGGCCATTGTCCTGCTGGAAGGTGAACCTCCGTCCCAGTCTCAAATCTCTGGAAGACTGAAACAGGTTTCCCTCAATAATTTCCCTGTATTTAGCGCCATCCATCATTCCTTCAATTCTGACCAGTTTCCCAGTCCCTGTCGATGGAAAAACATCTCGGGGTGATGAGAGGTGTTGGGTTTGCGCCAGACATAGCGTTTTCCTTGATGGCCAAAAAGCTCAATTTTAGACTCATCTGACCAGAGTACCTTCTTCCATATGTTTGGAGAGTCTCCCACATGCCTTTTGGCGAACACCAAACGTGTTTGCTTATTTTTTTCTTTAAGCAGTGGCTTTTTTCTGGCCATTCTTCCATAAAGCCCAGCTCTGTGGAGTGTACGGCTTAAAGTGGTCCTATAGACAGATACTCCAATCTCCACTGTGGAGCTTTGCAGCTCCTTCAGGGTTATCTTTTGTCTCTTTGTTGCCTCTCTGATTAATGCCCTCCTTGCTTGGTCCGTGAGTTTTGGTGGGTGGCCCTCTCTTTGCAGGTTTGTTGTGGTGCCATATTATTTCAATTTTTTAATAATGGATTTAATGGTGCTCCGTGGGATGTTCAAAGTTTCTGATATTTTTTTATAACCCAACCCTGATCTGTACTTCTCCACAACTTTGTCCTTGACCTGTTTGGAGAGCTCCTTGATCTTCATGGTGCCGCTTGCTTGGTGGTGCCCCTTGCTTAGTGGTGTTGGAGACTCTGGGGCCTTTCAGAACAGGTGTATATATACTGAGATCATCTGACAGATCATGTGATACTTAGATTGCACACAGGTGGATTTTATTAAACTAATTATGTGACTTCTGAAGGTAATTGGTTGCACCAGATCATTACCAGTTGTTGTCTTAGCCCTCTCGAATAACACCTGTGATTGCGTTATGCCTCTCTCCCATGTCAATATGCCTAGCCTATTGCTGTTTGGGTTAGTTCTTATTATACAATTTCACTGTAGAGCCCCAAGTTCAGCTCAACCAGCGTCAGAGAGCTCCTTTGTCCCACCCCCCATACACGCGGAGATCGGCTAAATCGGTACCTCCAGTGATGCTATCTCTTTCATAGTTACCCAATGCTTAGGTGTACCTCCACTGTACTCATATCCTTGTCTGTACATAATGCCCTGAATCTATTTTACAATGCCCGGAAATCTGCCCCTTTTCTCTGTACCCAACGCACTAGAAGACCAGTTCTTAAAGCCTTTAGCCGTATCCTTATTCTATTCCTCCTCTGTTCCTCTGGTGACATAGAGGTTAACCCAGGCCCTGTAGCCCCCAGTATCACTCCTACCCCCCAGGCGCTATCATTTGTTGACTTCTGTAACCGTAAAAGCCTTGGTTTCTTGCATGTTAACATCAAAAGTCTCCTCCCCAAGTTTGAGTTATTCACTGCGTTAGCACACTCTGCCAACCCTGATGTTCTAGCAGTGTCTGAATCTTGGCTTAGGAAGGCCACCAAAAATTCAGAAATGTCCATTCCGAACTACAACATTTTCTGTCTAGATAGAACTGCCAAAGGGGGTGGAGTTGCAATCTACTGTAGAGATACCTTGCAGAGCTCTAACATACTATCCAGGTCTGTGCCCAAACAGTTTGAGCTTCTACTTCTAAAAATCCACCTTTCCAGAAATAGGTTTCTCACTGTTGCCGCCTGCTACAGACCCCCCTCAGCCCCCAGTTGTGCCTGGACACCATATGTGAATTGCTTGCCCCCCCATCTATCCTCAGAGTTCGTACTGCTTGGTGACCTAAACTGGGATATGGTTAACACCCCAGCCGTCCTACAATCTAAACTAGATGCCCTCAATCTCACACAAATTATCAAGGAACCTACCAGGTACAACCCTAAATCCGTAAACATGGGCACCCTCATAGATATCATCCTGACTAATTTACCCTCTAAATACACCTCCGCTGTCTTCAACCAGGATCTCAGCGATCACTGCCTCATTGCCTGCGTCCGTAATGGGTCCACGGTCAAACGACCACCCCTCATCACTGTCAAACGCTCCCTAAAACACTTCAGCGAGAAGGCCTTTCTAATTGACCTGGCCCGGGTATCCTGGATAGATATTGACCTCATTCCATCAGTAGAGGATGCCTGGATGTTCTGCCTGCTTTCCTCTCCATCTTAAATAAGCATGCCCCATTCCAAAAATTCAGAACTAAGAACAGATATAGCCCCTGGTTCACCCCAGACTTGACTGCCCTTGACCAGCACAAAAACATCCTGTGGCGTACTGCATTAGCATCGAACAGCCCCCACGATATGCAACTTTTCAGGGAAGTTAGGAACCAATATACACAATCAGTTAGGAAAGCAAAGGCTAGCTTTTTCAAACAGAAATGTGCATCCTGTAGCACTAACTCCAAAAGGTTTTGGGACACTGTAAAGTCCATGGAGAATAAGAGCACCTCCTCCCAGCTACCCACTGCACTGAGGCTAGGAAACACTGTCACCACCGATAAATCTACGATAATCGAGAATTTCAATAAGCAACATTTTGCTACGGCTGGCCATGCTTTCCACCTGGCTACCCCTACCCCGGCCAACCGGTCCACACCCTCCGCTGCAACTTGCCCATGCCCCCCCGCTTCTCCTTCACCCAAATTCAGATAGCTGATATCCTGAAAGAGCTGCTAAATCTGGACCTCTACAAATCAGCTGGGCTAGACAATCTGGAGCCTTTCTTTCTAAAATTAACTGCCGAAATTGTCGCAACCCCTATTACTAGCCTGTTCAACCTCTCTTTCGTATCGTCTGAGATCCCCAGAGATTGGAAAGCTGCCGCGGACATCCCCCTCTTCAAAGGGGGTGACACTCTAGATCCAAACTGTTACAGACCTATATCCATCCTGCCCTTCCTTTCAAAAGTATTTGAAAGCCAAGTTAACAAACAGATCACCGACAATTTCGAATCCCACCGTACCTTCTCCGCTATGCAATCTGGTTTCCGAGCTGGTCATGGGTGCACCTCAGCCACGCTCAAGGTCCTAAACTATATAACAACCGTGATCGATAAAATACAGTACTGTGCAGCCGTCTTCATCGACCTGGCCAAGGCTTTTGACTCTGTCAATCACCGCATTCTTATTGGCAGACTAAATAGCCTTGGTTTCTCAAATGACTGCCTTGCCTGGTTCACCAACTACTTCTCAGATAGAGTTCCATGTGTCAAATCGGAGGGCCTGTTGTCTGGACCTCTGGCAGTCTCTATGGGGGTGCCACAGGGTTCAATTCTCGGGCCGACTCTATTCTCTGTGTATATCAATGATATCTCTCTTGCTGCTGGTGACTTGCAGATCCACCTCTACACAGACGACACCATTTTGTATACATCTGGCCCTTCATTGGAACTGTGTTAACAAACCTCCAAACGAGCTTCAATGCCATACAACACTCCTTCCATGGCCTCCAACTGCTCTTAAACGCTAGTAAAACTAAATGCATGCTCTTCAATCGAACGCTGCTTGCACCCGCCCGCCCGACTAGAATCACTACTCTCGGCGGGTCTGACCTAGAGTATGTGGACAACTACAAATACCTAGGAGTCTGGTTAGACTATTTCGCAACTAAGCCTCCTTCACTCATGCTGCTAAACATGCCCTTGTAAAACTGACTATCCTACTGATCTTTGACTTCGGCAATGTCATTTACAAAATAGCTTCCAACACTCTACTCAGCAAATTGGATGTAGTTTCCACACACTGTATATAGATTTTCTATTGTGTTATTGACTGTACGTTTTCTTTATTCCATATGTAACTCTGTGTTGTTGTTGTTGTTTTTATCGCACTGCTTTGCTTTATATTGGCCAGGTTGCAGTTGTAAATGAGAACTTGTTCTCAACTGGCTTACCTGGTTAAATAAAGGTTAAATAAAAAATAAATAAAAATAAATAAATACAAATTAGGGGCTTCATAGCAAAGGGGGTGAATACATATGCACGCACCACTTTTCCGTTATTTATTTTTTAGAATTTTCTGAAACAAGTTATTTTTTTCATTTCACTTCACCAATTTGCACTATTTTGTGTATGTCCATTACATGAAATCCAAATAAAAATCAATTTAAATTACAGGTTGTAATGCAACAAAATAGGAAAAATGCAAAGGGGGATGAATACTTTTGCAAGGCACTGTATATGCAAATAATGATATTGCATATTTCTACCTTTGTGTACCAATTCAGGAAGAGAATGACATTCATATCCATAACGATGATTAATTTATGTGTAGTACAGATCAGAGACCCGTGATGTAATTCTGTTATCGGGTGTAAATCCACTTCACTTACTGTAGTTCAATAACCAAAATAGATTTTTTCAAACTCAAGTTGTCACACCATAGCTGACACCCAATTATTTCCACAGACATCTTTTAATCTTAATTCGGAGCAGATATTTAAGAGTTTTTGGAAAATGTGGTCGCATAACAAGCTGATGTAGATTTTACTGTAATTCTGTTACAAAACTTTGCATCTGCACAGTTCTTCCAGTAAATATGTTTTCGTGACATTATTTGTGTAAATTGTTCAAAGTAGTCCTTGTGCATGGAGTTCTATGGTTTGTTAAACTTAGAAATCAATTTTTTTTGTTTGGCATACATTTTAAAGTGAAAAATCTGAGTCTTAGCGTAATTCTGTTATTGTGGAATTGCCCTAATCCTGCCTTGAGTGCTGTCATCATGGCAGCATTAAGGCTGGAATTGTGCTCATTTTGTTATATCATCGATTCGCTTCTCTTCCAGTCAGCTTATCTCTGCCTTTCATCACGCTTTTTCTGCTTCTCGCTTTTGGATCAGTTCCCTGGAACCCTTTTTATCACAAGTGATAGCTGGTATGATTGACAGATTGAAGGCATTATCAGGGACATGGTTACGCAGTGGCAACACAGCAGGGGGAGCTTGTAGATAAACTGATCATACATTCCAACAATTCTGGAAAAATAACTGAAGGGTATTTCACACACACATTACAATTTCTAGTTTTCATGTTGCTTATGTTTGGAATGTTTTGTGCAATGATAGAATGTTCTGGAATATACATTTATGTGTAGTACTTTTTTGTCTGACTGATGGGCATTGAACCCCAACTCACAGCTCTTTTAGTCTAATTGAAACTGAAACTCACATATTTGGCCTCAGGGTTAATCCATTTGAATTCTTTCCATTCTTGACAGCATCCCTGTTGATTTAAACAAAACTTTCCATACATGTTTGCCCATGGAAGTAGTGGTCATAAGAAAGTGACTTTTTGGACCTGAATGCCAAAGCATTCATGAGATAGAGGTGCTCAAAGTTGACCCATTTTGCATACCCCACCATACTATGAGACATCCATGTCTTCATCACTGGAAAATATAAACAGTTGAGTTTAATATCATATAAAGCTTACAAACAGGGTTGTCAAACTATTTAATAATTTCTTGAAATAAATGTTTTTTAATAAAAGGTATGTTTTTCAACCTTTAACGTCAATTATCAAAGAAACGGTAAACTCAGATTGTTTTCATATTCGCATATGTTGTAGCTTAGACCCTACTTTACATCATCTGAGGTTTTTGTGTTGTGCCCACCATCGGTTGAAACACAACATGCTCTTGAATACAGTGTAGGTGTAATTTCAATCATAGAAATATAATTAATCGAATGGACCTATCCCTTCAGACCACTGCAATTTAGCTGGTACACGATTTAAATGTAATTGAAATCTGGCAGCTTCATTAAATAGTACCTGCAAAACAACAGTCTCAACGTCAACGGTGAAGAGGCGACTCCGGGATGTTGACCTTCTAGGCAGAGTTGCAAAGAAAAAGCCATATCTCAGACTGCCCATCTTAATCTTTTCTTTTTATTGGCCAGTCTGAGATATGGCTTTTTCTTTGCAACTCTGCCTAGAAGGTCAGCATCCCGGAGTCGCCTCTTCACTGTTGATGTTGAGACTGGTGTTTTGCGGGTACTATTTAATGAAGCTGCCAGTTGAGGACCTGTGAGGCGTCTGTTTCTCAAACTAGACACTCTAATGTATTTGTCCTCTTGCTCAGTTGTGCACCGGGGCCTCCCACTCCACTTTCTATTCTGGTTAGAGACAGTTTGCGCTGTTCTGTGAAGGGAGTAATACACAGCGTTGTACGAGATCTTGAGTTTCTTGGCAATTTCTCGCATGGAATAGCCTTAATTTCTCAGATCAAGAATAGACTGACGAGTTTCAGAAGAAAGTTATTTGTTTCTGGCCATTTTGAGCCTGTAACCGAACCCACAATAGTCTCAAGAAGGCCAGTTTTATTGCTTCTTTAATCAGCACAACCGTTTTCAGCTGTGCTAACATAATTGCAAAAGGGTTTCTAATGATCAATTAGCCTTTTAAAATGATAAACTTGGATTAGCAAACACAACGTGCCATTGGAACACAGGACTGATGGTTGCTGATAATGGGCCTCTGTACGCCTATGTAGATATATTACAAATCAGCCGTTTCCAGCTACAATGGCCATTTACAACATTAACCATGTCTACACTGTATTTCTGATCAATTTGATGTTATTTTAATGGACAAAACAATTGCTTTTCTTTCGAAAACAAGGAAATTTCTAAGTGACCCCAAACTTTTGAACGGTAGTATGTGTGTATATATATATATATATATATATATATATATATATATATATATATATATATATATATATATATATATATATATATATATATACAGTATCTCATAAAAGTGAGTACACCCCTCACATTTTGGTAAATATTTGAGTATATCTTTTCATGTGACAACACTGAAGAAATGACACTTTGCTTCAATGTAAAGTAGTGAGTGTAGAGCTAGTATAACAGTGTACATTTGCTGTCCCCTCAAAATAACTCAACACACAGCCATTAATGTTTAAACCGCTGGCAACAAAAGTGAGTACACCCCTAAGTGAAAATGTCCAAATTGGGCCCAATTAGCCATTTTCCCTCCCCGGTGGCATGTGACTCGTTAGTGTTACAAGGTCTCAGGTGTGAATGGGGAGCAGGTGTGTTAGATTTGGTGTCATCGCTCTCACACTCCCTCATACTGGTCACTGGAAGTTCAACATGGCACCTCATGGCAAAGAACTCTCTGAGGATATGAAAAAAAGAATTGTTGCTCTACATAAAGATGGCCTGGGCTATAAGAAGATTGCCAAGACCCTGAATCTGAGCTGCAGCACGGTGGCCAAGACTGTACAGCGGTTTAACAGGACAGGTTCCACTCTGAACAGGCCTCGCCATGGTCGACCAAAGAAGTTGAGTGCACGTGCTCAGCGTCATATCCAGAGGTTGTCTTTGGGAAATAGACGTATGAGTGCTGTGAGCATTCCTGCAGAGTTTGAAGGGGTGGGGGGTCAGCCTGCCTCTTCTAAAGATGATGCACAAGAAAGCCCACAAACAGTTTGCTGAAGACAAGCAGACTAAGGACATGGATTACTGGAACCATGTCCTGTGGTCTGATGAGACCAAGATAAACTTATTTGGACTGGCCAAGCATGTCTCCAGACCTTAACCCTATTGAGCATCTGAGGGGCATCCTGAAACGGAAGGTGGAGGAGTGCAAGGTCTCTAACATCCACCAGCTCCGTGATGTCATCATGGAGGAGTGGAAGAGGACTCCAGTGGCAACCTGTGAAGCTCTGGTGAACTCCATGCCCAAGAGGGTTAAGGCAATGCTGGAAAATGATGGTGGCACAAAATATTGACACTTTGGGCCCAATTTGGACATTTTCACTTAGGGGTGTACTCACTTTTGTTGCCAGCGGTTTAGACATTAATGGCTGTGTGTTGTGTTATTTTGAGGGGACAGGAAATGTACACTGTTATACAAGCTGTACACTCACTACTTTACATTGTAGCAAAGTGTAATTTCTTCAGTGTTGTCACATGAAAAGATATTCTCAAATATTTACAAAAATGTGAGGGGTGTACTCACTTTTGTGAGATACTGTATATAAAAATAGGGAATTGATATACACTAACACTCAAACGCAAACAATTCACACAATGAAGTTATGAAACAATGAATGTGCACAAATTGGCGGGAGAGAGCGCATTCTGGAGAGAGAAGTGCATTGTGCATCTGGGCGCATGGTTAATCCGACGTCTGCATTGGCCATGCAGCATTTACGGCAGAAGTCAGGGCGTTCATACTTCTTGCGCTTCGCGGAGCAGTTCATAGCTGTTGTCAAGGAAGTGAGTTTGTGTTTATACAGGATGTACCACCACCCACCTACCGTCAACCAATCATGTCAATGTGGAGCTAAACAGAGCCCTCAGCATTGTTAAAAAATTTGGGAGGTGCATGGCGATGTGGTACAGAGCTAGATTTGGCCTCTGCATGCCTCTGGAGGCTCTGCAATTGCATCACACCCTCCATATGGAGCCTCCAACCACATTTTCTAATCAAGCATAAATTGGCTTTTAGTCTAGGCCTCTGCAATGGATTAGTTCAGTGAGATGGGCGCAAATATATATATATATATATATATATATACAGTGGGGAGAACAAGTATTTGATACACTGCCGATTTTGCAGGTTTTCCTACTTACAAAGCATGTAGAGGTCTGCAATTTGTATCATAGGTACACTTCAACTGTGAGAGACGGAATGTAAAACAAATATCCAGAAAATCACATTGTATGATTTTTAAGTAATTAATTTGCATTTTATTGCATGACATAAGTATTTGATCACCTACCAACCAGTAAGAATTCCGGCTCTCACAGACCTGTTAGTTTTTCTTTAAGAAGCCCTCCTGTTCTCCACTCATTAACTGTATTAACTGCACCTGTTTGAACTTGTTACCTGTATAAAAGACACCTGTCCACACACTCAATCAAACAGACTCCAACCTCTCCACAATTGCCAAGACCAGAGAGCTGTGTAAGGACATCAGGGATAAAATTGTAGACCTGCACAAGGCTGGGATGGGCTACAGGACATTAGGCAAGCAGCTTGGTGAGAAGGCAACAACTGTTGGCGCAATTATTAGAAAATGGAAGAAGTTCAAGATGACGGTCAATCACCCTCGGTCTGGGGCTCCATGCAAGATCTCACCTCGTGGGGCATCAATGATCATGAGGAAGGTGAGGGATCAGCCCAGAACTACACGGCAGGACCTGGTCAATGACCTGAAGAGAGCTGGGACCACAGTCTCAAAGAAAACCATTAGTAACACATTACGCCGTCATGGATTAAAATCCTGCAGTGCACGCAAGGTCCCCCTGCTCAAGCCAGCGCATGTCCAGGCCCGTCTGAAGTTTGCCAATGACCATCTGGATGATCCAGAGGAGGAATGGGAGAAGGTCATGTGGTCTGATGAGACAGAAATAGAGCTTTTTGGTCTAAACTCCACTCGCCGTGTTTGGAGGAAGAAGAAGGATGAGTACAACCCCAAGAACACCATCCCAACCGTGAAGTATGGAGGTGGAAACATCATTCTTTGGGGATGCTTTTCTGCAAAGGGGACAGGACGACTGCACCGTATTGAGGGGAGGATGGATGGGGCCATGTATCGCCAGATCTTGGCCAACAACCTCCTTCCCTCAGTAAGAGCATTGAAGATGGGTCATGGCTGGGTCTTCCAGCATGACAACGACCCGAAACACACAGCCAGGGCAACTAAGGAGTGGCTCCGTAAGAAGCATCTCAAGGTCCTGGAGTGGCCTAGCCAGTCTCCAGACCTGAACCCAATAGAAAATATTTGGAGGGAGCTGAAAGTCCGTATTGCCCAGCGACAGCCCCGAAACCTGAAGGATCTGGAGAAGGTCTGTATGGAGGAGTGGGACAAAATCCCTGCTGCAGTGTGTGCAAACCTGGTCAAGACCTACAGGAAACGTATGATCTCTGTAATTGCAAACAAAGGATTCTGTACCAAATATTAAGTTCTGCTTTTCTGATGTATCAAATACTTATGTCATGCAATAAAATGCAAATTAATTACTTAAAAATCATACAATGTGATTTTCTGGGTTTTTGTTTTAGATTCTGTCTCTCACAGTTGAAATGTACCTATGATAAAAAATTACAGACCTCTACATGCTTTGTAAGTAAGAAAACCTGCAAAATCGGCAGTGTATCAAATACTTGTTCTCCCCACTGTGTATATATATATATATATATATATATATATTTTTTTTTGTTACTGCTTGACTAAACAATCTCGGTCGACCAACAGACTAACGACCAAACAATCGACTAATTGGGGTCAGCCCTAATAATTAAAAAATGTTTTCCTCAATAAATTGTAAAATAGTTTGACAGCCCTTTTTGTAAGATTTGAAATTATATTAATCTCAACCGTTAATTTTTTCCATTGATGTAGACACATGGATGTCTGTCTCATGGTATGGTGGGGTATGCAAAATAGATCAACTTTGAGCACCTTTATCTCTTTAATGTTTTGGCATTCAGGCCCAAAAAGTCACTTTCTGAGCGCTTCTACAATGGGGAGCACCACCAGCAACTTCTCATTTTAAGATTCTTCTCAAGATAGAATCCTCCTCTCTTTGGGATGTTTTGATCTCAATGCAGGCATTTCCAAACCCCAGCCTTAGGCCCAAATCTGGCTGGAATCACAGTCTACTCAAGGTAATGCAGTACCAACAAAACAGAACAAAATGTTTTGCTGTCCATAGCGACAAAGCTCTGGAAGGTTACCATTTTGGGAATGTAGCCTAGTAATCAATCTGAATTTATAGGCCAATAAAAAAAACGTTTTGGGCCACTTAAATCATGTATTTGACACATTGCCTTTTTATAGCTAGAAATTATTGCATGTCTGTCAGGATATGATTGTTGTTGGTAATTGTGAATCAAGGAACATCTATTCGTTTTATAGTTCAATCTCACAGCTTTTGTACTTCTTATATCAGTCAGCAGTGTCACAACATTTTCTTCAAAGCGCCTCACCACTTTTTACAACTTCTCCAGGCAACCATCTTATACACCAGCTGTTTTAAGCTAAAGTCCTTTAAAATGTTGTGACCATGATATGGTTTTATCACACACTTGGACAGATTGTATATTCATGCCCGAGGAGGCATGCACCGGTAAGTGTAATTGGTTCTCACTGTGCTGGAGTAGTCCTGGAGGAGTCCTTTGCCTTACAGAAACCGTTAGAGGTCAGCTATATTGACCTTTGGAGGCCTGTCATGATCAATGCTGTTGATTGCTATTAACCTGCTCCACTGGGTACTAGTGCTGAAACACCTGGCCCTGTTGGAGGCCAACAGAGGCTTTAGACTTGCTGCTCGCTGAGGCATTACTCATGCCTGACCACACTCACTATATCTCAAGTAATTTTGTTTGAGTTTAAATTGAAGCCATGTTTTAGTTTCAATACTTATGGGAAAGTTTGGATAGCTGTTTCGTCGCTGCAGAAATGTATTGGTGTACAGTATAGGGTGACAATTGGGTGGATCATGATTGATGTTTCAATTGATTGAAACCATGTTTTAGTTTTAAATTCTTATGGAAAAGTTGAGATAGCTGTTCCACCACTGTAGAAAGTATTGACGTACTGCACAGTATAGGGTGACAATTTTGGGTGAATCATGATTGGTGTGAAGATTGTCAAGCATTGTTTGGTGGAATGATAGGTGAGTAGAGAGAACAGCGCCGGAGAAGATGGCTGCCGTTTTACAGCCCTCTAACCAACCCTCTAACCAATTGTACTATTATGTGTGTTTTTCCGCGTTATTTGTAATTTATTTTGTACATAATGTTTCTGCCATCGTCTCTTATAACCAAAAAGAGCTTCTGGATATCAGGACAGCGATTACTCACCTCGCATTGGACGAAGATTTTTTCTTCAACGAGGCGGCCGCGAAGGATATCATACAGACACCCGACAAGGCCCAAATCCCCGTCATTCGCGTGAGGAAGAGACGGAGATATCGCGGACGCAGATCCGGGTGCCTTGTAAGGATCCGACGGCGAGCGAGTAAACTGCCTCTTCCATCAATCCTATTAGCCAACGTTCAAGCTTTTGAGAATAAAATGGACGATTTAAGATTACGGTTATCCTACCAACGGGACATTAAAAACTGTAATATCTTATGTTTCACGGAGTCGTGGCTGAACGACAACAATGATAACATTCAGCTAGCAGGCTATACGCTACATCGGCAGGACAGAACGGCTGACTCTGGTAAGACAAGGGGTGGCGGTCTGTGTATATTTGTAAACAACAGCTGGTGCACAAAATCAAATACTAAGGAAGTCTCAAGGTTTTGCTCGCCTGAGGTAGAGTATCTTATGATAAGCTGTAGACCACACTATTTACCAAGAGAGTTTTCATCTATATTTTTCATAGCTGTCTATTTACCACCACAAACCAATGCTGGCATTAAGATTGCACTGAATGAGTTGTACAAGGCCATTAATCAACAGGAAAACGCTCATCCAGATGCAGCGCTCCTAGTGGCCGGGGACTTTAATGCAGGGAAACTTAAATCCGTTCTACCTAATTTCTACCAGCATGTTAAATGTGCAACTAGAGGGAAAAAACTCTAGACCACCTTTACTCCACACACAGAGACGCATACAAAGCTCTCCCTCGCCCTCCATTTGGCAAATCTGACCATAACTCTATCCTCCTGATTCCTGCTTATAAGCAAAAACTGAAGCAGGAAGCACCAGTGATTCGGTTAATAAAAAAGTGGTCAGATGACGCAGATGCTAAGCTACAGGACTGTTTTGCTAGCACAGACTGGAACATGTTCGGGATTCTTCAGACAGCATTGAGGAGTACACCACATCAGTCACTGGCTTCATCAATAAGTGCATCGATGATGTCGTCCCCACAGTGACCGTACGTACATACCCCAACCAGAAGCCATGGATTACAGGAAACATCCGCACTGAGCTAAAGGGTAGAGCTGCCGCTTTCAAGGAACGGGACTCTAACCCGGACGCTTATAAGAAATCCCGCTATGACCTCCGACGAACCATCAAACAGGCAAAGAGTCAATACAGGTCTAAGATTGAATCATACTACACTGGCTCTGACGCTCGTCGGATGTGGCAGGGCTTGAAAACTATTACAGACTACAAAGGGAAGCACAGCCGCGAGCTGCCCAGTGACACAAGCCTACCAGACGAGCTAAACCACTTCTATGCTCGCTTCGAGGCAAGCAACACTGAAGCATGCATGAGAGCACCAGCTGTTCCGGATGACTATGTGATCACGCTCTCCGTAGCCGATGTGAGTAAGACTTTTAAGCAGGTCAACATTCACAAGGCCGCAGGGCCAGACGGATTACCAGGACGTGTACTCCGAGCATGTGCTGACCAACTGGCAAGTGTCTTCACTGACATTTTCAACATGTCCCTGACTGAGTCTGTAATACCAACATGTTTCAAGCAGACCACCATAGTCCCCGTGCCCAAGAACTCTAAGATAACCTGCCTAAATGACTACCGACCCGTAGCACTGACGTCTGTAGCCATGAAGTGCTTTGAAAGACTGGTCATGGCTCACATCAACAGCATAATCCCAGAAACCCTAGACCCACTCCAATTTGCATACCGCCCCAACAGATCCACAGATGATGCAATCTCTATCGCACTCCACACTGCCCTTTCCCACCTGGACAAGAGGAACACCTACGTGAGAATGCTATTCATTGACTACAGCTCAGCATTCAACACCATAGTGCCCTCTAAGCTCATCACTAAGCTAAGGATCCTGGGACTAAACACCTCCCTCTGCAACTGGATCCTGGACTTCCTGACGGGCCGCCCCCAGGTGGTAAGGGTAGGTAACAACACATCTGCCACACTGATCCTCAACACGGGGGCCCCTCAGGGGTGCGTGCTCAGTCCCCTCCTGTACTCTCTGTTCACCCATGACTGCATGGCCAGGCACGACTCCAACACCATCATTAAGTTTGCCGACGACACAACAGTGGTAGGCCTGATCACCGACAACGATGAGACAGCCTATAGGGAGGAGGTCAGAGATCTGGCCGTGTGGTGCCAGGACAACAACCTCTCCCTCAACGTGACCAAGACAAAGGAGATGATTGTGGACTACAGGAAAAAAAAGAGGACTGAGCACGCCCCCATTCTCATCGACGGGGCTGTAGTGGAACAGGTTGAGAGCTTCAAGTTCCTTGGTCTCCACATCACCAACGAACTATCATGGTCCAAACACACCAAGACAGTCGTGAAGAGGGCACGACAAAGCCTATTCCCCCTCAGGAGACTAAAAAGATTTGGCATGTGTCCTCAGATCCTCAAAAAATTCTACAGCTGCACCATCGAGAGCATCCTGACTGGTTGCATCACCGCCTGGTATGGCAACTGCTTGGCCTCTGACCGCAAGGCACTACAGAGGGTAGTGCGTACGGCCCAGTACATCACTGGGGCAAAGCTTCCTGCCATCCAGGACCTCTATACCAGGCGGTGTCAGAGGAAGGCCCTCAAAATTGTCAAAGACTCCAGCCACCCTAGTCATAGACTGTTCTCTCTGCTACCGCACGGCAAGCGGTACCGGAGTGCCAAGTCTAGGTCCAAAAGACTTCTCAACAGCTTCTACCCCCAAGCCATAAGACTCCTGAACAGCTAATCATGGCTACCCGGACTATTTGCACTGCCCCCCCACCCCATCCTTTTTACGCTGCTGCTACTCTGTTAAGTATTTATGCATAGTCACTTTAACTCTACCCACATGTACATATTACCTCAACTACCTCAACTAGCCGGTGCCCCCCGCACATTGACTCTGCAACGGTACCCCCCTGTATATAGCCTCCCTACTGTCACTTTATTTTACTTCTGCTCTTTTTTTCTCAACACTTTTTTTGTTGTTGTTTTATTCTTACTTTTTTTGTTTAAAATAAATGCACTGTTGGTTAAGGGCTGTAAGTAAGCATTTCACTGTAATGTCTGCGCATGTGACCAATAAAATTTGATTTGATTTGATTTGATTTAGATGAGAGGCATTTTTAGGAAAAGGGATACTGTAAGTAGGTATTGTCTGGGATAGGGGGAACAGAGAGATAGAAGCAGGACGGTTAGGTTAACAGAGACTGACAGGCCTGTCTATAATTCAGCTCGGTGGTGTGTGGACGTGGCAGCAGGACCATGGCATGGGCGCTGTGACGTCGGGTTAGACACTAAACAAGTGGGGGTGGGCCCTGGACCCCCGTTCCCCTGGGGCTGCTCAGGCACTGTGCCAGATGGGAGATGGTATGCCAGGGAGCCTCCCGACGGGAAACTGCCAGGGCCGCGTTTGTTCCGCTGACACCCAGCATCTCAGCCCGACCTGGGCAAGCGTACATTCCTCAAAGTGATGGGTTTCAGCGGGGGCCTGGTGCTCTCTCACTCACGTACTCAAGACACACACACTCTCTTTCTTTCTCTCTCGCCTCGCGCTCTCTCTCTCTTTCTCTATTCCACCCTCTCTCCCTTCTCCCTCGGTCTAGAACATACTCTCTTTCTCTAGCTTCCTCTCTGTCCGTCTCGCTCCCCCTCTCTCTTTCTTTCTTCATCTTCCTCCCGTAACTCCTGGTGAGGCGTGCAGGATTCCTCCCCTGGTGAGGGGATTAAGAGCCTGGTAACCATCAGGGATTTGATTTGTCAGGACCTGCTCTTGTTCCTATTGGATGGGCTTGAGCCAGTGCAGCAGTGGTTGGCTCTCAGAGCCAACAGGGGATTGGACAGGACAGCAGTGGGCTCCACTGTGGTTGTGTAACTAACCTCAAATCCAGGGAGGGACATCCTTTATCAAATCAAATCAAATCAAATTGTATTGGCCACATGCACCGAATACAACAGGTGCATACATTACAGTGAAATGCTTACTTACAGCCCTTAACCAACAGTGCATTTCTTTTTAATAAAAAAGTAGATACGAGTTAGCATGAGAATTCCACTGGTTTTAGAGAACTTTAGATTTTCACAGATAGACATTCCGTGCTCTCTCTAAGGGTTTTGAATCTGTGAAAAGCTTAGACTTTTGGAGCGAAGCATTGGAACTTATAGAGGGTGGGAAAGTCAACAGCAGGCGACGCAGAGGAGCAAATGTTTGTCACACGCTCCCGTTGCATTTCCTTTATAACACCTTCATGTTGTTTACTCAGTAGATTTCATTTAGAAATCAGGTAATCCGGAGTTGTGAGGTCCGACCTGAGGAGCATTTGTATGTCAGTTTGTCTCACTCTTTCTTCTGTCGTTTTCCACAGGTCCTGTGGCACCTGGACATCTTTCGCCGGAGCTTCCGGCAGCTGACCACACACAAGTGCATGGAGGACTCGTGTATCTTCTGTGCCCTGAAGGTAAGAGGCTAGATATGTGGGTGGAGATGAGAGGGAGGCCTGGGGGTGGAGAAGAGGTGGTTCACTTATTAATGAATCCACGTAATGCCTACCAAATAATGCAGATAGAGGATGGTTATTTTGGTATTGGACTATTGTATTTTATATTCAACAGTAAATCTTCGATCAAATACGTTATTTTTCAAATTACTTTTGTGAATTTAGTTCTTAAGCATGGCTGTGCCCCCTGAGAGCTGACCATGACTTTGAATGGGAGTTCTGGGATGTGAATATTTGTTTCTTAACATGTAAATGGGAAGTAACTAAGTCATCTCCCCTGGTGTGGACAGACAGTGGTTGGATGTCTGGCCAGTGGTTATGGATTATGTACCATAGATCTCTCTCTGATCTGGACAGGCCGCTGAATGTAGATCATTGGCTTTAGCCAGCTCCCCCCTCTCTCGCTCTCTCTCTCTGTTATTTGCCAAATTACTTCGGTCATCGTTATAATCGTTCGAATAGCAAAACCGGGCCACCCCTAGTGACCAATGACCATCTCTATATGTCTCAACAAGACCATCTGTCTGTCTGTGTGAGTGTATGTCTGTCTGTCTCTGTCTGTGTGAGTGTCTGTCTGTCTCTGTAAGTGTCTGTCTTTCTGTCTGTCTGTGTGAGGGTGGTCTTTCTAACTTTAGTCTTACTCTGTACCTGACTCTCTGTCAGGCATTCCAAATCCATTTATGATTGTCTGTCTCTTTGCCTGGCTGGCAGAACTAGACTAGCTTTGCCACTATGCTACTTCCATTACACCACAAGACTCATCCTGTGGGCCAGCAGGTTTGTTTTTCCTGGTTTGAGTCATTGATTCCATCTTAATGAAGAGGCAAGTTTCACACACACCAGAGGAGACAGTCGAGGTAAATGCCTTTTGAGTGGCTGTAGGATGGCACTCCACACACTCAGCCGTGTGCGGTTTTTACCCCCAAATGCAGATTTAATGGACACTTGTGGAACTGAGTGGTGTGATGAGCTGCGATGCATTAGGGCTGCATGGCCCATCGGAGGGGTTTGATGGTGACATTTGAAGGCATGTCTGATTCCTCTGTTTCCACACGGTCTGCGTGGCAGGCATGGCTTAGAGCAGCTGGATCTGGCCAGCCGGCAGGACTTGAGAGTGAAAGAGCCCTGTGGTTTTAACGAGGCCATCCTTTTAGCTACCGACTGACTAGGTCTGGTCCTTTTGACTGTGACAGGTTAGCTGATTTCACAGTAGTGTCTACCTCAGAGTCCTAGTCAGGAGTAAGTGTACTTCTGTTGCTCCCGCTGCACTTTCTCTCTCTCTTTCACTACATCTCTCTCTCTCTCTCTCTCTGCTCTTTCATTCTCTCTCCCCTATGCTCTTTCCCCTTTCCTCCATCTTCCTCTCCCTCCTTCTCTCTTTCTCTCCCTTGATGTCTCAGCCTTATCAGAATTCACCAGGGCTCATTTGAAGGGTCGATTACAGGGCATTTCTGCCAGGCATTTAATTTGAGTAGAATTATAAGGCTATGATCATTTATCCTTTCCCCACCTCCTTCTCTGCCTCTCCTGTTCTCTCTCTCTCTCACCTCACCCACCTCTTTTCTTCTTCTTCTCTCTTCCTTATGCAAGACAAGTTGAGGTGCAGTGGCAGGGCAGACGTGTGTGCGTGTTTGTGTGCCTGCATTTACACTTTAGTCATTTAGCAGACGCTCTTATCCAGAGCGACTTACAGTTAGTGAGTGCATACATTATTTTATTTTTTTATTTTTCATACTGGCCCCCCGTGGGAATCGAACCCACAACCCTGGCGTTGCAAACGCCATGCTCTACCAACTGAGCTACATCCCTGCCGGCCATTCCCTCCCCTACCCTACCCTGGACGACACTGGGCCAATTGTGCGCCGCCCCATGGGTCTCCCGGTCGCGGCCGGCTACGACAGAGCCTGGATTGGAAGCAGGATCTCTAGTGGCACAGCTACCACTGCGATGCAGTGCCTTAGACCACTGCACCACTCGAGAGGTGTGTGTGTGTGTGTGTGTGTGTGTGTGTGTGTGTGTGTGTGTGTGTGTGTGTGCGTGTGCGTGTGCGTGTGTGCGCGTGTGTGTGTGCGCGTGCGTGCGTGTTGAGGTGCTCACCTGGAATGCATTTCAATTAACAGGTGTGCCTTCTTAAAAGTTCATTTCTGGAAATTCTTTCCTTCTTAGTGCGTTTCAGACAATCACTTGTGTTGAGGCTGGTAACTCTAATGAACTTATCCTCTGCAGCAGAGGTAACTCTGGATCTTCAATTCCTGTGGTGGTCCACATGAGAGCCAGTTTTATCATAGCGCTTCATGCTTTTTGCGACTGCACTTGAAGAAACTTTCAAAGTTCTTGACATTTTCTGTATTGACTGACCTTCATGTCTTAAAGTAATGATGGACTGTTGTTTCTCTTTGCTTACTTGAGCTGTTCTTGCCATAATATGGACTTGGTCTTTTACCAAATACGGCTAACTTCTGTATACCCCCCCCACCTTGTCACAACACAACTGATTGGCTCAAACGCATTAAGAAGGCACACCTGTTAATTGAAATACATTCCAGGTGACCACCTCATGAAGCTGGTTGAGAGAATGCCAAGAGTGTGCAAAGCTGTCATCAATGCAAAGGGTTGCGATTTGAAGAATCTCAAATATAAAATATATTTTGATTTCTTTAACACTTTTTTGGTTACAACTCAGGTGTCTATACTTCGACAGCAAAGTTAGATAAGACGGAAGATTATGAAGTAGGGCCTTGTTAACAAAAAGGAAGTAATGTAGAGATCTACAGGTCTTTAGCGAAGTCTAGCCAACCTTTGAGTATCAAAACTGTCACCTGTAACAAAACGACGGGCACAATGGTAGATGGCATCCAAAGGTTTAAGAGTAGTAGCAGCTGCACTTTGATAAATAATATCACCATAATTAAGAACAGATAAAAAGGTTGACTGAATAATCTGCTTCCTACTGCTTAGAGAAAGGCACGATCTGTTTCTGTTGAAAAAGCCAATTTTAAATCTTAGCTTCTTAACCGGCTCATCTATATGTTTTTTAAACGTCAAATCCATATCAATCCAAATGCCTAAGTATTTATATGCGGAAACACGTTCGATAAGAGAATCATGTAATGAGTGAACATGTAGTTCATCTGAAACATTCTTACGGAAGTTTAAAAACAACATGTATTTCATTTTAATCGTATTAAGCACAAGTTTTAAATCAGCGAGGTATTCCTGCAATAGCTATAAAATCTGACTGTAGTTTTGACACAGCCAGATCAGCAGTCAGGGCGATAGCATACATAATAGTATAAAGATGAAGTGTAAATATTTTAACAGATTGACCAATGGTGTTTATATAAATAGTGAAGAGAACAGGTCCCAAACAGGTCCCAAAATTATAAGGGTCCATCTGCTCTCAGTAAGTCTATGTTGTGTTAAGAGATGTCTTTCACCTGAACATGTCATGCCCTAGTAGAGGGGTTCCCAAACTTTTTCACTCAGGCCCCCCTTCCAGCATTGGGGAACATCCCGCGCACTCCCCTGCATGCACGAGCCACGTCTATTTCTATGGGCACAAGCACTGTTCATGACACAAACTGTTCACACCCCTTGCAATTTTAAAGCTCATTTTCTTGCAATTCTATACATTTTGCCATGTCTAATGTGTGTTCATGTGATATTTGAGTGACTCAAACATTACAACAAAATCTATGAGCTAAAAAACATTAGCTGACATGGGCTAGTTGATCTGGACATTTCTGACAAATGATAAATAGCTCTCTAAGGTATGCAATGACTGACATGACAAGAGGATTCTACTAGTGCATTCTAATATAACAACTTTTCAACAATATATACTGAACAAAAATATAAACGCAACATGCAATAATTTCATTTGATTTTACTGAGTTACAGTTCATATGAGGAAATCAGTCAATTGAAATGAATTCATTAGGCCCTAATCTATGGATATCACATGACTGGGAATACATATATGCATCTGTTGGTCACAGATACCTTTAAAAAAAAACGGGCCACACAATGGGCCTCAGGATCTCGTCACGGTATTTTTGTGCATTCAAATTGCCATCGATAAAATGCAATTGTGTTCGTTGTCTGTAGCTTATGCCTGCCCATACCATAACCCCACCGCCACCATGGGGCACTCTGTTCACAACATTGACATCAGCAAACCGCACAGCCACACGACGCAATACATGTGGGCTGCGTTTGTGAGCCGGTTGGACGTACTGCCAAATTGGAGGCGGCTTATTGTAGATAAATGAACATGTAGCCAAGTTGTATCTATCATCGTATGCTATCTATTCATGTTTTTTTGTATATTCTGTTTATCTGTGAATTAACCAATGATATCAGGCCACACCCGGCCATGATTACAGACACCTGTGTGTGTCCTTTGACACTATATAAACTAGTGACCCGCAGTGTTTGTCACTATACCCTGATGAAGACAGCTTGTCTGTCGAAACGTTGGTTATTAGGTTATTAAATTATTGCATCTGAGCTCCTAGAGTGTGCGGCTCTCCTTTTCTTTTTAAAGTTTTACTCCGTTAGCCAGTACCTTGCCTAAATAGGTGTGCGTTTCTTTCGCCTCCAGATAAATGAACATTCAATTATCTGGCAACAGCTCTGGTGGACATTCCTGCAGTCAGCATGCCAGCATGCACGCTCCCTAAAAACTTGAGACATCTGTGGCATTGTGTTGTGTGACAAAACTGTACATTTTAGAGTGGCCTTTTATTGTCCCCAGCATAAGGTGCACCTGTGTAATGATCATGCTGTTTAATCAGATTTGTGATATGCCACAACTGTCAGGTGGATGTATTATCTTGGCAAAGGAGAAATGTTCACTAACAGGGGTGTAAACAAATTTGTGGCCAAAATTTTATATTTTATTTCAAGCTCATGAAACATAGGACCAACACTTTAGATAATTTGCAAATAAATTCATTAAAAATCCTACAATGTGATTTTCTGGAAAAAAATTTCTCAATTTGTCTGTCATAGTTGATGTGTACCTATGATGAAAATTACAGGCCTCTCTCATCTTTTTAAGTGGGAGAACTTGCACAATTGGTGGCTGACTAAATGCTTTTTTCCCCCACTGTATGTCTAACAGTATGGCCAGCTGTGATTAAGTGTTAGGGTTAGAAGGTGAACTGTGGGAGATGGTGTTGTCTTGGCGATAAAGGTGTTATTTTCGTCAGCCTACGTAGTTTGCTACCGTCATGCCAAGAGGTTGCCAAGATAACCTTGGAAATACTGATTAACGCTATACCTATTATACACTGTAGGAAATTAGTGTTCACTTGATATAATGGACTTGAACCACTCTGTTGCGGTCAAAATGTGTGAACCCTGCTAACTTGATATGAAGGACTTGTACAATCAGTTAATATTTTCTGTTGAGTCCATTCCTGTTTTTCCAGAGAGTGTTACAGTGTTATTGACCCAGCTGTGTTATTGTGTCTCTTGTTGTTTCTAGAGTATCTTTGCTCAGTTCCAGTTCAGCAGTGAGAAGGTGCTGCCATCTGACGTGCTCCGCAGCGCCCTGGCCAAGACCTTCCAGGACGAACAGCGCTTCCAGCTGGGCATCATGGACGACGCTGCAGAGTGCTTCGTAAGAGACAACCCTCCCTCACTCCTCCACTTCTTCCTACTTTACCCCCTCACTCTCTCCGCTCCCTTATTCCTCCATGACTTACCTCATCCCTCACTTCTCCTTCATTCTTACACTTCTGCTTTCTCTCTTCTAATACACCTGCATGCTTAGCAAACAGAACAGAGCTAAGAGATCCGCTAAAAAGTGATCTCATAACAAAATGCTCCATGTTAAAACCAGACTTTTGCAGTATTATAACATTTACAAAACAATGGCAGGGACACTATTTACTTTGTGAGAACAAAGGAAAAGTGTGGGAAGTGTTTTTCTCTCTGGGATGTTGCAATGCAGAGCTGTCTACAGGGCCTTTCCCTGGTCCCATTGACATGAAACAGAGTCCACCCAGCCTCTACCACACTACCACAAAGGAATAAACGAGTTAAGAGTCATTTATTTATTTCCCCCATTTTATAAGCAACACAGCTAGGCAGCCAGCCAGAGGATTGTTCCCTACCCTATACCCTCTCTGGGCCTATTCTCTCCTCTCTACCTCTCTCTCCACCTCTCTTTATGTTCTGCTGACAACCGGGAACATACGGTATTATTCGGGATATCTGGCTGCGGCTGCATTCCGGAGGCGGTGGGATGGTGGGCTGAGGCAGATGCTAAGTGTACATTGGAACCTCCCCCAGGAGACCCTCTCTCTGCAGTGCTACAGAAATCTGCTGCGATCCCACCGCTCAGAGGGGTCCTGCCTTCAGTTAGAGTGATAAATCACCCAGTAAATTAGCCCAGTATGGCCAACCAGAGCCTCTGTGTGTTTTGTAGTGCAGCACCTTGCTGCTTCACTGAATTTAAAACAATAATCCATTCAAAAACATATATTTTTTTATTAGTCCACTGTTGAAACAGTCCAAAAATGTTTTGCATGTCAGCGATCAAGTTTTCAAGATATAGGACTTGTTGTAACTAGTTGTAACTTGCTACATCATCATAATGATGATTGTGCATCAAATTACATTTACATTTTAGTCATTTAGCAGACGCTCTTATCCAGAGCGACTTACAGGAACAATTAGGGTTAAGTGCCTTGCTCAAGGGCAAATGATGCATTTTGCATCATCATGATGATGTGGCAAGTTACAATTTGCTTTTTGAAAGTCCTATATCTTGAAAACATGATTGCTGACGTGCAAAACATTTTGAGACTGTATCAACAGTGGACTAATGATTTAAAAAAAAAAGTGGATAGAAGTTTTCTCAAGATTTTGTCAAGAGGATATTTTCTTTGTGTGTTGGTTTTGTCATGATGTAGTAATGTGATTAAGTAAAAACATATGTGGGCAAGCACATACACACTTTCTTACACACACAAACACAAACAGGGATAAAGCTAACATGACTGTCTTTACCTGTTGCCCTCACAGGAGAACATCCTAATGCGGATTCACTTCCACATCTCAGACGAGACCAAAGAGGACATCTGCACAGCCAAGCACTGTATCCCACACCAGAAGTTTGCCATGACGCTCTTCGAACAGGTGAGCACAAACACAAGCCTCAGTACAAACACAAGCCTCATTAACTTATTTATATTATCAGTCAATCCATTTTATTTTCATCTCAGAATTGATCCCCCCATCCATTCCTATGTCATTAACTGAAGTAAAGCCAGCTGTGCTTATCTTAGTCGTGTAACTCTGTGTTTGCAGTGTGTGTGCAGCAGCTGTGGGGCCTCCTCTGACCCACTGCCCTTCATTCAGATGGTGCACTACATCTCCACCACCTCCCTCTGGTGAGTAACCCTTTGACTGGGGAAACAGCATTGGGCTGACTGGTTCTGCCTAGTTCTGACTGGTTCTGACTAATGTTCTGACTGGTTCAGAATAGTTCTGATGGGTTCTGACTAGTGTTGTGACTGGTACTGACTGGTTCTGACTAATGTTCTGACTGGTTCAGACTAGTTCTAAAGGGGGTTCCTTCTGACCGGTTCTGACAAGTTCTGACTAGGTGACTAACACCATACATAGGGGCAAATTTCATACAAAAGTGACAATTGATGGGCACTACTCTCCATTTGAATTATGCTCCATTCACTCCACAAACAGATGATAGAATGAAAAGCTTTTCCGGTCTCTTTTCCACTGAGCAGAGCAAAAAATCAATGCTCCTTCGGCCTAGAGACCGTGATTTACACCATGGCGACCGAACATGCATTCTCTCTCTTCCTCTAAAGAGAAGTAACCCGCCAGGTTAGAAATCAGGTCACCTAGGAATGGGTAATAGCTTTCTTCATCATGGCATTATGACCTGTCTGCAAAACCTCTCTGGGCTGTGGGAGGAAGAGAGGAAGGAGGGATGATTCATCTGCATCCCTCCGTTAGGCTGCAGACTAGCTGTAGTGAGCCAGGGGCTGCATGCCTGCCTGTGTCTCCAGCTGTGGCGATGTCTGCAGCAAAGCCCTCAGGAGAGCCCCGCATCATCTCAGTCTCTTCTTCTCCCTCCATCTGTTGTATTGCTGCTGCTGTAGCAGCCAGCCAATCAGCCCAGAGTGCTTGTTATCTTATGAGCAAACTTCTTATGTAAAAGTGATGAAATGTCTACATTAATATTCCAAGTGATTAGTCTGTTATGTGTACTGTGTCGGCTCTATCTAATTCTTCAATGCTGTTTGGCCCTGTTATGAGCCCAACATCAACACCAGCCTCTCTCTCTTTGTCTTAGAGACACCCCCCCCACCCCCCACACACACACACGCACCAACTCACCCCTAACCCTCAGAGGAGTATGTTGTATCCTGACAATGTTTTATTTGCCAATAACAGGCCTCTCTCCTGCACCAGAGCACAGAGCAAAGCTACAGTATAACCCTGGAGTGTCTTTGAGGTGTACACCTCTATAGGTGGAGAGAGCTCCAGAGAGATCTGGAGAGAATGGGAACGGAACAAAGAGTCACCTTGTAGACAAAGGACTGGTCTAACGCCCTGCAGTCACATGATCAGTAGCACCAGTGTTAAGGCTGTAGCTGTAGTGTTCTCTATTTTAGTAGGATGTTTTTATCTAAAAGTGACTTACATTTAACACAGTCTGTAGGGGAGAATGGGGTAAGCCATTTTTTACATTCAGCATCACTACGTCAAGTGTGATGTAGTGTTCTTTCTAACAAAGATATCTACTTATATTTGAGCCGCCTTGGGGTAAGTGGGTGATGGTGTCCTGTGACAGGGGTTGATGGTGCTGGTAGGTCAAAGTTAAATTCATGGAATGGGGGTGTGATATATTGTATATCTTAAATGTATGCCAACATTCAGATATACATGTAGATCTCTCTGTTCAATATCACTTACCCTTCAATTTCTCAACCAGTTGTCTGGGACAGGGATGTTGTTTCAACTGAAGCTATTAAGCCCATGAAACTGGGCCGCAAAATTCTTGATATGTTTAGCAAGCTCAGACTCCATGTCATCAGATAAGACATTGTGTGCCTCTGCTACAATACCATAGCCTTTCTTTCTCACAGGTTCATGTTCATTTTCTTTTTTTGTCAATATACAGTGCATTCGGAAAGTTTTCAGACCCCTTCACTTTTTCCACATTTTGTTACGTTACAGCCTTATTCTAAAATGGATTAAATAAATACAAATCCTCATCAATCTACACACAATACCCCATAATGACAAAATGAAAACAGGTTTTTAGAAAACAATACAGAAATACCTTATTTACATAAGTATTCAGACCCTTTGCTATGAGACTCGAAACAGCTTAGGTGCATCCTGTTTCCATTCATCATCCTTGAGATGTTTCTACAACTTGATTGGAGTCCACCTGTGGTAAATTCAATTGATTGGACATGATTTGGAAAGGCACACACCTGTCTATATAAGGTCCCACAGTTGACAGTGCATGTCAGAGCAAAAACCAAGCCATGAGGTCGAAGGAATTGTCCGTAGAGCTCCGAGACAAGATTGTGTCAAGGCACAGATCTGGAGAAGGGTACCAACAAATGTCTGCAGCATTGAAGGTCCCCAAGAACACAGTGGCCTCCATCAATGTTAAATGGAAGAAGTTTGGAACCACCAAGACTCTTCCAAGAAGTGGCCGCCCGGCCAAACTGAGCAATCGGGGGAGAAGGGCCTTGGTCAGGGAGGTGACCAAGAACCCAATGGTCACTCTGACAGAGCTCCAGAGTTCCTCTGTGGAGATGGGAGAACATGAATACTTATGTAAATAAGGTATTTCTGTGTTTTATTTTAAATACGAAAAACCTGTTTTTGCTTTGTTATTATTATTATTATTTTTTTATTTTTTTTATTTCACCTTTATTTAACCAGGTAAGCCAGGGTATTGTGTGTAGATCGATGAGGGGGGAAAAAACAATTTAATCAATTTTAGAATAAGGCTGTAACGTAACAAAATGTGGAAAATGTCAAGGGGTCTGAATACTTTCCGAATGCACTGTACCTCTTCAGTGTCATTTGGTCAATTATTTCATCCCTTGCTGCTGCTCGAATGCACTTATTCCCTTCTCTCACTTCCTTGGCTGTTCTCTCAAGAACGTCAAGGGGGGCTAGACCCCTGCTTGTTTTACGTTTGTATACACAGGGCATGATGATGTCTGCTCTGTAACAATAAAAATGCACTATCTTGAGTTCAAGACATATTGCAAAAATATGTAATCATCATTTGTATGGGGTATGGCGGCCATTGGCTCAACTTACTCCAAGGCAAACATTTAGACTATATTAGCCCACACAGCTACAAGGATGCACTTTCCGTGCTATGCTTAGAACCTCGTATTGTAGCTTATAGAGACCCCAACTGATGTATAAAACAATATTAAAACTATCAACTTTGGTTTAGATACAAGCATCATGAAACCAATAACACAATGCATTCATTTGACTTTGTGAAAATCAGTTTTTTGGACCTAACTTGCTTGCCACTTTTTTCATGTGTTTTTTTCCTTCAAAGACTCCATGAAATGATGACCTCTTCCTAAATATTTAGTCACATTATTAAGTTTGTGTATGGTTTCCTAGAAACAAGGGTGGCTCAACTAACCTTTTTTGGCTCAACTTACCCCACTCTCCCCTACAGTATTTGACCTAAACTGGGATATGCTTAACACCCCGGCCATCCTACAATCTAAACTAGATGCCCTCAATCTCACACAAATTATCAAGGAACCTACCAGGTACAACCCTAAATCCGTAAACATGGGCACCCTCATAGATATCATCCTGACTAATTTACCCTCTAAATACACCTCCGCTGTCTTCAACCAGGATCTCAGCGATCACTGCCTCATTGCCTGTGTCCGTAATGGGTCCGCGGTCAAACGACCACCCCTCATCACTGTCAAACGCTCTCTAAAACACTTTAGTGAGCAGGCCTTTCTAATTGACCTAGCCCGGGTATCCTGGATGGATATTGACCTCATTCCATTAGTAAAGGATGCCTGGTTGTTCTTTAAAAGTGCTTTCCTCTCCATCTTAAATAAGCATGCCCCATTCAAAAAATTCAGAACTAAGAACAGATATAGCCCCTGGTTCACCCCAGACTTGACTGCCCTTGACCAGCACAAAAACATCCTGTGGCGTACTGCATTAGCATCGAACAGCCCCCGCGATATGCAACTTTTCAGGGAAGTCAGGAACCAATATACACTATCAGTTAGGAAAGCAAAGGCTAGCTTTTTCAAACAGAAATGTGCATCCTGTAGCACTAACTCCAAAAGGTTTTGGGACACTGTAAAGTCCATGGAGAATAAGAGCACCTCCTCCCAGCTACCCACTGCACTGAGGCTAGGAAACACTGTCACCACCGATAAATCTACGATAATCGAGAATTTCAATAAGCATTTTGCTACGGCTGGCCATGCTTTCCACCTGGCTACCCCTACCCTGGCCACCAGCTCTGCACCCTCCGCTGCAACTTGCCCATCGGCTTCCTATTTCGCAACAAAGCCTCTTTCACTCATGCTGCCAAACATGCTGACTATCCTACCGATCCTTGACTTTGGTGATGTCATTTACAAAATAGCCTCCAACACTCTACTCAGCAAATTGGATGTAGTCTATCACAGTGCCATCCATTTTGTCACCAAAGCCCCTATACTACCCACCATTGTGACCTCTACACTATCGTTGGTTGGCCCTCACTACATATTTGTCGCCAAACCCACTGGCTCCAGGTCATCTATAAATCACTGCTAGGCAAATCCCCGCCTTATCTTAGCTCATTGGTCACCATAACAACACCCACCCGCAGTATGCACTCCAGCAGGTATATCTCACTGGTCATCCCCAAAGCCAACACCTCCTTTGGCCGCCATTCCTTCCAGTTCTCTGCTGCCAATGACTGGAACGAACTGCAAAAATCTCTGAAGCTGGAGACTCTTATCTCCCTCACTAACTTTAAGCATCAGTTGTCAGAGCAGCTTACCGATCACTGCACCTGTACACAGCCCATCTGTAATTAGCCCACCCAACAACCTCATCCCCATATTGTTATTTATTTTGCTAATTTGTACCCCAGTATCTCTATTTGCACATCATCTTTTGCACATCTATCATTCCAGTGTTAATACTAAATTGTAATTATTTTGCACAATGTCCTATTTATTGCCTTACTTTCATAACTTACTACATTTGCACACACTGGATATAGATTTTCTATTGTGTTTTTGACTGTACGTTTTGTTTATCCCATATGTAACTCTGTGTTGTTGTTGTTTTTATCGCACTGCTTTGCTTTATCTTGGCTGGTTAAATAAAGGTGAAATAAAATAAATACAAATTGTGGCCCACAGATCACACCCACAACCCTGGTGTTGCAAGGTCTAGATGTCTGAGTGTGTGTTGTCTCATACTGTAGATGTCTGAGTGTGTGTTGTCTCATACTGTAGATGTCTGAGTGTGTGTTGTCTCATACTGTAGATGTCTGAGTGTGTGTTGTCTCATACTGTAGATGTCTGAGTGTGTGTTGTCTCATACTGTAGATGTCTGAGTGTGTGTTGTCTCATACTGTAGATGTCTGAGTGTGTGTTGTCTCATACTGTAGATGTCTGAGTGTGTGTTGTCTCATACTGTAGATGTCTGAGTGTGTGTTGTCTCATACTGTAGATGTCTGAGTGTGTGTTGTCTCATACTGTAGATGTCTGAGTGTGTGTTGTCTCATACTGTAGATGTCTGAGTGTGTGTTGTCTCATACTGTAGATGTCTGAGTGTGTGTTGTCTCATACTGTAGATGTCTGAGTGTGTGTTGTCTCATACTGTAGATGTCTGAGTGTGTGTTGTCTCATACTGTAGATGTCTGAGTGTGTGTTGTCTCATACTGTAGATGTCTGAGTGTGTGTTGTCTCATACTGTAGATGTCTGAGTGTGTGTTGTCTCATACTGTAGATGTCTGAGTGTGTGTTGTCTCATACTGTAGATGTCTGAGTGTGTGTTGTCTCATACTGTAGATGTCTGAGTGTGTGTTGTCTCATACTGTAGATGTCTGAGTGTGTGTTGTCTCATACTGTAGATGTCTGAGTGTGTGTTGTCTCATACTGTAGATGTCTGAGTGTGTGTTGTCTCATACTGTAGATGTCTGAGTGTGTGTTGTCTCATACTGTAGATGTCTGAGTGTGTGTTGTCTCATACTGTAGATGTCTGAGTGTGTGTTGTCTCATACTGTAGATGTCTGAGTGTGTGTTGTCTCATACTGTAGATGTCTGAGTGTGTGTTGTCTCATACTGTAGATGTCTGAGTGTGTGTGTTCTGTTTATTCTCTGTGTTACAGTAACCAGGCGGTGAGGATGCTGGAGTGTAGAGACAAGCCCACACCAGACATGTTTGGAGAGCTGCTCCGCAACGCCAGCACTATAGGAGACCTACGCAACTGTCCGGTGAGTTAGTGTACAAGCACACTTTACCACACCTTACCATAAATTTACATTATTGTCATTTAGCAGACGCTCTTATCCAGAGCAACTTACAATTAGTGCATTCATCTTTGAAGAGGCAGAGTTTCAGAAGTTTTCGGAAGATGAGCAGGGACTCCGCTGTCATGCTGTTAGGGGAAAGCTTGTTCCACACCATATACCATATTACAACTGTGATAGCCACTATATTCCACTATATTACAGCCACTATATATATTACATTCACACCAGAAATATTCTTACTTATGATGGTGAAAAAAGATAAAATATTAATGTCTTGTTGCAGGATTCTTTAGTCAAGAAATATATAATGACTCTCACACTTGCGTGTACACACACACACACACACACACACACACACACACACACAATCTAACTCAGAGGCTTGTGTTGAGTGTGGGCGGACTGGTTCAGAGGGACTTCATGTCATCACATGGGCAGTAAACACTATTCTGAGGTCAGCCAAGCTCACCACGGTCCTCAGTGCTTCGACTAACTGAACTGAAAGGACCAGGGTGGATCAACATGAGCAGCTCAAAGTATTAGCGTTTTAAAATGTAAACCATATGAAATCTCCCAGTCAAACATGACTCTTATAATTCTGATACTCCCTCCCAGCTTTATCTTATCAAACATTAAAGCCTCTAGTCTCTCTAATGGTAAACTCTAGAGTCTACATAATTATAACGAGCTGCCCCAGTATTGTACAATTACAGGCATTTTTCAGAAATATGTTAGTATAGGCTGACTTTGAGGCTTCTCCCGCTGATCTGTGTGTGAGAAACCCCAGTGCTCGCTTGTGCTGTGAGAAAGTCTCCTCTGTTTATGTCAAATATGGCGCGTGCACAATCGTTGCCCTTCAGGGGGCCTGCCGCCTGCTTGTTTCCAGCCTAACTTCTGGGAAACACACAAAAGAGGAGGGAATTTTGCCCCTCTCCGGCAAAGCAGGTCAAGATGGCAGGTGCATGTGGTGACATGCGTCCTTCTCCCACGCAAACACGCAAACACACACATACAAACAAACACACACACACTGTACCGCTTTGGCCAAAATCAGCTCTATGAAAGGAGTCCTGTGGTAACCTTCTCTTAAGGACCGCCACATGCTGCTGGGCCCAGTGTGTGGGTAGAGTGTATGTATAAAGGAAGGCTGTCTCTCTGTAATGGGCATAGAAGTGACACTTGAATTGGGGGTTGTCATTGGCCTACAGCCAGCTGACCTTTTCAGATAGCTCACTGTGAGGGGTGCCCTGAATTGAACCATCGTCAACACTGAATTAGCTAAATGGATAAAGATCACTGTCAACTTAGTACGTAATGAGTCATGGTAGACTTTGTTTGAGGATTTTTTAGTTTGTTCGAGGATTTTGTGTAGATATTTGTGATTTATTATGCTCAATTTATGTCTCATTTTTGGCCCCCTCCTTCACTCCCCCCTTCTGTCTCTTCCACTCCATCTCTTGCCCCCTACCTTTCTTCTCCCCCCTCCTCTTCACGCGCCCTCTTTCTCTCTCTCTCTCTCTCTCTCTCTCTCTCTCTCTCTCTCTCTCTCTCTCTCTCTCTCTCTCTCTCTCTCTCTACCTCAGAGTAACTGTGGGGAGAAGCTGCGTATCCGTCGGGTACTGATGAACTCTCCAGAGATTATCACCATAGGTCTGGTGTGGGACTCTGACCACTCAGACCTGGCAGAGGACGTCATCCACAGCCTGGGCACCTGCCTGCGCCTGGGGGATGTAAGACGCACGCACACTCACTCTTACAGTTTTCTTCAGATGATGCCACAAAGTTATGCTATACTGGGTTGTGTGTGCTGTAATGTTTCTAGCCACCGACACCAGAGTGCATAAAAAGCATTCTGATGTCTCTATACTCTATACTATGACACAACACACACAGTCAGGCACCATCTCCCATCTCCCTCGCTAATGAATTGTTCATGGTGTTTACCTGCTGTAAAAGCGAGCTAACCTTTGAGAACCTCTGGAGCTTTTCTGAAGTGGTACGTCTGTGAGTTGTGTTGTGATCTGATACCAATAATCCTGATGTTTGTTTGGGTAACCTGGGCCTTGGTTAATGTAAATATATGACAGGTAAAATGAATGATGGATTACTTACTGTAAGGTCCAGATTTCTTCCTGACCATATGACTTGACCAGGAGGAGAACATATTATTTAGATATACAGTATTGCAGTACAGTGTATTTTTCATTTCCATATGAGTCTTCTCCCCTGTCCCCCTCAGCTCTTCTACAGGGTGACAGATGATAAGGCCAAGCAGGCAGAGCTCTACCTGGTGGGCATGGTGTGTTACTACGGCAAGCACTACTCCACCTTCTTCTTCCAGACCAAGATACGCAAGTGGATGTACTTTGACGACGCACATGTCAAAGAGGTAAAAAACGAATAAAAAATCCATCTGGGTGAATGGTTACAGAAGTTGCCCTTATCCACCGATGTAGGATGGGATTCCTTTACCCCTAATCCTAACCAAAACCATTAACCATTTGTTTTTACTGTGTAGTTTCTGTGTTTTATTCTTCCTCTGGTATGTTTGTAGTTGAAAATCATACAAGCTATGTTTTGGCTGTACAGTGCTCCTCACTTGGGTGATGTTACTGTGAGATGAACATGAGCCATACAAGTGTTTTTGGAATCCTCTCAGATGTGAATCCTCCACTTTACAGCGTATTGTCTTTGTCTCTGTCTCTCTCTCCAGTTGCTGTGTCAAGATGGAGAGGATATGAATCTTTTAACAGCAAAATACCTGATGTTTTCTTTCATTGCTAAACAGAGGCCTGGCCCGTCGGCTCTATTCAAAGCCCTCTCTCTCTCTATGTTTGTCGCTAATTTCACCCCAGTTCCATTAGTTTACATTATTCGCCCGCTTGTTGACTCACTGGCGAGCTGGGGTTGTTTTTGATCTATTTTTTATCGATGACACTGGTGGTGTTGTCATCACAGCCCAAGGAGGGATAGTTGTCATAGGAATAGTTTAGTTTACTTTATTAACCTTCAGCGGATATTCACGCCAGACAACATTTACATCAAAAACAACAATCAACATGTATGTACAATTATTCATGGAGAGACACATGTAACCTGCCAGTCTTTATCATGGACAATGAGAGGTCTGCAGAGTTTCTGAGGACGCCAAAGCCTGTCACATGAGGTCATCTGGATGAACTCTGATTGGTGGTTCACACTGCGGCAGTGTTGTGACCAGTCATGGGTGTGAGTTCTGATTGGCTTCTCCTGCAGTTCCAGGTCAGGTCCCCTCTCTCAGTGTGACGAGGTGTGTGAGCATTGAGCAGAGGCGTTAGTTAGTTAGTTCCACATGCCTGGCCTGCTGGCCCAGCTGTGGCGTGTCTCTCGTCCCCTCTCCTGGGGGGCGGGGGGGAAATGACACACAGCTCTGTGGGCACCGAGCCCTCTCTCTCCCACTGCTCTGGCTCGCTCCAATCCTTTCTCCCGTCTTTCTTTTCCTCTCTCTCCCGCTCTCTCTACCTAGTCCCTCCCTCCCCCACTGGTATGGCTCTTTCTCCTTTATTCCATCCCCTTTCTTCAATTTCTTCTCCCCTTTCCCCCTCTCTGTACTCTACCTTCTCCCCTCTCCATTCTCTCCCTTCTACCTTCTCCCCTCTATGTACTCTCCCTTCTACCATCTCCCCTCTCTGTACTCGACCTTCTCCCCTCTCTGTTCTCTCCCTTCTCCCCTCTCTGTTCTCTTCCTTCTCCCCTCTCCGTTCTCTCCCTTCTCCCCTCTCTGTTCTCTTCCTTCTCCCCTCTCCGTTCTCTCCCTTCTCCCCTCTCCGTTCTTTCCCTTCTCCCCTCTCCGTTCTCTCCCTTCTCCCCTCTCCGTTCTCTCCCTTCTCCCCTCTCCGTTCTTTCCCTTCTCCCCTCTCCGTTCTCTCCCCTCTCCATTCTCTCCCTTCTCCCCTCTCCATTCTCTCCCTTCTCTGTTCTCTCCCTTCTACCTTCTCCCTTCTCCCCTCTCTGTACTCTCCCTTCTCCCCTCTCCGTTCTCTCCCTTCTCCCCTCTCTCCCTTCTCCCCTCTCCATTCTCTCCCTTCTCCCCTCTCCGTTCTCTCCCTTCTACCTTCTCCCCTCTCCATTCTCTCCCTTCTCCCCTCTCCATTCTCTCCCTTCTCCCCTCTCCATTCTCTCCCTTCTCCCCTCTCCATTCTCTCCCTTCTCCCCTCTCCATTCTCTCCCTTCTCCCCTCTCCGTTCTCTCCCTTCTCCCCTCTCCGTTCTCTCCCTTCTACCTTCTACCTTCTCCCCTCTCCGTTCTCTCCCTTCTACCTTCTCCCCTCTCCATTCTCTCCCTTCTCCCCTCTCCATTCTCTCCCTTCTCCCCTCTCCATTCTCTCCCTTCTCCCCTCTCCATTCTCTCCCTTCTCCCCTCTCCGTTCTCTCCCTTCTACCTTCTCCCCTCTCCATTCTCTCCCTTCTCCCCTCTCCATTCTCTCCCTTCTCCCCTCTCCGTTCTCTCCCTTCTCCCCTCTCCGTTCTCTCCCTTCTACCTTCTACCTTCTCCCCTCTCCATTCTCTACCTTCTCCCCTCTCCATTCTCTCCCTTCTCCCCTCTCCATTCTCTCCCTTCTCCCCTCTCCATTCTCTCCCTTCTCCCCTCTCCATTCTCTCCCTTCTCCCCTCTCCGTTCTCTCCCTTCTACCTTCTCCCCTCTCCATTCTCTCCCTTCTCCCTCTCCATTCTCTCCCTTCTCCCCTCTCCATTCTCTCCCTTCTCCCCTCTCCGTTCTCTCCCTTCTACCTTATCCCCTCTCCATTCTCTCCCTTCTCCCCTCTCCATTCTCTCCCTTCTCCCCTCTCCATTCTCTCCCTTCTCCCCTCTCCGTTCTCTCCCTTCTACCTTCTCCCCTCTCCATTCTCTCCCTTCTCCCCTCTCCATTCTCTCCCTTCTCCCCTCTCCATTCTCTCCCTTCTCCCCTCTCCGTTCTCTCCCTTCTCCCCTCTCCGTTCTCTCCCTTCTACCTTCTCCCCTCTCCATTCTCTACCTTCTCCCCTCTCCATTCTCTACCTTCTCCCCTCTCCATTCTCTCCCTTCTCCCCTCTCCATTCTCTCCCTTCTCCCCTCTCCATTCTCTCCCTTCTCCCCTCTCCGTTCTCTCCCTTCTCCCCTCTCCGTTCTCTCCCTTCTACCTTCTACCTTCTCCCCTCTCCATTCTCTACCTTCTCCCCTCTCCATTCTCTCCCTTCTCCCCTCTCCATTCTCTCCCTTCTCCCCTCTCCGTTCTCTCCCTTCTCCCCTCTCCGTTCTCTACCTTCTCCCTTCTCCCCTCTCCGTTCTCTCCCTTCTCCCCTCTCCGTTCTCTCCCTTCTACCTTCTCCCCTCTCCGTTCTTTCTCCTCTCTCCTATCATGGCTTTAGTCACATAAATGTATGTGCTGTACTTTCACTCCTGGATAGTTGCTTACAAAGCAGCTTTTCTCTCTCTCTCTCTCTCTCTCTCTCTCTCTCTCTCTCTCTCTCTCTCTCTCTCTCTCTCTCTCTCTCTCTATCGCTCTCTCTCTCTCTGTAAAGCCAGCACGTGAGCCAGTGAGGGTTTGGACAAAAGTGACCTGAAAACAAGGATATCCCTCCATTGTTTATCTGGCCAGCTGGACAGGAGGGCGTGGCCAATAGAGAGCTAGAGCACAGCGGCCAACTCTGTAGACCCATACACACATTTGCGCTTTCAAACGCATATACTTTGCTGATACGGTAGGGCTATCGGGACTTCCTGTCACAGATTCCTGTGCTGAGCGAGGGCAGAGCATTTGGAAAACCAGGTCGGGGTAAGAGGGGTTGGAAAATGGCCTCTCTGGCGCTTACAAAGTCAGTTAATGTTACCCAGTAGCTATTGTACTGTACATTTTTACTCATTTAGCAGACACTCTTATCCAGAGCGACTTACAGTTAGTGAGTGCATACATTTTCATACTGGCCCCCTGTGGGAATCGAACCCACAACGCTGGCGTTGCAAGCGCCATGCTCTACCAACTGAGCTACAGGGGACTACGTGGTCTTTGCTCTGTGTGTAGTTTTTACTCTTTCCAAACAGTTTGAGATTCACATCAGGGATGGGCTGAATACTCCCATCTATCCACCTTTTTTGAGTTCCCTGGAAAGTAGTGACATAGTTTCCTCTCTTCCTGGCAGATCGGGCCCAAGTGGAAGGACGTGGTGTCTCGGTGCATCAAGGGCCACTACCAGCCCCTGCTACTGCTCTACGCTGACCCCCGAGGGACGCCCGTGTCAGTGCAGGACCTGCCCTCCCGCCTGGACCTGCACCACTTCAACAGGTCCTACTACGACAGCGAGGATTCAGGTACGAGACGCCTCGCATCACACAAGATCACTGCTACACACACAGGAAGGCTGTTGCATACCACACCTGGGTTCAAAAAGTATTTGTTTTCTTTCAAATGGAACTAATGAAATAGTCCCAAAAGTGCAAAACCCGCCCATATGGTACTCCAGGCAGCTAAAAGTATTTAAAGGAAAACAAATGCAATTTAAACACCATGTATTTCTCCTTCTTGAAAACATTTGTTTACTGCTCTCTGTACTGTACTGATTAAGTTCTGGCTTGTGTGTTCTCATTATTATCTCTGATGGCTGTCTGTGTCTATTCCACTGTCATGCTGTTGTGCTTGTCTTCAGGTCGGGAGCCGTCCATCTCCAGTGACACGCGCACCGACTCGTCGACAGACAGTTACTCCTACAAGCACTCACACTCCCACCATGAGTCCATGGCCAGCCACTTCTCCTCCGAATCCCAGGGAACCATCATCTGTAACCCAAACAACGACCCAGCCTCCCACAGCAGCCTGGAGACCACAGGTAGGAGGAGGAGGAATTCAGTAGTAGCATGCACACACACACACAGACGGTAGATATATATGCACACACAAACATACATATGGTCTGTAGCTCACTCAAACACACACATACACACACACACAGAGAGAGTATACTCCCAAGCCTATACACCAGAGGAGGCTGGTATGAGGAGCTATAGGAGGATGGGCTCATTGTAAAGACTGGAATGGAATTATTGGAACGGTATCAAACACATGGAAACCACATTCCATTGAATCCATTCCAGCCATTACAATGAGCCCGTTCTCCTATAGCTCTTCCCACCAGCCTCCTCTGATATACACAGACTAAACTGTATATTAATTAATGCTTTTACCTTGAATGTATGCACACATGCAACTACTTAGGATTAAGCATGTAATGCTCACCCAAACATACTCAAGACAGATTTGTGTGTACTGTACAGAGGATTAAAGCCACATCCATTACCCAATCATGTTGATCATGGATTATGTGTCATCATGTCACGCATGTCATAACCATGTAAACGGTCATAAAAAATGTCCTCCCTCGCTTCTCGTTGTTGCTAAGGCCAAGTGACGGACATTGGGCCAGTGCAGTGCCACTCTCTGAGGAAAGGCGGGACAGTGGACAGGAAGGGCGGGGCCAGTGACAGGAAGCGGAGCTCTAGTCGTCCGCGGCGACTTGAGGAGAGGAGTCGGGGCTCTAAGACCGACGAAGCCTCGTCGGCAGGCTACCACAGCGAGGGTACGCAGGAACCAATCACACGGCAGAGCCAAGAGACTAGGGACCAATCACATGGCAGAGCCAGGGGACAAGTGACCTATGACAGAAGGGCATGATGACTGTATCTAGCAACTTAGAGCTCATCAGAATCCGTGCCTCTAGTCTTTCGCAGGTAGTTCATAGTATTTTGGTTTTACATATTTAACAAAAAGATCAGGTACAGGTACAGGAGTAGGGTATCTTGTAGTATACTGTAATATGTGTGTCCTTAACATTTTTCTCTTGTTCTGTCCAGTTAGCCGTTATCACCAAAGTTGTCACTCACGTTGCACTTTCATCCTATTATTTTCTCGCTTTCTCCGCCGCTCCCCATCAACACATGACATCACACCACTAATGTATTTATCTCCCACTCTCTGTCTGTCTCCCTCCCTCCATCTCCCTCCTCTTCTCTCTCCTGTCTCCCTGGCTTCTAGGTGAGACTCTAAAGGAGCAACAGGCACCTCGCACCGCACCCAAGTCCTCCTCCTCCAGTCGACTGAGGGATTTCAAGGAGACCATGAGCAACATCATCCACAGTCGCCCTCTCTCCGCCTCCTCCTCGGGCTCCGGGGCCCTAGGGGGTCTAGTGGCCGAGCCAGGGGCCACCACCAAGGCCAGAGACTGGGAGGCCGACAGCACCAGCAGTGAGTCCAAGTCCAGCTCCTCCGGGGGACGATACAGACCGGCCTGGAGGCCCCGGAGAGAGGCCCTCAATATAGACAGTATCTTCAGCAGGGAGAGACGCAGACAGGCTGGGTATAGTCCCCTAGGGGCCACTCTGCCTGAAGACAGTGGGGCCCCAGCCGAGGGCCCCACAGGGTCAGTCACTGGACAAGGACAGGGGCCCTTTGGTAATATGGCATCCTCCTGGACCCTGCCAACCACCAGGGGCCATAACATGGAGCAGCAGCCCCCCAGGCTCATCCAGAGGATGGAGAGCGGCTATGAGAGCAGCGAGAGGAACAGTAACAGTCCTGTTAGCCTGGACATACCTCTCAGTGAGGGACCCAATACTGCTAATGCACATAGGTACAGTAGAGTATATACATACTGCTAGGAAAGATTCCAGATGATAGTAACTCACATATCTGAAAAAGGTAGACTCACACAGACTGATAGCTACATAATGAACAGTGTATTGTATGACTGACTTCTCTGTCTTTCTCTCTCAGGGACACCGGTCTGAAGATGCCTTCCAGCTCCAGCTCAGGTCCATCATGGCGCACCGTGCCCAAGTCTAAAAGCAGCAGTGCTCTCCTGCAGGACGTCAAGGCTTCATGCAGGGGCAACAGCCACGTAAGCCTGGGTAGGTCTGAGTCCATCCGTGTGTGTGTGTGTTTCCCACAATGTGTGTGGGAAAGTGTATTTTTATGTGGGATTGTGACTGTTTTGGGGTGCATTCGGAAAGTATTCAGACCCCTTCCCTTTTTCCACATTTTGTTACATTACAGCCTTGTTCTAAAATTGATTACATTATTTTTTCCCCCCTCATCAATCTACAAACAACAGGTTTTTAGAAATGTTAGCAAATTTAATACAAATAAAAAACAGAAATACCTTATTTACATAAGTATTCAGACCCTTTGCTATGAGACTCGAAATTGAGCTCAGGTGCATCCTGTTTCTAATGATCTTCCATTGAGATGTTTGATTGGAGTCCACCTGTGATTGGAGTCCACCTGTGGTAAATTCAATTGACTGGACATGATTTGGAAAGGCACACACCTGTCTATATAAGGTCCCACAGTTGACAGTGCATGTCAGAGCAAAAACCAAACCATGAGGTCGAAGGAATTGTCCTTAGAGCTCCGAGACGGGATTGTGTCGAGGCACAGATCTGGGGAAGGGTACCAAAACATTTCTGCAGCGTTGAAGATCTCCAAGAAAACAGTGGCCTCCATCATTCTTAAATGGAAGAAGTTTGTAACCACCAAGACTCTTCCTAGAGCTGGCCGCCCGGCCAAACTGAGCAATCGGGGGAGAAGGGCCTTGGTCAGCGAGGTGACCAAGAATCCGATGGTCACCTGAGTCTCCTGAGTGGCGGAGTGGTCTAAGGCGCTGCATCGCAGTGCTAACTGTGCCACTAGAGATCCTGGTTCGAATCCAGGCTCTGTCGCAGCCGGCCGCGACCGGGAGACTCATGGGCGGCGCACAATTGGCCCAGCGTCGTCCAGGGTAGGGGAGGGAATGGCCGGCAGGGATGTAGCTCAGTTGATAGAGCATGGCGTTTGCAACGCCAGGGTTGTGGTTTCGATTCCCACGGGGGGCCAGTATAAAAAAAAATATATATATATATAAAAACACAAAAAATAAAAATACATAAACAAATAAAAATATATGTATTCACTAACTGTAAGTCGCTCTGGATAAGAGCGTCTGCTAAATGACTAAAATGTAAATGTCACTCTGACAGAGCTCCAGAGTTCCTCTGTGGAGATGGGAGAACCTTCCAGAAAGAAAACCATCTCTGCATTACTCCACCAATCAGGCCTTTATGGTAGAGTGGCCAGACGGAAGCCACTCCTCAGTAAAAGGCACATGACAATCCATTTGGAGTTTGCCAAAAGGCACCTAAAGGACTCCGATCATGAGAAACAAAATTATCTGGTCTGATGAAACCAAGATTGAACTCTTTGGCCTGAATGCCAAGCGTCACGTCTGGAGGAAACCTGGCACCATCGCTACGGTGAAGCGTGGCAGCAGCATCATGCTGTGGGGAGGTTTTTCAGTGGCAGGGACTGGGAGACTAGTCAGGATCGAGGGAAAGATGAACAGAGCAAAGTACAGAGAGATCCTTGATGATAACCTGCTCAGGACCTCAGACTGGGGCAAAGGTTCACCTTCCAAAAGGACAACGTCCCTAAGGACACAGCCAAGACAATGCAGGAGTGGCTTCGGGACAAGTCTCTGAGTGGCCCAGCCAGAGCCCGGATTTGAACCCGATCGAACATCTCTGGAGAGACCTGACAATAGCTGTGCAGCGACGCTCCCCATCCAACCTGACAGAGCTTGAGAGGATCTGCAGAGAAGAATGGGAGAAACTCCCAAAATACAGGTGTGCCAAGCTTGTAGCATCATACCCAAGAAGACTCGAGGCTGTAATCGCTGCCAAAGGCTCTTCAACAAAGTACTGAGTAAAGGGTCTGAATACTTATGTAAATGTCATATTTCCGCTTTAATTTTTTAAAATAAATTTGCAAACATTTCTAAAAACCTGTTTTTGCTTTGTCATTATGGGGTATTGTGTGTAGATTGATGACGGAAAAAAACGATATAATCCATTTTAGAATAAGGCTGTAACGTTACAAAATGTGGAAAAAGTAAAGGGGTCTGAATACTTTCCGAATGCACTGTATTTACATTGTGAACTCTGAGCAGATGGTTTATTTTAATTCATCGCTGTATCTCTGTTTGCTCAAAGTGTGATGTCACTCCTCACACCTCTTCCCCCTGCCTTGTCTTATAATGCTATTGAACAGGGAACATTATAGAAAGCTACGATATTAACGTGTGTGTGTGTGTCACACAGCAGGAGAAGGCCACAGCGAGCTGGACGAGCTGCAGGAGGAGGTGGCCAGGCGAGCGAGGGAGCAGGAGTTACAGAGGAGGAAGGAGAAGGAGAAAGAGGCCGCCATGGGCTTCAACCCCAGACCCAGCAAGTTCATGGACCTGGACGAGCTACAGAACCAGGGTAAGGCCCCAGACCAGACCCAGCCCCAACCTGGTGCTCAGCTAGAGGAGTTCCACTCTGAAGCTCATGAGTAACAGGCTTGGTGACCCATGTAGTACAGCATGTGGAAACCAGAAGAGAACAGGGTCAGGGTTCTGTATCAGTTGTTCTGTGGAGGCAGCCCTGTCCCACACTGCCTGGGTGTGTGTGTGTGTGTGTGTGTGTGTGTGTGTGTGTGTGTGTGTGTGTGTGTGTGTGTGTGTGTGTGTGTGTCTTTATGTAGCAGGTGTCTGAGTGCTCCATGTTTAAAGCACCCGGAGTGAGCTGCGTAGTGGGACTGCTGTTGTCCAACAAAAAAGAGCATTGTTCTCCCACCAACACAATTGGAAGTTTCCTCATTCAGAGGGTTAGAATGTGTGGCCGGCCAGTGGCCCAGTCACAGTGTAAAAGGATTAAAAAGCCTATTTGAATGTTCGCTGCGTTTGTAGTGGAGAGAAATCGGATGAACTAGTGGGGCTTGTAACAGTATTCACTCATTTAGGTCATGCGAGCCTGCTGCGATTCTGAAGTCAACAATAAGTCCTTAATCTTCAAAGGGTTGCAAAGACATATCATTAACTCAACCCCCCACAGTGTACCTTTTTTTTGTTTTAAATAGCTTTTTGGGATTGTTTAAAGAGCTTTGCTTTTGGTGTGGGTGTGCATATCTGTGTTTCTTAGGCAAAGGGGACGGCTATGAGCGGTGTGTGTCGGACGCTGAGCTACTGCTAGAACAGTCTCTGCGACTGGAGCAGACTGGCGAGGTGGCTGCCGCTCTGTCTGTGGTTAACAAAGCTGTATGTAAGTAGCCCTAACCTGCCTCCCTGTGCCTGCTGCCAGCCCAGCCGACCCACTATAACACTATACCACCACATACCTATCTACCTGTGTGTCTGTCTATGTGTGTCTCAGTTGGTTTCACCTGTGGGGGTATAGTGTCCTATATGACAAAGACCTACTTCCAGGCCACAGAGTCACTTGGTTTGAACCAGTCATATGACTATCTATAACAAAAAGGTTAAAGATATCCTCCAGGGATTTTTGAACTTTTACTGTTGAAAAGCGATATGCCAAGTATAAATACAGTAAAGTACACACACTAATAATAATAATAATATAATAATATGCCATTTAGCAGACGCTTTTATCCAAAGCGACTTACAGTCATGTGTGCATACATTTTTACGTATGGGTGGTCCCGGGGATCGAACCCACTACCCTGGCGTTACACGCGCCATGCTCTACCAATTGAGCTACAGAGGACCACACTAAGGGTAGACACAACTACAAAGTTCAAGGAGTAGGGCATTCAAGGAGTTGGTCTGATTAGAAGTTGTGATTTCATCGGCCTCCCCCTTTGCTTGAGGAGCAATAGAGAACAAAAGAGGGAAGTCCACCCCCTACTTGTGCTATGTCATGACTTACCTGGACCACCTATTGAGATGTCCCTTTTTTTAAGTAAATGAGGTGTTAAATGAGGTGAAAATGAGACTGGAGTGCTACTTTATGGTATACAGAATACTTGCTGCAATGCGTGTGCAACACGGTGCTCTATCGTCTCCTAGCGATAGTTTGTTGCAAAACCCTTTAGTGCCCGCAACTATAGCTCTTCTTTTATCCAAATATTTGGACATTTGTGCTTTCTGTTCAGTCAGACTTACAATAAGAGTCCTGAACCTAAAATAACCCCCCACAAACATGAGCAGGAGCAGTCTTGAATGAGTAATGACTAGGGGAAGGGACAATTTGGTCTGTCTAAACATAAGTTTGGGACGGCTGATAAGGCCAGCAGCCCTCTGCCTACCAACTGTCTCTGTCTGATGATAATGAAACGAGGCGAGTCGCCGGGGTGTTTACCCATCACCGTGGTTACTAGCCTGCCTGGCAGCGCAGAGAGGGAGGGGTCAGGGGGTGGAAGGGGGTATGGGAACCCATCGCTATGACAACCAAGTCTTCCCAAGGACAATGTGGCCTGGGTCTGTTATGTCAACATGGCAGTGAGTCTGTTGTTAGTGTGGTGTGTGTCTCTCTGTCTGTGTTTGTCCTCGTTTCCTAATGTCTCTGTGTATTGATGTGACATTCACAGTTTCACTGTCTCTGTCGTGAGCGTCTTGAATGTGTGTTTGATACTCCTGACTCATCCACGGAGGAATGCTCACACACCCAACTCTTTCTCTCTCACACGCACACACCCACTATTTCCCTTGTCAGCACCCACTAAACTCGTCTCACAAAGCCCATTCCTCCATTTCTCCCTTTAAGATCTACAGCAAGTCGAGTACTAAAAACGTCTGAACTAAAGATATTTCGCCCGCTAACCAAGACAAAGAGTTTGAAAAATACAATTTCTCAATTCAGCCCCATGATATGAGTCAAAATACCAAGGAACAGCCTTTATTTTCTTCTCAGTCTTCTTAGATATTGCGCCTAGGGAAGGGCTCAGCTTAAAACGATCAATATAATATTTTTTCCTTAACATAATTCACTTTGATTTGATTAATTTAACGTTATTCTATATGATTTAACCATTTGCCGTATGAACAGAATATTTTGTTAAGAGTCATTGTGGATCTTAATTTCCCCAGTGTGTATCATCAGCCTGTGTTCATTTTAATGTACAACACACACACATCCATTTTACTCACCAAGCGTGTTGCCTGTTTGTGTCCTCCCCCACCCCAAAACCCACCCACCCCTCCCAAACCCACCTCATTATTTCAACAGTCTAATCGTATTATTTAATTTTGTGCCAAGTGTTTTTGCATGCATCCCCATAATGCAGCTCTTTATTTTCTGCATTTTTATTTTTTTATTTTATGCTTTCCTTCCTTTTTTTTTCGCCCTGTAGCTAAACTCAGGCTTCCCATGCATGAGGGTGGCGCTAACACTCATAGCAGGACAGTGGCTGAGGCCCGGCTGCAAAAGTGCATAAGGAGAGCGCGGGGCCTGCAGCAGCGCATGCAACAGCAGCAGCAGGAAGACAGACCCCAGCAACAGGATCAGGAGCAGACAGAGGAGCAGGATCAGCCCTGTCCCTCTCCCCAGGGCCCCCCCAGGTACCAGCACTGTCTCCTGTCTGTGTCCTGTGACTCCCGTCCCCCACCTGACCTCACCTGTTCAGCCCACACCCGTGGCTGAGCTCCTCATGTGGCTCTGGAATGAGTGGAACAAGGGATCACACAGTCCTGGTTTATTCTTTAACATGCTAAATGCTTTGCAGGTAGTATAGGAAAAACACCATTGATTTGTACGTAGAAGGTGTGCTCAATGTGCATACAAACAAAGTGAGAAATGCTGTTTTCTTTTATTTAACCTAGGTTCTTTACGGTAGGCCTATGTATTTGGAGTTTTAACAGTGTGCTAATCTGATTCCTACTTCTAATCATTAATACAACATCATTTTTTCCTAACACACAATTTTACCCTTGTGTTTGAAGATTTTCAAATATTTGCAATGCCACCTCTTATTCAGTGAAAGTGTAGCTAGTGCTTCTATGTTGTTTGGAGGGTTGTGTGTGGGTGTTTACTGTTTAGTTATTGTGGAGGTTGCTGTGAGGCCAGGTCCTAGGGGGTCCACAGACACGAGTGCCTCTCCCAGGGGTCCAGTTCTGAGCCACCCCCGCCATCCCCTTGGCTCACCTGTGCCAAAGCTCTAAAGAGTCCATCTGTTACAGAAACATCACACACACACACACACACACACACACACACACACACACCCCCACACACACACTAAAGTTTTAGACCTAGAAAATGTGTAAGGTATACAGTCGTGGTCAAAAGTTTTGAGAATTTCATTTACGTCATTTAGCAGACACTCTTATCCAGAGCAACTTACAGTTAGTGAGTGCATACATAACTTTTTTTTATTTTCATACTGGCCCCCCGTGGGAATCGAACCCACAACCCTGGCGTTGCAAACACCATGCTCTACCAACTGAGCTACATCCCTGCCGGCCATTCCCTCCCCTACCCTGGCTATGACAGAGCCTGGATTTGAACCAGGATCTCTAGTGGCACAGCTAGCACTGCGATGCAGTGCCTTAGACCACTGCGCCACTCGGGAGTCATGACACAAGTATTGGCCTTCACAAAGTTCGCTGCTTCAGTGTTATGAGATATGTTTGTCAGATGTTACTATGGTATGCTGAAGTATAATTACAAGCATTCCATAAGTGTCAAAGGCTTTTATTGACAATTACATTAAGTTTATGCAAAGAGTCAATATTTGCAGTGATGACCCTTCTTTTTCAAGACCTCTGCAATCCGCCCTGGCATGCTGTCAATTAACTTCTGGGCCACATCCTGACTGATGGCCGCCCATTCTTGCATAATCAATGCTTGGAGTTTTTTTTTTTTGTCCACCCGCCTCTTGAGGATTGACCACAAGTTCTCAATGGGATTAAGGTCTGGGGAGTTTCCTGGCCATGGACCGAACATTTCAATGTTTTGTTCCCTGAGCCACTTAGTTATCACTTTTGCCTTATGGCGAGGTGCTCCATCATGCTGGAAAAGGCATTGGTCGTCACCAAACTGTTCTTGGATGATTGGGAGAAGTTGCTCTCGGAGGATGTGTTGGTACCATTCTTTATTCATGGCTGTGTTCTTAGGCAAAATTGTGAGTGAGCCCACTTCCTTGGCTGAGAAGCAACCCCACACATGAATGGTCTCAGGATGCTTTACTTCTCCGGACAAGGTGTTTTCCGGATGCCCCAAACAATCGGAAAGGGGATTCATCAGAGAAAATGACTTTACCCCAGTCCTCAGCAGTTCAATCTCTGTACCTTTTGCAGAATATAAGTCTGTCCCTGATGTTTTTCCTGGAGAGAAGTGGCATCTTTGCTGCCCTTCTTGACACCAGGCCATCCTCCAAAAGTCTTCGCCTCACTGTGCGTGCAGATGCACTCACATCTGCCTGCTGCTAATCCTGTGCAAGCTCTGCACTGGTGGTGCCCCGATCCCGCAGCTGAATCAACTTTAGGAGACGGTCCTGGCGCTTGCTGGACTTTCCTGGGCGCCCGGACGCCTTCTTCACAACAATTGAACCTTTCTCCTTGAAGTTCTTGATGATCCGATAAATGGTTGATTTAAGTACAATCTTACTGCAGCAATATCCTTGCCTGTGAAGCCCTTTTTGTGCAAAGCAATGATGATGGCACGTGTTTCCTTGCAGGTAACCATGGTTAACAGAGGAAGAACAATGATTTCAAGCACCACCCTCCTTTTAAAGCTTCCAGTCTGTTATTCTAACTCAATCAGCATGACAGAGTGATCTCCAGCCTTGTCCTCGTCAACACTCTCACCTGTGTTAACGAGAGAATCACTCTGCTGGTCCTTTTGTGGCAGGGCTGAGATGCAGTGGAAATGTTTTTGGGGGATTAAGTTCATTTTCATGGCAAAGAGGGACTTTGCAATTAATTGCAATTCATCTGATCACTCTTCATGACATTCTGGAGTATATGCAAATTGCCATCATCAAAACTGAGGCAGCAGACTTTGTGAAAATTAGTATTTGTGTCATTCTCAAAACTTTTGACCACGACTGTACATATTAGTATATAGTAATTTTTTGTATACAATACAAAATCCTCCTCTGTTTCAGAGCACAGGCATGTGAGAGATGCCTGGCCATGATTCACTAAACAGCCCATAACATGAGCCTCTTTCCTCTTCCTTCCTAGTGAACAGCCTGTCCCAATCCAAATACTGTTGACAGACGCCCAGGAGGAAGCAGTCCCGGAAGCCACCAGAAACACACCTTCTCCTCTTCACATTAAGCCTCTCCCCTCCAGTACAAACTCACTCCCTGAGCCCCTGAGCCACTCCCCTGTCGCTATGCCCCCGAGCCCTCACACAGGGTCACCCGCAGGGGGGTCCGTAGCGGAGGCGAGGGGGCGCTGGGAAGGACTGGAGATGTCAGGCGTGCTAGATAACTCCTGCCCTCATGTGAGACCCTTCCACAAGCACGCTGCCGTGTCCCTGCCTGCCCTGTGTGTGGACGGCTGGGACGAGAGCCTTACTGAGGGAGGCCATGACCAGACCCCAGCCCTGCCCAACCACCAGCCAGCTGCACCCTCACACTGGAACAGTAACCCCCCCGCCCAGACTCTGCCCACCCTTCGCCCGCACTCCAGGACACCCTCCCAAGTCAGCCACACCTCAGAGGAAAGGCGCGACGCCAACATGGAGGATGCCTACCCCAGACCGCCAGCCTTGGGCCACTCTCAGCCTCCTCCAGCCCATCAGAACCACAGCTCCCCTATCCCTATCTCCTCCAACACCTCCAGGCTCGGCCCTCCTCCTCCCCCTCCCACCCGTAACTGGTCCTGCTGGAGCCAGGACCAGCCGGCTGCCATCGACTCCCCATTCTACGCCCCTCCCACAGACTCCCACTGTCCCCCATCCGCCCCCATCAGACCAGGGCGGACCCCTTCCCCAGCATCTGGGAACTACAGGCCAGGTGCCGCCATGCCGGTGGAGCGCTGGGCAGAGAATGTGACCCGCTACTACAACTCCCAGGCTGCCCCTGTGGTGGGGTCGCCCTGTGAGGAGCTGTCGGAGCTGGACTCTCTGTACCAGGCGAGCCTGCAGGCCCCCAGCCTGCCCCGGGCCCCACGCGGAGTCAGCCCCCAGCCCACTGCCAACAAGCAACGTAAGTATACTCACTGATCAGTGATGTATATTACAACTGTAAAACAAAAAGCAATTTTTTTTTAGAGATGATGAGTGAGAAAATGTAAGTGGGAGAGAGCTGTCCATGACTAATACTGTGTATCTGTGTTTTATCTGCAGCGGCTAGGAAGATGTTGTCTGGGCTGGCTGCATCTGGCCGCTCCAAGACTCCCACAGCCGAGTTAGAGAGACATGCCTACAGAACGCCAGGCTACACCAGCAGCCCTACACAACACCCCAATGCCGGCATCCACAAGGTGTGTGTGCGTGCATGTGTTCGTTGTCCTACATGTGGCTGATTGTGAGTTTCAGGGCTGTGTGTGCTGAGGCATGTTCGAAGCTGTGTGTAGTGATGTGTGTTGAGGCTGATGATTTGGTGCAGATGTGTGAAGTTTGTATCTGAGTGATGTGTGTGGGTCAGTCCCTATGTCTGTACATGCATGTATTTGTGCAGGGCTTGACATTCAGGTAAATTTGCCAGTGGCACACCGGGTCAGTGGCTTTTCAAAGTTACTGGCCACAACATTGTAACCACTGGCCCATATTCTATTGGTGGTGTGGTGCAGCATAACAAACATGCATATTCATAACTGTTTTGATTGGATGCTAGGCTCTGATTATTATGAATGGTCAGACTGCAGTCTTGTTTTGTAAAGGGAGGACCTCGACTCATCATGATGACCTGTGATAACTGAAAAAAAGACACGGATACAAAATTTTGTTATAAATAATCATTTTATGAAAAGCATTTCATTGTATGAATTTGATTGCCTCATCCCCCCATGTTTCATTTCCTCCCCCCATTCATCTCAAACTCCTCAAGCTCTCTCTCTCCAGAGCCTCTTCTGTTGGCTGGTTCTGTCTTCCTCTCCAAGCAGTGAACCCCCACCACTTCAAAACAGCTTGCTCTGCGTTGAATTCATCAAGGTCTGGTCCCTCAATTGTGATGAACATGAGGTGGCTGAGCTGAGTTGTCGCCAGAGAGGACCTCCAGTCGGTTTCGATACGTTACATGCAGGAGAATCCCCTTTCGCAGACAGCTGTGCTGATGGCCATTGCGAGATAGATATCCACCAGGATGCCCAGGCACCTAAATCTCTTCTTCAAGTCATCAGAAAAATACAAAATTGAATGAGTTAATAGTGTTAACACTCATGTCAGTCAACTTTTAGCACAAAGCCCATATTATTCAAGTACAGCTTACCTCTCTGGAATATTTTCAGTGGCACCCTGCGGTTCTTGGCCCATATTTTATAGAGCCGGTACTCTGCCTGGACCTAAGCAGGAGTGACCCCCCTCCCGTGCCAAGAGCCCCAGGTAATGGAGGCACAGGACCTCCACATAATCTCTGCCATGGATGATAAAGCTCTCTCTGGAGTCCTGAGTGGCTTCAAGCTGTGGCCACGGACCATAGTCAAGCACTCAGAATCTAGCTATAAGGCTGTCAGCTGAAAGGTCCAGTAGCCTGGACTCCATGTGCTTGATGGTGGCTTCTCCATTTAGAATTAAACTTATTTGAACAACTATTTCCAACAACTATTTCCAACATAGTATGTCTGTATTTACAGCTTTCTGCAGCAAATGATCATTATTTACCTGTTACATTTGTTCTCTCCTGGCTGAGAGTGTCTTCCTCCTTCATCTTCTCCAGCTGGACCCCATGGAACATCCCAGTGGATGACACTTCTCAGCATGCTTGCCTGTTGGACTCCAGGTTCCAGTGAGATTCTCCTGATGTTATATAGACAATATATACAGTACCAGTCAAAAGTTTGGACACACTTACTCATTCCAGGGTTTTTCTTTCTACATTGTAGAATAATAGTGAAGACATCAAAACTATGAAATAACACATATGGAATCATGTAGTAACCAAAAAAGTGTTAAACAAATCAAAATATATTATGGCAAGAACAGCTCAAATAAGCAAAGAGAAAAAACAGTCCATCATTACTTTAAGACATAAAGGTCAGTCAATGCGGAACATTTCAAGAACTTTGAAAGTTTCTTAAAGTGCAGTCGCAAAAACCATCAAGCGCTATGATGAAACTGGCTCTCATGAGGACCGCGACAGGAAAGGAAGACCCAGAGTTACCTCTGCTGCAGAGGATAACTTAATTAGAGTTAACTGCACCTCAGATTGCAGCCCAAATAAATGCTTCACAGAGTTCAAGTAACAGACACATCTCAACATCAACTGTTCAGAGGAGACTGTGTGAATCAGGCCTTCATGGTCGAATTGCTGCAAAGAAATCACTACTAAAGGACACCAATAATAAGAAGAGACTTGCTTGGGCCAAGAAACATGATTAATGGACATTAGACCGGTGGAAATCTGTCCTTTGGTCTGGAGTCCAAATTTGAGATTTTTGGTTCCAGCTGCCGTGTCTTTGTGAGAAGCAGAGTAGGTGAACGGATGATCTCCGCATGTGTCGTTCCCACCGTGAAGCATGGAGGAGGAGGTGTGATGGTGTGAGGGTGCTTTGTTGGTGACACTGTCAGTGATTTATTTAGAATTCAAGGCACACTTAACTAGCATGGCTACCATAGCATTCTGCAGCGATACGCCATCCCATACGCCATTAGTGGGACTATCATTTGTTTTTCAACAGGACAATGACCCAAAATACACCTTCAGGCTGTGTAAGGGCTATTTGACCAAGAAGGAGAGTGATGGAGTGCAGCATCAGATGAACTGGCCTCCACAATCACCCGACCTCAACCCAATTGAAATGGTTCGGAATTAGTTGGAGCAAAGAGTGAAGGAAAAGCAGCCAACAAGTGCTCAGCATATGTGGGAACTCCTTCAAGACTGTTGGAAAAGCATCCCTCATGAAGCTGGTTGAGAGAATGCCAAGAGTGTGCAAAGCTGTCATCAAGGCAAAGGGTGGCTACTTTGAAGAATCTAAAATATAACATCTATTTTGATTTGTTTAACACTTTTTTGGTAACTACATGATTCTGTATATGTTATTTCATAGTTTTGATGTCTCACTATTATTCTACAATGTAGAAAATAGTGAAAATAAAGAAAAACCCTTGAATGAGTAGGTGTGTCCTACCTTTGGACCGGTACTGTGTGTTAGGTTCAGGTAAGTCAAGTTCAGGTATGGTGAGAAATGATTTCAGTGATGTACCGATGTGAACACATTTAAAACATGTTTTATGATTAAGTTCAGGTAAGTTATTCAGGTAAGTTATTTCACTGATTTGCTGATTTGAACACATTACCTATCAGGAGTAGGCTCATCTTGTTGAAACTGAAGGCTGAGTGCCTTCAGAATGTCCAATGTGAAGTTGAACATTCATGAAGTCCTTCAGGTTCTTGAGGATGTTGGTCGCCCTTCCCACCACAGCGTCACATGGATGGGGTGTCCGCTCAGGGCTTATCTGGTCCTCAAAATGTGCCACGAACACCGGGTAACTAGAACACAGAATATAGAGAAGAGGATTTCATGTTATTATGTTTGTTATTCATAGGGAATTGATCACAACAATGAAAATCAGAACAATAAAGATGCTGTCTGGTGTTAGATCAGCATCTTATGGAATCAACCTACTTTAGTTGCCCTGTGGACGTAGGGCAGTCACCTGGCCCCCTTGAGGTTTGTAGGCTTGACAACCTTTTCCTCCAGTGCCTCTCCCAGCATCCTCAGCTCCCTCAGTGCCTCTCGGGCAGTAGTGGTACATTTCACATTTTAGTCATTTAGCAGACGCTCTTATCCAGAGTGACTTACAGTTAGTGAGTGCATACATTTTCATACTGGCCCCCCATGGGAAACAAACCCACAACCCTGGCGTTGCAAGCGCCATGCTCTACCAACTGAGCTACAGGGTATATACCTGGTACTGCATGTGGAGAAACTGCAACAGCTCTTGCAGCTTCTTCATTAGTGGTTCGTCTTTGATGGAGTCAACCATGCCCAACTCCAGCCAGTGTGCCACACAGTGGATGGCAAGCAGGTGTTGTAGACCCCTCGACTTCAATTTGGCAGCTACCCCTGTTTTCTTCCCTATATTCACAGCGGCTCCATCGGCACAGAGAAAGACGAGCAGGTGTCTCCATCCTGGCACATCAGCCTGCTGAAAAAACGAAAGCATACACACAAACCAGGCAATTTGAAATTAAATACATGTGGGACAGGAATGGCGGATACCATTGTTTTCACTTTTCAGTAAATTAATGTACCTGAGTCAACTGCTGCAATGACCCCATCAGCATTGGCATGGGCCACGTCTTGGATGCCCAGAAAGAACTGCCGTACACTCCCCTCTCTAGTAAACTTGAGTTATACAATCTTGTTCTCCAAGTTGCCATTGTCTGTGGTCCCATCTATTATTAAGCTGAAGAACCTGGTGCTTCTCAAGTCATCCATCCATGGCTCTCTAAGCTGTTGAAATATGTCGACCATAAACCTGGGGGGGAAAAGTTAAAATCGTGAAATCATTTAGTGCTTACCTCCATTTTGTTCTTTTAAAACATTTTACTTAATGTTTCCATTTCCCATTCCAGAAACCTACCTTGCGCAGGCTTTGTCAGACAGGTAGCAGCTGGGCATGTCCGACCCCATCCTCATGTTCAGCTTTACAAGGTCCGCAAAGTCTGTGAAAGACTTATCCTTTATCACTACATAGTAGCTCATGTGGAACATGTTTTTCATTTGTTTAGCAAACTCCACATTCATCTCACCATTGCGGTGCACACCGGCCAGCACAGGGTTTGGGATGCGCTGACCTCTCCCTCTGCTCACAGACCTTGTGTCCTACGCTATTGGCGTGGGGGTCAAACCCAGTGCGTCTATCCACCTGCTGTCTTTTGAATAGTGCTGAATCCCAACAATCATAAAACAAAGATTGACAGGATGCTATGCTATTTGTCGACTAGCCTTAAAGCATGTTATCAAGGGGAAATTACAATCTATACATTTTCTCTTTTGTGCAGTCGTTGGGCACAATTAACATAGCTGTCAATGGGGGAATAAATGACACTTCTGCAGCGCATTCTCAAAACTTCCACTAGAGGGCATCAGTAAGCTGCTGATGGTGGAAACTGTACAGGGGGTACCGGTACCGAGTCAATAATGAACAGTGAGTAGCAGCAGTGTAAAAACAAAGGGGGGGAGGGGGTCAATGAAAATAGTCCGGGTGGCCATTTGATTAATTGTTCAGCAGTCTTATGGCTTGGGGGTAGAAGCTGTTAAGGAGCCTTTTGGACCTAGACTTGGTGCTCCGGTACCGCTTGCCGTGTGGTAGCAGAGAGAACTGAGTCTGGACTGGTGACTGGAGTCTTTGACAATTTTTGGGGCCTTCCTCTGACACCGCCTAGTATATAGGTCCTGGATGGCAGGAAGCTTGGCCCCAGTGATGTACTGGGCTGTACGCACTACCCTCTGTAGCGCCTTATGGTCGGATGCTGAGCAGTTGCCATACCAGGCGGTGATGCAACCGGTCAGGATGCTCTCGATGGTGCAGCTGTAGAACTTTTGGGGGATCTGGGGACCCATGCCAAATATTTTCAGTCTCCTGAGGGGGAAAGGCATTGTTGTGCCCTCTTCACGACTTTCTTGGTGTGTTTGTGATGTGGACACTAAGGAACTTGAAGCTCTCAACCCGCTCCACTACAGCCCCACTACATTTGAGAGATACCAAGTGCTCATTGTGCAAATGTATGTTTTCAATAAACATTGGAGACTAAATATAGCTTACATGATGTCAACAATCTAAGCCAACCGCTTCTGTTTTGCACCATATTTGTGCATGCGTCGGTTTTCTTGCTAAACAACCAACCCGTCTATAGCTAGGTTCTTATTATATACACTAACTATATTTCACTCACTTGTCTGCATAAACTGGCAGTGACCGGCAAGTCGTACAGAAGACTTTCCCTCTATCCTCATGATGTCCCAGCCAAGGCCAACATTCTGACCAGTAGCTAGGTTTCCATCCAATTGGCGACATATTTTCATGCGAATATTCTTGAATCCGCATGAAGAAAATATACGCATTTTTCCACTACACTGAACAAAAATATAAATTAAACATGCAACAATTTCAAAGATTTGCCTGAGTTACAGTTCATATAAGGAAATCAGTCAATTGAAATAAATGTATTAGGCCCTAATCTATTGATTTAACATGACTGGGAATGCAGATATGCATCTGTTTGTCACAGATACCTTTAAAAAAGAAGTAGGGCCATGGATCAGAAAACAAGTTAGAATATGGTGTGACCACCATTTGCCTCATGCAGCGTGACACATCTCCTTCACATAGAGTTGATCAGGCTGTTTATTGTGGACTGTGGAATGTTGTCCCACTCCTCTTCAATGGCTGTGCAAATTTGCTGGATATTGGCGAGAACTGGGACACGCTGTCGGTCCAGAGCATCCCAAACATGCTCAATGGGTGACATGTCTGGTGAGTATGCAGACCATAGAAGAACTGGGACATTTTCAGCTTCCAGGAAATGTGTACAGATCCTTGCGACATGGGGCTGTGCATTATCATGCTGAAACATAAGTTGATGGCGGCGGATGAATGGCACGAAAATGGGCCTCAGGATCTCGTCACGGGATCTCTGTGCATTGAAATTGCCATCGATAAAATGCAATTGGGTTTGTTGTCCGTAGCTTATGCCTGCCCATACCATAAACCCACCGCCACCATGGGACACTCTGTTCACAATGTTGACATCAGCAAACCCCTCGCCAACACAACGCCATACACTCATCTGCCTGGTACAGTTGAAACCGGGATTCATCCATGAAAAGCACACTTCTCCAGCGTGCCAGTGGCCATCGAAGGTGAGCATTTGCCCACTGAAGTCGGTTACGACGCGGAACTGCAGTCAGGTCAAGACCCTGGTGAGGACGACGAGCACACAGATGAGCTTCCCTGAGACGGTTTCTGACAGTTTGTGCAGAAATTATTCAGTTGTGCAAACCAACAGTTTCATCAGCTGTCCGGTTGGCTGGTCTCAGATGATCCCACAGGTAAAGAAGCCGGATGTGGAGATCCTGGGCTGGCGTGGTTACACATGGTCTGCGGTTTTGAGGCTGGTTGGACGTTCTGACAACTTTTCTAAAACGACGTTGGAGGCGGCTTATGGTAGAGAAATAAACATTCAATTCTCTGGCAACAGCTTTGGTGGACATTCTTGCAGTCAGCATGCCAATTGCACGCTCCCTCAAAACTTGAGACATCTGTGGTATTGTGTTGTGACAAAACTGCACATTTTAGAGTGGCCTTTTATTGTCCCCAGCACAACGTGCACCTGTGTAATGATCATGCTGTTTAATCAGCTTCTTGATATGCCACACCTGTCAGATGGATGGATTATCTTGGCAAAGGAGAAATGCTCACTAACAGGGATGTAAACAAATTTGTGTACAAAATTTGAGAGAAATAAGCTTTTTTGTGCGTATGGAACATTTCTGGGATATTTTTATTTCAGTTCATGAAACATGGGACCAGCACTTTACATGTTGCGTTTATATTTTTGTTCAGTGTAGCTAGGTTTCCATCCAAACATTTCATGCGGATGAATTACATGACGCATGAAAAAAGTCACGACTGGGCTGATGGAAACAGGATATGCTGGTACAATTTTATAAATGCCGACAGACAATCTTTTTGTGTCTGTAAAATTAATTATGTGAGAAATTGCAGTGGAAATGCCTTTATGCGCAAATATAGATATAATAACCATCATATCGAAGTAAACTTGGAGTCACGCAATTATATGTTGTGTGGTCCTCCCACTATGACTAGGGAAACCATGCAGTTTATGAGACTACATATGAAATAAGTTATGATGAACTTCACAGGGTGGTGAAAGTGTGCTTGATGCTCCTTTAAATATTGAGGGTCTTATTCTGGTGACATTACATTTACATTTACGTCATTTAGCAGACGCTCTTATCCAGAGCGACTTACAAATAATGATGATCGATGCTTGGCTGCCGTTTGAAAAATAAAAATAATATCGCTCTTATCCATAATAATCTCATAATTTAGGTAGCCTACCCGTACTGTATCTGCAAGCTTTTGTTTAGAACGCACCCAAGCCCAGACTTGGCACGTTTGCGATATAACGCACAGTAGCAGTGCGTGGGTAAAATCACTGGGGAAGCCAGAAAAAAAGCCATATTACAACCTATATGTTGTGATAATTGCGTTGTTTGCTCTATAACCTGTTAATTCATATGCCTTGCAACCGTGATATATAGGCCTAAAGGCCGAGACAATAAGAAGACACAGTGGCAGAATAAATTCAACCACACCTTTGTTTTATCACAAAAACGGATAGCAACCTCTGTCCGGTTTAGTCCACAAAGCATATTGCATGTAACAAACAGTTACATGACCTACAGCATGGTCAAGCAAGTTAATGTTTCCAACATTTTCGGACCACTAAACAACTATTGATTTAGAACCACAGAGAGTTACCACAAGTTTAAAAGAAAACAGAAGCTGCCTCCACTATTCCAGCACCATTTCAACTTCAACATTTCAACATCATCAACACCTCTGCTTAGTCTAGTACAGTGACAACTAAAAGATACCAAAAACTATTTAGTCCAATCAACGTAAGCTAAATATGATGTGGCTGTCCATGCTTCTAATTTGTGCGTGTTTGTGTGTGTGCACGTTCGTGCAAGTAGAAAAATATGTTGACTCACCCTACTTGTAGAGAAACGCCAATGCCATCCTCCTCTCTTTCATGTTGATGAAACAGTCTATCACTCTGTCATACAGTATACGCTTTTATATTTTGTTGTCCTAGGCTACCTGGCTAAAATGCTTGCTCGCTAGCCTAACCTCCATTCATGGGCAACGTTAGCTAGTTAACATTAGCCTTCTACATTACATTTACATTTACATTTACGTCATTTATCTAGCTACATATTTAACTTCCATCCTCTCAGACCAGGGGCAATGTATTAATTAATGGATAATTAATGTATTACGGAGAATTAAGTAATGTATTACCAAGAATTAAGTAAAACCACAAGTCCAAATCCCTATCTCCATCCATGGCTAATTTAGGAAAGGGCCAACTTTAGCTAGCTAGCTAGCCACCGGAGGACAACAACATAACGAGATGCAACAGTTCAAGTTGTTTCAGTCAATGATGTATGCTCTCAATGCAATTATTATAGGAGTGACGCCAAAATCCAAGCTGGCTTCCCATGACACTTTTTTAGCTCAACACTGATTGGCAAATTTTGTATACTTTTTTATCAAGGGAGGCCAAATGCTCGCTGGCTTCCCTTGCATTCCATTCAATGCTATGGGCGACAACAATGTCATACTCGTTTGGACCAGACAGCATCAGATAGATGGCCTACATGTAGAGAGACAGAGGGGCGCTGTTTCACTCGCTTAGTTGCTTTTTCCGGTGAGATAGATTCAGCCTCTTGTGAATTGAAGGAAAATTATGAAACACAGAGAGACTAAATATAAATGATTTAATGTTTTTGTATTTTTTTATTGGTCAACTTTTTTGGGAAGCCTGGCTTCCCTTGGCATCCATGATTACACGCCACTGATAACACAACAGTTTTTGTGACAAAACCATCAGTTGCGTTGAAAATGTGATGGAAACCCATTTAACTTGTATATTTCATTCAGTACATAGGAATTTAACTGCAAAAGTTATTTTGATGTGCACTACATCATCATGTACATAATTTTATCCACAATAAGTCAGTTTGATGGAAACACATCTCTGGTGGGAAAATGTGGATTTTGTTTTATGCAGACTTTAGAATATTCACATGAAAATCTGTCTCAAGTTGGACGGAAACCTAGTTAGTGGTGTGTTTCCAACAAATGTACTTTTTCGCATATGTTTTCATGTACTGAATAAAAATCTAAAATTAAATGTGTTTCCATCGCATTTTCAACTCTACCAAGCATCAATCATCATGTTTCCAGAATAAGACCCTCGATAGTTATTGGAAAGGAGCATCAAGATCACCGTGCACTTTCACCACCATGTGAAGTTCATCATAATTTATTCAATCTGTAGCCTAATAAACTGCATGCTTTCCCAAGTCATAGTGGAAGGACCACACACCATATCATCGCGTGACTCCAAGTTTACGTCGATAAGATGGTTAGGCATATTATATCAATATTTGCACATAAATGCATTCCCATCGCCATTTCTCGCATCATTATTTTTACCGAACAAAAAGATCCCATCACGTCAAACAAACAAATTATCAGTAGGCATTTATAAAATTGTACCACAATTTCCTGTTTCCATCATAGCTGTCGTGAAATTTCCTCACTCTTTTTTGCTCATAGTCCCTGTCATTTTCCTTTAGCTCATCCTCCCTCCTGCTTTTCTCTTTTTTACCAGGCACTTGGCACGGATAAGAAACATTGTTTCGGTTTCTCTATTCGTTCTCCCTCTCTATTTTCTACTATGATACACTGTAATTAATTTATGTTCGCCTTTCCCTTGTAGCCTAGTTTGTGTGCTTTAATTTTTTTCAATGTCATCTGACAAGCTGACAAACCCTTAAACCCTACCCTAACCATAACCCAAACCATAACCCTAACTTTAACCCTTACCTTAACCATTGGGGTAGGATCCCGGATAGCACGGACCATGATTGGCACGCTCTGATTCGGATCCTGACTGGACTGAATCCCACATCTATTTCTTAATGGGCTATTCATTGGATATGTATGCTATTTGACACAAATTTGAATGTGTTTTAACCCACACCTATATTTTATTTATTTATGTCTAATACATTTATATTTCTTCCTGTATTTAGCCAACAAGTGATCTGTGTAAATAATTGTCATGTCATGACAAGCAAGCAGCTCCATAGTGTAGGCCTACGTAAACCTTTCTTTGCTAATAACAACATCCCTATGTAGGATGTCTTATATTGTAAAAGACTGAAAAGCATGTAAAGGATTTTTGTTATGTTATTTTGGATTGCGCGTGCCGATATGAAACTCTGAATTGACAGGCTTCCTGCCTCGGCTGAAATTGGTCTGGCACGAGTAGCCAGGACGTAGCCTAGGCAACTGAGGCAGGGCTCACTCAAGACGGAATGGGAGAGTTTGACATTCATGCCTCTGCTTGGAAACTGAATGCTGATTGATAACAAGTGTGGAGTGTCTGACGTCAGGAAGATTGTCAAGGATTAAATACAAATATAAAATATTATTTGTCTGTTTTGGAGTTTGAAAATGTGCTGGCCCAAGCGGGCCATATGAAAGCTTGATTAACTGGCCTGGTGAGCTCGGCAGAATGTGCCAGGCCAGCGGGCAGCCCTGAATGCCGAGCCCTGTTGTGCATGCGTGTGTGTGTAGGAGTGTGTTTGACACAATGTGTTTGTTGTGTCCCTGTAGCCTGGGTCATGTGAGCAACCACAGGGAGATGACGAGAACTACAGTGCTGAGAACCTCCGCCGCATCGCCCGCAGTCTGAGTGGCACCGTCATAGGGGGACGACCCAAACTCCTCGCCCACTCCCGCAGCTTTGTGAGTCACACACACACACACGCACACACACAGTGTGCATATGTCATACACACAAACACAGAGCCTCACACGTGAGCCTCAGTTCCTGACTGGGAAAGGCCACAGCTGTCACTCCCACTCAGTGCTGTCTGTGTTACCTTGGGTGAGCACACCATTACATCATCATGTCATGTACCATCAATGTACCTCATCATCATCATCATCACACCTCCCTCCCAGTGGATGTGATTGTTTCATAATGTCATAATGCCATCTGGTGTTCACATAATACAACTGCCATGGTGTGCTGTAATAGAGCCCCTAGTGGTGTGATCTTCACTCAGCAAAATGCTAGAAGCGGCATTTTGTTAATTTAGTTCATCCATTAAGCTTTTAACCTTGTGTTCAGCTTACATTCTTTGGCTGAAGAACAAAGAACAGCACTAGACATGGCACTGTTGCATTATATAAATAGATGGTGAGGTTTGTAGTGCCATTGAATTCCTGACTGGTTTTGTTTTGTTTTCCTTTTCACTGAAGTGTGGGTCAGCTGTCCCTGTTTTAACTCATCTGTCTTCCTCTTATCCTCCTCTCCTTCCTGCCTCGCAACTGTTGGGCATTCTCACCTTATGGTGGATTTCTCTATTTTTCTCTCTTCTTCTCTCTCTCACCCTGAACCTTTACTAAAAAAAAGGAGCCCCCAGTTACCAGGATGCCAAAGCATACAGACTCCCGAGTCCCCGCACGTCACCCTAGCACATCCTCCCTGCACCCCCCTCCCTCCTCCACCCACCTCTCTCCATCCGAACCCCAACACCAATACCTCCACAACAACCATCACTACAGCCCCCCAGCACTGCCCCAGCACCCCCCTCAGCAGGCAGCACGGCCCCCCTCCACAGGGCCCTATCTGGGACGCTCAGGTAACCATCAGCCTCCTCGACCTCCACCACCTCCAGTCATCAGACCACAGCACCATGCTGGCCCTACCAGCCATGGGAAGTGGATCACATAACACTCACTTTGACTTTTATCCCTCTCATTGTCTATGTATGTCCGGTCATACTACAGGGTTTAGGTCATTTTCAATAATGAATTATATTTTCATGTAGGGGTAGAACAGTAGACTATGGCACAAAACAATGCGACCCATTTGCAGAACTTTGATTGTCCAGTGTGTTTCCCAGTGGGCCTCTACTGTGGTAGTCCTCTGCTGTGTTCTAATGATTTTCTGCCCCCACAGGAGGTCACCAGAAGGGAGACCAGTTTCTGGCTGTGTTTGACTGGGGTGAAGCTTTCTCCCGTGAAAACTACCACAGTGTTGCACTGAGCAACGGCACGCTTCCGCGGGCACCTCGCAGGGCACCTCCATCCTGGTCCTCCTCTCTCCCCCGGCCCAGGGATGGACCCAACCCGGGCCCTGGGTACTACAGCCGCACAGACACGGGCTATGCCACCCTCTCCCACCCCTGCCGCTCTGCCCCCCCTAGTGGCACCATCAATGGCTACAGGCAGCCCCCTCAATCCAGCAGGTCGAATGGAACCCTACCTTCCCGCCTACAACCCCAACACCACCGGCTTTCCAGCGAGACCTCCAACCAGCCCCTCCGCCTGGACGTACCCCCGGATGATGACTGGAGGACCCCCGACTACAGGATGGTACCACCGTCCATGCCCATGCGGCATGCCCACCACCTCCATCAGCCCACCCAGAGGCATGACCACCCCCGTATGAGGGCATCATCCCGTGGCCCCGGTAGTGCCCAGCTCTGTTCCCTGTGCCAACAGCTGCCCACCGAGCCCTCCCGTCACTACTGCCAGTCCTGTGGGGCCTACATGGCCCGTTTCCGGCCTGTCAGCTGATCCAGCTCACCGTCACCTTACAAACAGACCCAGTTTACTCCAAACACACACACCCTCTTTCTCTCACTGTTTCCCGTTGGGCTATTTGTAGAATGCAGTTAAGGAGACTCACAGCAATCTTGGGGCACATTGTTCTAGCAGATTGTGGTCCTTTCGTTTTCCATCAATTAATGTTGATACTATAACCCCACCCCCCATCCCACCCCAACCCTCTTTAACCAGACAGGCCAACCACTATATCTGGTCCTTAACCTGGTCTATTTCTATAGAGTTTATATTTAGCCTTTATGGCTGCTCGTCATCTAAGGTTATTTATAGATTATGTGATCCAGCATTTGAAGGTCACCGAGTCCAGGCTGGGTAGAAGTGGGGCTGCATAGTGTCAACTGAGGTAGATGGCAAGAGGCACTCAATGAATCAATCAATCAATCAATCAAATGTATTTATAAAGCCCTTTTTACATCAGCAGATGTCACAAAGTGCTTATACAGAAACCCAGCCTAAACCCCCAAAGAGCAAGCAATGCAGATGTAGAAGCATGTTGGCTCTGAAAAGCTCCCTAGAAAGGCAGGAACCTAGGAAGAAACCTAAAGAGGAACCAGGCTCTGAGGGGTGGCCAATCCTCTTCTAGCTGTGCCGGCGGAGATTATAAGAGTACATGGCCATTAAGGCATTCTGCTTCTGGGAGGTTAGGACACCCCTCATTCCCCCATAAACACATCAGCACCAACACAGCTGGAGTTTAGGGTTACACTGATGTTCCCAGGGGTCGCAAATTAACCCATTGTTTGAGGAAGCCCGTTACAGATGAAGAATGAAGATGGAAGTTGAGTTACATGGTGGGGATGAGGGCAAGGCAGAATGAGAGATACAGTTTAAGTTTTACAAGTTTTCTTGTCACTCATTAAAACTCTTAACAGGTGTGAAACAGTGAAATAGATGCATCATAAGGCTGCTTTCTCATACCAACCCTTCTCTGTCTGGATAGACGATACAATGTATACTGTATCCTCAATGTATACTGACACTAAAACAGGACCCTCTGAGCTCTCAGATGTATTTACTTACTGTATTACTGTATTTATAATTTTTAGGGAGCTCTGGGTAAGTAGTGTATATATGATCAAACTAATCTATCGGCCTAACCTGTATATACTCTGCCATAGACCTGCTGTACTTTGCATTCTCTCAACTAGCTAGCACTGTCTGGTGACTAGAGCCCTCTTGCAGAATGGGCCTGTGTATCTCTCAGTTAGAGAGGCTTTTCACAGCCCTGCAGCTATGCATGGTTGTTCAGCAGATCTATGACTGAGGGAATCACTCGGCTTCGTGTACAATATAATAAGTATATATGAGATTTAGAGCAATGAATTTACTTAACTGCGTTAACACAAGTTTAGTGCACTTTAGAAGTGTTAGGATAATTGTATCTGTTGCTGTTTTAATTCTATTGACATTTCTCCCATTGTTACGGGAGACGCTCAATGTTAGCCTATTTTTGTACTTGTGTAAGTTAGATGGTGATTCTGAGTGCTAAGGAGGTACAGTACAGAGGTTTACACTCTTAGAGAAAACGTAATGACAGTGTACACATCTGTGTTTTAGGATACTTTTAAAGAGAACATAATGGGAACTGACTATAAAACTGTCAATTCAATGGCTTTTAACAAATCTTACTAGTTGAATCTTGAATGCTAGAGCCATTTTTCTTGATCTTTTATCTTTGTGATGCGCTATGACCGGAGATGGTTAGTTTAATGTTCCTAATTCAAATCTCACCCCAGACATTACTAAGATGCTGATTTATAGCTCTGAAATACAACAAAAGCCAACTTTGCCTAGTTTTTGAGGCAGACTTTAGATCTGATGTAAACGTATGGATCATTAGAGTCCCAATTACAGTGAAGTTGCTTTTTTGACTTGTGAGGAAAAGCAAGCTACATCTTACAAAATACAGTTAGGTTATCTACAATCTGAAATGAAGGAAATTACAAAATTATGTTTTGTTGCTATCTACGATATTGCTGATTTGTTTTGGAATATTTTTACACTTATCTTTCTACAATGTAGATATGACTGAGGGAATATGAAGAGAATGGAGCTTATGGAAGAAAGGTTTTGAGTGTCTTAATATAAAACAACTTCTAAAATCATATAGTTAATGCAGAATTTAGGATGCACAACTGTTGTGCAATTCATCGGGTGTGAGTGGTGTTGGCCTTCTTTAGGGAAAACAGTCTCTGAAACTGAAATGTAACTGGATTGTTGCAGATGTTAAACACTTAACCAAAGAGTGCCACTTTAGTGAGAGTCATTTTAATGAAAAGGAATGAATCCTTAGTTTGTGTACCTTATGCAACACTGCCCCCTCGTGGATTACCAGTAGAACAGAAGGTAACTGATGTGTCCATTTTATTTTTTTAACATGCTAATAAATAGATACTGCGACAACTGAACAGTGTAAATGTGTGTACAGATAATGATAGCCTTCAACCTTAAATGTTAAAAGGATGGGTTTTCTTGGTAGTATAAAGGAAGGGTTGACAGATTTCCATTTTGGACTTTGTTTGTAAATGATGTGCTAGCAGATGGAACTTGTATTTTTGCAATAAAGTTGTTATAAATTGCTCCAACCAGGAGCAGAGTATGAAGATTGTCTGTTTCTTTGTGACTTTGCTATGCTGCTCTAATCTCTTGCACTAAAAACGTTAATTTAAGGAAGTTGTAGGCTACAACTAGGCCCCAAAGTTCTTCCCGGACACTAAAATTATTTTTAGCTTCCGCTTGTGGCCAATAAGGGTGATAATGACTGTACAACAACATCCTGCTCCCTCCCTTTGTAAAACCCCCTAAAGCACCCCAATTTGAGAATTTTGGAAAAGGTAAATAGGAAGAAAAACAAACTTAGTGCTAGCTGACTTGTACCTCGGATGACAGGTCATGTGTGAATGCCAGTTTTTGCATGACAGCAACATTTGGCTCAGAGAGCTTTGGCAGTTCCTTGTCCTCACACCTCTGCTCTCCTCTTTCCTGCAGGTGCATCTGCAACATTGTCTTGAGCACATCAGATGCACTGACGCTCCTACCATAGTCCTCTGGCTGCAGGTCCAGATGTCTCAAAGCCTCCAGTAAACATCCATCCACAAGCATGCAGACCTCTAGAAATGTATTTAGATATGAGAGGAGGACCTCCCTCCTCATTTCTCCTTCGAGTGAAGGTAAGAATTTGCTCCACCATGCTCTCATGTAGAAGTGTGAGCGACTACTTCATGGCTGAAAAACTCCACATGTCCTTGAAGAACTCCTTAAGGGTCAGCTGGATGATGGAGAGGGTTGGTTCGCAGGCTGAACTGCAATCTTCTTGAAGGAGCCATTTCTCTCCTGAGTGGGGTAAATACTGGTCGGTCCACATTTGCGTTTGGTAGCCACTGCAGATTGCACTCCAGGACCATTTTCTCTTGCTCCTTTTGCTCTGGGACCTTCTTCTCTTGCTCCTTTTGCTCCGGGACCTTCTTCTCTTGCTCATTTTGCTCCGGGACCTTCTTCTCTTGCTCCTTTTTCTCTGGGACCATCTTCTCTTGCTCCTTTTGCTCTGGGACCTTCTTCTCTTGCTCCTTTTGCTCCGGGACCTTCTTCTCTTGCTCCTTTTGCTCTGGGACCTTCTTCTCTTGCTCCTTTTGCTCCGGGACCTTCTTCTCTTGCTCCTTTTGCTCTGGGACCTTCTTCTCTTGCTCCTTTTGCTCCGGGACCTTCTTCTCTTGCTCCTTTTGCTCCGGGACCTTCTTCTCTTGCTCCTTTTGCTCTGGGACCTTCTTCTCTTGCTCCTTTTGCTCTGGGACCTTCTTCTCTTGCTCGACTCCATGGTGACCATGACATTTCACCTTGTCTATACAGGTAACACTATTTCCTTTAAATCAGTTCTTCTTACCTATTTAAGAGAAGTTCATCTCCACAGCTGATCAGCTTCTGTCTAAGTTGAGGCAAGGTGATAGATGAGGCAGAGTTTTAGACGAAAGAAAGACCCTCAGTCAAGGTCCATAAAGTTTATTTTCATTGCATCTTCCTGCAAATAACCCTATAAATACAAGTTCACAATGAAAAGAAAAGAAAGAGTGAAAAGAGGTCACTTGTACCCCAGTCAAAAACAATCGGAAATCCAGGATTGGTACATCCATTGGTACATCCATCTTCACAGCTCTGTCTATGAATTTGAGAGTGGTTTCATTTCTCCAGCACCCTTTCTTAGCTGTTTACCAAAAAAGGTGGTGGGGTGACCACTTTGTTGTTTTTCCAAATGCCGAATTGCTGCTTTCATCTCTCCCATTTGGCTTTTGAAGATGTGGAAAATCAGGTTACTCTAGGGATACAGTATGTTCCCCTCTCCCAGTGAGGCTTATTGGCCAATAGAGATGTGCACCAACAGTTCTGGGGCAAGTGGGTCAGGACACTGTCAGCCTCCCTGGTGGTGTTTGTGTCAGGTGCTAGTCATGCTGAAGCCCTGAGTCCACTGGGGTGGAAGCGGTCCCATTGAGAGGGAGGATCAGTACCACCTGATGATGCTGTTATTAGTGCATGATGATGATGATGCTGTTATTAGTGATGTACAGCACGTATTATTTGATGTGGTATGACATTGCCTGACAATAATTGTGGCTACACCTCTTTCTAACCTCATACACCTCTTTCTAACCTCATACACCTCTTTCTAACCTCATACCCTATTACACCACTGTTACACCACATAATTAAATATCTTTATTGTAAGCACATCCTGCCTGTGGCCCCAGGGACTGTAAGTCGGCACAGTTCTCTTCAAAGGTAAATATAACTAATCCATGGTAATCAGCAGTGGCTCAGTGGCTTTAATTAAAAATGAACTTTTAGTCTGTAGTCATGTTTAGTCTAGTTTTTTTATACTGAACAAAAATATAAATGCAACATGCAACAATTTCAAAGAATTTAATGAGTTACAGTTCATATAAGGAAATCAGTCAATATAAATAAATAAATTAGGCCTTAATCTATGGATTTCACATGACTGGGCAGGGGTGCAGTCATGGGTGGGCCTTGGAGGGCATAGGCCCACCCACTTGGCAGCCAGGCCCACCCACTGGGGAGCCAGGCCCAGTCAATCAGAATGAGTTTTTCCCCACAAAAGGGCTTTATTACAGACAGAAATACTCCTCAGTACCCCCCACACCCTCCGTAAGACGATCCTGCAGGTGAAGAAGACGGATGTAGAGGTCCTGGGCTGGCGTGGTTACACGTGGTCTGTGGTTGTGAGGCTGGTTGGACGTACTGCCAAATTCTCTAAAACGACGTTGGAGGCAGCTTATGGTAGAGAAATGAACATTCAATTATCTGGCAACAGCTCTGGTGGACATTCCTGCAGTCAGCATGCCAATTGCATGCTCCCTCAAAAACTTGAGACATCTGTGGCATTGTGTTGTGTGACAAAACTGCACATTTTAAAGTGGCCTTTTATTGTCCCCAGCACAAGGTGCACCTGTGTAATGATCATGCTGTTTAATCAGCTTCTTGATATGTCACACCTGTCAGGTGGATGGATTATCTTGGCAAAGGAGAAATGCTCACTAACAGGGATGTAAACAAATTTGTGCACAACATTTGAGAGAAATAAGCTTTTTGTGCTTATGGAAAATTTCTGGGATTTTTTATTTCAGCTCATGAAACATGGGACCAATACTTTACATGTTGCGTTTATATTTCTGTTCAGTGTACTTTCACTCAGAATAACTAGCCTGTTGGATGTCTGTTTCTGCTCACTTGTCAGGTTGCTAGGGGGCCGGACACCCAACAGCCCTTCTGCCTGCTCAGGTCAGAACCTCCTCAGTCTCTCTCCAAGTGGACATGTGTGATGGAGTGTGTGGACAGAATTGAGTGTGTCTATTGTAACTTGTTGTGTACTTATACTAGTTATTGGTTGTAGTTATCATTGCTAGTTCTTATGATGGCTTTGTTGTAAACATCCTCAGGTAGTGCTCATATTTATACAGTCCTTTGCTTGTAGATTGCTCTAGTTTGCTATTCACTGTTTAACTCCCCATTGAGTTGTATTGCTATCTTTATATATTCATTCATCTCTCTTTTGTACAGAACCACATCCATCACATTATGTCCTCTGGAAATAAAGTTCCCTCTTGTGTGTAACTCTCTGTGAGGTTGCCTTATTCCTCTACCCGGAGTCACAGACCAACCCGACTGAAGAGCTGCTCTCTCTACATGGAAAAGGTGGCAGTGAGTCACAGACCAACCCGACTGGAGAGCTGCTCTCTCTTACATGAATCTTGGCTTGACAATGACAGCAATGGAGTTGTAAAGAGCACACACAGATCTGGGACCAGGCTACAGAATACTGGGATTTTGGGGGGAATATTAGATGCAAAATCTTCATACTAGACACTAACAGACCTCAGTCTGCTGATTGTCTAACACTGTGTGTGTGTGTGTGTGTGTGTGTGTGTGTGTGTGTGTGTGTGTGTGTGTGTGTGTGTGTGTGTGTGTGTGTGTACGTGTACGTGTGTGTGTGTGTGTGTGTGTACGTGTACGTGTGTGTGTGTGTTTGTGTGTGTGTGTGTTTGTGTGTGAAATCAAAGTTTATTTGTCACGTGCACAGGATACAGCAGGTGTAAACGATTCAGTGAAATGCTTACTTGCAACTTCTTCCTCAACAGTACAGTATCAATATAAAAAAGATATATACAACATGTAAATAGAAAATTTATCAAAATATATATATATATATATACAGTACCAGTCAAAAGTTTGGACACACCTACTCATTCAAGGGTTTTTCTTTATTTTTACTATTTTCTACACTGTAGAATTGTCACGCCCTGGCTCTGGGGACTCTTTAATGTTGAGCCAGGGTGTTAGTTCCTATGTTTAGTTGTTCCTTGTTTTCTGTCTAGATCGTTTAGATCTATGTTGGCCAGGGTGGTTCCCGATCAGAGGCAGCTGTTGCTCGTTGTCTCTGATTGGGAACCATACTTAGGCAGCCTGTTTTGCACAGTTGATTGTGGGATCTTGTTCTGTATAGGTTTGTGTTGGTGAACCTTTAGACTTCACATATCGTTTTGTTGTTTTGTTGTTGGTGTAAAGTACTCATTAAAAGATGTACGCCTATCACACTGCGCCTTGGTCTGCCTCTAATAACGATCATGACAAGAATAATACTGAAGACATCAAAACTATGAAATAACACATATGGAATCATGTAGTAACCAAGAAAGTGTTAAACAAATCAAAATATATTTTATATTTGAGATTCTTCAAATAGCCACCATTTGACTTGATGACAGCTTTGCACACTCTTGACATTCTCTTAACCAGCTTCATGAGGTAGTCACCTGGAATGCATTTCAATTAACAGGTGTGCCTTCTTAAAAGTTAATTTGTGGAATTTCTTTCCTTCTTAATGCTTTTGAGCCAATCAGTTGTATTGTGACAAGGTAGGGGGGTATACAGAAGATAGCCTTATTTGGTCAAATACCAAGTCCATATTATGGCAAGAACACCTCAATTAAGCAAAGAGAAACGACAGTCCATCATTACTTTAAGACATGAAGATCAGTCAATACGGAACATTTCACGAACAAAAGTTTCTTCAAGTGCAGTCGCAAAAACCATCAAGCGCTATGATGAACCTGGCTCTCATGAGAACCGCGACAGGAATGGAAGACCCGGAGTTACCTCTGCTGCAGAGGAGAAGTTAATTAGAGTTACCAGCCTCAGAAATTGCAGCCCAAATAAATGCTTCACAGAGTTCAAGTAACAGACACATCACAACATCAACTGTTCAGAGGGGACTGTGTGAATCAGGCCTTCATGGTCAAAAAAAACAAGTTCTCATTTACAACTGCGACCTGGCCAAGATAAAGCAAAGCAGTGCGATAAAAACAACAACACAGAGTTACATATGGGGTTAAAACAAAACATAAAGTCAAAAAATACAACAGAAAACATATATACAGTGTGTGCAAATGTAGCAAGTTATGGAGGTAAGGCAATAAATAGGCTATAGTGCAAAATAATTACAATTATTATTAACACTGGAATGATAGATGTGCAAGAGATTATGTGCAAATAGAGATACTGGGGTGCAAATGAGCAAAATAAATAACAATATAGGGATGAGGTAGTTGGGTGGGCTAATTTCAGATGGGCTGTGTACAGGTGCAGTGATCGGTAAGATGCTCTGACAACTGATGCTTAAAGTTAGTGAGGGAGATAAGAGTCTCCAGCTTCATAGATTTTTGCAATTCGAATTGCTGCAAAGAAACCACTGCTAAAGGACACCAATAAGAAGAAGAGATCTGCTTGGGCCAAGAAACACGAGCAATGGACATTAGACCGGTGTAAATGTGTCCTTTGGTCTGGAGTCCAAGTTGGAGATTTTGGTTCCAACCGCCGTGTCTTTGTGAGACGTGTATTTCACACCGTAAAGCATGGAGGAGGAAGTGTTATGGTGTGGGGGTGCTTTGCTGGTGACACTGTTTGTTAGTTATTTAGAATTCAAGGCACACTTAACCAGCATGGCTACCACAGCATTCTGCAGCGATACGCTATCACATCTGGTTTGGGCTTAGTGGGACTATCATTTGTTTTTCAACAGGACAATAACCCAACACACCTCCAGGCTGTGTAAGGGCTATTTTACCAAGAAGGAGCGTGATGGAGTGCTGCATCAGATGACCTGGCCTCCACAATCCCCCGACCTCAACCCAATTAAGATGGTTTGGGATGAGTCGGACCGCAGAGTGAAGGAAAAGCAGCCAACATGTGCTCAGCATATGTGGGAACTCCTTCAAGACTGTTGGAAAAGCATTCCAGGTGAAGCTGGTTGAGAGAATGCCAAGAGTGTGCAAAGCTGTCATAAAGGCAAAGGGTGGCTTTTTGAAGAATCTCAAATATAAAATATATTTTGATTTGTGTAACACTTTGTTGTTTACTACATGATTCCATATGTGTTATTTCATTGTTTTGTAAAAAATAGTAAAAAGAAAAGAAAAACCCTTGAATTAGTAGGTGTGTCCAAACTTTTGACTGGTACTGTATATATATAAATTAATAAAAAGAATGTCAATGCCAGTAAAGAAAGAGCACAACAATATACAATACACTATATACAAGAACAATATCAATAACGATGGCAGAGGTACTGGTGATAGTTGAGGTAGTTACATGCATATAATCACGGGTAAAGTGGCTGAGCAGCAGGATCAATATAATAAATAGTAACAGCAACATATATGGGGATTGTGTGTGTGCATGTGTTTGTGTGTGTGTGCAAGTGTGTATGTGTGTGTGTGAGCATCAATACAGTGGGGAGAACAAGTATTTGATACACTGCCGATTTTGCAGGTTTTCCTACTTACAAAGCATGTAGAGGTCTGTAATTTTTATCCTAGGTACACTTCAACTGTGAGAGACGGAATCTAAAACAAAAATCCAGAAAATCACATTGTATGATTTTTAAGTAATTAATTTGCATTTTATTGCATGACATAAGTATTTGATCACCTACCAGTAAGAATTCCGGCTCTCACAGACCTGTTCGTTTTTCTTTAAGAAGCCCTCCTGTTCTCCACTCATTACCTGTATTAACTGCACCTGTTTGAACTTGTTACCTGTATAAAAGACACCTGTCCACACACTCAATCAAACAGACTCCAACCTCTCCACAATGGCCAAGACCAGAGAGCTGTGTAAGGACATCAGGGATAAAATTGTAGACCTGCACAAGGCTGGGATGGGCTACAGGACAATAGGCAAGCAGCTTGGTGAGAAGGCAACAACTGTTGGCGCAATTATTAGAAAATAGAAGAAGTTCAAGATGACGGTCAATCACCCTCGGTCTGGGGCTCCATGCAAGATCTCACCTCGTGGGGCATCAATGATCATGAGGAAGGTGAGGGATCAGCCCAGAACTACACGGCAGGACCTGGTCAATGACCTGAAGAGAGCTGGGACCACAGTCTCAAAGAAAACCATTAGTAACACACTACGCCGTCATGGATTAATCCTGTAGCGCACGCAAGGTCCCCCTGCTCAAGCCAGCGCATGTCCAGGCCCATCTGAAGTTTGCCAATGACCATCTGGATGATCCAGAGGAGGAATGGGAGAAGGTCATGTGGTCTGATGAGACAAAAATATAGCTTTTTGGTCTAAACTCCACTCGCCGTGTTTGGAGGAAGAAGAAGGATGAGTACAACCCCAAGAACACCATCCCAACCGTGAAGCATGGAGGTGGAAACATCATTCATTCAATATGTACCACCTTCCACTGCAGATGCGGAATTGTATCACCTTGCTACCCAAGGCTTATACTTGTGACATATAGTTAAATGCATTAAAGAGGAACAATGGGTACATATTGAAGATGCGCATGCTCATCCCCAGAATCTTTTTACGTTTCTATTTTCAAAGGATAAAGCTAAAAACATGAACAACTTCAGACCTTAGAGATATGGAAAAACATGGTTGTGTTTTGTTATACCTCGGGTAGGGGTATTTCAACATTTTGGGGGCCTTGCCACTAGCCTAGTAGTCGAAGACACATCTGGTACGGATATCCTTGAAGTGTAAACAAATCCTGACAACAAAAGCTATAGATTAAGCCAACGTCAAGGTTGTCCTGCCCTCTAAAAAGAAATCACACCGGGCAGTTGAGGTAGTAATTATGGACAATGATAGGCCTACCTCTACAATTCATCCAGAATTAAGATCATGGTCTTGTTGGCACTGTGGTCGGATGCCATAGTTCCATTGAAATTAGATAACGCATAGGCCTATAGAAATAAATATATTTATTAAGAGATATCGTCCAGAATGAGAGAAAAAGGGTTCTCCCGTTCCCACGTCCAATGCCAGCGAAAAATGTAAATGTCATTTAAATGTGGGCCTCCACCCTCAACTCCCTATCCCATTCCCCCCAGCCCAACATGTCTCCATCCAACCACGTTGTGCCTATCCAAAAAAGGGGTTAAATATGTGTGTGTAGACATAGACACAATCCCTTGTGTGAATAATGGGGAAAACGGGTTGTAACACCACAACAGATGAGCTAGCTGTTGCAGTGTGACAGGTACAGTTGTTGACATGGGATGTGTGTGTGAGTGCCTCTGGCCAGGTTCCTGGTCTGCAGCTATCAGAGAGGATCAGGCCAGGTGAGGACCAACTTTCTCCCCAGGCAGCGAGAAGATAGACTGCAAAAGTCAAGACTGCAGGTGTGAATACTCTCTGTAATCTGCTGTTCATGCTCCCAGGTGATTTGATTGATATAACGTTTCGACCCTTAGGTCTTCATCAGCCAGTGAAGCCTTACGGGTCGAAAAGTTGTATCAATAAAATCACATGGGAGCATGAACAGCAGTGTGCTGCGTTTTCCTTTTTTATTTTTCAGTTCGCCCCTCTCAAGCACCTGCAAAAAAGTACCTAGATGTGCATATGCTCTTCAGCTTTTGTACTCTCCCATGTGTAGCCTATTGACTCTCACAACTGGTCTGGCACACCAATCACACTCTCTTTAAAAGCATTTTTCAACATAATGACTATTAAAGTTAGTGCAGAGTGCTCGACTATTAATGTTAGTGCAGAATGCTCTATTGCCCAACATTATGAGAAAGTGTGCCATCATTACAGTACAAGGGTGGGGAGTGGCAACTCAGAGCGAGGACATTGAGAAAAAAGAGAGCATGTGCGGCTTTCTCACTTATATAAATATGTCCATGTAAAAAAAAAAGTACTATTAGGGTTGGGTGGCACGCGCGCAACCGCCTATGGAGCTCCATCCTCTTCTGCGGTTGTCAAACTGTGTTTTATACCACCGTGTCTCACCGACTACCAATATCAAGACCCATAACCAACGTAAACTGTTACAGTCAACATTTATATCGAGAATCGATAACTTTCCAAAACAGATTCCCACTGTGGAGCCAACAAGAGAAGTTATCTCATCTCCTGGGTGTATTTGCCTCTTGCTGGAACACGGACCGGACAGCTTTGTGTGTCAGTACTCCGGGCTATTTTCTCTTTTCCCACCTACAACCCATGTCGGGTGGCCTGTCCGTCCTTGATGGCGCGGGAGGAGCGATGAGCGGCGCCCTGCGTTCGGTTCGGAAGGGCATCTCGTGTCGGTTCCAGGACCCGAACTGCACGCGCATCGTGGAGACGCCTTCCTCCTGGAGCGACACGGTGGTCAATGAGTACCCGCTGGTGGACCTGCCGTCTGTTACCACCTCTGTAAGTGTTTCACCTGTTTATTCTGCCCCAGGAAAATGAAATAAATAGTCGAAGTAGCCTGATCATTCATGCAGGACATACGTTTGGGTTGAGTGGTTTGGTTTGGTTTGAGTAAGGTTGTAAGAATTTGCTATGATTGTACATGCTGTTCCTCATGTCAAATTATTTATTTCAATGACTGATGAAGCTATAATTTCTTAATGACATTGCCTTGTCTTGTTCAGAAAATCTAAGTAGATCAACAATTCAGATGGACATACATAAAAATAACGGATATTTTTGCATGATAGGCACATTAGGCCTACAGGGAAAAAGCTCTCTCTTGACAGCTGTTCTGAAATGCATGAATACCATTCTTCTCTGGGGGCAGATCTGACTTATCAAAAATGCTTATACATTCACCCTGCAATACAGAGTGTCCTGTTCTACAGTGCATATCTGACTAGAAAATGAAAAGTAAGCAAGATGTTCATAACACTTACAGTCAAATAGTATAGTGTGTGTGTTTGTGTGTGTATGTGTGTTTCATAGTTATTTGTGTGGTATTGAATGTAACTGTCTAGCTTGCATTCTCATCTGTCTTACTAAATTGTTCTTAAAGAATGTACCCACAGTGTAAATACTAATGCTGAGCTTTTTTATCTAAGGGTAAATGAGGTGCAGAGCCCTTTTGGTGGGTAAATATCACCTGCCAACTTTGATCAAATATCAAGATGGCTTTCTGTACATTCTGATGGCATTTCCCTGTGTTGTTAGTCTGTCCCTGTCACTGAGATGACACAGCTGTGAGGGATTGCATTCAGATAAGGGATGTCTGAGCATCACAATAAGACAGACCGCACAACTTCAATCAGAACCATCCTGTCAGTGTAGAAATTCTTGAAACAAACTGAGTTTAATTCAAAATAATTAAAATAATGTCCTGAATATATTTGTTTTACTTTCATGCTGGAATTTGATGTGAATGTTTTCATTCAGTGATGGCTGATTAATTTTAGCTGCACCCTCCTGCTTTCCCTCCCATATCCCTATCTTAGCTCAACATACAGCATTGCATCAAATCCCTTCACAAAATAAAAAAACATGTTAATTCTGGGGTTTATGGTTTTCATTTTGTCCACACGCACTTAAACTGCCTCCGTCAACTTTCGAGAGAGAAGTCTCCATGGCATACACAGACAGATGCTGAGTGGCTCGAGCGTTGCAATATATTGTTGGGTTTTGCATAGAAAGAGCACTTCATTGATATTGTGGAACAATAGCAGGACTGTCAGTTTGTGATTAGATGTGCACTTGGGAAAATGTACCCGTCCCTCTTCATTCCTGAAGGAAACGAGGCACTGCAGAAGGTTGACAATTTGTGCAATACAAAAAAAATATTAAATGTATATTAATAGACAGAAATTAATTCTGTATGCCCCATAGGCACTTGACATGTCTGATTTCTTGTGGCACTTCTGCATCTGTAGCCAGACATAATGATATCGCCGGCGGCTGTTGGAAAATGGGTTAGTGGCACTCGAGAATCACCATGTCTATCGTGTGTGATTCACATAAACGTGAATAACAAAATACCAATCCACTTACACTTGTTCCAGAGCGACTAGGGTTGTTGATTCATAAAACTGGCCTTCCAGAGATGAAATGAAGCCAGTGTAATGCCAACCTCTGGAATGCGATAACCAATCCTCCTAGTCACCTTGTGCTGTACAGTACTGTATTATCATGACACAGCTGGAGCAGCAGGCGGCGCACTGCCTCCTGAGAATGGCTGATGGTCACTGACCTTCAGCCCTGTGGCCTTTCCCCAAAACTCCTCTCTTAATCCCCAATAGCTGATTACTATAGCCCGACCGATATATTGGTTCACCAATATTATCGGCCGATATTGGCCTTTTAACGCTATACCGGTGTTGGCACTTAAAATCTTTCTACATGAGTCTCACGTGCCTTCTTCACACTCTAAATACTCAGTAAATTCATTTAGCAATCGCTGTTCCATTTAGTAATTAATTGAAGCATGACTAAAAAACCCACCTAGTTATTGTGTGGTATTTAAGCCTTTACATTTGAAAGACCATGATGACATGAGGAGCGCTCCAAATAACGGCCTTAAATCCCAACAGATGTTCCCATAGAGGAGGCACCGTGACTGGCTTCAGCACATCAATAACTCTGATGCTGGGGCGTTAGGTAAACGCAACGCCTGAAGCATCTCGCCTGTCTCAATCGATTCTCCTCCACTGAGCTGTACACGCACATGACAGAAAAACCAATCGCCCAGGTAATCCAGCCAGAGGCCTTTAGCACGACAGAAAGAAAAATTTGATACATTCAGAAAACTCCTCAAGTTAACCATCAATCATTATATATGTATCGGAGTTGGCCTCAGACAGTGAAAGATCAATTCAAAAACAAAGGAAAGAAAGTTCACCATGTGTAGCCTGTAGCCTGTTATACTATAAGCCTGGCAAGCAAAGCTAGAGTCAGGCATTGGCTCACTGAGATTCTTATTTCTACACCACCACAACCATTTCAAATGGTGGTTTTCCAATTCAAATCTCCAGATTAGAAGAATGGAGGTCCATCTAGAAATGGGATTGTGGAGAACCACAGACACTGTGTCCACAAGTATCCTCCTCCTATAACAGATGATTAGCCTGTCAGACTGTGTGCCATACATTCTCAGCATGAAATGTTGTGTGTATGAGCATATACCTGTATGTCTTATCTCTATCAGAGTGTGTTTGTACAGCACTGAAAGAAGAGAGAGGATAGAGGCTCAGATGCTGGTCGGACAGTGAGACAGACAGGCAAACATGTCCACACATACAGTACCAGTCAAACGTTTGGACACACCCACTCATTGAAGGGTTTTTCTTTATATTTACTATTTTCTACATTGTAGAATAATAGTAAAGACATCAAAATTATGAAAAAGCTGTGGTAGCCATGCTGGTTAAGTGTGCCTTGAATTCTAAATAAATCACAGACAGTGTCACCAGCAAAGCACCCCCACACCATAACACTTCCTCCTCCATGCTTTACGGTAGGAACTATACATGCTGAGATCATCCGTTCACTCACACCGCGTCTCACAAAGACACGGCGGTAGGAACCAAAAATCTCCAATTTGGACTCCAGACCATAGGACAAATTTCCACCAGTCTAATATCCATTGCCCGTGTTTCTTGGCCCAAGCAGGTCTCTTCTTCTTATCGGTGTCCTTTAGTAGTTTCTTTGCAGCAATTCGACCATGAAGGCCTGATTCACACAGTCCCCTCTGAACAGTTGATGTTGAGATGTGTCTGTGACTTGAACTCTGTGAAGCATTTATTTGGGCTGCAATTTCTGAGGCTGGTAACTCTAATTAACTTATCCTTTGCAGAAGAGGTAACTCTGGGTCTTCCATTCCTGTGGCGGTCCTCATGAGAGCCAGTTTCATCATAGCGCTTGATGGTTTTTGCGACTGCATTTGAAGAAACTCTCAAAGATCATGAAATGTTCCGTATTGACTGACCTTCATGTCTTAAAGTAATGATGGACTGTCGTTTCTCTTTGCTTATTTGAGCTGTTCTTGCCATAATATGGACTTGGTCTTTTACCAAATAGGGCTATCTTCTGTATACCTTGTCACAAAATAACTGATTGGCTCAAATGCATTAAGAAGGAAAGAAATTCCACAAATTAACTATTAAGAAGGCACTCCTGTTAATTGAAATGCATTCCAGGTGACTACCTCATGAAGCTGGTTGAGAGAATGCCAAGAGTGTGCAAAGCTGTCATCAAGGCAAAGGGTGGCTATTTGAAGAATCTCAAATATAAAATATATTTTGATTTTTTTAACACTTTTATGGTTACTACATTACTCCATATATCTTATTTCATAGTTTTGATGTCTTCACTATTATTCTACAATGTAAAAAAATAGTAAAAAATTAAGAAAAACCCTTGAATGAATAGGTGTGTCCAAACGTTTGACTGGTAGTGTAAATGAATTGTGAATCTACAGCAGCGGTTAACCTCCTGTATGTATCTCAGTATTTTGAAATTGTTTTTTTTGAAGGTGCCTTTTATATGAAGTGATATAAATCCTAATCATGCTGTGTGGAGGTTCTCTCAGTGGGACTGTACCACGGTGGCTTTGTAATAACTATGTAATAACTATGTAATAACTATGTAATAACTGTGTAATAGCTGTATAATAAGAACTCTGGGTTAGACTGTCTGATGGGTTAGAGCCACTGTTTTATCATGCAACAGGCAAAACTCAACTAAAGAAAAACAATTACTGCCTTGCCTTGGTCATTACAAATCACTCACTACATTTACATTGATAATAATTAGGCCTACAGAAAAACAAGAAGAGCAATGTGATAGAGAATTGTTCCCATACCTCCCTCAGGATTTTGAGCTGACTACTGTAGTAAGACTTGGCTGTGGGTTCCTATTTCCTATGTCCTCAGACAAATTACAATATTGCTCCTTTTGGATGTCAGCTTCATATATGAATTCATATGAGCCTAATATTTGTCTATGAGCCTAATATTTGTCTGGAGTTTAGTTAAATGGCTTCCATCTTCAGAAGAACATTGGAATTCATGTGTGGTGGAGGAGGAGTAGGGGGAAGATTGGACAGTTATTCAACACTCTGTTTCCTTTCTGGAATAGGTGGCCTTGAAAACACAGTCTCCCACTGACACTCACATGCCTCTCTCACTCATTACCACCCACCACGGCACTGATCGCTGGCTCTGATAGCGACACCTTGTAATTACTATTCTAAAGAGGGAGACCTTAACAGTCTCTGCTCCTAATTAACACCAAATTAAATTAATTGACCTAATGTACTAGGATGGCAGGACTTCAGTAGCTTTAAAGCTGTCAATTCATGCAAATGGTAATCAGATATTGTTGGCATCAGCAAGTTTTCGAACATAACATTAGAGTCAGCACTGAATCAGTTCAATTCGATATTACTTTATTATTAATCCCCTCAGGGGCAATTATTATGGTCAGAGAGCACAAGAGCACAATTATATCCTCCACAAGCTAGACAGAAAGAGACATACATCCTCAACACTGGGGCCCCACAAGGGTGCGTGCTCAGCCCCCTCCTGTGCTCCCTGTTCACCCATGACTGCGTGGCCAAGCACGCCTCCAACTCAATCATCAAGTTTCCAGACGACACAACAATAGTAGGCTTGATTACCAACAATGACGAGACCGCCTACAGGGAGGAGGTGAGAGCTCTGGGAGTGTGGTGCCAGGAAAATAACCTCTCACTCAACGTCAACAAAACAAAGGAGATGACCGTGGACTTCAGGAAACAGCAGAGGGTGCACCCCCCTATCCACATCGACGGGACCGCAGTGGAGAAGGTGGAAAGCTTCAAGTTCCTTGGCGTACACATCACTGACAAACTGAAATTGTCCATCCACGCAGACAGTGTGGTGAAGAAGGCGCAACAGAGCCTCTTCAACCTCAGGAGGCTGAATAAATTTGGCTTGGCACCTAAAACCCTTACATACTTTTACAGATGCACAATTGAGAGCATCCTGTCGGGCTGTATCACCGCCTGGTACGGAAACGGTCTGCCGAACGCATTACCGGGGGAAAACTACCCACCCTCCAAGACACCTACAGCACCCGATGTCACAGGAAGGCCAAAAAGATCATCAAGGACATCAACCACCCGAGCCACTGCCTGTTCACCCCGCTATCATCCAGAAGGTGAGGTCAGGAACGAGAGAATGAAAAACAGCTTCTATCTCAAGGCCATCAGACTGTTAAATAGCCATCACTAGCACATTAGAGGCTGCTGCTGCCTATTGAAATCACTGGCCACTTTAAGAAATGGAACACTAGTCACTTTAATAATGTTTACATATCTTGCACTACTCATCTCATATGTATATACTGTATTCTATAATATTCTACTGTATCTTAGTCCATGCCGCTCTGTCATTGCTTGTCCATAAATGTATATATTCTTAAATTCCATTCCTTACTAGATTTGTGTGTATTGGGTATATGTTGTGAAATTGTTAGATATTACTTGTTAGAAATTACTGCACTGTTGGAACTAGAAGCACAAGCATTTCGCTACACCCGCAATAACATTTGCTAAACACATGTATGTGACAAATAATATTTGATTTGATTGATTTGATTAGAACTGACAATTAGACTGTACAGGTGCAATAAAGGATGAAACGAGAAGGATTCCATAATGTAATCGATGTTGTTAGAAAATATTCAACTATGGAGACACAATGACCCAAATACTGTATACCCTGATGTATTTTGTAAGACTCAAGGTTCTGTATGATGGTGCAATATCTCCTTCCTAAAGATAGGGTTGACTGCCTTTACGCACGCACACACACACACACACACACACACACACAAATACACACACGCGCAGGCACACACAATCACACAACATAAAGCTCCCGTTGCTGTGCGTGTGAGGCAGCAGTGTAGTCTGCTCTCGTGTGGGAAGAAATCACAGCTGCCTCTTCACTAATGAAAAGAGAAAAGAGTCCCTGAGGATATCAACGTTACAACAGGAGCATTATCATCCCCTTATAGAGGTATGCTTTTTAATAAGCAAAACTATTCAGAAATGATCAAACTCAACAAAACGTTTTAATGAACCTCTGCGGAATAGTGGTGCCAGGAAGGAACTCTTTAGTCAGTCAGCCAGATCTCAGTTGGTCTTTAGTGGCACTATGACAGAAGTCCTTCTCCTGGGCTATATGTAGTAAGCAAGCAATCTGAAGCATGTTCATTAGCCAGAATGTTTAAAAAGCTTTTGAGATTTCTAACTGCCATTTGAGTGCTGTACCTTTTAGTTCGGAATTGCCAGCCCTGTTTTGGGGATAATGACCAGTGCTACGATTTCTTTGCAATCCATTAACATCAGATTATGATCAGTATTGTACTGTGTATTGGTATCTAATGGTGTCATAGCTGACCTGCATGCACCTAAATATGGGCAGAGAGAATTTTAGAGAATTTTACAGCTCAGAAAGCAAAGATTCCCTTTCTTAGGTGCCTTTTCAAAAACCCTGTTGGGTATTTTCTTCAATGTTATTTTTCATGCATGATGTATCACTGCTTATTTGTTCATTGAAAGGGCAATGCTTTTAAGATATTTGCCTTTTTTGTTGAGCCCCTCCTGTGATCCAGCGCACTTTGATATCATGCGGAAGAATACCCACATTGACTGAACCTCCTGGCTGGCCCAAATACATTTTTGTTAAATCAGGGTGTCTTCTATAGAAAAACCTTTCAAACAAATGTGTAGCCAGAGACTACAGAGTTTATATCATGAGAGTCATCTATCGCATATAATAATATGAATGATGGAAACTGTCCCGGCTAAGTGAAATAAAAGGAAATAGAGAAATAAAGCTTGCCAGATGTGTATTTTTTTTTAAAGTTTTCCCATTTATACCATGGCATTGTTGAATACTTGTTTCTAATTGCCTTGAAGGTCATTCTAAAGTGTGCATTATTTCCCTATAATGCACTGTATATTTGCACGGTATAATTCAATGGCTATAGTTCATTCTTACATGTTCTATGTTTGAACTGCTTTTGAAAGTATGTAAGATGTATGCACTCACTAACTGTAAGTCGCTCTGGATAAGAGCGTCTGCTAAATGACTAAAATGTAAAATGTAAAAATGAAAGCAAAAGTCGAATTGAAAACATTATTGGCATTGTTGAATTAGATTTTTGAGAATTAAGTATCTTATTGGCTGCCAACCTCTCATCCAATACCACACTGTAATAAAAACACCCACAAATCTAGTTGTATCAAGTAACAAATATTATAAAGTAACTGGTTCCACAGGTATTTTATTTTGTTTACTCAACTTTTCAGTCCAAGTGTTATCTGAACTAAAAACATTTAGTTGGCCCAAACTTGAGAAAACTTCAGCAAAAAATTCAGTCAATTTAAAATGATGTGTTTGCTCAACTTGTCTCATATGTTCATTTAACTAGAGTATGAATATTTATTTGGGCATAAAAAAAAAAAAAGCTGTGCAACTGGTTACACACACAGTGTTTTAAACTTACATATTCAACACATGTTTACAGTGAGGGAAAAAAGTATTTGATCCCGTGCTGATTTTGTACGTTTGCCCACTGACAAAAAAATGATCAGTCTATAATTTTAATGGTAGGTTTATTTGAACAGTGAGAGACAGAATAACAACAAAAAAATCCAGAAAAACGCATGTCAAAAATGGTATAAATTGATTTGCATTTTAATGAGGGAAATAAGTATTTGACCCCCTCTCAATCAGAAAGATTTCTGGCTCCCAGGTGTCTTTTATACAGGTAACGAGCTGAGATTAGGAGCACACTCTTAAAGGGAGTGGTCCTAATCTCAGCTTGTTACCTGTATAAAAGACACCTGTCCACAGAAGCAATCAATCAATCAGATTCCAAACTCTCCACCATGGCCAAGACCAAAGAGCTCTCCAAGGATGTCAGGGACAAGATTGTAGACCTACACAAGGCTGGAATGGGCTACAAGACCATCGCCAAGCAGCTTGGTGAGAAGGTGACAACAGTTGGTGCGATTATTCGCAAATGGAAGAAACACAAAAGACCTGTCAATCTCCCTCGGCCTGGGGCTCCATGCAAGATCTCACCTCGTGGAGTTGCAATGATCTTGAGAACGGTGAGGAATCAGCCCAGAACTACACGGGAGGATCTTGTAAATGATCTCAAGGCAGCTGGGACCATAGTCACCAAGAAAACAATTGGTAACACACTACGCCGTGAAGGACTGAAATCCTGCAGCGCCTGCAAGGTCCCCCTGCTCAAGAAAGCACATATACAGGCCCGTCTGAAGTTTGCCAATGAACATCTGAATGATTCAGAGGAGAACTGGATGAAAGTGTTGTGGTCAGATGAGACCAAAATGGAGCTCTTTGGCATCAACTCAACTCGCCGTGTTTGGAGGAGGAGGAATGCTGCCTATGACCCCAAGAACACCATCCCCACCGTCAAACATGAAGGTGGAAACATTATGCTTTGGGGGTGTTTTTCTGCTAAGGGGACAGGACAACTTCACCGCATCAAAGGGATGATGGACGGGGCCATGTACCGTCAAATCTTGGGTGAGAACCTCCTTCCATCAGCCAGGGCATTGAAAATGGGTCGTGGATGGGTATTCCAGCATGACAATGACCCAAAACACACGGCCAAGGCAACAAAGGAGTGGCTCAAGAAGAAGCACATTAAGGTCCTGGAGTGGCCTAGCCAGTCTCCAGACTTTAATCCCATAGAAAATATAAATAAAATAAAAATATGTGGAGGGAGCTGAAGGTTCGAGTTGCCAAACGTCAGGCTCGAAACCTTAATGACTTGGAGAAGATCTGCAAAGAGGAGTGGGACAAAATCCCTACTGAGATGTGTGCAAACCTGGTGGCCAACTACAAGAAACGTCTGACCTCTGTGATTGCCAACAAGGGTTTTGCCACCAAGTCATGTTTTGCAGAGGGGTCAAATACTTATTTCCCTCATTAAAATGCAAATCAATTTATAACATTTTTTACATGCGTTTTTCTGGATTTTGTTGTTGTTATTCTGTCTCTCACTGTTCAAATAAACCTACCATTAAAATTATAGACTGATCATGTCTTTGTCAGTGGGCAAACATACAAAATCAGCAGGGGATCAAATACTTTTTTCCCTCACTGTACATTGTGCATGTTCATTTATACAGTCATTATTATTCAACATGTCCTCGTCTGGGATTTGAACTCACAACCTCTTGATGCATGGCATTCTGATAAGCCACCATGTCTATGTCAGTTATCAGTTAATCTGACTATTCTCTCATAATTGATTTGATTTACTTATTTAAGCATTTTTTGTTTAAGTTATCTAATATTAGTGGAGCATATTACTCTATTTTAATGTTACTCCTTAAACACTATGATAAATACAATAGTTTTTCTTGAGTGTACTGTTAACAGAGCTGAGGTTACTTTGAAAGTGTAGCAATAAATCAAATCAAATCTAATTATATTTGCCACATGCTCCGAATACAACAGGTGTAGACCTTACAGTGAAATGCTTACTTACAAGCCCTTAACCAACAATGAGAAGGCCCAGTGACAGCCCCAAAACATCACTGCTCTAGAGGAGATCTGCATGGAGTAATGGGCCAAAATGACAGCAAAAGTGTGTGAAAACCTTGTGAAGACTTACAGAAAACGTTTGACCTGTGTCATTGCCAACAAAGGGTATATAACAAAGTATTGAGAAACTTTTGTTATTCACCAAATACTTATTTTCCACCATAATTTGCAAATAAATTCATTAAAAATCCTACAATGTGATTTTCTGGAGAAAAAAATTCTCAATTTGTCTGTCATAGTTGACGTGTACCTATGATTAAAATTACAGGCCTCCCTCATCTTTTTACGTGGGAGAACTTGCACAATTGGTGGCTGACTAAATACTTTTTTTCCCCACTGTACATGTGGTTAGAGTTAAAGTGACTATGCATAGAAAATAAACAGACAGTAGCAGCAGCGTAAAAGAGGGGGGGGGCAATGCAAATAGTTCGGGTAGCCATGATTAGGTGTTCAGGAGTCTTATGGCTTGGAGGTAGAAGCTGTTAAGAAGCCTTTTTGATCTAGACTTGGCGCTCCGGTACTGCTTGCCGTGCGGTAGCAGAGAGGACAGTCTATGACTAGGCTGGAGTCTTTGACAATTTTTAGGGCCTTCCTCTGACACCGCCTGGTATAGAGGTTCTGGATGGCAGGAAGCTTGGCCATACCAGGCAGTGATGCAACCAGTCAGGATGCTCTCAATGGTGCAGCTGTATAACTTTTTGAGGATCTGAGGACCCACGCCAAATCTTTTCAGACTCCTGAGGGGGAATAGGCTTTGTCGTGCCCTCTTCACGACTGTCTTGGTGTGTTTGGACCATGATAGTTTGTTGGTGATGTGGACACCAAGGAACTTGAAGCTCTCAACCTGTTCCACTACAGCCCCGTCAATGAGAATGGGGACGTGCGCGGTCCTCTTTTTTTTCTCCTGTAGTCCACAATCATCACCTTTGTCTTGATCATGTTGAGGGAGAGGTTGTTATCCTGGCACCACACGGCCAGATCTCTGACCTCCTCCCTTTAGGCTGTCTCATCGTTGTCGGTGATCAGGCCTACCACTGTTGTGTCATCGGCAAACTTAATGATGGTGTTGGAGTCGTGCCTGGCCATGCAGTCATGGGTGAATAGGGAGTACAGGAGGGGACTGAGCACGCACCCCTGAGGGGCTTCCGTGTTGAGGATCAGCGTGGCAGATGTGTTGTTACCTACCCTTACCACCTGGGGGCGGCCCGTCAGGAAGTCCAGGATCCAGTTGCAGAGGGAGGTGTTTAGTCCCAGGATCCTTAGCTTAGTGATGAGCTTTGAGGGCACTAGGGTGTTGAACGCTGAGCTGTAGTCAATGAATAGTATTCTCACGTAGGTGTTCCTCTTGTCCAGGTGGGAAAGGGCAGTGTGGAGTGCAATAGAGATTGCATCATCTGTGGATCTGTTGGGGCGGTATGCAAATTGGAGTGGGTCTAGGGTTTCTGGGATAATGGTGTTGATGTGAGCCATGACCCGCCTTTCAAAGCACTTCATGGCTACAGACGTGAGTGCTACGGGTCGGTAGTCATTTAGGTAGGTTATCTTAGTGTTCTTGGGCACAGGGACTATGGAGGTCTGCTTGAAACATGTTAGTATTACAGACTCAGTCAGGGACATGTCAGTGAAGACACTTGCCAGTTGGTCAGCGCATGCTCGGAGTACACGTCCTGGTAATCCGTCTGGATGTTCACCTGCTTAAAAGTCTTACTCACATCTGCTACAGAGAGCGTGATCACATAGTCATCCGGAACAGCTGATGCTCTCATGCATGCTTCAGTGTTGCTTGCCTCGAAGCGAGCATAGAAGTGATTTAGCTCGTCTGGTAGGCTTGTGTCACTGGGCAGCATTGTATGTTAAATGCACTGACTGTGCAACTAGTTCTAGGTAAAATGCCCAAATAATAATTTTTAGTTGAATGAACATATGAGACAATTTGAGCAAAGACATAATTTTAAGTTGAGATCATTTTGGCCTACGTTTTCTCCTGTTGGAGCTAAGTTTGGGTGAACTAAGTTCAGGTAACACTTTTACCAAAAAGTTTAGTAAACCAAAAAAAAGGCTGTGGAACCAGTTACTTAATAATATTTAGTTGAAACAACTATTGTTTTTTTGTTTTGTTTTTTGGAGTGAATAGTCATAATGGAAAACAAGTTGTAATACCGCTAGTAATCGCTCCTGGTAAAATCATTCCAGTGGATTTATCCAAGGTGTCAGTGGATCAAATAGATGGTGTGATGATGACAGAGTAAGATTATTGACTTCCATAAAAGTTAGGATCTTCAGCTTAACATTGGCCCAGAGAGTTGGACGTGGAGAGTTGGACATTGTTTTCTTTGAAAGTTGTGTAAGTTTGCTGGAGAAGCCCACACTATCCCAGACATATCTCCCTTATCACCCCTGACGTATGCTGGTATTCCGTCCACGACATATCTTTTCCATGATCCCACCCTTTCTGACTGTCTGATGTAGCACCTCTGACTCTCCTTCCTGTTTGATCTGTGGGCAGGCAAAGTGTGCGGGCTTTAGTCTAAACCTAGTTCAAACAGTTCTCCTAGTGGTTGTCAAAAACTTCCACCTGGGGGATGCATCACAGACGGGTTTGGTTCATCTGAAGTTATCAGAGGAATTCAAGGTCTTTGTCTACAGAGATAGTGGCCTTGGACTACTGTCCGGGTGTATTTGTGTGGGTGCCATTATCATCATCATTGTCCTCATAATTCTCCTCCTCCTTTTTCCTCCTCCTTCATCTCCTCCTCTTCATAATGATTGTCCTCTTCCTCCTCTTCCATCTCCTCCATTTCCTCCTCCTAATTGACCTCCATTTCCTCTGCTCCCCCTCCTTCCCCGTCTCCTCCTGTTCTTCCCCCTCCTCTTCCTCTTTCTCCTCCTCCTCCTTCTCATCCCCATCATTGTATTTCACCCTGTTCTTACCTGCACCCCTTTCTCTCTGTTAGAGTGAGGTAGTGTGAGACCACCATTCATATGCGTACATTCCACTCAGTCTGAAGTGACTGAGATTTGAAATGACAGAGGGAGATTTCGCCTGGTCTTATTTATTCCATCACGCCTTTGTTGGTGGGGACATTTATCCGTGTTGATTGGTGTTCTCCCGTGGCTGCTTCAGAGCAGTCGAGCAGGAAGTTGACCCTGCATGCCCTGAGCTACTAACTCAACCAAATGCTCTCGTCATTAAAACCATTCCGGAGACCCTCCGGAACAACATGAAGGATGGAGAAGAATAAAAAAACTGTGATGTTTGCGTATTGATTTTAATTTGTGAGAGTGAATAGGGAAACTGTCCTTCAAGCCTTTGAATCCAAATGGCTCTTCATTCATATTCAAGATCAGAAAAGTTCATTTAAATGTGCGACTCAGATGGCCAGTGAATGTGACAGTAATTATCACAGTGGAGTCAAACGACTCCAGATGATTATTAGCAGAGTTAGTCTGCTTAGTGCTTTAAGGCTGGATAATCACTTAATAATAATAATAATTTTATGTTTATCTTTTTCCAGCCTTGTAGAGAAAAGGAAAAGGTTGAAAACAGCATTATGGTCTAAATCGGGGGTGTATAACTCTACAGTTGTCTACAGTCTACAGATGTCTACAGTCACAGTCCAGCTAGTTTTTATTTTCCCCTGGAGCCTAGTTGATGAATTAATGTCACTGACTGCCCAAGTCTAAATTAGCCGCTGATTAAAATGGCAAGAGCGGAAACCAGCATGCACTACCCAGCTAACAACAGACACTCCCACAACTTTAGAGACGTTCTCTTAAGAGTCTCATTCGTTCATTACCTAACATTTTTATAGGAATGTTCCAGGGATGTGCAAGGACTGTTTTCAAGAGACCATTCCCTTTATGTCAAACAGAACTTACCCAGAATAGGTTGCAATGTTCTCTGAATATAAGATAATAATGTCCTAGAGACGTTTCATGGGAACATTGCAAGAACATTCATGTGTCCAATGTCATTTAAAACAGGACGTTCTGTTATTGTCCCCTGGAGGTTTTTGTCTAGTTCAAAGCTTGTTCCAGGGACATCCTTAAATACGTTTTTAGGATGTTGCCTGATGGTCCTAAAGAAACATCCCCCCAAAAAAAAAAATATTTTTTTTTTACACACCACCCCTTGTTACTGGCACTGATTGCTGAACCACTGATCCATTCACAGCTCTTTGTCTGTTGGCAAGGTTAGGGATACACACAAAGTGCTTTTAACATACAGTGTTTTCAACCTACATACAATGAGCTCCAAAAGTATTGGTACAGTGGCATTTTTGTTTGTTTTGGCTCTGTACTCCAGCACTTTGGATTTGAAAATATGCAATGACTATGAGGACTAAATGCAGATTGTCATCTTAAATTTTAGGGTATTTTCATCCATAACGAGTGAACCGTTTAGAAATTACCGCACTTTTTGTACATAGTCCCCCCCCCCCCCAATTTTAGGGGACCAAAAGTATTGGGACAAATGTAGTTATATGTGTATTAAAGTAGTCAAAAGTTTAGTATTTGGTCCCATATTCCTAGCATGCAATGATGACATCAAGATTGTGACTCTATAAACTTGTTGGATGCATTTGCTGTTTGTTTTGGTTGTGCTTCAGATTATTTTGTGCCCAATAGAAATATATGGTAAATAATGTATTGTGTCATTTTGGAATCACCTTTATTGTAAATAAGAATATAATGTTTCTTAACACTTCTACATTCATGTGGATGCTACCATGATTACGGATAGTCCTGAATGAATCGTGAATAATGATGAGTGAGAAAGTTACAGACCCCCAAGGCATGCTAACCTCTCACCATACCATTACAATAACTTTCTCACTCATCATTATTCACGATTCATTCAGGATTATCCATAATCATGATAGAATCCACATTAATGTAGAAGTGTTTAGAAACATATTCTATTTTTATTTACAATAACATTAACTACCATACATTTTTATTGGGCACAAAATAATCTGAAACACAAAACAAACAGCAAATGTATCCAACAAGTTTGTCACAAACTCAAGGTGTCATAAATAATTAATGGACCCCCCCCCAACGTAAAAAATATTTTCACATGACCCTCACCTTGTACTGTAAAATAAACTGAACACTTTTTTGGACCCCCTCATAGAATTAACTCAAAATAATGTTTACGACCACAAATAACAATAAGTGTAGCGACCCTGTGTTTTATAAACGTTGATATCGACTTTTCCACTTCAGCATGCTTTTGTGGCACAGTCAATGCCACGCAGGGCTACGGGCCAGAAGGTTGAGGGTTTGCCGACCACAACATATGAGCTCACTTTCCCTGCCTGTTTAATTACACTATGATCACAGCCAGCTGCAAACAATGATCAGCTAGGTGGAAATCAGATTTTCTACATTTGAATGCCATATTTATAATAAAATAAAATATATTCAATACATTTTCCACCAACAGGTTTCTGTGCCAATGCACCACACAACCAATTAACAAAGCATACTGACTTCGGGCACTTGAATATGATGGTTTGCATGTTCAACACCACAATAATAGACTATGTCAATCTCGACAAACAAAAAAGACATAAATAATTAAATAATAATAATAATTAATAATAATAATAATTAAATAATAATAATTTGGTCATTTAGCAGACGCTCTTTTCCAGAGCGACTTACAGGAGCAATTAGGGTTAAGTGCCTTGCTCAAGGGCACATCGACAGATTTTTCACCTAGTCGGCTCGGGGATTAGAACCAGCGACCTTTCGGTTACTGGCACATAGCTCTTAACCACTAAGCTACCTGCCGCCCATCCCTCCCTTCTAGAACTGACCCCATTTTGGTCGACTGAGATTTCTTTAGTTGAGCAGTTACAAATATGTTATTTTTTTCATGGTGCACAAGACACCCGTCTGATTGCGCCTGTCTCAGTGGACTAATCCATTGCTGTGGCCATGGGGATGGACAGTCCATCACTCTAAGACGTACTACTGAAATTGTATATGGTTATATTATGTAAGAACAATGGTGCAACTACGGTTGCAAAATTCCTGGAACTTTCAATAAATTCGCTGGTTTTCCCAAAATCCCGGTGGGATGTTGCCAGAATCAGTGGCTTCTTCCTTGCTGAGCGGCCTTTCAGGTTATGTCGATATAGGACTCGTTTTACTGTGGATATAGATACTTTTGTACCTGTTTCCTCCAGCATCTTCACAAGCTGTTGTTCTGAGATTCATTTGCACTTTTCGCACCAAAGTACGTTCATCTCTAGGAGACAGAACGCGTCTCCTTTCTGAGCGGTATGACGGCTGCGTGGTCCCATGGTGTTTATAGTTGCGTACTATTGTTTGTACAGATGAACGTGGTACCTTCAGGCATTTGGAAATTGCTCCCAAGGATGAACCAGACTTGTGGAGGTCTACAATTTTTTTTCTGAGGCCTTGGCTGATTTCTTTTGATTTTCCCATGGTGTCAAGCAAAGAGGCACTGAGTTTGAAGGTAGGCCTTGAAATACATCCACAGGTACACCTCCAATTGACTCAAATTATGTCAATTAGCCTATCAGAAGCTTCTAAAGCCATGACATAATTTCCTGGAATTTTCCAAGCTGTTTAAAGGCACAGTCAACATAGTGTATGTAAACTTCTGACCCACTGGAATTGTGATACAGTGAATTATAAGTGAAATAATCTGTCTGTAAACAATTGTTGGAAAAATGACTTATGTCATGCACAAAGTAGATGTCCTAACCGACTTGCCAAAACTATAGTTTGTTTACAAAAAAAAATTGCTTTGATTACTTAGAGTTTATTTAGTGTTGTTTACACTGTTCCTGTAATGTAGACACAGGGAGTCAGGAAGCAGGTGCAGTTAGTGCGTTTAATAATAACGAACGTGGAACGATACAAAACAAGAGAAGCGTCTGACATGGAAACACAAACAATACTACCTGATGACTGATAACAAAAGAGTGCTACATAAAGGACAAGTAATCAGGGGAGTAATTACATTTTACATACGCTCTTATCCAGAGCGACTTACAGTTAGTGCATACAATATTCTTTTTTATTTTCATACTGGCCCCCCGTGGGAATCGAACCCACGTGTTGCAAACGCCATGCTCTACCAACTGAGCTACCTCCCTGCCAGCCATTCCCTCCCCTGGACGACTTGTGCGCTGCCCCATTGGTCTCCCGGTTGCGGCCGGCTACAGCAGAGCCTGGATTCGAACCAGGATCCCTAGTGGCACAGCTAGCACTGCGATGCAGTGCCTTAGACCACTGCGCCACTCGGGAGACGAGTAATGAAGTCCAGGTGTGACTGATGATGAGACGCAGGTGTGCGTAATGATGGTTGCCAGGATCGGTAGTTAGTAGACCGGCGAAGTCAAGCGCCGGAGAGGGGGAGTGGGAGTAGACGTGACATTTCCAAACGGGCAGAAATATAATAATATATTATCTAACGGCACCTGTATGTCACACATAGGCTGCTAGCTCTCAGTCCCTCCCATTTCTCTTTCATATTGTTATTATTACTATTATTATTATGATCATCATTATAATAATAAGTAATGTAATTATCATTAGTAGCCTTGTATAACCACCATCGAGCTGTAGGCCTAAGAGTGCATCCTGTTTAGCTGTCTTAATACCGTAACTTACTTAGGTCTGTATTTTATTATAGCATATAGGCTACTGTATTAATCAATTAATCATTCATTTGTTCATGTCATCACACAGCATATGAGTCATTCATGCTTTGAAATCAAGTTTTTTAGTTTTAAAATGAAATAACAAAGGAAGCCTTGAATAATAATCCTAAACAATAAATAAACTGCAACATGTCGGCAATTGCATTCAGGAACGCATGCGACTGGTTTTAGTCTTTGCAGTAATAAAGGCTTTAAAAGCATATTTCCTTAGAACACTCTCTGTTACACTTATAATTTATTTAGTGTTGTTTACACTGTTCCAAACGATCAGATTTTTTTAAAAATATTGTAAACTTCCACAACTAAATCAAATGTCTACCACACATTGGACTTCCCCTTTCCCTCCTGAGCAACCAGTAAACATTCCCACATTTCACGTTTCTTTTTCACATCCTCCACATCCCGTATGCTGTTACGTGTTACAGTGTTGGAGTTTGTTATAACCAATTTATTGATATTATTATGATATGCTATAGGTCAGGCCCTATTGTTCATGTGCATGTGACGCATACATGTGTCACGTAAAGAGAGCAAGGGTTGAGGGAATAGGGAATGTTTTTCCTAAACAAATTAGGGATTTCAGTAACAGAACTTTTCAGTCAGAGAAAAAAACTAGTAAGAAACTAGAAATTGCTGTAATTATGTTGCAGCTTCAGCACCACAGACAGTGCGATAAACACCGTTGCTATGCTATGGTCCCTGGTCACTGCAGCAGGGAGGAGAGCAAATGTGTGCCAGTCACACAGTCACTCACTGTCTTTTTTTAAAACACAGCATAGCAAGTCTGTGCCCAGCCCAAATCAATTGCCGTCGGGCTCCCTATTGAGTCCTTTGTGTGTCTTAATTATTTCATCAAACAGTGTGCTTAAAGTATCAGACAAGCTCAGTGCATACAGTTGATTTTATTAAAACAGATAGGGTGTTTTTATAGGCCTATGGAAAAATACACGTTTTAACATTTGATTGGTTGAAAGAACAGACGACTCTTGGTCGACCAAGACGGGGACAGCCCTACTCCCTACCTTGTAGGCTTACCCAGTATTGAAGGCTTGGCCTGACAATCTCCAAACGTCATTTAACTTTTTGGTGTTTTGTAACAAATGTCTCTTTCCATTCATCAAATGGCCGCTGCAAAGTTTGGATTGATTGATTGATTGATTTTATCACCCCAAAACAATCCATATATACACAAAGAGTTTTTTATGTGACCGGGATTGCACAATAAAGTCAGGGACTTATTTCCATTGTGGTCCCTATTTTTTAAAACATAAATACATATACAATTACATAGATACAGAGATACAGACAAAAAAAATGCTCAACCTCTAGATTAGTATGAGGGGGGAGTTTAAGTACAAATCTTACAAGCTTGCGTGGGTGGTCTGTAGTTTATTCTTTAGATGTTTGGGACTGCTGGTGAACCATGATGTACCGGCATAATCAATGTGGCACTGGACTAGTGCACTTGCCAGAGTCTTACGCGTGTCTATAGCTAGGTTTCCATCCAATTGGCGACAGATTTTCATGCGAATATTCTAAAATCCTTTAGGAAAATTTGGCACCGGACAACGTGACCGTGAAGATTTACATTTTGAACTCTATTCATTGGGTTTCCATGTGTAGCATATGCAAAAGTTTATAGCCTATTTCTTTATTGGTTTTTAGGCTACTTTCCTAAAACAATAATTGTCCACCTCAAGATTCAGCTGTCGGAGATTTGAGCATTAAACGCATCAGGGCATTGCATGCATAGGCCTACAGGCTTACGTGTCCAACAACAGACCTACTTATAACCTATCTTAAACTACATACGGAGAACACAATTAAAAAGACAAATCGAATTTAATTTAGCCAATGAAAATGTCTCAACAGAATTAAACAAAACAGGTTTTGCATATTTAAAGAACTGGTTTCGATTAGTAAATATACTTGCAATAATAACAATGATATACAATAATAATAATAATGCTAAAATATTTATTCTAAATAAATGTACGTTTCAAAATTACATCCTACCTGAATAGGGATTTGCACAGTAGGCTGCATTTGGCATCTTAGTCCACTACAGTATTAAAACTTGTATTGTATTCCCCTTGTAGGCTTTTCACTATAGGCATACTCTTTTTCCTCTAACTTTTGTTTTACTCCATCTTCACAATCAACAGTACCCTAGGCCAAGGCTCCTATCTCGCTCTCTCCTCAACAGAAGGCACACGTGCGCGCAAGGCATGTGAGAATGGTGCTGAAGCGCGAATTCGGGGTGTAGGCTATGATAGACAGCCTCTCCTGGACAATTTGTCCCACTACTTATCAGGCTTTTAGGCCTACTGGCTAAGGGAGTTGTGTTTCCATCAAATTGACTTGTTGCAGATAAAAGTCTGTGTGTAAATACGTAGCGCACATAAAAATTACTTTTGAGGTTAAATTCCCATGTACCGAATAAAAAATGGGTTTCCATCGTTCCAAGTTAAATGGGTTTCCATCGCATTTTCAACTCTAAGCCTACTGATGGTTTTGTCACACAAAATAATTGCATGTAATCACTCTGGTACTGGTACATGCGCTCTAGCCAACAGTTTGCAGATACAGCGCAGGTACAGCCTACTACATGAGATTATTATGGACAAAAGTGCAAGATCATTTTTTGGGTCAAATGGCAGCCATGCATCGATCATCATCGTGATCAGAATAAGACCCTCAATATTTATTGAAAGGATCATCAACCTCACCACTGTGCACTTTCACCACCCTGTGAAGTTCATCATAATTTATTTCATCTGTAGCCTAATAAACTGCATGCTTTCTCATGATGTCATGACATTTTTTATCTGACATGTAGGCTACTTTACTCGCATAAAAAGGTTGGATGGAAACCTGGCTAATGTCAAACCATTTTGAGGATGCTGGAATTATATTTTGGATGAACACATGCAGGCCTACAGGAGACTTTTGAAGTAGCCTAATCAGATTAAAACATTGTGACTGGTTGTGTTTCTGCCACATATAAAAGGTAATACATTTTAAAAGTTAAATGATAAATATTTAGGCTATATTGAAGCCGTCCACAACCGATCCAAATTGAATTAAACATTCAAATCACAGGGCTTTTGTGCCATTATTCACTGCAGCCTAGAGTAGAATTTTGTATTCGATTGAAAACAATAATGAAATGATTAATTGCATTGTGGTGTTGTAGGCTAGTCTAGGTAGGATAATTGTACTGTCCCTAAACAAGATCAACAGGGATGCTTTTTGAGCTGTGTGTCATGTCTTTACTGTTCTTCCATGCGCCTCAGAAAACTGGACACATGAATGTTCTTGCAACGTCCCATGAAATGTTTCTAGGACATTAATATTGGATATTCTTGTAATGAATACTCAGGGAGAAAAAGGTGCAGATTCACGCGCAGAGCGCAGCAGGTGTTTATTTCGCAGAAGGCAGGAATCGTGGTCACAGGCAGGCAATGGTCATACACAGGTAGGCAAACAGGCAGGAGAAGCCAAAAACTAGGACCGAAGGCTATAACAGGTTTTCACAAACAAGCTAGGAACAGGCTTAGTAGAGTCAAAACGAACAATAACTCACAAGGCACAAACAGAATGAACTGAACTAAATAAGGAGCTAATGAGACCAGGTGAGTAACTAACACAGGTGAAATCAATGAACAAAAATGAAAGACAGGGCTACGTTCAAGAACACAAAGAAATAGGGCTACGTTCAAGAACACAAGGTTGACTAAGAAAATAAATACAGAACCTTACAATTCTGAGAACATGGTAACTACATTCTGGATAAGTTCTGTTTGATATTAAGGGAATGTTCTCCTAACTCTAACGCCAAAACATGCTAAATAAGTTCTCAGGAGGTTTTTGCTAACATATATAGAATGTTCCCCTAACTAACGGAAAACTGGGCACTCAAACATCAGGGGAACATTACGGGTAACATTACAAAATCGTTCTCTCTCCCTAGAATATTGTTAGCTGGGTGTAGGGCCATGCCTAGATAGAAAGCTAGAATAAAACCTCTCCCTCTTTTTTTCTCCCAGCTTTTTATCATGATATTAATAGGAATGCATTCATCCTGTGGATTGTAATGAAATGGAATCATACCTTGAATGTTATCTACAATGAGTGTACAAAACATTAGGAACACCTGCTCTTTCCATGACAAATCCAGGTGAAAGCTATGATCCCTTATTGATGTCACCTGTTAAATCCACTTCAATCAGTGTAGAGGAAGGAGAAGAGACAGGTTAAAGAAGGATTTTTAAGCCTTGAGACAATTGAGACATGAATTGTGAGAGGCATGTTAACGGGAGGGAGTACTGGGCTTAGCATGTCTCTCAAGGAGGCAAAAAATTGATTTTGTCTTGGAAAAGTTGAATATTTTCAGGTGTCGGGTAATTGGTTAAGGGAGGAGGATTGGATGGAAAGAGAGAGGAGGTTGAAAAGACTGATGGAGGCAGAGGATGGGTTTGAATCTGTTGAGGAAGATTGGTGTCATGTTAAAATAGAAAGAGCCGGACGCCAGATCGAGTTCTGGAGATGAAATGGAAGGGGTAGAAGGTTTTGTGAGGAACTTGGAGCCCGAGCCTTACATTGATGGATATGGTTATGATAAAGATACTTTTGATCCAGTGGGAGAGAGATTTTTGAAGGGTGGAACCAGGCCTTTTGGCTGATCCATGGGTGGTTTCAGGTTGGGTGGAAAATATGGTGGGTGCTGTTGAGTTGGTGAAGGTAACCCGAAGTGGACTTGTGATGTTTGTTTGTGTTTCTTCAGATCAGAGGGAGCAGGTGCTCCGTGCGACACAACTTGGGGAAAGACCTGTATCTTGCTTTGCGCATAGATACAGGGCACTATTGAAGGGAATGCTGTCTGGTGTAGTGTTAAGTGTGGAGGTGGAGCAATTTAAGTTGAAGAGTCCTGGTGTTTGTGACGCCCGCCATTTGGTGCGACGCAGATCCGGTGGGGAGCGTGGTGAAACAGAGGTGACACAGTCTGTTCTTTTGAGCTTTGACTCAGAGTCTTTACCTGATTAAGTAGTGTTAGGATATACAGTGCATTCGGAAAGTATTCAGACTTTTTCCACATTTTGTTACGTTACAGCCTTATTCTAAAATGGATTAAATAAAAAGAAAATCCTCATCAATCTACACACAATACCCCATAATGACAAAGCGAAAACAGGTTTTTAGAAATTTTAGCAAATGTATTAATAATAAAAAACAGAAATACCTTATTTACATAAGTATTCAGACCCTTTGCTATGAGACTCGAAATTGAGCTCAGGTGCAGCCTGTTTCCATTGTTCATCCTTGAGATGTTTCTACAACTTGATTGGAGTCCACCTGTGGTAAATTCAATTGTTTGGACATGATTTGGAAAGGCACACACCTGTCTATATAAGGTCCCACAGTTGACAGTGCATGTCAGAGCAAAAACCAAGCCATGAGGTCGAATACATTTTCCGTAGAGTTCCGAGACAGGATTGTGTCGAGGCACAGATCTGGGGAAGGGTACCAAAACATTTCTGCAGCATTGAAGGTCCCCAAGAACACAGTGGCCTCATCATTCTTAAATGGAAGAAGTTTAGAACTACCAAGACTCTTCCTAGAGCTGGCCGCCCGGCCAAACTCAGCAACCGGGGGTGAAGGGCCTTGGTCAGGGAGGTGACCAAGAACCCGATGGTCACTCTGACAGAGCTCCAGAGTTCCTCTGTGGAGATGGGAGAACCTTACAGAAGGACAACCATCTCTGCAGCACACTACCAATCAGGCCTTTATGGTAGAGTGGCCAGACGGAAGCCATTCCTCAGTAAAAGGCACATGACAGCCCGCTTGGAGTTTGCCAAAGGGCACCTTAAGACTCTCAGACCATGAGAAACAAGATTCTCTGGTCTGATGAAACCAAGATTGAACTCTTTGGCCTGAATGCCAAGCGTCACTTCTGGAGGAAACCTGGCACCATCCCTACGTTGAAGCATGGTGGTGGCAGCATCATGCTGTGGGGATGTTTTTCAGCAGCAGGGACTGGGAGACTAGTCAGGATCGAGGGAAAGATGATCGGAGCAAAGTACAGCGATATCCTTGATGAAAACCTGCTCCAGAGCGCTCAGGACCTCAGACTGGACAGGACCCTATGCACACAGCCAAGACAACGCAGGAGTGGCTTCGGGACAAGTCTATGAATGTCCTTGAGTGGTCCAGCCAGAGCCCGGACTTGAACCCGATCGAAAATCTCTGGAGAGATCTGAAATAGCTGTGCAGCGACTCTCCCCATCCAACCTGACGGAGCTTGAAAGGATCTGCAGAGAAGAATGGGAGAAACTCCCCAAATACAAGTGTGCCAAGCTTGTAGCGTCATTCCCAAGACTCGAGGCTGTAATCACTGTCAAAGGTGTTTCAACAAAGTACTGAGTAAAGGGTCTGAATACTTATGTAAATAAGTTATTTCTGTGATATATTTTAAATAAATTTGCAAATAAATTGAAAAACCTGTTTTTGCTTTGTCATTATGGGGTATTGTGTGTAGATCGATGAGCGAAAAAAAACAATTGAATCCATTTTAGAATAAGGCTGTAACGTAACAATGTGGAAAATGTCAAGGGGTCTGAATACTTTCTGAATGCACTGCACCTCTTCAGTGTCATTCAGTAAATTTTTTCATCCCTTTTTCTTTCTTCACAAAATAATCTAAAAACCTGTTTTTGCTTTGTCTTTATGGGGGATTGTGTGTAGATTGATGAGGGGAAAAAACGATTTAATCCAATTTAGAATAAGGCTGTAAATGTAGAAAACGTAAAGGGGTCTGAATACTTTCTGAATGCACTGTATGAGTTATGCTGTTAGAGCTTTTGTGCCAAATACACTGCAGTGTTATAGGTGTCAATATTATCGGTATGTTGCAGCAGTGTGTAGGAGGGAGATTCAGAGATTTGCAAAGTGTGCAGGAGGACATTGGACAGAGGAATGTGTCGTTTTGGTGGAAAAAGCTGTGTGTTTCAACTGTAGGTGGGGATCAGAGGTGTCTGGTGCGAGAGAGGCAGGTTGAGGTGGCCAGGGTCAGAGTACTGCAGAAGATGTCATATGCTGAGGCAATGAAGAAAGGAGAGGAGGATGGATCAAGGGTGAGGGATTCTGAGAGGATCCCTGTGAATAGTAGATCTGTGCCAGAACAGAGGGATAGGCCAATGAGTGATATATGTTTTAGTAAGGTTAGCTTCTTAGCGTTCATAGCAATGGTTATCAACTGTACCGCAGAGATGGAACGTAAGTCACAGAAAATAGATGTTGTGGTGGCAGCTGCAGAGAAGTACTTGGGGGTACAGCCAACTTGACACAACTGTGGGAAGCATTGGAGTCAACATCAGCCAGCATCCCTGTAGAACGCTTTCGACACCTTGTAGAGTCCATGCCCCGACGAATTGAGGCTGTTCTGAGGGCAAAAGGTGTGCAACTCAAGATTAGGAAGGTGTACCTAATGTTTTTTACACTCAGTGTAGTTCATAATTAGCTTGTGCATGAAAATGAAACATGGTGGGAATAGAAATGTCTGTGTCATCTGTTTCACAGTTGCCTTTGCTCCAAGTAAATTGATCAAGTTGATGAGTGGCTTGTGTTTGTGGCTCTATGGGCTTTTGGCCGGCTGGACTCAAAGGAGATTAGTTTGGTCTGTTTTTATTGTTTCGTCTCACCTTGTCTGCCAGACATTGTTTGGGGCCATTATGTGTCTCGTGGGCGTCTTTTCTGCAGTTTACCTGACAAAGGTTGTAAGGAGTGACTTAGGGCTTTTCAAAATCAGCACTTTTCAGATAGAGGACTTATTGAGCTGTAGGAGACCATATACAGTATTTACCGAACACAGCCATCAAACCTGGGTTGTAGGTGCACCTCAAAATCAATTACAGCAGTATCTCTGGGAGCTAACAAAAGTCAATAGAAACAACCTCTACTAGACATCTGACAATAGGTTACTTCTTTCCCAGTGATCTAAACGTACAATCCTGAAATGTACAGAGGTGTACAATCCTGTTCTTCACATTATTCACAGCACAATGAATGGCACTCTATTCAATTAGAGGAGATGTTCTCTGTTTGTTGGCAGTGTTGTGAATGCATCCTTGGCATTGGACTTGGGAGGGCAAAGCAACAGTATTGCATTTTGAGATAATGATTTGCAACTTATGTCTGTCAATTTCTTGTGTTGCAAACACCAGCAGGGTATTGATTGTCTATATTGAGCCCTCAGTTTATGATGGTTTGTTAAATCACCATGCTTGTCTCATAACAAACCAATTTGTACATTGTTCATTAATAAGAATTACTGTATATGAGACTAAATACAATTAATTTAACAGAACTATGTCCACTTAACCAGCACATGAACTTGATCATTGAACTTAATGAATTGATCCTATGGAAAAGATTGGCAGACAGAATACAATCTGAGTTTGGGAAATCCTGTCCTAGCCTACATCAGTCCAGTCATGTGTTGAATGTGTACAGCTTCCCCACAGCTGTTTGGTCTCCTGGGATCACAGGAGAAGGTGGTTCTACTAAGTTAAATTGTTTTAAGAAGGTCATACCAAGGATCACTTTGCTATTTGATTTTGAATTTTAAGACCCCTTGAAGTGTATATATATATATATATATATATATATATATATATATTATTACAATTATTTGATGAAGATTTGTATTTGGCCTTACTGCTATTAGCCCATACAAGCACATTGAATAACATATTCACTACATGGAACAACAGATAGTCCCCCCCAAAACATATAAAGGACGTTTGTTCTGAAGTGTCTGTCCTATATCTGAGAGATATAAGAATGATCAGGAAACTTTTTTTATTTTTCTTACATGTATTTAACCTCTTATTTTTGGCACTAAACAGTCTCCATATACTGTATACTTCCATTAATTTTTTCAACTTTTACCGGGGGACCTTCAGACGAGTCTTGTGAGGCATGTGGGCATCCTAGAGCAAAGAACCTGACATGTACGTGTACGTGAGAGTCTTAACTTTTTCACAGAGGGGTAATAGTAGTGTGTAGCCCAAACTGTCATTTTGCAATATGTCAAAGTCAGTTTGAAGACAGGCGTGTACTGTATGTGTGTCCAATTTGATGTGGCTGCATTAAGAACTGAATTATCTGCATGCCAATATTTTTTTTCACAATGATAATTTATTTAGTCAATGCATCTGAAGTCCCGAAGCCAAGAAGTTGTGTTATGTGCTGATATGAGTTTGTGGATTAGAATGACGACCGGAATTGGTCTGTCATTATTCAGGTCTAAAGAGTTGCCATGTTTATGTACATTTCAATATAGACAACATTTCCCCAATGGACAATGATAACTATATTTCAATACAGTACAGTAATTTGCTAAAATTGCTGACAAATAGATGTCTGCCTATTACTTACAACCTACCATCATTTTTGGGTATACTATTCATTTCTCTTCCTACATTATTCATAAGTGGATATGATTAATTTGTCACAGTTTTGTTATGCCAACAGGCTCCTGTTTAAATACAGTTATTTTGTTTTACCTGTAGGTGGCCATGGTGCAGGAGGCCTCTCGCCACCCCTTCCCCACTGTGGATGTACCTGACCATGTCCATTACACCATAGGGGCAGTCATACTGGCTATCGGCATCACCGGCATGGTGGGCAACTTTCTGGTTATCTATGCCTTCAGCAGGTAAGGGACAGGAGCTTCCCATTGTACTGTAACTATACATCTCTCTCTCACACACACCTATAATTTGATCAATTTGAATTATGTTGCAGTTTCTTGCAGCAAGAGAATGTACAGTTAATGCTGAGATTTTTCGTCTCACTGTCTCACTATCCTTCCATCTGTCATACGTCGCTCTGTAGTCTCAGTTGTTTATCAGTGTGTCTCAGTTGATCAGCATTGTGAGTAAAGAGAGGTAAAGAGGTCAGGGTATTTATCCTCCCTCCTGAGCCCACACATGATGTAAAGGAGGGCAATATACATTAGTGTAGAATAAAATGAACTGTCGCACAGGCTGCAATTGCAAATGTTTACACATTCACAGTTGTATTTCCTTCATCCCACACTACTTGCCTTGACATCTCTTTGTTCTGTGTAACGCGCTTCGCTTTCAATGCTTTGTGTGGAGATGCCATTTCTCTCCCACTATGATGACCCATTCTGTATATAGACACCCACGGACGCACACACACACAATCATATGCAGATATATTGTAAGTAGTACATGTTGGACAAATTGATGGCACAAGCTCTTTGCAGAGATAAATAGTTGTCAATAATAACTTATTCACCAGACAGAGAGGAACTATGTAATTTCAGTACAATTACCATTTCATTACACTGACCTACCATTTGTGGGAATGTTACAGCATTATGCTGGGGTTTATGTGTGTGTTAAATTGAATCAGAATACTGCATCCTGCCTTTCCCTGTGCTGTATGTGTTGTGTTCTACAGGAGCAGGTCACTGAGGACTCCGGCCAACATGTTCATCATTAACCTGGCCATCACTGACCTCCTGATGTGCCTCACACAGGCACCCATCTTCTTCACCACCTCCATGCATAAGAGATGGATCTTCGGAGAGAAAGGTACTCCACACAGCCTCCTAACATGTCTGAGGTCAATTATTTTCCACTCAGACGTTTCTGAGGAAACCGAAAAAAAATCTATAAATTACTTGAAAGAAAAAACATAGAAAGTGTGGACGCATACTTGGAAGGAAACCTAGCTTCTTTCTTAGACTGGAAGGAGATGAAATGAAGGAATTGATTAAAAGGTAATTAAATTGAACAGAAAAGGTGGAGAATGGCAAGAGGTAGAAGTGTATGAGAAGAGAGAAAGAGGAGAATGTTACCGTAAACCATGTTTCCTTCCAACCATTTTATGCGGATTAATTAACTGAAGCATAAAAAAAACTAATGACAGGCCTGATGGAAACAGCTAATTTTTCAGTCAAAACTTCCTAATGTTGGCAAAACAAAATGCGCTAGAGAAGGGTGGATCATTTCTTTGTCTGTGAAATAGATTATGTGACAATTGCGGTGGAAAACTATTTTATGCGCCAATATTGATATAATTACCATCATGTCAAAGTAAACTTGGAGTCACGCAATGATATGTTGTGTTGTCCTCCCACCACAATGTGAAAAAATAATGAAACATTTATTAGACAGATGGATTAAGTTATTATGAACACACATATGTTGGTTAAGTGCACGTTGATGAGCTTGATGCAAATTTCCAATACATATCGAAGGCATTATTTGTATGCTGGTGACATGATGATCGGTGCTTGGCTGGCAATTATCAAATAAAAGTGATCTTTCTCTTATCTCATCATGTAACCTATAGTCTTTTGCAAAACACATTGAACGTTGAACAAAAAAGTGATTTTTATATGCACTACTTCATCATGCACAGCTTTTCATCCACAACAAGCCAGTTTAATGGAAACACTCCTATCCATTAAAAGGTGCATATCTTTTCATGCAAATATTTGATAATCCGCTTGAAAATCTTTCAAAGGTGGATGGAAGCCTAGTTAATGAGTTGTTGCCTAGAGATACAGACAATAAGGCAGACCTTGAGTCTTTTTATCTGCATCCATTTGTCACGATCGTCGTAAGCAGCAGACCAAGGCGCAGCGTGATATGCGTACATCTTTTAATGAGTACTTCAATGACAATAACAAAAACAACAAAACAATACGTGAAGTCCTAAGGTTAAGAAACACAAACCTCTCCGGAACAAGATCCCACAAATGACTGTGCCAAACAGGCTGCCTAAGTATGGTTCCCAATCAGAGACAACGAGAATCAGCTGCCTCTGATTGGGAACCACCCTGGCCAACATAGAAAACAACGATCTAGAACAGAAACCTAGAAAACTAAACATAGAAACTAACACCCTGGCTCAACATTAAAGAGTCCCCAGAGCCAGGGCGTGACAGTACCCCAAAGGCGCGGACTGCGACCGCGCCAACTAAACCCAACAGGGGAGGGGCCGGGTGGGCATTCCACCTCGGAGGCAGATCCAGCTCCGGGCGTGACCACCACCCTCTAACTAACCCCCCGTAGCGCCCCTGGTCTGGTCCCGCTGGCTGGAGCTGGACTGGACATCGGTGGAGCGGATTGCTTAGGCTCCGGTGTGGAGCAGCTGACCGGTACCTGACCAGGCACCGGTGAAACAGGCACGGGCTGTGCCGGACTGACGACGCGCACCACAGGCTTGGTGCGGGGAGCAGGAATGGGCCGGACCGGGCTGACGACGCGCACCACTGGCTTGGTGCGGGGAGCAGGAACGGGCCGGACCGGGCTGACGACGCGCACCACAGGCTTGGTGCGAGGGACAGGAACAGGCCGGGCCGGCGACGCGCACCACAGGCTTGGTGCGAGGGTCAGGAACAGGCCGGGCCGGGCAGGCGACGCGCACCACAGGCTTGGTGCGAGGGTCAGGAACAGGCAGGGCCTGGCTGGCGACGCGCACCACAGGCTTGGTGCGAGGGGCAGGAACAGGCCGGGCCGGGCTGGCGACGCGCACCACAGGCTTGGTGAGAGGGGCAGGAACAGGCCGGGCCGGGCTGGCGACGCGCATCACAGGCTTGGTGCGAGGGACAGGAACAGGCCGGACCGTACTGGGAACACACACCACTGGCCTTGTGCGGGGATCAGGAACGGGCCGGACCGGACTGGTAACACACCCCAGTACCTCTCGCCGTGCCTCTACACTCTCCTTCCCTCTAATGACCAATGGCCCCCGTAACCTGGTGGCCTTCTCTCCTAGTCCACAATCTCGCCCTGTAGCTGCCTCCAGCAGCCCCGTCGTCCATGCCGTGTGCCCCCCCCCAAAAAAAGTATTGGGGTTGCCTCTCGCCTGTCCGACGACGGCCCGGTTGGCGCCGCTTCTCCTCTCCTGCCTGGATCTCCCCCTTCATCGCCCTCCGGTAACGGACGGCCTCCTCCTCCGTTATCTTCCCCCAACCGAGGAGGACATCTACCAACGTTACCTCCGGCGTTTGCTCCTGGAAACGCTGCTTGGTCCTGTTTTGGTGGGATCTTCTGTCACGATCGTCGTAAGCAGCAGACCAAGGCGCAGCGTGATATGCGTACATCTTTTAATGAGTACTTCAATGACAATAACAAAAACAACAAAACAATACGTGAAGTCCTAAGGTTAAGAAACACAAACCTCTCCGGAACAAGATCCCACAATTGACTGTGCCAAACAGGCTGTTCCCAATCAGAGACAACGAGAATCAGCTGCCTCTGATTGGGAACCACCCTGGCCAACATAGAAAACAACGATCTAGAACAGAAACCTAGAAAACTAAACATAGAAACTAACACCCTGGCTCAACATTAAAGAGTCCCCAGAGCCAGGGCGTGACACCATTTCAATCAAAGTTGGCTTTGGATGACCTGCCTATCGATTCCCCACAAAACTGATGCAGCAATCAGGGCATTGGGGACAATGGGGTCATCCCTCTCCACCAGGTCCATGGGGTCGAACTGCCGGGAGACCGCATCAGGCTTGGTGTTCTTCGACCCCGGACGGTATCAGATGGTGAACCGGAACCTGGTGAAGAACAACGCCCACCTGGCCTGGCGCGAGTTGAGCCTCTTGGCCCCCTGAATGTAGGCTAAGTTCTTATGGTCCGTCCATACGACGAATGGATGGGCGGCCCCCTCTAGCCAATGCCTCCACTCCCACAGGGCGAGCTTGACCACTAGCAACTCATGGTCCCCCACGTCGTAATTCTGCTCCGCCGGGGACGGCCGACGGGAGAAAAACGTGCAGGGGTGAGTCTTACCGTCCGTGAGGAACCGCTGGGACAGGATTGCTCCCACCGCAACGTCTGAAGCATCCACCTCCACAATGAACGACAGGGACGGATCAGGATGCCCTAGGACCGGGGCCGATGTAAAGCGCCGCTTAAGCGCATCAAATGCGTTCCCCGCTTCCAGGGTCCAGGCGAAGGAGCTAAAATTGCGAATAAATCGGCTATAAAAATGAGAAAACCCTAAAAACCGCTGTAGTTGCTTGAGGGATGAGGGCTTGGGCCAATCCAGTACCACGCTGACCTTGGCTGGGTCCATCCGTAGGTCCCCCTGGGTGACGATGAACCCCAGGAAGGAGACTATCTCTTTGTGGTACACACACTTCTCCGCCTTGACGTAGAGCTGGTGACGGAGAAGGCATTGGAGGACCTGCCGAACGTGCTGCTGGTGTTCACTCATGTCCTTTGAGAATATTAGGATGTCTTCCAAATACACGAAGACGCTGTAGTTGAGGAGGTCCTGGAGCACGTAATTGACCAACGCCTGGAACACCGCAGGCGCGTTGGCTAGACCAAACGGCATGACTTGGTACTCCTAATGCCGACTGGGTGTGTTAAAAGCCGTCTTCCACTTGTCCCCCTCCCAGCTTGGTGAAGACCCGGGCTCCCTGCAACGACTCGAATGGCGTCGTCATCAGGGGGAGTGGATAGCGGTTCTTAACCGTGATGTCGTTGAGCGCCCTGTAATCAATGCACGGCCACTGCCCACCGTCCTTTTTCCCCACGAAGAAGAAGCCCACTCCCAAGGGTGAGGTAGAGGGACGGATGTGACCCTAGACGAGTGCCTCGTCGATATAATCCCTCATGGCCAGCGTCTCCGGCCGGGACAAGGAAAACAATCGCCCTAGTGTGGGCATGGTGCCCGGCAGGAGATCGATAGCGCAGTCGTATGGCCTGTGAGGAGGTAGGCCCTTGGCACGCCTCTTACTAAACACCTCCCCAGATCCCAATACTCCCGGGGAACGCCTGCCAGGTCTGGGCCGGTAACGGAGTCTGTAGCCGCCGTCCTCCCGGTGGCAACCGCCGCTAGGACGGTAGGCGGTTCGGAGTGCGGGACCTGGGGAAGAGGTGAGGACTGGTAGGTGGTCTGGGACGGTGGTTTGGGCTGATGAGTGGTCGGTGGAGACCAGAAAAGGAAAGGAGCGGAGCCTCCCTCCTGCATGAGCCGCCCCTTGGACCAGTCTATCCGGGGTTTGTGGGCGACCAGCCAGGAGTGCCCGAGGATGAGGGGACACTCCGGAGAGTTCACAATGAAAAACTGGATATCCTCCCATAGCCCACCTGCCACCCGGACACGCATGGGGATAGTGCGCCGGATGATGAAGCCCGACCCCAACGGCCGGCCGTCCAGGCCCATGACCGGAACCGGTTCGGAGAGGGAGAGTAACAGAACGCTCCACCATTGGGCCAGCCCCGCGTCCATCAGGTTTCCCGCGGCCCCAGAATCCACCAGTGCATGCGTTCACTGAAACCTGACGGGGTAAAAAGTCTGGGAGTCTCTGGAGTTGGGGTTTCGGTTCCGGCTCGCTAGCACCCCTCCCGATACTAGCGAGCCCTCCCGTGAGTCGCAGTGGTGACCTGCCTGGCCGCAGAACAGGCAACGTCCCTGGCGCAGACGCCTCTGCCTCTCCATCCTGGACAAGCGCGCCGCCACAGCTGCATAATCTCCTCCTGAGGCATCTCCTCCCTGAATCGGAGGAAAGCCTCCGGATTAATAGGGGAACGTGGAGGCGCGCCTTGCGGCGTCATCCCTCTCTCATGCGCCCTCTCACAACGCTGATTGTCTACCCGCACCGAGACGTCGATGAGGCTGTCCAGTCGCTCAGGCAGCTCCCTGAACGAGAGTTCGTACTTCATCCCCTCCGATAGCCCCTGAAACGTAAAGGACGACCAGAGCGGTCTCCTCCCATCCTGCCTCTCGAGCCCGGGTCCGGAACTCCACGGAGTAGTCCGCCACCAAACGGTCACCCTGCCGACAGGCTGTGAGCCACCTCCCGGCCTCGTGCCCCGACACCACCTGGGAGGTGTCGAACACCTTGCGTAGCTCCCAGGTTAATTGGTAGGTGTTGTAGCATGTTGGAGTTTGGCTCTCCCACTCCGCGGAAACCCAGGAAAGGGCCCGACCCGTCAACAGAGTGATGATGTAGGCCACCCGGCCCTTCTCCATCGGGAAGGAGGAGGGTTGTAGACTGAATAACAGGGAACACTGGGTGAGGAATTCCCTGCAGCTCTCTGGACGTCCGTCATACCTCTCCGGAGGTGGTAGGCGGTGTTCCCGCGATGTCGCAGGCGAGACTGGAGACGCCGCTGCCCCGTCTTCCGCTCCACCGGCTGCCGGGGCTGGTCGGGTGTCCACCCGGCTCTGCATGCGGATCATCAGCTGGCAGAGATTCTCGATGATCTGCTGCAGGCTGCAGTCGTATTGGTTCAGCATAGTTCCCTGTGTTGCCAATGCGCTCTGATACTGTGCTGCCTCCGCTGGATCCATATTGTCTCAGTTTTCTGTAAGGGTTGGTGTGACGTGTGACCCAGGTGCGGTGCAGGATATACAGTAGGCAGTAGGCTGAGATTGTGAAAGAAGGATATTTACTGGTGGTCCCGAAGCCAAAATACAAAATAACGGACTTATCACGATAAAAGAAAGGCGGAGCAAATAAGTCTCCAAAAACCGGCTGACAGCCAAAATACGAAATACTACCTAGGACTGAAACAAATAACGAAACAGGGAGAACACTTCTCAAGTACCTGTACATAGGTCTCCGATCAGACACTGAGTAGTACTGCTGGACATAGAGAAACTAACAGAGAAAACTGAGCAAGGGAACACAGGGAAGTGAGGGCATAAATACGCAGGTGAACAGGTAGACACAGGTGACACCAATAGGATACTGATTAGTACAGACAGTGAGTGAGGAGGTGCCTAAGGTTGTCGGAGGATGACACCTAGTGGGTCGCTCCAGAACTTCGACCCCCTCCTGTAACAAAAATGTATAGGCATGTTGTTGAAGTGCTGTTATTAATGTGTTGTTGAAATGTAAAGTGCTCCTGCCAGCCTGTAGCGTGTCAGAAATGCTTCACAAGGTATTTCTTAAATGGCAGGCTATAGCCGTGAAATGATAATAATATAGCCTAAATAACACATTTTCGTTCCTTCCTTGGCTTCCTTGCTTGCTCCTGACTGATTTAGAGTTAGTATGTTGTTTAATAGCCAGTTGAAATGTTGAACGTCAATTAATTTACTTCCCAAGCAAAGTCAATTTTTTGTCTCCTCGGCTATAGAAGGTTGTAGCGCAGCCTCTGAATTCCATAGAACCAAACCAAAGATATCCCATATGCATCGGAGTCACGTCTTTTCCCAGAATTCTACAGCTTGTTTCTAGCCCTAGTTTTAACTTAACACACCAAGCCCTTCACTCACTGACACAGATATTTAAGGAGTGAATGGTGACTGAAGGAATTGTCTGAGAAAATGTATGGATAGTGTGGTGTCGAGAAAACGTTGCTAATTATGCTGTGAAAACAAGGAAATCCGCTGACGCTGTACTTTGATTATAAAGGTTTATTTATATCAAAGGGTTCCAGCATCAATTTACAGATATCTGCAGAATATCTGGAGAACAACGACCCAATCTGTAATATGTTGTTCTGTCCTCCTTTGTTTTAACCGTGGTGTTTATATCCTATGCCCTATGTAACATAATATGGGTGTTTTCCCATACAGACCAATCCCAGGACTCCACCTAACAGACTTCCTCTGCTTTAGGGTGCCCCTATAAAACTACTCCCCAGAGTCAACATCCTCTAAAACCATTTGAAACCATTAGCAAAGTCATAAATTCCTCAGATACCACATATTCCCCCCTTCGAGACGAATTAAGTCTCGAAAACAAAAAGAATAGGATTATGACAAATACAAATTTTTCTCTTATTGAGTATCTTTAACAATAAACCAAAAACACATGGAGTGTAAATACATTTCTATGAAATATGAACAAATCTTTATGGAGTGTGAGAGCGAAAAACCTGTCTGGCAGCTTTCTTTCCAAATATCCCTCCATCAATCAAGACAGTAAAATTCTCTCACGGCCCCTCTGCCCCAGGCAACCACTTAAGTACTCCAGATCAATTCATACATCTTTATCAATGCATTTTAAACTATGATGCAATTAAATACACATGAAAGCCTCAGCAAACAAAATACAATCAAAAATGTCCACATTCAGGCTGGTCAACCCATCGGACCCTCCTGTGGATTCTCTCTATCCCTGCCTAGACCCAATATCCCTAAGCTTCAACAAAATAAACAAAAACATCTGAGATCCCCACATGTATCCAACAACAGCAAATATCATTCTACAAAAATTAATACATAAAGAATATGACACAAAATATGCATTACACATGCAAATATGTCTATATATCATTGCAGACACTGGAATGTAGTCCACTACACTTCATCTCCTCAGCAGTGTCGACTTCCAATGCAACTTCGATGATGGAATCTGAACCTTTCCACACCTTCCTTGTTCCACTTCCTCCAGTCCCTTCATATTGTCCCTTCATATTGTCCCTTCATATTGTCCCTTCATATTGTCCATGTTTGAGTATTTGAATCCCCTCTACACATTCCCCCATATGCTTCTGGAAGAAAAGAAAAGACCAAACAGTATCTTTTGCAAAACAACACATTCAAATTAAAACATCAATATCAACTAAAAATTATATATAAAAATGATATATAAAATGAATCATATACCATTTCCCCCCTTTGATTCATCACAAAATACTAAAATCACCATAATATTTAAACCCATGTGAAAAATGATCGGATCTTCAAAATGGATATCTATCTATCAATACTCCTTTGAGTCTTGACAGAAGGTTAAACCCTCTTATCGTTTCATTTGCAAAACCCTGCAAAGTATAGGTAATATTATCTATGTTATCTCCCCAAATGTTACACCATACCATGGAAAAATCCCCACTTCTCTCCTAGACTTATCCTCCAATGGTAGGCTTCCCAGACTATGAAACTTCTCTCTTTCAGAATCAGATTTATCTCTTTCCCCGTGCTTCCCCTCTTTTAATTTTAAAAACCTCATATGGAAGCTTCAACTTCAACATGTAACAACATCCTATCCATCCATAGGGTAAGAATATATTCTCTCACCACAAACCCCAGATGTTTCTAAAATCCCCAATAGTCACATTACCATGCAAAACTTCTCTCTCCATCAAAGTCCTTCTCTTCTTACTAACTGGAACATCAAAAGTTACATTATATTTCTCATTACTAACCTTATGTTCCTGCTTACCCCAAATCATCATATAATCATCACCATCTGATATTCCCCTAAACATCCCCTTTCCATCATGTTTTATTTAAACAAGAACAGCTTTTAGCCCTCACTGGTTTCACCTCCAATGCTTCATGAAGCGCTGTTAACTGATTTTCCTTCCTATCTAACAAATTCACATAGGTTAATTCACTTAACCAATAACACTTAAACCTAGGCCTAAACAAATGTTTCCACAACTACATTATTTTCTCTCTTAATGATTGTTGCTGATACAACAGCCATTATAAAGCATAAGATTGACACATACTTGATAGAGGTTTAGCTACCTTCTCTAAGATTCAACCCCATGTTCCTAGTGCTGGAATTCTCAACAGACATGGACCCTCAAGATTCCTCACTGATCTTACTTACAGTATGAGTTAACTTCTTGAACTAAATATTCCTACCTGCCCATCCATCTTTAATTTCCAAACAGAAGAATCAAATCCATATGCCTTCCATTTAGTTTCTCTCTTCCCTAACGAACAGTATTGATCAGATATATCTTCTTGTCTTCCATCAAAATCAAAGAACTCATCCTGTACCTCCATGATAGTATTCTCCCTAATCTTTCCCTCTAACATTACTCAAAATAAGTTAGCAATCACTCATAACCCTCTTCCACTTCATATAATTTTACAAAATATACTTCCTTTCACTAGGTGAAACAGCTTCTACTTCTAGTCTTCATAACAACACTTCTTCTCCATAATTATCTCTCCACATGGGAGGAATCTCACCTCTACACATTCCTTCTCTCACATCTACAAGGAAGATGAGCTGTACCACCCATCCTAACCCTAATGACAGTCTTTTCCTCTAAAATTGGTGCTGGAGCAATTGGCTCCCTTGTAATCAAATGTGATACATTTATAGCTTTAATAACTGTCAATGTTGAAAGAGTTGAATTGCTTCTCACTGTTGTTATAATAGGCTGAAGTGTTGATGTCATTGTTGTTGATTCATCCATTTTCCCTAAAGCTTTGAACTCTTTACTTGTATTTCCATCTATCACCACTAGTGTCACTACATTAACTCTCAGTTCCAACTCTAATCCCTCACTTTCAAACTGTTGATTATAAAAAATACATTTATAATCACCTTGATCTTCCTGCTGGGAATTGTAAATATAGATACTGCAATCACCCTCAATCTTCATTCTTCTCTTATCATTCAGCAACGCATACTTTCTCAATGCAACTGCTTCTAACAGATCTAAACTCCTGCCAGATCTATCTTCCCACTGAACTCTAAATTTCCCTTCACCACTGTTCTCTCTCGTGCACTTACATTGGAGCTGAGCTGACTGTCCCAGAGTTACTTCAACCCTAGTTTTCGTAACGTTTTGGTCTGACTTTTCTCCTAACTGGTCTGGGCCTACTTTGTCTAACCGAATCACCAGCTTCTCCTGTAACAGAGTTGCCCTTGGTGATCTCCGCTGCTTCACATTCCACTGAAATATTCCCTGTTGTTCCTGGGACAAATTGAAAATCAATTTCCCCAAATCTCCTTTCCTTTCCCTCCATTGCAGAGTCATCTCTGGCATCATCAGAAGTGTAAACATTATCATCAACGTTATCCACAACATTGACAATCTCTCCTTCTTCCTGTTCTCCCCTATCTCCATCCTGCTCTCTTGAGCCTTCAACATCCTCTCTCTCTGCGCGTGGCACCTCTTCTCCAGGCGCTTTAACACAATGTGACAAATGATACCACGTTGGAGATCCTTTAACCTGGACAGCTGTTCCAGTACTACGAACAACTTCAAATGGTCCTTCACGACGTTCGTTATACCACTTCCTTCTAAATACCTTCACGAACACTTTGTCCCCAGGTTGCACTGTACTCCTTTTTTTCTCATCAAGCTCCCCCTGCACCTCTTCTTTTCTTTGCCTGTCAGAAACATATGTGGACAACTTTTTATGAAAATTGGCCATATATGTAACGTACGCTCTCATTTCATCTTCCAAAAGAGCCAAGCTTGGACCCTTTCCGCTTGTTCGCAAACAAGGCGTAGGCATCCTTCTTCCTGTTACCAATTCATGGGGTGTCATACGTAGATCACGCAACTCACTTGAGCGACACACCATTAATGCTAAAGGAAGCGCCGCTATCTAGTTTAGACCCGTATGCTGACAAATTTTGACAATGCGATTTTTCAAGACACCGTTAATTTTTTCACAAATCCCTTGACTTTGTGGGTGATAAACTGCTCCAAGACGTTGCTTAATTCCCAATTTTTGCAACATCAATTTCACTGATTTATCCACAAATTCCTTCCCATTATCTGAGGATATTCGATCGGGTAATCCCCACCTGCTTATGACTTCTTTACACAAGAACTTGGCAAACGATTGAGCATCTTTTAGCCTAGTTTGACATCTTATTCCCCTCTTGGTGTAGGAATGTAACCAAGAATAACAGTCACCCCCTGTAAACATCACTTTTCAGACAGATTGTCCTCCTTCCTATGATATAGTCAATCTTTTCAAGCAAATCTGATTCCCAAAAAACCCTACTTCTTTATGATCTGTCTCCTAATCTCCCCCCTTGCAACATTAGCTAACCCCTAGCTTCCTAAATCATCAGACCTAATAGGTCCAGAGGCGCTACTATCAACCCCTCATGGTTTCTCCCCAACTAACAATTGATTCCTACTCTAAGGATTTTTTCTCTTGTCTTCAAAACACCTGCTTTTGAAAGTCCTTCAATTTCTTGTTCAATCCCTTGGTTTGCTTCATCTTTCAATGGATACTGATTCTTCCAAGGAGGTCTTGCTCCTAAAAATCTTCACTGAGATTTCCAATCCAGAATACTGTAGACAAATCCATCTCTGTCATCATTAACAATTGGTAAACCTTTTCCTTTGGCACTTCTACCAGACAGCCGTCTGGTGGACATTTTATTGTACAATTCAATTTCCACAATGCATCTCTTCCCAACAATGCAATAGGTGTATGTTCTGATACCAGTATGGGTATTGTAATTTTCTAATTTTCATAGCAGAGTTCAATTGGTTCCTTAAGAGTAATCAACTGTTTTACTCCCTCAAATCCCTATCCTAATTAGTTGATTTTGACATAGTGAGATGTGTAACCTCTTCAGGCTGAACACAGAAAAAAGCCTTTCCGCTATCCATCATCACTTCCCATAGTCCATTGTTTATTTTCACCTCAATTGTTGGATCTTTTTCCCCTTAACTGGTGCTACCAGCTGACACCCCCCTTTCGGATCTTCTAGGCACCTCTAGAATCCTTGCTCCTTGCCCCTATAAGGGTTCACCTGTCCTCCAGATGATCTTCACTTGCTCCTGTATCTTCCTCTGAAATTCCCTCTTGTGTTTCCTTCTGGCCCATTACACTCACAGCAAAGTCACCAACCTGTCCACAATCATAACACACTTCTCAATATTGCTGAAAGTATGGCTTAAATCTTCCTCCTCTTCCTCTTCCTAAGCCTTCTCGTCCTCTTCCTCTCCAATTATTTCAGTCCAGAAACTATCTATGGATATGAAACAACTTGTACCACTAGTTGTGGCTGGTACAATTGCATTTGACCTTGTTCAGTTGAAGCTGTAGCAGTGATTGTTGATTTGGTGCACACTGATTCTTCATAACCAAAGCTTTTCTTCTCCTTCTTATTCTCCCCCCAGTTGTATTTCATCAAGTTTTCTGAGAGTTTCTTGGTCCTGTTCTTTCTAGTTGTTGACATATCGGTATTCTTCAAAGGCTTATATTCTAGGTTCTGTCCTCGAATGATCACTGGCATCATCTTCTTACTGGTGCCCTCTTTCCTTGGCCTCAATGTATACTTTTTCTCCAATTCTTGGGACCCTTTTCTCAGCAGTTTTTTCTTCTCTTCTGTATCTTCAGCTTCTTGAGTTGTTCTTTCAGTTCTCTTTGTCTCTTCTAAATTATTCCCCTTATCCAGGCATAATACGCATCAGTCTATATCTCTTTCTATTTCTTCTGTGCTAGTCATTGTAGGATAAAATCCTCTTGAATATGAAGCACCTTTAATCTCCAAATCTTCATCGCTGTTTCCATCTTCACCTTCATCAGAGATCGAATCTCTAGTATCCTTCTTCTTCCTTCAACTTCCATCAGAGATCACATCTCTAGTATCCTTCTTCTTTCTTCAACTTCCATCACCCCTTCTTTCCTCTCTTGCCAACTTCCTTCTGATCACAGAGTCATATCCACCCATGATCTCTTCTCAATCACTCTGATCATCATCATCATCATCTTCTTCATCTTCAAGTTCCATCTTCCTGAACCTCACTCCACCCTTAGTTTCCAGACATCTCATTTTCTTCTTACTTTTGGAGTTTTGATTCATCTTTATGGTCGTTTCTGCTTCTCCTCTCTCTATTATTCAATCACTTTCATCATGTTGATGACGTCAGGGTTAAAAGTCCCTTCCACTAGCCATGGTTGTTCAATTTCAGGCCAACGTTTATTCCCTTTTCCAGATAACCTTGCAATACCATTAACTAAAGGATTACTATTTTCTACTACATAAACAGGAGTAATTACTTTCATAGTTTTTATGTCCTTTTTCCCCCTTGTAACAACTCTTTTATATTCCTTTATTGTAAATTATTTCATTATTTTAGACTATGTAGCCTATAGTTTCCCTCTTTTTTTTTCTTCCCCAAATTAATTAATTAATGCATTTAATTTATTCATCAATTTATTTATTTGTATCAATTTATTTTATTTTACCAAATTATTAATTAGTGGCAATCTTACCACATCCAATCAGGAAAGTAAATGAAAGTAGTCAACTTCAGAGCAATCTAAAAAATAAAGACCTCTAATCCTGCAACACTACAGTACTCACAAACCCCATTGCTTAATAAGCACCCAATTACCTTAATTTTTACAGAATAATGTCAGTACTCGATTCCCCACTCAACTCTAATCAAACCCACTCATGCACAAAAACGCCAAAATGCTATTCTTATTTTCATCAATTGATCAGTCTGTTGCCAAGTCCTTGTCAAATTGTCAAAACATCAAATATGCTAGGCACCCAAAACATCCTCTATGGGAAGGTACGTTTTGTAAATAGAACAGTACTGGCCTTGATTTGACAGCACATTCTCGCATGATGCACTCGTCAGCACTTCCTCTCTCTCTCTCTGTCTCCTCCTTCTTATCTCTCTCATATGACAGAAGAACAAAGAAACAGACAATAATTTAGTAGTTTAGGCACTTACTGAGTTATTTCAACCATTCAATACTCCTCTAGTCACATTCACTCTAAGAAATAACTCAGGAATATTATAAATAGCTCAATAACATTTTATTTTATTTATTTATTTAATTATTTTTTATTTTTAATCCGTCAACATATCTCTCTCATTTATCAATTCAATAGATCTCAATCAAATAGTTTCATCGTTAAGCAAAAGCCTATTTAACAAACAGAACTCTCCATTCGTGTTCAAATCTCCTTCTCTCTCTCTGTCGGCTCTGTTCTGAGTCTGCGTCTCCCAGCAACTCAGTGCAGGCAGAGGAGTGGCACATTTGCCCTACGTAACTCTAAAGTCATAAAATCACACGCATGCGTAGTACATTCACCAGTGCGATTTCAGAGTGGAGGGAGCTCTCTCCCAGCTCTCTCCCAGCTAGACAACAGAAAGTAGACAGTCCCGCTGTACTTCCTCTCTTTTACCCCCCATAGACAAACAGTAACACTTTAACAGAGCTCACAAACCAACATAAAACATTGAACAGAAATCCTACTTTCTTCTACACACATATACATACATACATACATACAGTTTAAGAGGCTTATCCCATTCCTATGGACCTCTAAGGCAGTATGCTACCTCCATTGCGCCGTATAATTCCATTGTTCCTAAATTTCTGCTACCACGAGTTCCGCGGACATTCGATGAGCGGTCACATCAATCATATAATTCGTCAACCATATGTTGAGCGGTAACTTGCAACCGAATATATATACCACAACCTCAAGCCCCCTGGACTCACCTAAATTCACCTAACGTGCTTTTAGGATTTTCGGCCCATCCTAATGATCGCCTCCTTAGAGGGCTTCCATAGATTCGCAATGGCCTAATTTGTATACATTTACCTTGGCCTTATTCCTTCATTCTATTCTTTTTGAATTTTATTCAAGCAAAATATCCCTATAGACACTCCCCCCTTTTTGCATTGCTTGCAACGCAAACAAATTTAGAATGGACTCCTATCCCACAGCAAATAACAGCAAAGCTGTCAAGGTTTCGGCCGAGGCTGCCTCTCTCCCTTGTTCGGGCAGGTTTCGGCGTTCGTCGTCTCTGGAATTCTAGCTGCCACCGCTGTATGTTTCATGTTCGTTTGCGTTTGTTTCCACACCTGTTTCTGTTTAGGCTTAATTAGTGTCCTATAAGTTTCTCGTTGTGTTTGTCTAGTGTTGTGTGTAATTATTCCCGTCAGTATTGTGTTTTGCTCGGTTGAGCTTATTCTCCACTGCGCTGGAGCATTTTCGCACCTGTGTGTGCACAGTTACATTTTTGTCGCACCTGTTTGTGCGCAATTTACCTTTCGCCTTCGTGCGTGTTTTTCGCTTTCGGGCTAAGTTGTCCTGTTGCCTTAGTTTGGCCAGTAATACAGCCTTTGGAACATTCAGTCTGAGTCCTGCGTTTGATTCCTACATTACACCTACAACACGCCCTGACAGAATTACACACCACCATGGAATCAGCAGGAGCCGAAGCAGCTCAGACGAGACTGGAGGTCCGGGTTCGGGACCAACAAGAGCAGATCCTGCAGATGGGGACCGCCCTGCAGGAGGTGAATTCCACCCTCCGAGGCTGGGGTACGCCTCCACCGCCTCCCTCCCTGCCAGCACCATCGGCCAGCCCGCCCCGTCCAGCGCCGGAACCTCGAGGAGTCCGACTATCTCTCCCGAGGGCCTACGACGGAACCGCGGCTGGGTGTCAGGGATTCCTACTCCAGGTGGAGCTCTACCTGGCCACAGTGCACCCGGCACCATCGGGGCATGAGAGCGTGTCCGCCCTGATCTCCTGCCTGGCCGGTAAAGCGTTGGAGTGGGCCAACGCGGAGTGGAGGAAGATCGACGCCACGACGATTACATACAACGAGTTCTCCCGCCGCTTTAAGGCGGTGTTTGACCATCCCCCGGAGGGGAAAGCGGCGGGGGAGCGTCTGGTCTTCCTCCGGCAGGGGAGGAGGAGTGCCCAGGAATTCGCTCTTGAATTCCGTACTCTGGCGGCAGATGCAGGGTGGAATGATCGGGCCCTCATCGATCTATACCGTTGTAGCCTACGAGAGGACGTCCGTCGGGAGCTGGCTTGTAGGGACACCAGCCTCACTTTCGACCAGCTGGTTGACATGTCCATCAGGCTGGATAACCTACTGGCTACCCGCGGACGTCCTGCGGAGGGTCCGCCCATTTCACCCTCCAGCGCCTCCGAGCCGTGTCCTATGGAGCTCGGGGGCGCTGGCGCTAGAGAGAGGAGGAGTCGGCAGGCTAGGGGGTCCATCCACTGCACCAACTGTGGTCGGGGAGGACACACCGCGGCTAGGTGCTGGGGATGGCCTCCTAGGGGAGATGACGACAGGTCCCGCACTGGGGATTCCCTCCAGGTGAGTAGGGGCCCCACTCACCCAGAGCTCACTGTTGCCCATTTTTGTATGCCTGTACGTTTTCCACAGGTAGCACCTCATTCCCAGCATAAGGCGCTGGTAGATTCAGGCGCGGCTGGGAATTTTATTGATAAAAAGTTTTGTTTAGCGTTAGGGATTCCCCTCATTCCTGTTGATGTTCCTTTTCCCGTTCACGCCCTAGATAGTCGTCCGTTGGGTACGGGCTTAATCAGGGAGGTCACGGCGCCACTTAGGATGTGTGCGCAGGGGGATCATCAGGAGATGATTCAGCTGTTCCTGATTGACTCTCCTGCGTATCCGGTGGTGCTGGGCATGCCCTGGTTGAGTACCCATAACCCAGCTATTTCGTGGCAGGAGAGGGCTCTGATGGAGTGGTCTGCTCAGTGTGTGGGTAGATGTTTGGGCGTTTCCGTAGGGGCTACCTCGGTGGAGAGTCCAAACCAGGTGCCCGCATTGCACGTTCCACCTGAGTATGGGGATTTGGCTATTGCGTTTAGTAAGGCGAGGGCCACGCGGTTGCCACCCCATAGGCAGGGGGATTGTGCGATAGACCTCCAGGCAGGAGCTGCGCTCCCACGGAGCCATGTGTATCCTCTGTCTCAGGAGGAGAAGAAAACTATGGAGATTTACATAGACGAATCGCTGAGACAAGGATACATACGGCCTTCCACTTCCCCCGCGTCCTCGAGTTTTTTTTTCGTGAAGAAAAAGGATGGTGGTTTGCGCCCGTGCATCGATTACCGTGGTCTCAATCAGATTACGGTGAAGTATAGTTATCCACTCCCGCTGATTGCGACCATGACTGAGTCGTTGCATGGGGCGCGTTTCTTCACGAAATTAGATCTCAGGAGCGCGTACAACTTGGTGCGCATCAGGGAGGGTGATGAATGGAAAACAGCCTTTAGTACCACCTCGGGCCATTACGAGTATCTGGTCATGCCATACGGGTTGATGAACGCTCCGTCAGTTTTCCAATCATTTGTGGATGAGATCTTCAGGGACATGCAGGGGCAGGGGGTGGTGGTGTACATTGATGACATTCTCGTGTACTCACCTACCCGTGTCGAGCATGTGGCCCTGGTGCGCAGAGTGTTGCGGAGGCTGGTGGAGCACGACCTGTATGTGAAGGCAGAGAAGTGTCTGTTTTTCCAGGAGTCGGTCTCCTTTTTGGGTTATCAGTTGTCTGCGTCAGGGGTGAAGATGGAGGTAGACCGGGTGTCGGCCGTGCGTAATTGGCAAACACCAACCACTGTGAAGGAGGTGCAGCAGTTTTTGGGGTTTGCAAATTACTACAGGAGGTTTATCCGGGGTTTTGGACAGGTGGCAGCTCCCATCACGTCTCTGTTGAAGGGGGGTCCGGTGCGTCTGCAGTGGTCGGCCGAGGCGGACAGGGCGTTTGGGAGGCTGAAGGACCTGTTTACCTCGGCCCCGGTGCTGGCGCATCCGGATCCCTCTTTGCCGTTCCAGGTAGAGGTGGACGCGTCGGAGGCCGGTTTAGGAGCCGTGCTTTCCCAACGGTCTGGCGCGCCACCTAAACTCCGCCCCTGTGCTTTTTATTCTAAGAAGCTCAGTCCGGCGGAGCGGAACTATGACGTAGGGGACAGGGAGCTGTTAGCCGTGGTACAGGCTCTAAAGGTGTGGAGGCACTGGCTTGAGGGGGCTCAACACCCTTTCCTCATTTTGACGGACCACCGTAACCTGGAGTACATCCGGGCGGCGAGGAGGCTGAACCCTCGCCAGGCAAGATGGAGTATGTTCTTGACCAGGTTTACTTTTAAGATCACGTACATCCCTGGGTCACAGAATGGCAAGGCAGATGCGCTGTCTCGGCGGTATGACACGGAGGAGAGGTCCGTGGAGCCCACTCCCATACTGCCTGAGTCGTGTCTGGTGGCACCGGTAGTGTGGGAGGTCGATACTGAACTCGAGCGGGCGTTACGCACCGACCCTAGTCCACCACAGTGCCCGGAGGGTCGGAAGTACGTTCCGCTCGAGGTTCGGGATCGATTGATATATTGGGCTCACACGTCACCCTCCTCTGGACATCCAGCTATCGGCCGGACAGTGCACTGTCTTAGTGCCAAGTACTGGTGGCCCACGTTGGCAAGGGATGTGAGGGTTTATGTTTCCTCCTGCTCGGTGTGCGCCCAGTTTAAGGCGCCTAGACATCTGCCTAGGGGTAAGTTGCTACCCCTGCCCGTTCCACAACGACCATGGTCCCACCTCTCTGTGGACTTTATAACAGACCTTCCCCTCTCCCAGGGGAATACTACCATCCTGGTCGTTGTGGACCGGTTCTCTAAGGCCTGTCGTTTGCTCCCCATGCCGGGTCTTCCTACTGCCCTACAAACTGCCGAGGCACTGTTCACCCATGTGTTCCGGCACTACGGGGTACCCGAGGACATTGTGGCTGATCGGGGTCCCCAATTCACCTCCAGAGTCTGGAGAGCGTTTATGGAGCGGTTGGGGGTCTCGGTGAGCCTCACCTCGGGGTACCACCCGGAGAGTAATGGGCAGGTGGAACGCGTAAACCAGGATGTGGGCAGGTTTCTCAGAACATACTGCCGGGACCGGCCGGAGGAGTGGTCAAGGTACGTTCCCTGGGCTGAGATGGCCCAGAATTCCCTACGCCATTCCTCCACTAACCTAACTCCATTTCAATGTGTGTTAGGTTACCAGCCGGTTCTGGCACCCTGGCAGCAGAGCCAGATCGAGGCTCCTGCGGTGGATGAGTGGGCGCGGCGCTCGGAGGAGACATGGAACGCTGCACACGTCCACCTGCAGCGGGCCCTCCGACGTCAGAAGGCGAGCGCTGATCTCCACCGCAGTGAGGCACCGGTGTACGCACCTGGTGATCGAGTCTGGCTCTCTACCAGAAACCTGCCCCTCCGCCTGCCCTGTCGGAAACTGGGTCGGCGGTTTGTAGGGCCATTTAAAGTCCTGAGAAGGTTGAACGAGGTATGTTATAGATTACAGTTACCTGGGGAGTATAAATGTATTAACCCCTCGTTCCATGTGTCCCTTCTCAGGCCGGTGGTAGCGGGCCCACTCCAAGAAAATGAGATCTTGGAGACTCCTCCACCCCCAGTGGACATCGAGGGGGTACCGGCGTACTCTGTGAGGTCCATTCTGGATTCGAGACGTCGGATGGGGGGTCTCCAGTATCTAGTGGAGTGGGAGGGCTACGGTCCGGAGGAGCGGTGCTGGGTGCCGAGGAGAGACATTTTGGACCCGTCGCTCCTGACGGAATTCCATCGGGGGCATCCGACGCGCCCTGCTCCGCGTCCTCCTGGTCGTCCCCGAGGCCGGAGTCGGCGCACGTCTGGAGCCGCGCGTCAAGGGGGGTACTGTCACGGTTTTCGGCCGAGGCTGCCTCTCTCCCTTGTTCGGGCAGGTTTCGGCGTTCGTCGTCTCCGGAATTCTAGCTGCCACCGCTGTATGTTTCATGTTCGTTTGCTTTTGTCTGTTTGTTTCCACACCTGTTTCTGTTTAGGCTTAATTAGTGTCCTATAAGTTTCTCGTTGTGTTTGTCTAGTGTTGTGTGTAATTATTCCCGTCAGTATTGTGTTTTGCTCGGTTGAGCTTATTCTCCACTGCGCTGGAGCATTTTCGCACCTGTGTGTGCACAGTTACATTTTTGTCGCACCTGTTTGTGCGCAATTTACCTTTCGCCTTCGTGCGTGTTTTTCGCTTTCGGGCTAAGTTGTCCTGTTGCCTTAGTTTGGCCAGTAATACAGCCTTTGGAACATTCAGTCTGAGTCCTGCGTTTGATTCCTACATTACACCTACAACACGCCCTGACAAAAGCACACACGCAAGTTCTTAACAGTACATTCATTCAACGCACACACACAGACACACGAACTGACCAGTTCCCAAAGTAGCAAGAAAACTCACCCTTATCTGCCGGACTCTGGAGCGAGAGTCAGCTCGGCGCCCATGAATGGAACGCTGAGAAAAGACGCAACACGACCAAATACCTCGTCGCCATTTTGTGGTGTCGAGAAAACGTTGCTAATTATGCTGTGAAAACAAGGAAATCCGCTGACGCTGTACTTTGATTATAAAGGTTTATTTATATCAAAGGGTTCCAGCATCAATTTACAGATATCTGCAGAATATCTGGAGAACAACGACCCAATCTGTAATATGTTGTTCTGTCCTCCTTTGTTTTAACCGTGGTATTTATATCCTATGCCCTATGTAACATAATATGGGTGTTTTCCCATACAGACCAATCCCAGGACTCCACCTAACAGACTTCCTCTGCTTTAGGGTGCCCCTATAAAACTACTCCCCAGATGCTCCCTTACACTGAGTCAACATCCTCTAAAACCATTTGAAACCATTAGCAAAGTCATAAATTCCTCAGATACCGCAATAGTAGACTAGAATTTCGTCTGTCAAACAGATAGGCCTACCTCTTATTTCTTGAATTGGAAGAAATAAACTCCAACACAAAGCCTTCTTGTTGTTAGTAGCCTAAAGTCAAATTAAAATGAAGACTGTTTAAATGAATTAGGACTTCTAGAATTAGCCTACTTTCAGCACCCATGCGCTGTCCATCTCCGCTGCTGAATATGGCTTATTGTGAGGTCAATAACTCTGATAAATAGCTTCAATATGGGCAACGAAACATATTGTTTTTATTCAAATCAATTACAGCAGTAGCAAGCTTAGCTCCAGTCCTCCTTCTCATCTTCGCGCTATGCCTCTTAAACTGAACAGGACATCAGTAGGCCTAGTCCGCGCACACAGATATTCAATTTTTGGGCCAGGGCTCATGATTGGCATAGCGTATCCATTGCAGTGTGTAATGCAGTGTAGCCTAGTTTTATATACACCATCCCCGCAGCGCAAAAACTCGGGAAGGAAGTGCATTTTCTTAGAAATATAACTTTGCCCTGTGTTTCTCATGCTCTTCGTATAGCCTAGGCCTTTAGCCTATAGTATAGGCTATGGATCATTTGATTGGGACCACACTAGGCACACTTGATATTGCGCACCCAGTAAATAATCAGGGATGAGGGGCAGCATATAATAAGCTCAAACACTGAGCAATATGACATTTGTTGCATCCTAAGATGCTGGGTTCTTTTACTGAAGACGTACTTATAATAACCAGAACTGATTTATTTCATGTTCTCCTCAACACATTCCAATCAACTACTCTCTACAGTGTCTTCAGCCCAACTCTCCTATACATCATTGAACTTTTACCGCCCTTGCATCTCGTAATCCAATCACTTCAATGCAAGAACGGAAACCCCATTGTCATTTCTTAATTCAAATAACTCAACTTCTGCATACAAATCCCATTGGCTATCTGCAACCATTATAAATCTAAACTCATTAACACATAATACATTTCTCAATACACCACAACATTCATGGCTCTATTTATTTAAGGCGGCACTAGTGTCAAACACCCGTTAGTTTGCAATTTCGACCTGTTAAAGCCAGCGCTCTGCTATTTTCAAACTGTTGCGTAAAGATGGGTAATTTACCTGTCTTATATCAGCTTGCTTGCGCTCAGATGGGAGGGGTGGAAATATTTGAGGTGTGTCCTTAAAAACATGATACAAAGTGCTAATTTTAGTCAGCGCTGGTAGGCATATTTAAGACCAACCAAAAGCACGGTTGAGTATGGCACAAATTTTGACAGCGGAATCGCAGCCTATCCAGCGTGACGCACATTGCCCATATGCGCATGGAACAACAGTAATGTGCTTTTGGTGCCTGTATACTTCGTATTTAGAAACATACAAATTATTATTTATTTGATTAAAAACCAAGCATATCCTACCCTCCTCTCAATGAAGGCTGTATTCTTTTTGTCCTGCCCAATGCAATCAAGTAGGCTAGTCAAAACCGTCGATAAACGGTTTGGCTTGTGAGACTGCTTGGAAATAAATCTTAATCACCAAAGCTTTATTAAAATATCAAATTTGAGAGGAGCAAAACAGTGAGCTGACATTCCATTTTTATCTATGTATTGTAGGCAGGCCTACATTATTTTAGCCATGCTTTGGAGGTGCGTACAACCCCCTCCATGGTGTAGGCTACATGTGTCCATGCCCATCATGAAACGAGACATGAGAACCTCTGTGAATACTGGTAAACCTCATATTTAGAAGTTATTTTCCTGTAACAATTACTTGTTTCCCATTTCCCATTTTTAAAACCCAAATCCCTCCATAGGCTACCCTTACCCTAGGCCTACTATAATGAAGGCTGGTTGTCTTTTTAATCCTGGCGATTTTATGATATCATTACATTTGTGACAGACCGCCTTGATTCGGTCTTATGTAGCAAAATTTGAAATTGTGTTTTTTTCATTGGATAAAAGCAGAGACACAGAGCTACAAAATGGTATATCATACACTGCATTTAAGGGAACAATGGGAAAGTAATTCTGCTTTGAAAGTTGATAAATTTGTAATCTCACTTTTGAGAAAATGGCCTTCGAATGTTTTGGTACCTAGTGAAGAGCTCTTCTTTGTCTACACCCATTCAGCATCGTTCACACCCTCTTAAGCTTTAGCCCCACCCATCTCGTTTCACTCTTGGAGCGTTCAGAGCGCACACTTGACGCTCTGGCGGATGAGTAGGGTTGATCCGAGCATTCTGACCTCACAATAGCAGACAAGCACCCAAGCTAACTGGCTAACATTGGCTAGTTTGCTATTTACTTTCAGACACAAAATTGGGATTATGGTTCATTTTTTACCTCTGGATAACATGAAAACAGCCTAACCAGCTTTGCTGGCAACAATTTAACTATGCTTTTTTGACAATGTTTACTGACACCGGCCATATTCAATGGGTGTTGTGCGTTCGTAAATTCATCAGTTATTCTGCGCTCTGGCATACTCAGACTGAATTTACGAATGCACCCGAAATGGTTACTTCCATAGTAATAATAGTATTTTGTTAAGATATGTAGCTAGCTAGCTACAGTGCCTTGCAAAAGTATTCATCCCCCTTGGCGTTTTTCCTATTTTGTTGCATTACAACCTGTAATTTAAATGGATATGTCAAGGGGTGCTGAAGGTGGGTGTGGTGCAGGAATCAAGCGCAGGACGCAGAAGCTCAGTCCAAAAGACTTTAGTGAAATATTCACGGAGTAAATGAGCACAATAAGCCCAGAGGCGAAATAACGGCGCACACAGGCGTCAAATAAACGGCGCACTAACATGTGCGAAAACCTCTCCCAACACTGGAGGGAAGTACGTAGCTCAAACACCAAAACAGAAGAGCAATCACACACAAACACAGACACACACAACAAGACTTAAATAGGACACTAACGAGGACTAACTAGACACAGGTGTACAACATCAAGACAAAACCAAACGAACATGAAACATAGATCGGTGGCAGCTAGTACTCCGGGGACGACGACCGCCGAAGCCTGCCCGAACCAGGAGGAGGAGCAGCCTCGGCCGAAACCGTGACAGGATATTTATTTGGATTTCATGTAATGGACATACACAAAATAAACCAAATTGGTGAAGTGAAATGAAAAAAATAACTTGTTTAAAAAAAAATCTAAAAAATAAATAACGGAAAAGTGGTGCGTGCATATGTATTCACCCCCTTTGCAATGAAGCCCCTAAATAAGATCTGGTGCAACCAATTACCTTCAGAAGTCACATAATTAGTTAAATAAAGTCCACCTGTGTGCAATCTAAATATCACATGATCTGTCACATGATCTCAGTATATATACACCTGTTCTGAAAGGCTCCAGAGTCTGCAACACCGCTAAGCAAGAGGCACCACCAAGCAAGCGGCACCGTGAAGACCAAGGAGCTCTCCAAACAGGTCTGGGACAAAGTTGTGGAGAAGTACAGATCAGGGTTGGGTTATAAAAAAATATCAGAAACTTTGAACATCCCACGGAGCACCATTTAAATCCATTATTAAAAAATTGAAAGAATACTGCACCACAACAAACCTGCCAAGAGAGGGCCGCCCACCAAAACTCACGGACCAGGCAAGGAGGGCATTATTCAGAGAGGCAACAAAGAGACCAAAGATAACTCTGAAGGAGCTGCAAAGCTCCACAGCGGAGATTGGAGTATCTGTCCATAGGACCACCTTAAGCCGTACACTCCACAGAGCTGGGCTTTACAGAAGAGTGGCCAGAAAAAAGCCATTGCTTAAAGAAAAAAATAAGCAAACACGTTTGGTGTTCGCCAAAAGGCATGTGGGAGACTCCCCAAACATATGGAAGAAGGTACTCTGGTCAGATAAGACTAAAATGTAGCTTTTTGGCCATCAAGGAAAACGCTATGTCTGGCGCAAACCCAATACCTCTCATCACCCCGAGAACACCATCCCCACAGTGAAGTATGGTGGTGGCAGCATCATGCTGTGGGGATGTTTTTCATCGGCAGGGACTGGGAAACTGGTCAAAATTGAAGGAGTGATGGATGGCGCTAAATACAGGGAAATTCTTGAGGGAAACCTGTTTCAGTCTTCCAGAGATTTGAGACTGGGATGGAGGTTCACCTTCCAGCAGGACAATGACCCTAAGCATACTGCTAAAGCAACACTCAAGTGATTTAAGGGGAAACATTTAAATGTCTTGGAATGGCCTAGTCAAAGCCCAGACCTCAATCCAATTGAGAATCTGTGGTATGACTTAAAGATTGCTGTACACCAGCGGAACCTATCCAACTTGAAGAATGAGCAAACATCCCAGTGGCTAGATGTGCCAAGCTTATAGAGACATATCCCAAGAGACTTGCAGCTGTAATTGCTGCAAAAGGTGGCTCTACAAAGTATTGACTTTGGGGGGGTTGTTACAGGAGAGGATTCACAGTCTGGACTAATAATTATCCTAACGGTGTCACCTGTGTCTACCTGTTCACCTGTGTATTTATGCCTTCACTTCCCTGTGTTCCCTTGCTCTGTTTTCTCTGCTAGTTTCTCGATGCCAAACAGTACTAAACAGTGTCTGATCGCGAGACGTATGTACAGGTACTTGAGAAGTGTTCTCCCTGTTTTATTGTTGTTTTCAGTCGTAGTTAGTATTTCGTATGTTTGCTGTCAGCCTGTTTTTGGAGATCAATTTGCTCCTCCTTTATTTTATTGTGACAAGACTGTTATTTTGTATCCTGGTTTTGGGACCACCAGTAAAGATCCTTGTTTCACCATCTCTGCCAAGTGCCTACTGTCTATCCTGCACCGCACCTGGGTCACACCTCACACCAACCCTTACAGGGGGTGAATAGTTATGCACACTCAGGTTTTCTGATTTTTGGTCTTATTTAGTTTGTTTCACCCAAAAACACATTTTGCATCTTCAAAGTGGTAGGCATGTTGTGTAAATCAAATGATACAAACCCCCAAAAAATCTATTTTAATTCCAGGTTGTAAGGCAACAAAATAGGAAAAATGCCAAGGGAGGTGAATACTTTTGCAAGCCACTGTAGGTAAACAATGAACCTAGCTAGGTAAACAACGTGTAAGATCATACACATCACGCAACATTAGCTAGCGAGCCAGCCAGCTAACGTTAGCTAGTTAAACAACGAACCATAGTGCCAACTCATGACGTTACTACCCTGCATGAATCTGCTGGTAGCTAACCAACCAGGTTCAATGTTAGCTAGCTAACATTAGGCTCTAACTAGCCAAGCAAATGGCTCTGAGATAGAAATAATAACATCATCCACGTAATGTTAGCTAGCGAGCCAGCCAGCTAACGTTAGCTAGCTAGCTAACAGTACACTTTAACTTGAAATGAAACCACTTTCTGTCAAAATTAGAAACGTGTAATATCTGAAAATGTAGCTAGCTAGACTATCTTACCCGTATACATCATGAATGATGGACCCATCTCCCTGTCACAGATGCCATGGTTGCCCTTTGTTTGAAGATGTAATCCGGAGACAGGTGTTTTCTCCATCTCTTTACCTATCATACTCTAATTCCATTGATTTCAAAACTCGATCCTCCAGAAAGTGGAGAGCAACACTTAAGCAGCTCCACTACACAAGACATTTTTTTTAAAGCAGCGTTAGACAGGATTACCTACACATACTGACCAGCTCAAATAGACAGAAGCCTTCTATATGGCAGACCAATCCGAACTCCTCTCTCGGCATGTCCAGCCCACTCATTATCTCAGCCAATCATGGCTAGTGGGAAGGTTGCTGTCTTTTTCTGTGGCTTAACCAACTAGGCTCATAATTTAACCATGTTATTAGTATTTACAGATGGCATACAAGTTTGTTATTAAGGTACATGAAAGTTCACATGTTCCAGAAGGCATTTCTGCCAAAAAAGTCATTTAGAATTTTTTTTAAAGTTTACGTTCAAATGGCTCTCCTGTGAAGTAGTGTCACGCGACATACGCCTAGTTTCCTGAAACTAGTCACATTTTACATGTATTTATTGTTGTTGACAAAAACTAACAAATTACTTGTTTTTCATTAAATTTTATTAAAACCAAACTTATTATAATGATTCACGCTGTCCTAGTTGATGAGAACGTCCGCCATAATGAAATTTACAGGAGGCCTAGCCCCTATATCAGTGCGAATGCTATGTATATATTTTCCACATTGAAGCCATGCAATTATTTAGAACAATGTTGACTGCAAACTGGTTCAAGTTAACATATTTAGCAAAGATGGGATGGGTCAACATTTTGTTATTTCGTTTCTGTAAGCTGTTTAACAAACTATAATGGACTAACATTGGAATTGGAGTTGATTCCAAGGCAATACATAAAAGACCATAAATACACAACTTGAAGCAACCACATATTTAGCCATGGAGCACGTTCTGATTGGCCAGTGAGGGGCCAAGCCTTGACACACCCGCAACTGGTTTATTCATCAAAACCCAGCCCCCCCAAACCTATATCACTACCACCAGAGCTTAGATTTACCATTGCATTAGGTTTGTTAATCGATTACAAATTACATGACCCTCCCCTGGACTAAATAAACAAATATTAAACTCTCCCCCTGACTGAAATTGAAAAAGCATGACCCTCCCCCATTTTCCTCCTTGTAACAAGTGTGTATATTTCGACCACTCCCTAAACTCCAAGGTCCTCTGATAAAACTAGTCCGTGCCAATAGACATCCCTGTGTTTTGAGAGAAATGTATTTTTTTTATTTTTTTAATATATATTTTATTTAGGAATTTTCAGTTTTACAAACAGACAGATAATGACAGCAAACAATACATTGAGAATACCCCCCACCCCTCAACAGAAGACAGCACAAAAAAAACAGAAAGAAAACAACACAACAATGCTCTTTAAGGAATGGGCAACTTGCTTCATTGATATTTTACATACTGTATAAGGATTATGCTCCGCATTAAAAATAATTACAGTGGATTAGGGTGGGTTGCAGGTTGTATGTTGTGTTGCCCATCCTCACGCAAAAGATACGCTAAAAAGGGCTGCCATCAGTGGCGGTCAGTGCCGTTTATTATGAGGGAGGCCGATTTTTTTCATTTCTATTACAGCATGTTGGATGACTGTCATTCATATTCCATTCACCCAGTTCAATGTAACATCGATAGGTTTAGGCTACTACATGATACTCGAATTTTCCCTATACCCATCATGAGGTTGCTACAACCTAGCCTATGAATTAAAGTTTACAATGTAGGTGCACACAGGTCGAGAGAAATTTTATATGACAAGACAGTGTCACGCCCTGGCTCTAGGGACTCTTTTAAGTTGAGCCAGGGTGTGTAGAGTTTATGTTTTGTGCTCGTTGTGTCTAGTCTAGTTTTTGTATATCTATGTTGGCCAGAGTGGTTCTCAATCAGAGGCAACGAGTATCAGCTGTTGCTGGTTGTCTCTGATTGGGAACCATATTTAGTCAGGTGGTTTTCCCACAGTGTTTGTGGGATCTTGTTCCGTGTTGGTTTGTGTTTTGCACCTGTGGACGTCACGTATCGATTTGTTGTTTTGTTCGTGTATCATTTAATAAATAAGTATGTTCAACTTCCACGCTGCGCCTTGGTCCTCTATATCCGACGATCGTGACAGACAGTGACACATGGACAGACAGTGACACATTCAATACCGCCTTGCACACTCCTGCCTGCATCTAGCTTATCTAGGGTGTAATCATTAGTCCAATAGTTGCAAACGAGAGTTTCTATTGGACAAATTCAGGTATTTCTATCCCCGTTTCGTTTGCTTCCGTTTTAAGAAACGTTTTTCAACAGAATCGGCGGAATGAATACACCCCTGATCACGCATGCAATTCACTGAGGAGGATGGTCCCCCCCTTCCTCCTCTGAGGAGCCTCCACTGGCTGCCATATCTTAACAAATGTATTAGATCTGCCAGAGATATTATGGTGAATCTTTTCTATATGTAGCAAACTGGTGACTTCTGCTAACCAGGTTTTAAAAACAGGTACAGTCTCCTTAAAATGTATATTTTTGCAATAACCATGCCATATTGTACAGTCTTCTGTTCCCAGTGGGTTAAAGTCGTTAGGTGCTGTGACCTGCCTAAAACAGCAGCGTCCAGGGCTCATATGAGGTTACAGCTGTACAGTCGTGGTCAAAAGTTTTGAGAATGACACAAGTATTGGTCTTCACAAAGTTTGCTGCTTCAGTGTTATGACATATTTTTGTCAGATGTTACTATGGTATACTGAAGTATAATTACAAGCATTCCATAAGTGTCAAAGGCTTTTATTGGCAATTACATTAAGTTTATGCAAAGAGTCAATATTTGCAGTGTTGACCCTTCTTTTTCAAGACCTCTGCAATCCGCCCTGGCATGCTGTCAATTAACTTCTGGGCCACATCCGGACTGATGGCAGCCCATTCTTGCATAATCAATGCTTGGAGTTTGTCAGAATTTGTGGGTTTTTGTTTGTCCACCCGCCTCTTGAGGATCGACCACAAGTTCTCAATGGGATTAAGGTCTGGGGAGTTTCCTGGCCATGGACCCAAAATGTCGATGTTTTGTTCCCCGAGCCACTTAGTTATCACTTTTGCCTTATGGCAAGGTGCTCCATCATGCTGGAAAAGGCATTGTTCGTCACCAAACTGTTCTTGGATGGTTGGGAAAAGTTGCTCTCTGAGGATGTGTTTGTACCATTCTTTATTCATGGCTGTGTTCTTAGGCAAAATTGTGAGTGAGCCCACTCCCTTGGCTGAGAAGCAACCCCACACATGAATGGTCTCAGGATGCTTTACTGTTGGCATGACACAAGACTGATGGTAGCGCTCACCTTGTCTTCTCCGGACAAGGTGTTTTACGGATGCCCCAAACAATCGGAAAGGGGATTCATCAGAGAAAATGACTTTACCCCAGTCCTCAGCAGTCCAATCCCTGTACCTTTTGCAGAATATCAGTCTGTCCCTGATATTTTTCCTGGAGAGAAGTGGCTTCTTTGCTGCCCTTCTTGACACCAGGCCATCCTCCAAAAGTCTTCGCCTCACTGTGCGTGCAGATGCACTTACACCTGCCTGCTGCCATTCCTGAGCAAGCTCTGCACTGGTGGTGCCCCGATCCCGCAGCTGAATCAACTTTATGACACGGTCCTGGCGCTTGCTGGCCTTTCTTGGGCGCCCTGACGCCTTCTTCACAACAATTGAACCTCTTTCCTTGAAGTTCTTGATGATCCGATAAATGGTTGATTTAGGTGCAATCTTACTAGCAGCAATATCCTTGCCTGTGAAGCCCTTTTTGTGCAAAGCAATGATGACGGCACGTGTTTCCTTGCAGGTAACCATGGTTAACAGAGGAAGAACAATGATTTCAAGCACCACCCTCCTTTTAAAGCTTCCAGTCTGTTATTCTAACTCAATCAGCATGACAGAGTGATCTCCAGCCTTGTCCTCGTCAATACTCTTACCTGTGTTAACGAGAGAATCACTGACATGATGGCAGCTGGTCCTTTTGTGGCAGGGCTGAAATGCAGTGGAAATGTTTTTGGGGGATTAAGTTAATTTTCATGGCAAAGAGGGACTTAGCAATTAATTGCAATTCATCTGATCACTCTTCATGACATTCTGGAGTATATGCAAATTGACATCATAAAAACTGAGGCAGCAGACTTTGTGAAAATTAGTATTTGTGTCATTCTCAAAACTTTTGACCACGACTGTATACTTCAGAGAAACACTTAAAAATATCCTGCCAGAATGTTTGCAGTTTGGGGCATGACCAGAAGAGGTGACCTAGGGTACCCTCGGCAGACTTGCACTTAGGGCATATCGGAGAGACTGATGGGTAAAACAAGTGTAATTTGGTACAGGAATAGTGTAGTCTGTGAATCACTTCGTATTTAATAAGTTGGTGTCAGGAGTTTATCGAGCACAAGTGAATATCTCGAAGGCAATCAGCCCAACTGTCATCAGTAATCGCCATACCAAGGTCTTCCTCCCATGTCTCCTTCAAATGTTGTGTGGATACAGAGTAATATGCTGTAAAGTGATCTACAAATCTGGAGCGCAAACTCTTGGAGGCAGGGGCGAGGTTCATGAAAATATACAGTTCGCGGGCTGGTGTAATTGCCTCAAAATGTCACGCCCTGGCTCTGGGGACTCTTAAATGTTGAGCCAGGGTGTGTAGTGTCTATGTTTTGTTTTCTATGTGTTTCTTTCTAGATCGTTTAATTCTATGTTGGCCAGGGTAGTTCCCAATCAGAGACAGCTGTGGCTTGTTGTCTCTGATTGGGACCCATACTTAGGCAGCCTGTTGGCACTTGTTAATTGTGGGATCTTGTTCCAGTTATGGTATGTTGGTGTATTTACCTAGGACTTCACGTATCGTTTTGTTGTTTTGTGTTTGGTAATAAGTACTAATTAAAAGATGTACGCATATCACGCTGCGCCTTGGTCCGCTTCTTACGACGACCGAGACAGAAGATCCCACCAATTAAGGACCAAGCAGCGTGTCCAGGAGCAAACGCCGGAGGTAACGCTAGTGGATGTCCTCCTCGGTTGGGGGAAGATCACCGAGGAGGAGGCCGTCCGCTACCGGAGGGCGATGAGGGAGGATGTCCAGGCAGGAGAGGAGAAGCGGCGCCAACCGGGCCGTCGTCGGACAGGCGAGAGGCAACCCCAATAAAAACATTTGGGGGGGCACATGGCATGGACGACGGGGCTGCTGGAGGCAGCTACAGGGCGAGTTTGTGGACTAGGAGAGGAGGCCACCAGGTTACGGGGGCCATTGGTCAGGAGCGAGAAGGAGAGTGTGGAGGCACAGCGAGAGGAACTGAGTAGGCAGCAGAGGGAGCGGAAGTTTATGAGGAAACCCAGTCCCGCTCCTTGCACCAAGCAAGTGGTGTGTGTCACCAGTCCGGTCCGGCCCGTTCCTGATTCCCGCACAAGGCCAGTGGTGTGTGTTCCCAGTACGGTCAGGCCCGTTCCTGCTCCCCGCACTAAGTTAGTGGTGCGTGTTCCCAGTACGGCCCAACCCATTCCTGCTCCCCGCACTAAGTTAGTGGTGCGTGTTCCCAGTCCGGCCCGACCCGTTCCCGCTCCCCGCACTAAGTTAGTGGTGCGTGTTCCCAGTCCGGCCCGACCCGTTCCTGCTCCCCGCACTAAGTTAGTGGTGCATGTTCTCAGTACGGCCCAACCCGTTCCTGCTCCCCGCACTAAGTTAGTGGTGCGTGTTCCCAGTCCGGCCCAACCTGTGCCTGCTCCCCGCACCAAGCCTGTGGTGCGCGTCGTCAGCCCGGTCCGGCCCGTTCCTGCTCCCCGCACCAAGCCTGTGGTGCGCGTCGACAGCCCGGTCCAGCCTGTTCCTGGACCCCGCACCAAGCCTGTGGTGCGCGTCGTCAGCCCGGTCAGGCCCGTTCCTGCTAACCGCACCAAGCCAGTGGTGCGCGTCGTCAGCCCGGTCCGGCCCGTTCCTGCTCCCCGCTCCAAGCCAGTGGTGCGCGTCGTCAGCCCGGTCCGGCCCGTTCCTGCTCCCTGCACCAAGCCAGTGGTGCGCGTCGTCAGCCCGGTCCGGCCCGTTCCTGCTCCCGCGCACCAAGCCAGTGGTGCGGCGCCAGCACCGGTCCGGCCTGTTCCTGCTCCCCGCACCAAGCCAGTGGTGCGCGTCGTCAGTCCGGCACAGCCCGTGCCTGTTCCACCGGTGCCTGGTCAGGTACCGGTCAGCTGCTCCACACCGGAGCCTGAGCAATCCGCTCCACCGGTGTCCAGTCCAGCTCCAGCCAGCGGGACCAGACCAGGAGCGCTACGGGGGGGTAGCGAGAGAGTGGTGGTCACGCCCGGAGCCGGATCCGCCTCCGAGGCAGCCCCTACCCTCTTGAGTTTGTGTGGCGCGGTCGCAGTCCGCGCCTTTGGGGGGGGTACTGTCACGCCCTGGCTCTGGGGACTCTTAAATGTTGAGCCAGGGTGTGTAGTGTCTATGTTTTGTTTTCTATGTGTTTCTTTCTAGATCGTTTAATTCTATGTTGGCCAGGGTGGTTCCCAATCAGAGACAGCTGTGGCTTGTTGTCTCTGATTGGGACCCATACTTAGGCAGCCTGTTGGCACTTGTTAATTGTGGGATCTTGTTCCAGTTATGGTATGTTGGTGAATTTACCTAGGACTTCACGTATCGTTTTGTTGTTTTGTGTTTGGTAATAAGTACTCATTAAAAGATGTACGCATATCACGCTGCGCCTTGGTCCGCTTCTTACGACGATCGTGACACAAAATTTGGTATATTTAAGCGAATGTAATTTCTTATCTGAAGATATCGGAATAAATTAGATGCGGGGAGTTCTTACACTTCCCTCAACTGTGCGAATGTGGCAAAAGTATTATTGATGTAAAGGTCTGCAATAGTAATGCCCTTTGTCTTCCAGAATAGAAAAGTATTGGCATGAATTCACTTTTATCCCAGTTTATGGTATACCCAGAGAGGTGATTTTTTGTATTTATTGTAATTAGTGAGAACTGAAGCCATCGGGCACGCACATAGTATTTCAACCCAAGAGACAAAACTCTCGCCCAAACCAAACTCATTTATTGCTGTCAGAATGTACAATGAGGGAAAAAAGTATTTGATCCCCTGCTGATTTTGTATGTTTGCCCACTGACAAAGAAATGATCAGTCTATAATTTTAATGGTAGGTTTATTTGAACAGTGAGAGACAGAATAACAACAAAAAAATCCAGAAAAACGCACGTCAAAAATTTTATAAATTGATTTGCATTTTAATGAGGGAAATAAGTATTTGACCCCTCTGCAAAACATGACTTAGTACTTGGTGGAAAAACCATTTTTGGCAGTCACAGAGGTCAGATGTTTCTTGTAGTTGGCCACCAGGTTTGCACACATCTCAGGAGGGATTTTGTCCCACTCCTCTTTGCAGATCTTCTCTAAGTCATTAAAGTTCTGAGGCTGACGTTTGGCAACTCGAAACTTCAGCTCCCTCTATGGGATTAAGGTCTGGAGACTGGCTAGGCCACTCCAGGACCTTAATGTGCTTCTTCTTGAGCCACTCCTTTGTTGCCTTGGCCGTGTGTTTTGGGTCATTGGCATGCTGGAATACCCATCCACGACCCATTTTCAATGCCCTGGCTGAGGGAAGGAGGTTCTCACCCAAGATTTGACGGTACATGGCCCCGTCCATCGTCCCTTTGATGCGGTGAAGTTGTCCTGTCCCCTTAGCAGAAAAACACCCCCAAAGCATAATGTTTCCACCTCCATGTTTGACGGTGGGGATGGTGTTCTTGGGGTCATAGGCAGCATTCCTCCTCCTCCAAACACGGTGAGTTGAGTTGATGCCAAAAAGCTCAATTTTGGTCTCATCTGACCACAACACTTTCACCCAGTTCTCCTCTGAATCATTCAGATGTTCATTGGCAAACTTCAGACAGGCATGTATATGTGCTTTCTTGAGCAGGGGGACCTTGCGGGCGCTGCAGGATTTCAGTCCTTCACGGCGTAATGTGTTACTAATTGTTTTCTTGGTGACTATGGTCCCAGCTGCCTTGAGATCATTGACAAGATCCTCCCGTGTAGTTCTGGGCTGATTCCTCACCGTTCTCATGATCATTGCAACTCCAAGAGGTGAGATCTTGCGTGGAGCCCCAGGCCGAGGGAGATTGACAGTTATTTTGTGTTTCTTCCATTTGCGAATAATCACACCAACTGTTGTCACCTTCTCACCAAGCTGCTTGGCAATGGTCTTGTAGCCCATTCCAGCCTTGTGTAGGTCTACAATCTTGTCCCTGACATCCTTGGAGAGCTCTTTGGTCTTGGTCATGGTGGAGAGTTTGGAATCTGATTGATTGATTGCTTCTGTGGACAGGTGTCTTTTATACAGGTAATAAAATGAGATTAGGAGCACTCCCTTTAAGAGTGTGCTCCTAATCTCAGCTCGTTACCTGTATAAAAGACACCTGGGAGCCAGAAATCTTTCTGATTGAGAGGGGGTCAAATACTTATTTCCCTCATTAAAATGCAAATCAATTTATAACATTTTTGACCTGCGTCTTTCTGGATTTTTTTGTTGTTATTCTGTCTCTCACTGTTCAAATAAACCTACCATTAAAATTATAGACTGATCATTTCTTTGTCAGTGGGCAAACGTACAAAATCAGCAGGGGATCAAATACGTTTTTCCCTCACTGTAGTTCCATTCCACTTGGTCAAATGCTTTTTGAGCGTCAAGTGCAAGAATGGCAACTTTATCATCTTTGTCATGTTTGGAATACATGTTTGGAAAATGAGAATCTGGCAGTTTGGTCATGATGAATTATAGTCGAAATGCATTTATTTAGTCTGTTTGCAAGTAATGTAGTAAACACCTTAAAGTCGCATCCGAGGAGGGCAATAGGACGATATGAAGATGGATCTGTTTCATCTTTATCTTTCTTTAATATTAGGGAGATATTGACTGAATGTAAAGACTCCGGGAGTCTTTGTGAAACATGCATTAATTTATTTTTGGTTCGTAGTAACAGCTCCTGTACTAGATTTAATTGTATGAATAGCTCTATTGGCCTGTATACCTCTCAGCTTGCGCGCCAGGAGTTTATCCGGCTTGTCACCCAACACGAAGTGTTTTTGTTTAATCTTGAATAACATTGTGTTTACTTAATTAGAGAGAATAGTATTGTATTCATATTTGAGTTTTTGTCACGATCGTCTAACAGAGTGGACCAAGGCGCAGCGTTGAAAGTGAACATATCCTTTTATTTTACTGATCACACGATCAAAAACAATAAACGATAACGTGACGTCTACGGTTTAACACGAACCGAAATGAACAAGAAACCACAACACAAAGTGAAAAGACCTATAGTTAAATATGGCTCCCAATCAGAGACAACCAGCTGACACTCGTTGCCTCTGATTGGGAGTCACTCAGGCCAACATAGATTTACCAACATAGACTTACACACCCTGGCTCAACATAACATAGTCCCCAGAGCCAGGGCGTTACAGTACCCCCCAAAGGCGCGGACTCGGCCGCGCCAAACAACCACAACAGGGGAGGGACCGGGTGGGCACTCCGCCTCGGCGGCGGATCCGGCCCGGACATGACCCAGGCACGGGTTGTGCTGGACTGACGACGCACACCCCTGGCTTGATGCGTGGAGGAGGAACGGGCCGGACCGGGCTGACGGCGCACCCCTGACTTGGTGCGGGAGCAGGAATGAGCCGGACCGGGCTGACGACGCGCACCACTGACCTGGTGCGGGGAGCTTGGATGGGCCGGACTGGGCTGGCGACGCGCACCACAGACTTGGTGCGGAGAGCAGGAACGGGCCGGACAGGGCTGACGAAACGCACCATAGACTTGGTGCGGAGAGCAGGCACGGGCCGTGCCGGACTGACGACGCACACCACTGGCTTGGTGCGGGAAGCTTGGATGGGCCGGACTGGGCTGGCGACGCGCACCACAGACTTGGTGCGGAGAGCAGGAATGGGCCGGACAGGGCTGACGACGCGCACCACAGGCTCGGTGCGAGAGGCAGGAACAGGCCGAACCGTACTGGGGACACACGCCACTGGCCCTATGCAGGGATCAGGAACGGGCCGGACCGGACTGGTAATACACCCCAGTACCTCTCGCCGTCCCTCCACACTTTCCCTCTCCTCTGTGACCAGTGGCCCCCTTAACCTGGCGGCCTCCTCTTCACACCCGCTGGACCGCTCCATCGCGGCCTCCTGCTGCCCCGTCGTCCACGTCGTGAGCCCCCCCCTAAAAATGTTCTGGGGTTCTCTCCTCCCCCGTGGACCAGGCCTCCCTAGCTCTCGCCAGACTCTCGATCCATTGCTTCATAGACCAGCCTCTCTCCTCTTCACTTAGCGTGGCCCAGCCGAAACTCCTACTCCCCTGATCCCAGGTCCTTCCTCTCTCCTCTTCATGCTGCTTGGTCCTGTCTTGGTGGTTTCTTTTGTCACGATCGTCTAACAGAGTGGACCAAGGCGCAGCGTTGAAAGTGAACATATCCTTTTATTTTACTGATCACACGATCAAAAACAATAAACGATAACGTGACGTCTACGGTTTAACACGAACCGAAATGAACAAGAAACCACAACACAAAGTGAAAAGACCTATAGTTAAATATGGCTCCCAATCAGAGACAACCAGCTGACACTCGTTGCCTCTGATTGGGAGTCACTCAGGCCAACATAGATTTACCAACATAGACTTACACACCCTGGCTCAACATAACATAGTCCCCAGAGCCAGGGCGTTACAGTTTTATTATGTCATTCAACTTGGAAGATAAGGGCGCTTCCATATAATCTCTCTCAAGCACCGGGAGCTGTGCCTCGATTTCAAATAATCTTCTCTGCCTAACTTTTTTTATGGTAGCCTCATGATATTATATGCCCATCATAACAGCCTTAAATGCCTATCACAAAGTGGAGTAGGATACATAAGCAGTATCATTCTGGGACATATAGTCCGTAATTAAATTGGCTGTTTGTTGGTGAAATTGTTCATCATTGATTAATGTTAGATTAAATCGCCAGTTGAATTGAGGCTTTGTTCTGCCGAAATCCATTTGTAATGAAACGGGACTGTGATCGGAAATTATAATATTATGGTACTTGGTAAAGGTGACGTTAGATGTCAATTTAGAGCCTGTTAAAAAGTAGTCAATTCTTGTGTATGATTTATGCACATGTGAGAAGAAAGAATAATCCTTATCGGTAGGGTGTTGTAATCTCCAAACATCGACAAGGTTCATTGTTCCAATTAAATTATTCAAGACAGTAGTGAAATTCAGTGAAGTGGTGAGGCGAGCAGGAAGCCTATCCATATAAGGATCCAAAATACAGTTAATATCTCTGCCTGTAATTAAATGTGTGGTTGATGAATCTGTTAAGAGACTGAAAACATTCCGAAAGATCCCTGGGTCATCGAAATTCGGTGCATAAAGATAAAAAAATGTTAAATTAAAAAGTTCATTGAAAAATCTGCGATACCCAACTACATTTCAATCTCCATTGTTCCATATGCTTTATGTGAGTTTCTTGTAAAAACATGTCTCCAGATAAAGATTTCAAATGTGAAAAAACTTTGCCTCTTTTCAAATTCGTTTTCAAACCTCATACATTCCACGAAAGAAGGGTAATGTCGCCACACCATGGCGAAGGGGTAGAGTTAACAGTAGCCATAAGAAATTATTATTTGGTCCTCAAATACATTACAATTGTAGCAGTAGGGCTGGCGCAACACGTAAAGGACAAATGAAAAACACAAAAAAACATTCCCCACCTCCCTTCCCCAAACGAAGTGGGCTATAAGTGCCCCCATAAACACTGTGGAACTGTTGGACACTACAAGGAGACATAGGCTAGAAAACCAGTTTATAATGAAACGAAATTAGCATACTTTCAGGTGGTCCGACTGGGCCCCCTCACCCTTATGTCTATAACAACTGCTCTTATAAAATAACTGAATTGAGCCAAAACATTGTAGTCAATATGTCCCTATTGAAACAGGGAAACATGTCTGGTGCAGTCTTACACACCTGCTACTCGGGACTGCCCTACCGGTCCTAGGCGTCGGTGGCTATAGTAGTAATCCTGTCAATGAAAGACTCAAAGACTCGGCATCCTGTGGTTTTTCCAATACCTTCTCTACTGTGGTTTCAGACCCCTTCCCCTTTTCTACATTTTGTTGCATTACAGCCTTATTCTAAAATGGATTAAATTATATTTTTCCTCATCAATCTACACACAATACCCCATAATGACAAAGTGAAAACCGGTTTTTAGACATCTTTGCCAATTACTTAAAAATAAAAACAGAAATACCTTATTTACATAAGTATTCAGACCCTTTGCTATGAGACTCCATTGATCATCCTTGAGATGTTTTTACAACTTGATTGGAGTCCACCTGTGGTAAATGCAATTGACATGACATGACTTGGAAAGGCACACCCTTGTCTATAAAGGTCCCACAGTTGACAGTGCATGTCAGAGCAAAAACCAAGCCATGAGGTCGAAGGAATTGTTGGTAGAGCTCCGAGACAGGATTGTGTTGCAGCACAGATCTGGGGAAGGGCACAAAAAAATATCTGCAGCATTGAAGGTCCCCAAGGACACAGTGGCCTCCATCATTCTTAAATGGAAGAAGTTTGGAACCACCAAGACTCTTCCTAGAGCTGGCCACCCGGCCAAACTGAGCAATCGGGGGAGAAGGGCCTTGGTCAGGGAGGTGACCAAGAAACCTGATGGTCACTCTGACAGAGCTCCAGAGTTCCTCTGTGGAGATGGGAGAACCTTCCAGAAGGACAACCATCTCTGCAGAACTCCACCAATCAGGCCTTTATGGTAAAGTGGCCAGACGGAAGCCATTCCTCAGTAAAAGGCACATGACAGCCCGCTTGGAGTTTGCCAAAAGGCACCTAAAGACTCTCAGACCATGAGAAACAATATTATCTGGTCTGATGAAACCAAGATTGAACTCTTTGGCCTGAATGCCAAGCGTCACTCCTGGAGGAAACCTGGCACCATCCCTACGGTGAAGCATGGTGGTGGCAGCATCATGCCGTGGGGATGTTTTTCAGCGGCAGGGATTGGGAGACTAGTCAGGATCGAGGCAAAGATGAACGGAGCAAAGTACAGAGAGATCCTTGATGAAAACCTGCTCCAGAGCACTCAGGACCTCAGACTGGGGCGACGGTTCACCTTCCAACAGGACAACGACCATAAGCACACAGTCAAGACAACACAGGAGTGGCTTCGGGACAAGTCTCTGAATGTCCTTGAGTGGCCCAGCCAGAGCCCGGACTTGAACCCGATCGAACATCTCTGGAGAGAGCTGAAAATAGCTGTGCAGCAATGCTCCCCATCCAACCTGACAGAGCTTGATATGATCTGCAGAGAGGGATGGGAGAAACTCCCCAAATACACTGGAATTAAAGGGTAACTTCACCCATTACCAACACTGTCATTACCATCACAAAATAGCGACTTTCTGTAGAACCTTTGCTCAATACTGCTTATCACTTAATATTTCACTGTCTTTGTAGCAATCAATCATATTTTAAACATACATTTCTACCCAGTTATTTTTAACAACTAATGCATTTTACTATTACCCTAGTCATTGCCGCCACACAGTCATTACCAACACAATCATTGCATATTTGTTAAGAACAAATATATTTACACATTAGATATCACACTCCTGTCTTCTACAGGTGTAAAGCACTTACTTGTTCTCAATAACTACCTAAAAATTAGACATACATAACAATTTTAACAGGTAATTGCATTTTTCAACAAGTAATTGCTTATTTTTGCAATAAGGAATTAAAATAATTATTTCTAAATGTGGTATTACCAAATCCTATAGCCAGATAAACCAAATAATCCCAAATCCTATTGTGTTTGTGATTCAGTTTTAAACTAAAATTGAATGTTTTATGATGTGATGGTAATGACACCTGCAGAAGGTGTATTGGGGAAAAGGGAGTCAATTACATATATTATTGAATAAAATGGTCACAGCCAATAGCACATTTAAGGTTCCTGATAAAAATAGAAAAATATTTATGTTGATAGAAGTATTTTTCAAAAAACAAATTTTTCCCCAAAATAAGACATGCCAAAAGTGCACGTAGTTGTAAAATCACCCTGAAATAGCCAGAACCAGAGCTGTACCTACCATGTGTTCCCACTTCTGCCATTGTTAAACCCTATTTACCCCAGTAAATTCAGGCGTCTAATCCTCCCTGGCATCACCCACCAGTGAGGATGTGTTACAACAGCCTAGGCTACTGCCATACCACACTAACACAGGTATAACCCCAGGGAAGGCATGACCTATGGAGTGTATGATTTGTATTAACACAGCTGTGGGGTGGTCTATAGTTATATACATACATACATACAGTATGTTGCACAATATCTATATTCTGTGAGACATTGAGGTTTTGTTTGAGGTATATGTTCAGCTCTGTGCAGAGTGGAGATGGGTGGGTGTCACAGCAGGGTGGGTGTTGGGTGTGAATCTGAGATGAGGTCAGTATTACTCCTTGCAACTCCCACTTTCTCTGCAGGCTGTCCTTCTGTTTGACCTGGTTCTTTGCTGATCATTATCATTATTATCCAGGCTATAAAGTGTGCTATCACCCACAGGGGGCATTACAACACACCAACCGACATGCTGCATCTCTTTCTCTCTTTCACCCTCTCTTTCTCTCTTTCACCCTCTCTTCTCTCTCACTCTCTCGCCTATCTTTCTTTCTCTCAGTAATTAACAGTACTCTGACTCTCTCTCCTATCTTTCTTTATCTCAGTAATTAACTGTACTGTCTCTGTGTCCTCTAGGCTGTGAGCTGTATGCATTCTGTGGGGCTCTATTTGGGATCTGCTCTATGATCACTCTGATGGTGATAGCAGTGGACCGCTACTTTGTGATCACACGTCCGCTGGCCTCCATCGGGGTGCTGTCCAAGAAACGAGCCCTACTCATCCTCATGGCTGCCTGGGTCTACTCATTGGGATGGAGCCTGCCACCTTTCTTCGGCTGGAGTAAGTCCATGGACACACACACACACAGAAAGAGAGAGAGAGAGCATATTCCTGGGTCATGAGCCAAGCTTGGGATGAGGTTATATGATGCCAGGGCTGTATACACTGTATGGAAGAGTCATGATTGTGTCAGTATATGTGTAAAGGATGTCATGATGCTTGCTTAGCGAGTACCACTTCCTCCCGATTTGGCCCATTCCTGGCGCGAACTCGGGACCTCTGCCTTGCTAGCACACATGACCGCCCTCCTGAAGTGTCTTACCAGTCGGCGGCACGCAAAAAGCTAGCTGTTCGCTGGTGCAAGTGGAGACACTTCAGGCTGAGGAGTAAGTTTCAAACATCCCCATGTGCTACATTCTCCCCTCAAACTTACTCAACAGCGACCCCAGCGTTGAGCTGAGCGCAACTGTAGATCCAGGTCACGGCACCACTGTAAAAGACGTCACACTGCTTGCTTAGCGAGTACCACCTCCTCCGGATTCGGCCCATACCTGGCGTGAACTCAGGACATCTGCCTTGCTAGCACACGTGCCCGCCCTCCTGAAGCGTCTTACCAGTCAGCACCACGTGAAAAGCTAGCTTTTCGCTGGCGCAAGTGGGAACATTACACGCTGAGGAGTACGTTTCACACATCCCCATGTGCTACATATGCATGTGTTAGAAAGAGATAAAAAAACAGCAAGAGAGAGAGAAAGACAACAATAGAGAGAAAGACAGCAAGAGAGAGAAAGACAGCAAGAGAGAGAGAAAGACAGCAAGAGAGAGAGAAAAACAGCAAGAGAGAGAGAAAGACAGCAAGAGAGAGAGAAAGACAGCAAGAGAGAGAGAGAAAGACAGCAAGAGAGAGAGAAAGACAGCAAGAGAGAGAGAAAGACAGCAAGAGAGAGAGAAAGACAGCAAGAGAGAGAAAAAGACAGCAAGAGAGAGAAAGACAGCAAGAGAGAGAAAAAGACAGCAAGAGAGAGAAAAAGACAGCATGAGAGAGAGAAAGACAGCAAGAGAGAGAGAAAGACAGCAAGAGAGAGAGAAAGACAACAAGAGAGAGTGAAAGACAGCAAGAAAGCGTGAAAGACAACAAGAGAGTGAAAGATAGCAAGAGAGTGAAAGACAGCAAGAGAGAGAGAAAGACAGCAAGAGAGAGAAAAATACAGCAAGAGAGAGAAAGACAGCAAGAGAGAGTGCTCCCCCTGGCTCTGTGTTCTCTCTTTGAACTCCAGTCTGCGGTAGCTTAGTTTAAGCATGAGGATTTTGGCATTGGATCAGGTATGCTGAGCTGACAGAGATCTCTCAGTGAGAAGAAAGAGAATGAAACTAGTGGGCGAACAGGCTGGAATGGGCCCCTCATAAGCCTCACATTGGCTTGGCCTTACAATATACTGTAGTCAGAATGACTCACACCCCATGACTGTGCGAATCTCTGGCATATAACAAATGTATCCAGCAGCTCCAAATTGACTTAACACTATTCTGTCTAGCACGCTAATGGGTGACATGCTGGAAAGGGCCTTAAGGGCGACACGCTAACTCAGACAATGTGGAGGGTGGAGGGGGTTTGGGGAGAGAGGTAGCAGGTCATGGACTGCCTACCCCCTGCAGCCTGGGGGTCTATGTGCAGACATGCCACCCCAGACATTGTTCCGCAGTACGCGTGTCCTCTCTGACCACACAAAGGGCGTCTGTCTCCTTAAACCCATCTGACGGCCCCATCTCTGCCCCATCTCCGCTGATTATCACGTCATTCCATGCCATCAGGGGAAATAACATCAATAACATAAAAGCTAAACAAAACTGCACCATTATACACTTTGAGGCTTTGATTGTCCAGAGCGTTTAGATCATCAGAAGTGCTCCCTTGATCCAAGCTTTGATGTTCCTGCGTCTTCCTATTGATGTGAGTGTCCTTAACTTTCCCTGGCACTCTGAACGTTTTACCATAGCAGGGCTTCAATGGATGAGGCATGAAGGACAACTTGTTGACGACTTTGAAGTGGTGTTGAAGAAGAAAGGTTTTGACAATGCCGTATCCCTCCACTTATCTTCTGTCCTTTTCCCCCTTTCCTTTTCTGACTTTCTATGTCCCGCCTCTCTTTTCCTCCTTTCTCTACCCCTTTCGCTCTCCTTCCTCTCCCTCCCCCCTTCTCCCTTCTCCCTTACCCCCCTCTCCTCCCAGGCGCCTATGTTCCAGAGGGCCTGTTGACCTCCTGTACATGGGACTATGTGACCTTCACCCCATCAGTGCGTGCCTACACCATGCTGCTCTTCACCTTTGTCTTCTTCATCCCCCTCATCGTCATCATGTACTGCTACTTCTTCATCTTCAGAGCCATACGTACAACTAACAGGTAAGTGGATTGGATACTAGAGAGCTGCTCTAGACATATCACTGAAGGTGTGTCCAATTAAATTACATGTAAAAGTGTGTGGTAAGTTACTGGAAATTGGATTCTCTGAAGCACATTTCACATTTCACATTTATTTTTCTGTGTGTGTCATAGGGCTGTAACCAAGATCAACTGCACTGGGAGCACCAGAGACTCAATTAAGAGTTTCCGTCGGTTGAAGAATGAGTGGAAGATGGCTAAGATTGCTCTTATAGTCATCCTCCTCTATGTAATCTCTTGGTCCCCATATTCCGTTGTGGCCCTGACCGCATTTGCAGGGTGAGTGCTTTGATATATACTGTATTGTAACAAAATGGTGCCTGTCTTAGTGGAACTCTAGTAGGCTCTTTGGTGTCAGTGTTGCCAACTCCTCAGTAAGGAAAGTAGCTATTGGCTGTCCTAAAAGTCGCTAAATGACGTCATCTCCTAATTTGCATAATTGGCCATGTGCATGTCATTGTGATGGACGCTGTAGGAGAGAGGAATAACGTCGTGGGAGAGCCAAAAGGTGAGTAAAAAACACACTAAATATGTTTAGAACTACAAATGAACTTTTTTCTGCCGATTCTTAAAAAAAAAAAAAATTACATTTACATCCCGCCCTGAATGTAAGCCAGGGCGGGATCAGCCAGCGGCGGCTTCCCACATGCGCGATTCATTTGCAGTCTGGACGTGGAGGGGTGAACATCTCCTGCTCTGACTGCTGCACGAGGACTGGGCTGCCTGTGAGTGCTTTGGGACAGGGGTGGGGCCTACGGCAGCACCCGCTGCTCGTTGAGAAGAGTAAGAACGATACGTGCTTTCACGTCAGAGTCTCCAATAACACCAGAAAAAGTCGCTAGATTTGTCACTAGTCGCTTTTTTTAAAACATGTCGCTAGAGGGGTCTGAATACTCGCTAAACATAGCTACAAAGTCGCTAAGTTGACAACACTGTTTGGTATCACATGCACTTATATCAATCATATTGACACTACCGAACTGGCAGTGTACAAGCTTGATGTTTCTTGCCAGAATTTTTTAAAACCTTTATTTAACTAGGCAAGTCAGTTAAGAACAAATTTTTATTTATAATGACGGCCTACCAAAAGGCAAAAGGCCTCCTGCGGGGACGGGGGCTGGGATAAAAATGTTAAATGTAGGACAAAACACACATCACGACAAGACAGAAACACCACAACACTACATAAAGAGAGACTTAAAACAACAACACAGCATGGCGGCAAAACACATGACAACACAGCATGGTAGCAACACAACATGACAACAACACGGTAGCAACATAACATGGCAGCAGTACAACATTATAGTAGCACAAAACATGGTAGAACCATTATTGGGCACAGACAACAGCACAAAGGGCAAGAAGGTAGAGACAACAATACATCATGCGAAGCAGCCACAAGTGTCAGTAAGCGTGTCCATGATTGAGTCTTTGAATGAAGAGATAAAACCGTCCAGTTTGAGTGTTTTTTGCAGCTCGTTCCAGTCGCTAGCTGCAGTCTAATAGGCTGCCGCCGCCACATTGCCCCCACCTAAGGGGTCAGTCGTCCCCGACAACCCCGAAATCCAACACTAAGTCCTGAAACCTGGAGGTCTTCAGCGGCAGCGTTGTGATTGCCGTGGGGGAGTCCCATTCTGACCTTGCCCCTCAGGTGAGGAAACCGCTGCATTGTCCTATGGTCCAGGGCTGTGAGGAGTAAGGTTGGTAAGGCGCCAGCCGATCTTGATGGAGGACCACAACTCGTCCATGAGTCCGAAGCTGCCTGCAGTACATCACGTCAGAAGTCACTCCGGAACCATGCATGGGCCTTCCCAGTGACTCATTCGTTTTCGGGCTAAGACCACGCTTGCGCCAGGGGCTATATACCCACACTTCTTGGCCAGTCTGGAAAGGCTGACCTCGACAGAGGGTGTTATATACCTTCTGCTTTACCCCTGCTTCTGTCAAGCGATGCCGTTAAAAGTCGTGGGCTGTGTCCAGGAACCTCGTGCTCTGAAGGTCTTCCAAAGGACTAATCCACTGGAGTGCGTAGTTTTCTGCCAAACATCAGCACTGCTGTGGTGCATCCAGTGAACTCCTGCAATGCTGAACGATAGGCCCACAAGACCAATGGCAGTCGGTCCCAGTCCTTCTGGTCGTTGAAGGTGAGAGTGGCCAGCTGTATCGCCAAAGTCCGTATCGCCAACACTGTAGCTTCCAAATGTCTCCCCTAATCGCTGTGGAGTTGTTCCGGTGCTCCAAACTGGCAGAACATCTCCTCCACCAGCATGTTGGCTGTGGTTGTGGTGCGCTGGTCGGGGACCGCGTAGGCCTCTGGCCACTTGGTAAAATAGTCGATCGCCACAAGTACGTATCGATTGCCTTCCTCTGTCACGGGAAAAGGACACAGGATGTCCACAGCAACCCTCCCCATGGGGGCCCCCGCCTGATATTGCTACAACGGGGCATGGGTGCGTCCGGTTGGTCCTTTGTGGGCAGTACAGGTGTCACAGGCATGCACATACTGTTCCGTGTCTTGGCGGCAGCCAGCCCAGTAGAGTTTCCTTTGGAGGAGTTGGAGGGTCTTTGTGTACCCGAAGTGGCCAGCCCACACTGACCTATGGACAGCTCTGAGGGCATGGCCACACATGGAACGAGGCACCAGCCGCTGCCACACCACAGAGTTGTGTGTTGGTTCCCTCCATCTTCGAAACAACACCCCATTGTGAATGGCAAGGTTGTCCCACTGTGAGTAGTAGGCCTTGGTTTCGGGGCACAGCGGTGAGACTCTGTTCCAGGTCTCCAACCAGCCCCAAACAGTTGCCAACACCGGGTCACCTTCCTGCTCCCTCTTCAGGTCTTGGTCATTCCAGCTCTCCAATGGTGCTGAGCTCCTGTCTGCTGCTTGACGACCAGCCTGGTGCTATATCTGGTAGTCAGACTCCTGTAACTCTTCTATCCATCGAGCCACCTGGCCCTATGGTTCTCGGAAGCTGAGGTGCAAGGTGAGTGAGGCATGGTCAGTATGGAGGAGGAACTGGGTCCTGTAGAGGTAGGGTCGGAAATGATGGTACTTTGACCACAGCCAACAACCCTCGCAGGGTGACACAGTAGTTCCGCTCAGCACGGTTGAGGCTTTGACTCCTCCAGCGAAAGAATGGCCCCAATGCCCACATTGCTGGCATCTGTGTCCACAATGAATGGGTGCTGGGGGTTGGGGTATGCCAGGACTGGAGCCTTGATAAGGGCCTGACGCAGTTCAGCGAATACTGCCATGCAGTCATTATCCCAGTCGAACCGCTGATCCTTGTTTGTAAGGCGGTGTAGAGGGCTGGCTACTGTTGCAAAGTACTTGATGAACCTCTGGTAGTAAGAAGCTAGGCCAACGAAGCTTGTCAACTCAGAGAGATCCTTGTGGTTCGGCCAGTGCTGAACCGCCACCACCTTGGCTGGATCAGATGCAACTCCATCTGCCCCGATGACATGGGCTACGAACTTGACCCCCCTTTGCAGTAGGTGACACTTCTTGGGGTGGAGCATGAGTCCTACGTGCCGGATGGAAAGTAGAACCTCACTCAGATTTGCCAGAGATCCATACGGCATGCACAAGGAGGTCGTCCAGGTAGACCACACACTTGTCTTTGGCCTAACTTCAGGGGCAAGCTCCACTAGCCAAAGCAGTTTGTATTATTTTTCTATGCAAACACTACAATGCTGCAGCGACATATTCAAACCTTGACCATTCAGGTACTTCATATATTGTATAATTCTGCTTTACAGCCTAACAGCCTTCTCTCCCTGTCTTCTCCATATCACCTGTAGGTATGCAGATTTTCTGACCCCCTACATGAACTCAGTTCCTGCTGTGATCGCCAAGGCTTCAGCCATTCACAACCCCATCATCTATGCCATCACCCACCCCAAGTACAGGTACCGTAGTCTTGCTGTCACAACAATTAAACATGAAACCTATTGGTTTCTGTTGTTTCTATTGTTGCATTATGAGTCAAATCTTCTTACGCAACCTAACCCCATTTTTGAATTCCGTTGAGCAACAAAGTCAAAGAGCTATTCTTTTGTTGTTTTTTATTACACTAATGTGATACTACCCCAGTGAACCATTCCATTCCATCCCATAAGAATCGATCAAATCTGAGAGACAGGAAGGATATAGCCTCTGTTAGCTAGCGATCAGACTAAACTCTCCACTCTACAATCACTCATAAACCTGGATGTTAACTCAACTGGACATCATTATAATCTTCTCACCACACAGGAAGGATTCTAAGAATGAATATATAGTGGACCTAGATTGTTTACCGCTGTGTACTTTTTGGTTTTTAGTAATTTATCACTGCTCAAGGTAAATTATTGCTTGCATGTTGGATGTACAAATAGTTTAAAAAAAATATTTCATCTTTATTTACTAGGCAAGTCAATTAAGAACAAATTCTTATATACAATGACTGCCTACCAAGAGGCAAAAGGCCTTCTGCAGGGACAGGGGCTGGGATAAAAATACAAAAAGTAGAACAAAACACACATCATGACAAGAGCAACACGAGAACACTACATAAAGAGAGACCTAAGACAACAGCACAGCATGGCAGCAACCCATGACAACACAGCATGTTAACAACACAACATGACAACAACACGGTAGCAACACAACATGGCAGCAGCACAACATGGTAGCAGCACAAACATGGTACAAACATTGTTAGGCACAGACAAGAGCACAAATGGCAAAAAGGTAGAGACAACAATACATCACGTGAAGCAGCCACAAGTGTCAGTAAGAGCATCTTTGAATGTAGAGATGGAGATAAAACTGTCCAGTTTGAGTGTTTTTTGCAGCTCGTTCCAGTCGCTAGCTGCAGCGAACTGAAAAGGGGAGCGACCGAGGGATGTGTGTGCTTTGGGGACCTTTAAAATAATGTGACTGGCAGAACGGGTGTTGTATGTGGAGGATGAGGGTTGTAGTAGGTATCTCAGATAGGGGGGAGTGAGGCCTAAGAAGGTTTTATAAATAAGCATTAGCCAGTGGGTCTTGTGTCGGGTATACATAGATGGTCAGTTTACAGACGAGTATAGAGTGCAGTGATGTGTCCTATAAGGAGCATTGGTAGCTAATCTGATGGCCGAATGGTAAAGAACATCTAGCCGCTCGAGAATACCCTTACCTGCCAATCTATAAATTATGTCTCCGTAATCTAGCATGTGTAGGATAGTCATCTGAATCAGGGTTAGTTTGGCAGCTGGGGTGAAAGAGGTGCGATTACAATAGAGGAAACCAAGTCTAGATGTAACCTTAGCCTACAGCTTGGATATGTGCTGAGAGAAGGACAGTGTACCATCTAGCCATACTTCCAAGTACTTGTATGAGGTGACTACCTCAAGCTCTAAACCCTCAGAGGTAGTAATCACACCGGTGGGGGGGCATTCTTCTTACCGAATCACATTATCTTTGTTTTGGAGGTGTTCAGAACAAGGTTAAGGGCAGAGAAAGCTTGTTGGACACTAAGAAAGCTTTGTTGAGCGCTTCCTAATGCCTGAGCTATGTTGTTGATGTAAATTGAGAAGAGCGCGGGGCCTAGGATCGAGCCTTGGGGTACTCCCTTGGTGACAGGCAGTGGCTGAGACAGCAGATGTTCTGACTTTACACACTGCACTCTTTGAGAGAGGTAGTTAGAAAACCAGGCCAAAGACCCCTCAAAGACACGAATACTCCTTAGCCGACCCATAATAATGGAATTCTCTACTGTATCAAAAGCTTTGGCCAAGTCAATAAAAATAGCAGCACAACATTGCTTAGAATCAAGGGCAATGGTGACATAATTTAGGACCTTTAAGGTTGCAGTGACACATCCATAACCTAAGCGGAAACCAGATTGCATACCAGAGAGAATACTATAAACATCAAGAAAGTCAGTCAGTTGATTATTGACAAGTTTTTCCAACACTTTTGATAAACAAGGCAAGATAGAAATTGGCCTATAACCGTTAGGATGAGCTTGATCTCCCCCTTTAAATAAAGGATGCACAATGGCTGCCTTCCAAGACTGGGAAACTCTCCAGAGAGGAAAGACAGGTTAAAAAGGTGAGGGATAGGCTCGGCGATGATACGGGCTGCAACCTTAAAGATGAAAAGTTCTAAACCATCTGACCCAGATGGTTTTTTGGGGTCAAGTTTAAGGAGCTCTTTTAGCACGTCAGACTCAGTGACCGCCTGCACGGTGAAGCTGTGTAGCGGGGCAGGGGAAAAAGAGGGAGGTGCATTAGAAAGGCTGGGAGAAGAGGAAGTGTTGGACGGGCAAGGAGGCATGGCTGAGTCAAATAGGAATCCTGACTTGAAGTGGTGATTAAAGAGCTCAGCCATACGCTCCTTGTCAGTAACAACCACATCATCAACATTAAGGTACATGGACAGCTGTGAAGAGGAGGGTTTATTCTCCAGGTCTTTCACCTTTTTCCAGAACTTCTTGGGGTTAGACCCACGGAGAGAAAACTGCTTCTTAAAGTACAGTAACTAACTTTGGCCTTCCGGATAGCCTGAGTGCGCTTATTTCCCATTTGCCTGAACTTATTTCCCATTTGCCAGTCAGCCTGAGTATTTGTGTGCTGAGCCCTTCGACAAATGGTGATCACGGTTGAACAAGGGACTGAACCTGTTTTTAATTCTCATTTTCTATATGGGGGCGTGCTTGTTAACAATGCCAGTTGAAGTCGGAAGTTTACATACACCTTAGCCAAATACATTTAAACTCAGTTTTTCACAATTCCTGACATTTATTCCTAGTTGAAATTCCCTGTTTTAGGTCAGTTAGGATCACCACTTTATCATAAGAATGTGAAATGTCAGAATAATAGTAGAGAGAATGATTTATTTAAGCTTTTATATCTTTCATCACATTCCCAGTGGGTCAGAAGTTTACATACACTCAATTAGTATTTGGTAGCATTGCCTTTAAATTGTTTAACTTGGGTCAAACGTTTCGGGTAGCCTTCCACAAGCTTCCCACAATAAGTTGGGTGAATTCTGGCCCATTCCTCCTGACAGAGCTGGTGTAACTGAATCAGGTTTGTAGGCCTCCTTGCTCGCACATACTTTTTCAGTTCTGCCCACACATTTTCTATAGGATTGAGGTCAGTGCTTTGTGATGGCCACTCCAATACCTTGACTTTGTTGTCCTTAAGCCATTTTGCCACAACTTTGGAAGTTTGTTTGGGGTCATTGTCCATTTGGAAGACCCATTTGCGACCAAGCTTTAACTTCCTGACTGATGTCTTGAGATGTTGCTCCACATAATATTCCTTCCTCATGATGCCATCTATTTTGTGAAGTGCACCAGTCCCTCCTGCAGCAAAGCACCCCCACAGCATGATGCTGCCACCCCCGTGCTTCACGGTTGGGATGGTGTTCTTCGGCTTGCAAGCCACCCCCTTTTTCCTCCAAACATAACGATGGTCATTATGGCCAAACAGTTCTATTTTTGTTTCATCAGACCAGAGGCCATTTCTCCAAAAAGTACGATCTTTGTTCCCATGTGCAGTTGCAAACCTTAGTCTGGCTTTTTTAAGTGGGTTCTTCCTTGCTGAGTGACCTTTCAGGTTATGTCGATATAGGACTCGTTTTACTGTGGATATAGATACTTTTGTACTGGTTTCCTCCAGCATCTTCACAAGGTCCTTTGCTGTTGTTCTGGGATTGATTTGCACTTTTCGCACCAAAGTACGTTCAACTCTAGGAGACAGAACGCGTCTCCTTCCTGAGCGGTATGATGGCTGCGTGGTCCCATGGGGTTTATACTTGCGTACTATTGTTTGTACAGATAAACGTGGTACCTTCAGGTGTTTGGAAATTGCTCCCAAGGATGAACCAGACTTGTGGAGGTCTACAATGTTTTTTCTGAGGTCTTGGTTGATTTCTTTTTATTTTCCCATGATGTCAAGCAAAGAGGCACTGAGTTTGAAGGTAGGCCTTGAAATACATCCACAGGTACACCTCCAATTGACTCAAATGATGTCAATTAGCCTATCAGAAGCTTCTAAAGCCATGACATCATTTTCTGGAATTTTCCAAGCTGTTTAAAGGCACAGTCAACTTAGTGTATGTAAACTTCTGACCCACTGGAATTGTGATACAGTGAATTATAAGTGAAATAATCTGTCTGTAAACAATTGTTGGAAAAATTACTTAGTAGATAACCCTACACCCAAACGAGGGCACTACGTTCATCCACCTCTGGCCTGCTAGCTCCCCTACCTCTACGAAAGCACAGTTCCCGCTCAGCCCAGTCAAAGCTATTCGCTGCTCTGGCACCCCAATGGTGGAACAAGCTCCCCCACGACGCCAGGACAGCGGAGTCACTGACCACCTTCCAGAGACACTTGAAACCCTACCTCTTTAAGGAATACCTGGAATAATATAAAGTAATCCTTCTTCCCCCATCCCCCATCATAAAAAAAAAAAAAGGTGGTTGTCCCACTGGCTATCATAAGTTGAATGCACCAATTTGTAAGTCGCTCTGGATAAGAGCGTCTGCTAAATGATGTAAAACATTTTTAAAAAATACCTTGTGGGATTGGTAATAATCTGAGAGAGATTTAGGGAGTCCCATTGTTTTAAGAATTGGTCAGGTGGTTTAAGCTTGTCCCAGTTTAGGTCGCCTAGTAGGACAATTTCAGACTTAGTGTAAGGGGCCAGGAGAGAGCTTAGGGCAGGTAGGGTACAGGCTGGTGCTGATGGTGGACGATAACACCCAGCAACAGTAAACAAAGAGCTATTTGAAAGATTCATGCTTAAAACCAGCAAATCAAATTGTTTGGGGACAGACTTGGTGGAGCACTGAAGGTGTTCCGAGCACTGAAGGTGTTACTTGGTAAAGATTGCCACTTCACCACATTTGGAAGATCTGTCTTGCAGAAAAAGGTTATAACCAGAAACTTTAAAATCAGTGTTCAGAACATTCGTTCTTAACCATGTCTCAGTAATGACCAACACATCTGGATTGGAGCTATGAACCCACACTTTCAATTGATCCATTTTAGGTTATAAGCTTCTAGTGTTAACTTGCAGAAAACCCAAGCTTTTACGAGGGCAGAAATCAGTGAAGCCGAAATCTGATCACAAGTCAGATTTGGGGCTAGCAACAGTAGACGGGCCAGGGTGTACATGCACATTTCCAGATATCATCAGCAGTAATACAATCTTGGCACGGCAGAGAGGGAGAGCTTTGCTGTGTTGATTTTGTATGACATTTGACTGTGCATCAGATGGCAACAAGATCATATTGTACAGCAATTTCATCAGGTAACATGAATACACAGCCGGTGAGAGGGAGTTAGAATAGGATGGGATGCCAAGAGTTGTACTGTAGTACTGAATGTCCAGAGGTTTTCAGTGTTAGTCATAATTTCCTCTGACATGATACATCAGGCCCCTGGCTAGTCACTGACCCTACGCACACTCACTAGACTATGTATACAAACCATATGCACACTCACTCACACAAACTACATTGACACTACCACACAAAACCACACACATACACTACATACGCCCACACAGACATAACACACACACGCAGACAGACACAAGACAAACACACATACATACATATTACACACACATTTTTACACTCATCACTTACTGCTGCTACTCTGTCCTTTATTTTACTCTTATTAATATCTATCCTGATTATATGCATATGCATAAGCTCTAATATGCATATGGGTGTTTTTAATTCATCATCACCTTATAAAGCACTGTTCATTTCGTTGTGTTAGGCTTTGAAACAACATCCACAATGACCATGTTTTACACTCAGTTTCAACCTGCTGTTGAAGTTCTTTCTTCAAATTGATCAGCCTTCAGTGAGGTGAGTTTTAAAAGTACTATAGGCCTGTGATTTTCGATTGCATTTGCATTGATGTCAGAGTGGTTAGAGGGACAATAGTACCAGCCCATTAGGATCTGATGGTAGTTAGCAAGTTGCGTACTACAAAGGCATGTCCAGAGTGCATAAATGGATATTACAGTGACTCAACGTTCACATGGAATTTTACTGCGGTCATGACTCATGACTGCAGGTGTGGTGGTCCTGATCCTGATGCCTAGTCACTTTACCCTGCCTTCATGTACATACTGTATCTTCCTAAAATACCTTGTACCTTCGCATATTGGCATGTAGGTTTGTCACTTATGGGTGGCACAAATTGTGATATTTGCAAATGTAATACTGTAGTATTTACTGTAGTTAAAAAAGTGTAGTGTTTTTGCATACATTACTGTAGTATTTACTACAGTGTTTTTTTGTTGCGGATAATACAGTAGTATTTACTGTAGTATTCTACAGCAGTGTTTCCCAACCCTGGTCCTCGAGTACCCCCAACAGTACACATTTTTATTGTAACGCTGAACAAGGACACCTGATTCAACTTGTCAATTAATCATCAAGCCCTCAATGAGCTGAATGAGGTGTGTTTGTCCAGGGCTACAACAAAAATGGGTACTGTTGGGGGTACTGGAGGACCAGGGTTGGGAAACACTGTTCTACAGTATAGTAACATTCTATAATAAAAGTACTACACATGATCGAGGGATACTAAGAACCGTAGTATTCGATAGTAAACTGTAGTATTTTTTCATGTGGGTACATATCCTTAGTTTGCCCCCTCCATTCTGTCTTCAGGATGGCCATAGCCAAGTACATCCCGTGTCTGGGGGTGTTGCTGTGTGTACGTAGACGTGACCTGCGCTCCACCAATAGCAGCTTCATGTCCACCCGACGCTCCACTGTCACCAGCCAGACCTCCGACATCAGCGATCGCTTACGCCGCACCAGCACCGTCAAGTCCCGCCTCTCCTCCGCCTCCGACAGCGAATCAGTACGGATAAATATGTCCTGATGCATGCATATGTCTGTCTGTCTGTCCAGGTGTCTGTCTGACGGTTATGTAATGGTTCCTTCTCCCAGGGCTGGACAGATACGGAGGCTGACCTCTCCAGTATGGGCTCCAGGCCGGCTAGCCGCCAGGTGTCCTGTGATATCAGCAAGGACACAGCCAAGCTCCCAGCCATCAAGCCTTACAGCTCCTCCAGCTTCAACTCCAAGATGAAGAGCCACGACTCTGGCATTTTTGAGAAGGTAACTAACACATCAGGGCAAGGTCAAGTCAAGCGGCAAGCCTGCTCTCTGTTCCCTTCCACATGTTTGACAATGTTCTGAATGTGTGGAGGATATTTTGGGCTCTAAAGGCAGAACAGTGTGAATGGTTGTCTAACACATGTCTAACACAGTAGAGGTCAGTAAGAGTCAACATCAGGATAAAAAAAAAAATCTCACCTTACTTGCAGTTATGTGTGTTATAACCCTGAAATATATAAATAAATCACACAGAGATGTAGCTTCGGCTTCAAGTCACTTGGAATGAGTGAGCAGGGAAGCCCCGTGCGCCCCTATAGGAATTCCTAGGTATAACCAATCAAACTCAGATCAGACATCAATAGAGCACACAGATCGTATTATCAACATTTAGATAAATTAATAACATATTAGTTACTGGTATACATTATGATTCTGTATTATTTCATTATTATTAAGGCACTTTTAATTCTATCACATGTGCTATTCTCCCAACATCAATACATGTTAATCTCACCAATGTTACCTATTATTCAGTGCATCTACCTGAGAAGCACCTAATCAAACAGTAACACACTTGAAAACAGCTGCAGCAATCTGTCTTTACTGTAATGCAATAAGACTTGAATGGGAATTAGGCAAGAACTAAGTACAAATTACTATTTTTGTGTAATCCGCCACAAATCTAAAGTCTAAGCCGTTGGCGAAGGTCGAGTCATGCGTCCTCCGAAACATGACCCGCCAAACCGTGCTTCTTAACACCCGCCCGCACCAATGTGTCGGAGGAAACACCTTTCAACTGACGACCGAGGTCAGCCTGGAGGCACCCGGCCTGCCACAAGGAGTCGCTAGAGCGCGGTGAGCCAAGTAAAGCCTCCCTGGCCAAACCCTCCCCTAACCCGGACGACGTTGGGCCAATTGTGCACCGCCCTATGGGACTCCGGTTGTGATACAGCCTGGGATCGAACCCGGGTTAGTAGTGACGCCTCTAGCACTGCAATGCAGTGCCTTAGAGTGCTGCGCCACTCAGGAGGCCCATATTTTCTTTTTTTGACACATATTTAACCCCTTATTTTTGTAAGCACAAAACTACCTCCATACTTCCATTCATTTGTATGGGTTACTTTTAGTTTGTAGCCCAAACGGTTTGGATGCTACAGACAAAAGTTAGCACATCAGCGTTACCAACTTCAGTCCCGTGGGGCTTGTGGGGATCGTAGAACAAAGCGAAGAACACCACTATGTTTATGAGAGTCTCCCCTTTCAATAGAGTGGTCATATTAGTAGGCCAAACCGCTCAGATGCTCCAGACGTTTTCGTGAGAAGACCGATTTTTGGGATGTCTTCTGGCCTGACAAACAGCGCTGTAGCTCTGCCACTTTCCACCGCAGATGCGGAAGGGCGACATAGGCAGATGCGGTGGATTGAGACGCAGGCCATGCAAAAAAACAGATCTCTAGCTTAAACTGACACATTTTGATGGGATTTTTTATTATGTTACTTAGATTGACACACCGGTGCGCCAATAGACTCTAGGGGGTTAATTAAACCATATTTTGGCTTGTAATGCACCCCTGGACTTGTGTGAGCCAATCGCATGGCTCCTCGTTACAGACAGGATGGTACAATGGTGCAACGGAAAATCACTCCAGGGAAGAAGCTCTAGGAGGGCTTTGCAGTACCATAGATGTCTAATCGAATTATGACATGTTTGAAGGGTGTGTTCATCTTTATGGTGTCTTTCAGTGTTATCATTTAAAATGTGATGGCAACTGCTAAGGCAGGGTTTTAATAACTGTGGAATAGGGTACCTCCATGGGGCACAGTCTTTGTAGAGGCAATCTGTATCGAAGGATTAGAATCCATTTTTTTAATTTATAGGCATAGAGCAGACATTTCTGTAAAGCGGGTATATAGAGATAGATGATGTGTGTTATCAGGGTTCATGACTAAGAAAAGTTGTCTTTAAAATGCTTCTTAAATGTCTTTACAACATATTGTTATAACATTATGATACAATTATTGATAGAGATTCGATCTCACTGTTAATTAACTGTCCCCCTTTGGTGCATTTGCCCTTGTTCACTCACTTTGAAAAGTCGAATCAATTTTAGCTGGCTTTCATCTGGGTTGGAGCCACAGTATTACAGTATTCAGAGGTTTGACCCCCCAAAGCGTTTAGGGCTAGATTCTATCAGAGCCACACTAACTGACATCCGCATAGCAGTTGTTGTGGTGGTGTTGGAGGTGAAACCGTGTAAGAGCTTTCAAATCCACAAGTGGCTCCTTGCGTTACCTTATCGCAGACACTGCCGTTGGATGCAGTGTCTATGATAAGGTAACGAAACCACACCCAACTTTATATCTGAAAAATCACATGCATCCACGTTACAAGTTCAAACACTCGAATAATTGATGTTCTATTGTCTACACTTCGATTAGACTCATAGGCTATAATCCAAATCCATCCAAATTCACATGACAACATGCATTAGTCTGTCATTATCTCTATCATCGATAAAGCCTACACTTTCTATCTCCGATTTGAACTTCTAATGCGGTAGGGATAATAAGGCAGAGAGTGGTTGGTGACACACAAGAGCAACCGCTCATCGATTTGTCAGCTCATACCGCAGTTACACCTAAAATACCATCAAAACATCTGCTATGCGGATGTCGGCCAATGCTGGTTTATGCTCGATCTGAACTATGCATGAGAGCACCAGCTGTTCCGGATGACTGTGTGATCACGGTCTCCGTAGCCGATGTGAGTAAGACCTGTAGCCCTTTTCTGCAGTCAAATGACCTAGTGGCCTCATGGGTGAAACATTAATAATATTTTTCATAATTTCATAATTAATAAACCTCAAAAAAGCTGCCGAAAAGCCGGTGTTTCTATGTCAAACGGTTTTGTTACATTTCAGTCTTATGTGATGTACAACAGTACCAGTCAAAAGTTTGGACACACCTACAAATTCAAGGGTTGTTCTTTATTTTTACTATTTTCTGCATTGTAGAATAATAGTAAAGACATCAGAACTATGAAATGACACGAATGGAATCATGTGGTAACCAAAAAAGTTTTTTATAAAGTAACCAAATATATTTTATATTTGTGATTCTTCAAATAGCCACCCTTTCCCTTGATGACAGCTTTGCACACTCTTGGCATTCTCTCAACCAGCTTCACCTGGAATGCTTTTCCAACAGTCTTGAAAGAGTTCCCACATATGCTGAGCACTTGTTGGCTGCTTTTCTTTCACTCTGCCGTCCGACTCATCCCAAACCATCTCAATTGGGTTGAGGTCGGGGGATTGTGGAGGCCAGGTCATCTGATGCAGCACTCCATCACTCTCCTTCTTGGTAAAATAGCCCTTACACAGCCTGGAGTTGTGTTGGGTCATTGTCCTGTTTTAAAAACAAATTATAGTCCCACTAAGCCCAAACCAGATGGGATGGCGTATCGCTGCAGAATGCTGTGGTAGCCATGCTGGTTAAGTGTGCCTTGAATTCTAAATATTCACAGACAGTGTCACCAGCAAAGCACCCCCACACCATAACGCCTCTTCCTCCATGCTTTACGGTGGGAACTACACATGAAGAGATCATCCGTTCACCCACACCGCGTCTCACAAAGACACAGCGGTTGGAACCAAAAATCTCCAATTTGGACTCCAGACCAAATTACACATTTCCACCGGTCTAATGTCCATTGCTCGTGTTTCTTGGCCCAAGCAGGACTCTTCTACTTATTGGTGTCCTTTAGTAGTGGTTTCTTTGCAGCAATTCGACCATGAAGGCCTGATTCACACAGTCCCCTCTGAACAGTTGATGTTGAGATGTGTTTGTGACTTGAACTCTGTGAAGCATTTATTTGGGCTGCAATTTCTGGGGCTGGTAACTCTAATGAACTTATCCTCTGCAGCAGAGGTAACTCTGGGTCTTCCATTCCTGTGGCGGTCCTCATGAGAGCCAATTTCATCATAGCGCTTGATGTTTTTTTGCGTTCAAAGTTCTTGAAATGTTCCATATTGACTGACCTTCATGTCTTAAAGTAATGATGGACCGTCGTTTCTCTTTGCTTATTTGAGCTGTTCTTGCCATAATATGGACTTGGTCTTTTACCAAATAGGGCTGTCTTCTGTATAATATGGACTTGGTCTTTTACCAAATAGGGCTGTCTTCTGAATAACCCCCCCCTCATTAAGAAGGAAAGACATTTCACAAATTAACTTTCAAGAACGCACACCTGTTAATTGAAATGCATTCCAGGTGACTACCTCATGAAGCTGGTTGAGAGAATGCCAAGAGTGTGCAAAGCTGTCATCAAGGCAAAGGGTGGCTTTTTGAAGAATCTCAAATATATTTTGGTTACTACATGATTCCATATGTGTTATTTCATAGTTTTGATGTCTTCACTATTATTCTACAATGTAAAAAAATAGTACAAATAAAGAAAAACCTTGAATGAGTAGGTTTGTCCAAACTTTTTACTGGTAGTGTATATAAAGTGTAATATTGGGATGCAAACTCAAAATGTAATACATTTCAACTCTATATCTGACATGGTACGGGTGTCTTCATTTTTTTAAAGCCCATAACCATGTGTCTGAGGTGTTTTCTTTTTGTTTGAAAGTAGATTTGTTTAAGGCTACCAAGAAACACTCTGGGTGACCCTGATTAAGCCCACTGCAGTAAAAGGTTAAACAGGTTAACATTCACAAGACCGCAGAGCCAGACGGATTACCAGGACACGTACTCAGAGCATTCGCTGACCAGTGTCTTCACTGACATTTTCAATATCTCCCTGACCCAGTCTGTAATACCTACATGTTTCAAGCAGACCACCATAGTCCCTGTGCCCAAAAATACCAAGGTAACCTGTCTAAATGACTATCACCCCGTAGCACTCACATCTGTAGCCATGAAATGCTTTGAAAGGCTGGTCATGTCTCACATCAACACCATAATCCCAGACACCCTGTACCCACTCCAATTCGCATACCTCCCCAACAGATCCACAGACGACACGATCTCTATTGCACTCCACACTGCCCTTTCCCACCTGGACAAACACCTATGTGAGAATGCTGTTCATTGACTACATCAACTTGGTTCTATTTTAGACGCTTGACGCGCTGCAAGTCCCGCCTCTGCCATCTCCTCATTGCTTTTTAGGAGCATATACCCACGTGGTTGATTGAAATATGAACTGAGTTCCACACTCCAGTCCAGTTGGTGGTGGTAATGCACCTTAAAGTTGGTTACCAACCGCCATATAAGTGCACAGAAGAAGAAGAAGACATTACTAGAAACGAACTAGGTTTCCCCTTTATCTGTGGATTAATTGTCGGAGTAGAGAACACACGATTATGTATTGACTCAATAGGTCAAAATTCTACAAAGATACAAAAAAAAGGACCTTGTGCATTTCAGGTAAAAGAACAACCCAATGTTTATAAACATGACAAATTAGCTAGCAATAGCAAGCTAGCTAGCTTAATATAGTTGGTTCAGAGTTGGTTTTGATATTTCAACCTGCGTGTTCTGATCGTGTCTGGTGTGGATGGACAAAATCAACATGCGTGCGATGGCGCACGCGCGTGCCCTGTCTAGTCAGCATGTAACACACAGATACTGGTTCAGAGTGACCATTCAGTGCTTTCAGATTGTGTTCATTGTCATAGTGACAACTGCAAATCAAATCAAATCAAATTTTATTGGCCACATGCGCCGAATACAACAGGTGTAGACATTACATTGAAATGCATACTTACAGCCCTTAACCAACAATGCATTTATTTTTTTATTAAAAATTAAAATAAAACAACAACAAAAAAGTGTTGAGAAAAAAAGAGCAGAAGTAAAATAAAATAACAGTAGGGAGGCTATATATAATATAATAAATAATATGCCATTTAGCAGATGCTTTTATCCAAAGCGACTTATAGTCATGTGTGCATAAATTTTTACGTATGGGTGGTCCCGGGGATCGAACCCACTACCCTGGCGTTACAAGCGCCATGCTCTACCAATTGAGCTACAGAGGACCACGTACAGGGGGGTACCGGTGCAGAGTCAATGTGCGGGGGCACCGGCTAGTTGAGGTAGTTGAGGTAATATGTACATGTGGGTAGAGTTAAAGTGACTATGCATAAATAATTAACAGAGTAGCAACAGCATAAAAGATGGGGTGGGGGTGGGGGGGCAGTGCAAATAGTCTGCGTAGCCATGATTAGCTGTTCAGGAGTCTTATGGCTTGGGGGTAGAAGCTGTAGAAGTATTTTGGACCTAGACTTGGCACTCCGGTACCGCTTGCCGTGCGGTAGCAGAGAGAACAGTCTATGACTAGGGTGGCTGGAGTCTTTGACAATTTTGAGGGCCTTCCTCTGACACCGCCTGGTATAGAGGTCCTGGATGGCAGGAAGCTTGGCTCCAGTGATGTACTGGGCCGTACGCACTACCCTCTGTAGTGCCTTGCGGTCGGAGGCCGAGCAGTTGCCATACCAGGCGGTGATGCAACCAGTCAGGATGCTCTTGATGGTGCAGCTGTATAATTTTTTGAGGATCTTATGACCCATGCCAAATCTTTTCAGTCTCCTGAGGGGGAATAGGCTTTGTCGTGCACTCTTCACGACTGTCTTGTCGTGTTTGGACCATGATAGTTTGTTGGTGTTGGTTGGACACCAAGGAACTTGAAGCTCTCAACCTGTTCCACTACAGACCCGTCGATGAGAATGGGGGCGTGCTCAGTCCTCTTTTTTTTTTCCTTTAGTCCACAATCATCTCCTTTGTCTTGGTCACGTTGAGGGAGAGGTTGTTATGGCACCACACGGCCAGGTCTCTGACCTCCTCCCTATAGGCTGTCTCATCGTTGTCGGTGATCAGGCCTACCACTGTTGTGTCGTCGGAAAACTTAATGATGGTGTTGGAGTCATGCCTGGCCATGCAGTCATGGGTGAACAGGGAGTACAGGAGGGGACTGAGCACGCACCCCTGAGGGGCCCCCGTGTTGAGGATCAGTGTGGCAGATGTGTTGTTACCTACCCTTACCACCTGGGGGCGGCCCGTCCCAGGATCCTTAGCTTAGTGATGAGCTTTGAGGGCACTATGGTGTTGAATGCTGAGCTGTAGCTAAAGGGTAGACTTAAATGTACATCTAGGCCTAATGAAAAATAATATAGTAACTCTTATATAAATGTAGCAATTCAAAAACAATATCAGCATATCATTGCCTCATTGCTTAAGTGGTTTGCAAGTGATTTCCATTTTTCCTATGCTTGTCAATTCCATTGGGTCTTCTTTTTCACTGTGCTCATCTCTGTATGTCCTGTGCAACTATATACAATGCATCAGTGAAACAGTGATCACAACAATGCACTTTCTCTCCTCAACTTTCCCCCGACATGCATTTTCTATGCTGCTGTAGGCCTGTTTTACTTTCAGCAATTGGCAAGAGCAAGCCTGCTTCTGTCCCCGAATAAGCTATTATTAAGATAAATGACCTATAGCTTTTGTAGCCTATCACTATATATAAAAAAGCATGTGGACAACCCTTGAGATTAGGGGATTCAGCTATTTAGGCCACACCCGTTGCTGACAAGTGTATATAATTGAGCACACCGCCATGCAATCTCCATAGACAAACATTGGTAGTAGAATGGCCTCAGTGACTTTCAACGTGGCACCGTCATAGGATTCCATCAAGTCAGTTCGTAAAATTTCTGCCCTGCTAGAGCTTCCCCGGTCAACTGTAAGTGCTGTTATGGTGAAGTGGAAACGTCTAGGAGCAACAACGGCTCAGCCGCGAAGTGGTAGGCCGCATAAGCAGCACTCATTACAGAGTTTCAAATGGCCTCTGGAAGCAACGTCAGCACAAGAACTGTTCGTCGGGAGCTTCATGAAATGGGTTTCCATGGCCGAGCAGCCGCACACAAGCCTAAGATCACTATACGCAATGCCAAGCATCGGCTGGAATGGTGTAAAGCTCGCTGCCATTGGACTCTGGAGCAGTGGAAAATGCGTTCTCTGGAGTGATGAATCACGCTTCACCATCTGGCAGTCTGACGGACTAATCTGGGTTTGGCGGATGCCAGGAGAACGCTACCTGCTCGAATGCATAGTGCCAACTGTAAAGTTTGGTAGAGGAGGAATAATGGTCTGGGGCTGTTTTTCATGGTTCGGGCTAGAGCTACAGCATACAATGACATTCTAGACGGTTTGTCGAGATCGGTGTGGAAGAACTTGACTGGCCTGCACAAAGCCCTGACCTCAACCCCATCAGACAGCTTTGGGATGAATTGGAACGCCGACTGCGTGCCAGGCCTAATCGCCCAACATAAGTGCCCGACCTCACTAATGCTCGTGGCTCAATGGAAGCAAGTCCCCGCAGCAATGTTCCAACATCTAGTGGAAAGCCTTCCCAGAAGAGTGGAGGCTGTTATAGCAGCAAAGGGGGGACCAACTCCATATTAATGCCCATGATTTTGGAATGAGATGTTCGACGACCAGGTTTCCACATACTTTTGGTCACTTCAAACCCTGTCCTGCACTGAAATCAAGCCTCTGAACACCTCACCTCATGCCTCATATCCTCATTCAATCACTGCTGTGATCCCTTCCCAACACTGTGTAAGTAGCCCTCTCATTCCCATTCCCCATAAGATTGTACTATAAATGTCTTTATTAAATGCTTTAGGTTAAAATAATTAGTCTTTCACGATTTTTTAAACACACTTTGACGTCTCCGTGCGGTCCACGCCTATCCCGTGGGTCTCCCATCCTCCTAAATTGTTCATGTCACCAGCCTCCACTGACAAATACACAGTCACCTGTTCTATTACCAATGGCAGTTAGGGATAGGTGATATCTGACACACAAACATATTGTAAAAACTGATAAAACTTATCCAATTATGGTCTCCCCATCAAGGGGGCTGCCGTCTGGCAAAAGCATCTCCAGTCCATCTGTAGAAATAGGCAGAGTTGAGGCTGTGTTCATCAGTGACACACAAAAAAGGGAGTTGCTATTACTGGACATTTGTGCTGTATTATTAGTAATCACCCCATTGTGGATGTGTTGAGTGGATGTGTTCAGTGCCAGGTCTCGCTGCATCTCATGCATCTGTGAACACATACACACAGTCACTGTCCTATTACCAATGGCAGTTAGGGATAGGTGACACACACACACACACACACACACACACACACACGCACACACACACACAGAGAGAGAGAGCACTGATCACATTATCAATGGTGGTTATGAATAACCTGGTGGAACCAACCTGATCGCTGCGTTTACCTTTCTATTTCACTTCAGACGATCAGGCTGGTTCCATCAGACTAGGTTATGCCCTGGACATTTATATGCATATAAGAAGTAAAAAATAAGCAACAAATAATGTCTGTTTACATAAATTATGTTTCACAATTGGGTTATCAAATGTATCAAAGTAATGAAGTGGGTTACCTTCTGTATTTGTACAAATGATGACCCTGTGAAAGCTGTTGCTGCTGAAAGGTGAAGGTTGCTGGCTGGATACTTGCCAACATGTGGCTACAGTTCCATTCATAGGAATGCTCACAGCGAGGGCATGTCTGCATGATGCTGATGTGGGCCCCCTTGCTGGTCTTCTCTATGCTGCATGTTCGGCTGCAAACTGGACATCTCTCGAACAACTACAGAAGGCAATCTTATGAGGTGGTGTTGACTGGGAGGGCCTGTGACAGGGTGATACAATAGACAGCCAAGTGGTAAATTGCATTTTGTTCTAATGAAAGGACAAAGCTTTTTGCAAATGCACTTCACAACCAAAAGTATTCTACTAGTTTGTATCTGCTTAGCTGGGGAATTAGCCTACTAGTTTATCAAGCCGGGTATTTTTTGATACAACTTTTTACATTTCACATAACACACATTACCTGTCATGGTTGATGAAGCTGTCTGTGTCATCAGGGCAGTAACTGGGGTCACTATCAGAGGCCTCATAGTGGCATGTCCTTTTCATAGGAGTCGAGGGAGACTCTGATAACAATGGAGGAGGTGTCACAAGGTCTTGTCTGACAAGTTGTGAAAATAGCAAGTGAACAGTGAATGAAATGATTTTTGGAGGTCGCTAAACCATTGCAATCACATTGATGGACATGTTATGATACCCACCTTACTCCTTCTGGTAGGTCTCCTTCTGGTAGCATCTGTTCATGACCAGGGGATCAGTCTGGCACCCAACTGTACACTTTGTCTAACAGATAAACAGGGTCAACAATTGTCATCCTCCCTCAATTACAAGATAGCTCGAGAAATAACGTAATCTTGATTGGAAGCTAATTTAATGCTTTACAGATGTAGACTGACTGGCTCCGTTGGATTAGATTCAAGCCAGTGAAGCCGTTACACTATGCAACTGTGACATATTTTGCTATGGCCCTGGGTTGGTTTGAGTTTGTTGTTGCTAGTTAGTAAAGTGTTGTAGTCAGACATGAGTTAGCTAGTGCCAACATGCATCCAATATTTATTTGTGCCGTAGACATGGGTTGCACCTCGGAGGCTAATGTGACTGCTTCGTCTAGATTACACTAACTTAGAGTTGTCACGATGTTAGTAATGGTGTGGTGTGGAATCAAGCGCAGAAGCAGATGGACAGTCCAACAGAGCTTTACTGAAGAGTGCCAAATAAATCCAACAAAAGCCAGAGGCAAAAAAGACGCACACAGGCGTCAAAACACGAGCGCACACACAGGGCGCAAAACTCTCCTCAACCGAGGAGGTAGCTCAATAATAAAGGCGTACCGAAACACGGGTAACGCACGAACACCTGACACAAAACAATACACACAACACTACACTAACAACAAGGAAACTAAATAGGGTGCTTAATGAGACATAACACAAGACAGGTGTGGCTAACAGACAAAACTAATCAAACAGGAAACATGGAACATACAACGGTGGCAGCTAGAATTCCGGAGACGACGAACGCCGAAACCTGCCCGAACAAGGGAGAGAGGCAGCCTCGGCCGAAACCGTGACAGTACCCCCCCCTTGACGCGCGGCTCCAGACGTGCGCCGACTCCGGCCTTGGGGACGACCCGGAGGACGTGGAGCAGGGCGCGTCGGATACCCCCGATGGAATTCCGTCAGGAGCGACGGGTCCAAAATGTCTCTCCTCGGCACCCAGCACCGCTCCTCCGGACCGTACCCCCTCCCACTCCACTAGATACTGGAGACCCCCATCCGACGTCTCGAATCCAAGATGGACCTCACGGAGTACGCCGGTGCCCCTCGATGTCCAATGGGGCGGGGGAGTCTCCCTATCTCATTTTCTTGGAGCGGGCCCGCTACCACCGGCCTGAGAAGGGACACATGGAACGAGGGGTTAATACACTTATACTCCACAGGTAGCTGTAATCTATAACATACCTCGTTCAACCTTCTCAGGACTTTAAATGGCCCTACAAACCGCCGACCCAGTTTCCGACAGGGCAGGCGGAGGGGCAGGTTTCTGGTAGAGAGCCAGACTCGATCACCAGGTGCGTACACCGGTGCCTCACTGCGGTGGAGATCAGCGCTCGCCTTCTGACGTCGGAGGGCCCGCTGCAGGTGGACGTGTGCAGCGTTCCAAGTCTCCTCCGAGCGCCGCGCCCACTCATCCACCGCAGGAGCCTCGATCTGGCTCTGCTGCCAGGGTGCCAGAACCGGCTGGTAACCTAACACACATTGAAATGGAGTTAGGTTAGTGGAGGAATGGCGTAGGGGAATTCTGGGCCATCTCGGCCCAGGGAACGTACCTTGACCACTCCTCCGGCCGGTCCTGGCAGTATGTTCTGAGAAACCTACCCACATCCTGGTTTACGCGTTCCACCTGCCCATTACTCTCCGGGTGGTACCCCGAGGTGAGGCTCACCGAGACCCCCAACCGCTCCATAAACGCTCTCCAGACTCTGGAGGTGAATTGGGGACCCCGATCAGCCACAATGTCCTCGGGTACCCCGTGAGTGCCGGAACACATGGGTGAACAGTGCCTCGGCAGTTTGTAGGGCAGTAGGAAGACCCGGCATGGGGAGCAAACGACAGGCCTTAGAGAACCGGTCCACAACGACCAGGATAGTAGTATTCCCTTGGGAGAGGGGAAGGTCTGTTATAAAGTCCACAGAGAGGTGGGACCATGGTCGTTGTGGAACGGGCAGGGGTAGCAACTTACCCCTAGGCAGATGTCTAGGCGCCTTACACTGGGCGCACACCGAGCAGGAGGAAACATAAACCCTCACATCCCTTGCCAACGTGGGCCACCAGTACTTGGCACTAAGACAGTGCACTGTCCGGCCGATACCCGGATGTCCAGAGGAGGGTGACGTGTGAGCCCAATAGATCAATCGATCCCGAACCTCGAGCGGAACGTACTTCCGACCCTCCGGGCACTGTGGTGGACTAGGGTCGGTGCGTAACGCCCGCTCGAGTTCAGTATCGACCTCCCACACTACCGGTGCCACCAGACACGACTCAGGCAGTATGGGAGTGGGCTCCACGGACCTCTCCTCCGTGTCATACCGCCGAGACAGCGCATCTGCCTTGCCATTCTGTGACCCAGGGATGTACGTGATCTTAAAAGTAAACCTGGTCAAGAACATACTCCATCTTGCCTGGCGAGGGTTCAGTCTCCCTCGCCGCCCGGATGTACTCCAGGTTACGGTGGTCCGTCAAAATGAGGAAAGGGTGTTGAGCCCCCTCAAGCCAGTGCCTCCACACCTTTAGAGCCTGTACCACGGCTAACAGCTCCCTGTCCCCTACGTCATAGTTCCGCTCCGCCGGACTGAGCTTCTTAGAATAAAAAGCACAGGGGCGGAGTTTAGGTGGCGCGCCAGACCGTTGTGAAAGCACGGCTCCTAAACCGGCCTCTGACGCGTCCACCTCTACCTGGAACGGCAAAGAGGGATCCGGATGCGCCAGCACCGGGGCCGAGGTAAACAGGTCCTTCAGCCTCCCAAACGCCCTGTCCGCCTCGGCCGACCACTGCAGACGCACCGGACCCCCTTCAACAGAGACGTGATGGGAGCTGCCACCTGTCCAAAACCCCGGATAAACCTCCTGTAGTAATTTGCAAACCCCCAAAAACTGCTGCACCTCCTTCACAGTGGTTGGTGTTTGCCAATTACGCACGGCCGACACCCGGTCTACCTCCATCCTCACCCCTGACGCAGACAACTGATAACCCAAAAAGGAGACCGACTCCTGGAAAAACAGACACTTCTCTGCCTTCACATACAGGTCGTGCTCCACCAGCCTCCGCAACACTCTACGCACCAGGGCCACATGCTCGACACGGGTAGGCGAGTACACGAGAATGTCATCAATGTACACAACCACCCCCTGCCCCTGCATGTCCCTGAAGATCTCATCCACGAATGATTGGAAAACTGACGGAGCGTTCATCAACCCGTATGGCATGACCAGATACTCGTAATGGCCCGAGGTGGTACTAAAGGCTGTCTTCCATTCATCACCCTCCCTGATGCGCACCAAGTTGTACGCGCTCCTGAGATCTAATTTCGTGAAGAAACGCGCCCCATGCAACGACTCAGTCATGGTCGCAATCAGCGGGGAGTGGATAACTGTACTTCACCGTAATCTGATTGAGACCACGGTAATCGATGCACGGCGCAAACCACCATCCTTTTTCTTCACAAAAAAAGAAACTCGAGGACGCGGGGGAAGTGGAAGGCCGTATGTATCCTTGTCTCAGAGATTCGTCTATGTAAATCTCCATAGCTTTCTTCTCCTCTTGAGACAGAGGATACACATGGCTCCGTGGGAGCGCAGCTCCTGCCTGGAGGTCTATCGCACAATCTCCCTGCCTATGGGGTGGCAACCGCGTGCGCCCTCGCCTTACTAAACGCAATAGCCAAATCCCCATACTCAGGGGGAACGTGCAATGCGGGCACCTGGTTTGGACTCTCCACCGAGGTAGCCCCTACGGAAACGCCCAAACATCTACCCACACACTGAGCAGACCACTCCATCAGAGCCCTCTCCTGCCACGAAATAGCTGGGTTATGGGTACTCAACCAGGGCATGCCCAGCACCACCGGATACGCAGGAGAGTCAATCAGGAACAGCTGAATCATCTCCTGATGATCCCCCTGCGCACACATCCTAAGTGGCGCCGTGACCTCCCTGATTAAGCCCGTACCCAACGGACGACTATCTAGGGCATGAACGGGGAAAGGAACATCAACAGGAATAAGGGGAATCCCTAACGCTAAACAAAACCTTTTATCAATAAAATTCCCAGCCGCGCCTGAATCTACCAGCGCCTTATGCTGGGAATGAGGTGCTACCTGTGGAAAACGCACAGGCATCCAAAAATGGGCAACAGTGAGCTCTGGGTGAGTGGGGCGCCTACTCACCTGGAGGGAATCCCCAGTGCGGGACCCATCGTCATCCCCCCCTAGGAGGCCATCCCCAGCACCTAGCCGCGGTGTGTCCTCCCGACCACAGTTGGTGCAGGGATGGACCCCTAACCAACCGACTCCTCCTCTCTCTAGCGCCAGCGCCCCGAGCTCCATAGGACACGGCTCGGAGGCGCTGGAGGGTGAAATGGACGGACCCCCTCAGGACGTCCGCGGGTGGCCAATAGGTTGTCCAGCCTGATGGACATGTCGACCAGCTGGTCGAAAGAGAGACTGGTGTCCCTACAAGCCAGCTCCCGACAGACGTCCTCTCGTAGGCTACATCTGTATAGATCGACGAGGCCCGCTCATTCCACCCTGCATCTGCCGCTAGAGTACGGAATTCGAGAGCGAATTCTTGGGCACTCCTCCTCCCCTGCCGGAGGAAGACCAGACGCTCCCCGCCGCTTCCCCTCCGGGGGATGGTCAAACACCGCCCTGAAGCGGCGGGAGAACTCGTTGTAGGTGATCGTCTCGGCGTCGATCTTCCTCCACTCCGCGTTGGCCCATTCCAACGCCTTCCCGGACAGGCAGGAGATCAGGGCGGACACGCTCTCATGCCCCGAGGGTGCCGGGTGTACGGTGGCCAGGTACAGCTCCACCTGGAGGAGGAATCCCTGACACCCAGCCGCGGTTCCGTTGTAGGCCCTCGGGAGAGAGAGTCGGATTCCTCGGGGTTCTGGCGCTGGAATGGGCGGACTGGCCGATGGTGCTGGCAGTGAGGGAGATGGTGGAGGCGCTCCCCAGCCTCGGAGCGTGGTGATCACCTCCTGCAGGGCGGTCCCCATCTGCTGTATCTGGTCCTGTTGTTCCCGAACCTGGACCTCCAGTCTCGTCGGGGCTGCTTCGGCTCCTGCTGATTCCATGTCGGGTGTGTAATTCTGTCACGATGTTAGTAATGGTGTGGTGTGGAATCAAGCGCAGAAGCAGATGGACAGTCCAACAGAGCTTTACTGAAGAGTGCCAAATAAATCCAACAAAAGCCAGAGGCAAAAAAGACGCACACAGGCGTCAAAACACGAGCGCACACACAGGGCGCAAAACTCTCCTCAACCGAGGAGGTAGCTCAATAATAAAGGCGTACCGAAACACGGGTAACGCACGAACACCTGACACAAAACAATACACACAACACTACACTAACAACAAGGAAACTAAATAGGGTGCTTAATGAGACATAACACAAGACAGGTGTGGCTAACAGACAAAACTAATCAAACAGGAAACATGGAACATACAACGGTGGCAGCTAGAATTCCGGAGACGACGAACGCCGAAACCTGCCCGAACAAGGGAGAGAGGCAGCCTCGGCCGAAACCGTGACAAGAGTGGCATGGAAATACGATGAAATTGCTAAAGTAGGCAAATAATTAGTAGGAAACAACTTTGTCATTACAGTTACTAGCAATACTAATGTTAGCTAGCTAAAATACAGTGGTCCCCTCAATCTAAGTTAGCTGGCTAAAGTTATACTGCATCTAAAGTCAATCTGGCGACATCACAATCATGACAAAATGTATTCTTTTGAAATGTTATCATGTTTCCAAGCAAAATCTGAGTTGTATTGAGGTAGGCTAACATTAGCCAGCTAGCTAGCTAGGTAGCTAACTTCAGCTATGCTAGCGATGATAGTGATAATGATTATCAAAATCCTGCATTGCATGGTCATTCCGTATAGGGCTTTTCAGTCTAAAACGACCGTGATCCTTTGAATACGTTGGGGGCGATGAATCAACAGAGCCCAATTCAATGAATGGTAGTGAAGTGGGCGAAGTGACAATTTGCACATGGAGCTTGGCAAAAGGGGGCATGATTTGTTGACATAATTGTAATCCAAACCCAACCTTAATTTACTCGTTCCAAACTCTGTTTTAGACGAGACTGACTTTATGACCAAAATTATCCTATTTACCGTACACTTTGTAGTCAATATTTACACTAGAATAAATGTTTCTGACTCCTATTGATGCCACAGGCCGTTTTCAAAGGGATTAGTTGGTTTTTAGGGGCATTCGCTCTTTCAGGTTGAATTAGAAAATCCTCTTTGCCTCTTTTGAGTTAATGGTTGAGTGAAACCCGAGTGTTTTAGATGGACTAAAAGCTTTGGGCCTTGGTAACAAGTGATCTGTGGTGTGACTTGATAGATGTTTGGAGATGCTTAATACTGTGTGTCACCCGGACTTCATGCCTGATTTGTTGTGGTCGCTATCCGCCCATTCAAGATCAAATATTTTATTAAGGCTAAATTATGTGTTAAACTCTTTACTTACATGTGACTGGTATTTAATTGAGTGTAGCATTGAAGTGACTCAAAGCATAATTACAATATATCACTCAATATAATAGCAGGAACCAACCTCTAAGACCTGAATTGTGTATCTTCTAGAGCTCTTATGACATTTCCATGACAGGCATAGGTCACAGAGACTGCAGCTTGCCTCTAGCTGTAAGTACCCATAATGAGCCAAAAGTGTCAGTCAATTCCACTTGTTTTGTATCGACCAGTGTGGCCATTACCTACCTCCAATAGACAACAAAGCAGCACTGGTGCCCTATTAAACCTTGGCTGAGTCTGCAATATAACATTACACGTCTTCCCCTGTTTTTTACCCTCTTTAGCCCAGCTAGGTAATGGGCTCCCATAGTGTCTCCTTAGCCAAAGACGATTTCAGTGTGTTTAGTGTTGACGGATGCTAGTGCATTCCTGTGCAGTGTGGCAGGGTTTGGCCATGAGCAGACAGCAGGCATATGGATGGCACGGAACAAGTGGCCTTATTAAATCACTGCAGTTTAATCTCAATAATTGTCACAGCAGACTAACTAGGCTTATCAATGAAAGACAGAATTAACTGTTCTGTGACATGCCTGGTGGCAGGCTTACAGGGGGAGAAATATTGCCACTTGCTCTTTAATTTGTAGTCAATGCTGAAAATGTCAGAGTAGGAACGGCAGTGGCAGATTATAATGACGTGAGACAGACTTTGTCTCTGCAGAGACAACAACGCTTTCTCACACCCATTCTCATTATATTATGTTTTTTGTGTCCCTTCATGTCTTATGATATGTTACAGTACGTCCTCCAATTCGTATGATATGTTACGAATGGTCCGGTGGCGGAATAGCAGTCTTACAGTATCATACGTTTTAGCAGTCTTACAGTATCATACGTCTTAGCGGTCATACAGTATCATATGTCTTCTTGCGTTAGCATTTGTGGCTAATGTTAGCTAGGTGGCTAACGTTAACTAGGTTAGGGGTAAGGGTTAGCTAACATGCTAAGTATTTGCAAATAGCTATGGTTGTGGTTAGCTAAAGTTGATAATTAGCTAAGATACTAAAGTTGTCCCTGATGCAATTCGAACATGCAACCTTTGGGTTGCTAGAAGTTTGCGTTATGTGCCCACCCATCCTCCCCGACAAACCTCCCTACTGTTGTTTCTGTATTAAGTAACCTTCTGTCTTAAAGGGATACTTCGGGATTTTGGCAATGAAGCCATTTATCTACTTCCCCAGAGTCAGATGAACTCGTGGATACCATTTGTATGTCTCTGCGTGCAGTTAAGGAAGTTGCTAACTAGTGTTAGTGCAATTGCTAACTAGCGTTAGCGCAATGACTGGCTTCCAGTCATTGCGCTAACGCTAGTTAGCATTTGCTCACGAAACGACCTCTAACTTCCTTCATACTGGATGCAGAGACATAAAATAGTATCCATGAGTTCATTTGACTCTGGGGAAGTAAAGGGCTTAATTTCCAAAGTCCCGAAGTATCCCTTTAAGTAACCAGATCATTGTTACATGTCATACGGATTGTAGGTAGAGGAGAGTCTGGATGAAAGTAACACGGGCGAAAGTAACACTTTTCTCCGATAACATAGAAGCTAGAATTACATAGTGAAGTCAGCACGTTCCTATTGCGGAGAACGAGGTCCCTGCAAAAAAAACAGCCCAGTCCACCCATGTATCGCAGAGTTATCGGCCCCAAAAAATGGGGACCCGGAAGGGTTTTTCAGTTGTAGAGTTGTTTAGTTGTTTAAGGTTCCAAAACTAAATGACAGCATAGGTTTCAAGTATCATGATAGCTAGTCTTGGGTGTTAGCCTGGGAGAAGTAACAGGAGATACAGGTGGGCCGTAAGTAACACAGTGTTAACTAATGACCTGGAATAAAATAATATTTAAGCACAGGCCATTGTCATAGTTCATATTGCTTTCATAATGTTAGCAAAATATCAACAAGTGACTGAATGTTTGAATATTATATATGGCATCATTAGAATTATGCCTTAATCAATTGACTTGATCGATCAGCTTCTCACATAAGCTTTTATGGACAGGTTAGTGGTTAAAAATATATATCATTATGATTCTGGAGGTTGTTAAGTTGCGTCATTCGAATCTGGTATCAGAACAGAATTTAACACTAAGTCACTGAATATATTCTCAGCTTTTTTATTATTATAATTAGTCAAGCGAATAAATGGTAAATGCAATCTTCGTATATACGGGTTCACTGTAACACCTCACAGGGCAAAACAGAGAACTAACTGTCCCAACCCAAAGTTATTATTTTAATACTCTGACAGAGATAGTTCCCGTTCAAAGCGGGCCTGTCAGAGTAGAGGCTGAGCGTGGTTTAAACTTACTCAGCATATCGTTGGCACACAGGCTGGTCCCAGCCCCTTGGTGCTTCACTGTTGCCGGGCATTAGTTGTTTTTTGCAACTTGTCTCGAGAGTCAGCACCCTCAGACATAGTTTCCTCTTCTTCATTGTTGCAGTACACATGTCCTTGAGCGGTTTAACAAAGAGGCAGTGTGTGTGTGTGTGTGTGTGTCACAAATCTATCTCAGCCTCCCCCCTAACGGTTCCTCACATTAGTCACAGCTTGTTATGTTAAACAATCTATATCAGTACAGCACAAACCTATTATGTTTAATCATTAATGTATTCTTTTTAAGCTAGGCATCACATCTAATTACAAGAAAATAGATCCCAACAGGGTCAATTACCTTTTGTCAAGCCATAGAAATGTGATAAGCATGATGAGTTTGCCGTTTGTGAAGAGTATAAAAACATGTATTCTATCAAGACACGAGGAGCATGACAAGGACAGCTGGAGGGCACCTGATTGGTAGTGCTATGCATGAATAGTCATTGAAAATGGTGAAAAACATATCTTACTACATTCCCATTGAAGTGAGATGATGTGATCCATTTTAGTCCAATTAATATTGTAAGGCGATGTTGACGCATGGTTCATTTTCATAAATTTCTAACCTATAGCATTAATTATTCAAATCAACACAAACATGAAATTATGGCTATTAGTACATTTCTTGAAAGTAATGAGCATTACATACCAGAAACATGGCGATAAGACAGATATTGTGCGCTTCTTGCCAACTGTTACTTCCGTCCCAAAACTGTGTTAAAGCCAATTTATGCTTGATCCGAAAATGTGATCGGAGGCTCCTTATGGAGGGTGTGACGCAATTGCGGAGCCTCCGTAGGCATGCAGAGGCCAAATTGAACTCGGTACCGCATCGCTGTGCGCCTCACAAATGTTGTAACAATGTGGAGGGCTCCGTATTGCTCCGCATTGACATGATTGGTTGACGGTAGGTGGGGGTGGGAGGTACTATATAAACACGAACTCACTTCCTTGACAACAGCTCTACTTGACAGCTCTGCGCTGCTCCGCGAACCGCAATAAGTATGAATGCCCAGACTTCTGCAGAGGCTGTATCACCGTAAATGCTGCACGGCCATGCAGCGCCTTTAACTCCCGCACCGCCTTCAGGCACAAAAGTAACGTTGCGGTAGTTCTGTTCTCTGTGATTTTAAATTAAACTAATTTACCCTATAAATGAAATTACAGTTGCTAATGGTAGAGGACATACTGTATATAAGTTGTTTGTCATAAAATATGGTGGCCCTATCGATCTCTGAGTAATTAGGAGGAAAATCTAAAATATTTTCTCCCATACCCAAAATACATGACCAGGCTGGAGACAAAGGAAAACAGATCTTCAAGATTTGCTTCGGATACAAGACCGGCTTTTAGGGAAAATAATATTAAACCAGAAATCCAATCTTTGTCTTAAATTGCCATGTTGCATAGATAATTGGGTGCAAAAATCGATCATTTGGCATATCATATGTTCACTGTTTCTCATCTCACCTTTTGTTTGACTTCGACAGGCAGGTGATTCGTCAGAAGTCATCGTAACGAGAGGAATGATTGGCCAGATTCCCAGCATCGTCATCACCTCTGAGACCAGCCTCTCCCCACCTGTCCTTAGGGCCAGTTCCCATGGTTCCCGTACAAGGCCATCCAATGGCAGTATAGATGTGGGGTCTGTTAATAAGGAGCCACAGGAGAGTGTCCAGCAGAGGTCAACACTTCCCTCTAACTCCTTTAACAGTGACGCCTCTACACCACTCATCTGATCACAACCTCCCCCAATTTTTATGTACAATACATTATAAATTATAGTAAATGCCAGGGTCTGTACTCAACATGCAACTTTTCTACAAGTCAAGTTAACCCCCATGTGAATACTCTTGCTGTATGTTCTTTACTGAAAAGGTTTTGTTTTGTTGATTTATTAATGTGGTACAACCAGGGCCGGCTCCAGGCATAAGCGACGTAAGCGGTTGCTTAGGGGCCCCAGCCGCCATTGGGCCACCGAACCAGGAACTCATTTCAGGTCTCAACATACTGTTCTCTACACCACATAGCAAAATGTGTAGGAAAAGTACTTTAAAACTAAAACAATGTATCTCCGTCATCAACAGGGAGGCCACTCAAATGTTTTGTCTGCAGGGGAGTCTCTTATCACATGGGATTGGTTGTGTTGTCTGCTAAGCTTTCACCAGGTCCTCTTGAGTGAGCTACAATCGTAAGGAAGTCCATAAAGTCAGACAGCAGCCCAACTGTTTCAAACCCGTTTCAAACTTATTTCAAACATTTCCCCTAGCCCAGGTCCCCTCCTCAAAGATCTGCTAGAGGCTGAAACAGATTAAATAGAACTGTTGTGTGAAGTAATGCAGACATTACTAAAAAAGGCAGAGCTGAGCTGGAAATGGCTATCTGAGGGATCTATCTTAGCTGGGAGACGCTGCCGTTCCATGTATGTTAACTAATCCACAGCTAGCACACCTGATTCAAATTGTCAACTAATCATCACGCCATTGACTATGTGAATCAGGTGTGTTACAGTAGTTCAGGGCTACAACAAAATTGTGAAGCATCTGGGGGTCCCTGAGGAGAGGTTTGAAAACCACTGGTCCAGGGTATTGTTTGAAGTCCTTAATGTGGGTCCAGGCTGTAGTCATCCCAGATTCTATCACATAGGCCATGGGCCTCGAGAAAGAGAGCCTTAAATGTCTTGAGCATTACAATGTTTAGGATGCTGCACAATAGATCCACAACTCAGGGCTGAATTCGATAGAATCTGCATTTTAATTGTGCAAGACAAATTCCTTCTCAAGGGCAATACAGTATTCTGTTGCTGTATTTACACAGTATAGCTCTTTTCCCCATGGACAAATAAAATCACAGAATGGTTTTAACTGTTGTAGATGCATCCAGTTTACAGAATAAGAAGTGGTTGGTCCATGGGCAGTAGCTTAGTTGGTAAACAAAGACACTGCGTTAACATTATCTATGGTGGATTTGAATTCCAGCCTCAGTTTCTCATCAGTTACTCTGACTTCAATCACCAGACTAGTGTTAACTGGTACTACTGTGTTTTGATGGAACCAAATAGACTGACAGACTGAAGGACACAATGGTTGAGAGTCAGAGAGAGTGACTGATAGCACTTGTAATGAGGACACAAGAAGAGGTATTCATATGTACAGGTACACAGTCCATGCGCATCTGAGTGTGTGGTCGCCTATTTATTATGGTCTCCTGCTTTTTAGATCATGCTTGTAATTAAGCAGTGTAAAATTTGCTTTGTAAGAAGCTGCATTTATTACCAGTGAGTATTGAATTTCAACATACCTAATATTTTGAAAAGATTTACACACTAAGATAACCATACGTATATACAGTTGAAGTCGGAAGTTTACATACACTTCAGTTGGAGTCATTAAAACTAGTTTTTCAACCACTCCACAAATTTCTTGTTAACAAACTATAGTTTTGGCTAGTCGGTTAGGACATCTACTTTGTGCATGACACAAGTAATTTGTGTGACGAAAGAAATAAAAGCTGAAATAAATCATTCTCTCTACAATTATTCTGACATTTCACGTTCTTAAAATAAAGTGGTGATCCTAACTGACCTAAGACAGGGAATTTTTACTAGGATTAAATGTCAGGAATTGTGAAAAACTGAGTTTAAATGTATTTGGATAAGGTGTATGTAAACTTCTGACATCAACTGTATATTTCTGTACCACGGGGGTCTTTCTGATTGTAATTAATGGGAGAATCGGTATCAGACAATTCATTATGGAGCAAAGTGCTCTAATGGCACAGTTGTAATAATGGATAATGATAACTCAACTCCTTGTGCAAGCAAACTTCAAAATGATCTGCAGAAGCACTTTAAGGTCTAGATATTAATTTTGTGATTCATTTGAAAGCTTTTGAAGTCACTGTAAAGTGAATTGTACCATTTTTGAGCAGTGTTGTAGAATATGAATCCAATGTTCCCTTCCCTGTGCTTGTATGGGTGGGCAAAAGGGACATTATTGTTGATTATACTTCAGCTGTTAAATAGCTTACACTAAATTGGGTCTCTAGTGAGTTTCAATACAGAGCACGACTATAATATATGTGACTATAATGATATTATAGAGTATGAAAGATTTCATCATACTCTACAATAGCTCAGAAATATTAAACATAAAATATTGAGCGAAGTGCAAGTGCTTGTTTTGTTTTCCAATTTGGAATGGTCGAATGCGAACAGAAAATAACCTCACCTCCCCAGTGTTTGCAATTTATCTGCCTGTATGAGCAGGCCTTCTACTCTTTTACAAAGCTATCTCAGTGAGATACATTATGTTTCCCACTGAGCCTTGTCCCCAGGAAGTGGGAAACACACTTCCTGTTGATTGATACATCAGAGTAAATATACCCTTGTTTGCCCATAAAATTACCCCTTGGCAATTGCATTTGCGCTCTATCATGAAAGCCTGTTTGTCAGATCTTGCATGCTTGGTTATTATATTTTACTGGCAACTCAGTGGGCAGTGGCATCCATATACTGTTTTGGGAAAGGGAAACTGTCCTTCATGGTGACACATGGTGACACACCATTCTGAGGTGTGTTAGAAATTGCGTATTTCAAATCTGGTATTGGAATAAGAGAAAGCATAATCAAGAGATATTCAATCCAAGCTAAATTTATTATATGCAAAATGTATGTATGATAAGTATGATGGTTCGTATACGGGCTCACTGAAATACCACGCAGGGCAGACAGAGAACTAAGCCATTGTTATGAGTTCTTCTTAAAATACTCTGACGGAGATAGTTCCCGCTCCCTGCTGGGCCTATCAGAGTAGAGACTGAGCGTGGTTTAGACTTACTCAGCCAATCCGTTGGCGCACCGGCTGGTCCCAGCCCCTTGGCGCTCCACTGTTGCACACTGTTGCCAGGCATAAGTTGTTATAACAACCTGTAGAGTCAGCGCCCATAGACACCGTTCCACTGTACTCTAAGTACCTACGTTCAAGGACGGTTCACAGACAACAAGGAGGCAGTGTTCGTATCTGTAAGAAATACAAGTCTTATCTGTAAGAAATACAAGTCTTATCTCATCCTACCCCCTAACGTTCCTCACATGAATCACAGCTTGTTATGTGAAACAATTCATATCAGTACAGTACAAACCTTTTATGCTTTAATAAAAAACAAAAACAAAAAAAACAACAACAACATTGTAAAGTGGTTATCCCACTATTTGTAAGTCGCTCTGGATAAGAGCGTCTGCTCAATGACGTAAATGTAAATGTTAATCATTAATGCATTCCTTCTAAGTTAGTCATCCCATCCAGTTATGAGAAAATAGATCCCCACAGGTGTGAAATGTATTATTTCACTCACTACATTCTAGCTCATGTGATTTAAGCCCCACTGTGAGGTGTAAATAGTGTTCCCAGTAGTTAGGTTTCCATCTAATTGGCGACAGATTTTCATGCGAATATTCAAAAACCTGCATAAAGAAAAGATGCACATTATTTTGCACCAGTGGTGTGTTTCCAGTAAATGGACTTGTTGCTGATAAAAATCAGCGTGTGATGAGGTAGTGCACACAAAAAGTAAGTTTTCGCGTACGTTTTCATTTACTGAATCAAAATCTAAAGTTTAATGTGTTTCCATCACATTTTCAGCTCTGCCAATAGTTTGTCACAAAAACTGTTGCGTTAAATGGCAAATGTGCCAACTTTGGTTTTGGCATGTGCGCTCTAACCAACAACAGCTCGCAGATATATACAGTGTGGGTAGGCTAGTTTACATGATGAGATTAATATGGATACTTTTTATTTGTCAAACAGCAGTCAAGCATCGATCATCATGGAAAGGCGTGTGAAGTTCATCAGAACTTATTTCATCTGTAGCCTATTAAACTGCATGGTTTCCCGAGTCGTAGTGGGAGGACCATACACCATATCATCGCATGACTCCAAGTTTACTCCGATATGATGGTTATAATTTCAATATTTGCGCGTAAAGGTGTTTCCACCGCCATTTCTAGCATAATTAATTTCACCGACACAAAAAGATCCCACCATGTCGAACGAATAAATTATCTGTCAGGTTTTATACAATTTTACCGAAACTTCCTAATTACATCACAGGCTCACAGCTGTAGTGATTTTTTAAAAATATGATTTGACTTTACTTGCATAAAAACTGGATGGAAACGTGGTTAGTGATTCACAATAGCTGTGTTCGAATACTCACACTAACCGCAATAACCATACTATTTGTGACGTGGTTTGAGTATATAGTATGCTTATTGGTCATAGTATGGATATAGTTAGTATGCTAAAAGTTCCCTAAATTCGGCAAAATACGAAGTATACATGCAGTGGAAACTTTTCCGTACTTTTAGGGCATAATGCAATTCTTCAGGAAATGGGCGTGGCTTCACAACGTTTTCAGATTTGAAGAAAATGCAGCTGAAGTCCGAGAGCGGATACGAAATCATTGCTTTAACTAATTATGTTGAAAATGTTGAGCAATGTAATAAAGTAATGACTTTTCAAATAAGGTACGATACACGTTATGTTGGCTGATAATTTGTTAGCTACGCTATCCTTATGAACCGCATAGCATTACAACAGTATGTACCGGTATGTTAGCTAGTTAGCTTACCTAAGTTTGTTAGTTGGCTACTAATACATCGAACTTGCAAGGCAGTATATTAACTATCTGCTATCTAACTAACTACCCAACGTTTATTGACTTGATTATTCACATCATTCTTAGCTAAGTGGTATAACGTTAGTCGTTGTGCGTTTCAATGGACATTGTTCATTCTGGCTATCTACTCCAATTTCAAAGCACTCTTGCGCAGAATAACTGATGAATTTACGAACGCTCAACACCCGTTGAAGATGGCCGGTGTCAGTTAACGTTTGCAAAAAAAGCGTAATTAACTTGTAGCCAGCAGCACAGTTACAGTCACCAACGCTCTGGATAACATGAAAACAGCCTAACCAGCTCTGCTAGGGCGAGTAAAATGGTCAGAGTGATGTGTTCTCTCATTTGTGTCTGGAAGTAACTAGCCAACGTTAGCCAGTTAGCTTGGGCGCTTGACTGCCGTTGAACGCTCGGATCAACACTACTCCTCGGTCAGAGCGTCCAGTGTGCACTCTGAACTCTCCGAGAGTGAAACGCTTTACATTTACGAACAGACAATCTGACAATACTCTGAATTTACAAATGCCCAGAGCGCACTCTGCTACTCTAGAGTGAATTTACGAAGACACCCGAAGTTGTAAAATGTTTAGCTAGTCATTTGTTATGCTAACAAGCTAGCAAGAGGTTGCATAGCAACAGCATCAACTTCCGGTAGACTGGCGAAGCTCTAGTACGCTCAACTGAAACGATACCGTTCGTTTACATTATACTAAAATTAACTAATAGTATATAGTATGTAGTATATACTCATTAAGTATGTAGTATACAGTACGTTAGTATGGGTATTCGAACACAGCTAATGTCTCATGGCCAGAAAAGTAGAGACTTGAGAGTTCAGCTTCACTCCAGATGGAGGAATTGAAAGGTTGATTCAAAAGTATTCCTAACGATGAAGGCTTATTTTCCCGCTCTGCTCTCAGTATCTGAGGTGAAAGTGTTTCTAAAATAGATTCAATTGCAGTATGTTTTACAAATAAATGTTATTCAGTCTTATCAAATGCTAAGTTGTAATCCATTTTGTTGTTCTGTAGTATAATGGTGTTGAGCTTAAATGCAGATGTTTAATTCTACATTTGTTTGTGTATTTGTATTATTGACAAGCATCTATCTTACAGGAAAAGGACGATATGTTTGGAAATATGAAAAAGGATTTATTGTAGATTTGTTACTTTGGCTATAGTATGTCTAATCAGTGTTGTTCACATTTTTTTTTCTAAATAAATATATTTTACTCTATGTATCCTCCACCTTATGATGTGTCAGTATTTTTAAACTATTGTACCATAGAGGATCAGAATAAGTTAGAGGAAAAACAAAAATAAATGGAAGAACTTATTCAAGAAAGATCAAGTTAAATATATTACAAAAATAAAGCAAACTGGATGGAATATGGGGGAAAATGCACCAAATTATGTTTTAATCTTCAACATAGAAATGCTACCAAAAATAATTTACTGAAACTGGTTACAAATGACGGAGTCACCCATGATTCACCAAATTATATTTTGAAGGAGGAAGCAAAGTACTTTAAGCATATGTTTTCGTTTCAGTCGCCTCCATCTCCTCCGAAGCTAATTGTATGGATTTTTTTCTATTGATAATGTAAAATTAACAGCCATACAGAAAGACTCATGTGAAGGCAAAATTACAGAGGAGGAACTTCTGGATGCAATTAAAGACTTTTAAGTCTGGGAAAACTCCAGGGTTGGATGGCATACCAGTTGAGGTATACCAAACCTTTTTTGATATACTCAGAGCACCGTTATTAGCATGTTTTAACCACTCCTATGTAAATGGTAGATTATCAGACACTCAAGAAGAAGGTCTGATTTCATTATTACTGAAACAAGACACAAGTGGGAAATATAAAGATCCAGTCCATTGAAAGGAGGCCCCTTACACTTCAGTGTTGTGATGCAAAAATTCTAGCAAAATGTATAGCGCATAGAATTAAAAAGGTATTGTCGGACATTATTCATTCCAATCAGACAGGTGTTTTTCATGGACAGTACATTGGAGATAATATAAGGCAAGTACTGGAAACAATAGAACACTATGAAAAATCTGGGAAACCAGGCCTGCTATTCATAGCTGACTTTGAAAAGGCTTTTGATAAAGTACGACTGGAGTTTATATATACAGTGGGGGAAAAAAGTATTTAGCCAGTCACCAATTGTGCAAGTTCTCCCACCTAAAAAGATGAGAGAGGCCTGTAATTTTCATCATAGGTACACGTCAACTATGACAGACAAATTGAGGAAAAAAAATCTAGAAAATCACATTGTAGGATTTTTTATGAATTTGTTTGCAAATTATGGTGGAAAATAAGTATTTGGTCACCTACAAACAAGCAAGATTTCTGGCTCTCACAGACCTGTAACTTCTTCTTTAAGAGGCTCCTCTGTCCTCCACTCGTTACCTGTATTAATCGCACCTGTTTGAACTTGTTATCAGTATAAAAGACACCTGTCCACAACCTCAAACAGTCACACTCCAAACTCCACTATGGCCAAGACCAAAGGCTCCACGCAAGATCTCACCCCGTGGGGTCAAAATGATCACAAGAACGGTGAGCAAAAATCCCAGAACCACACGGGGGGACCTAGTGAATGACCTGCAGAGAGCTGGGACCAAAGTAACAAAGCCTACCATCAGTAACACACTACGCCGCCAGGGACTCAAATCCTGCAGTGCCAGACGTGTCCCCCTGCTTAAGCCAGTACATGTCCAGGCCCATCTGAAGTTTGCTAGAGTGCATTTGGATGATCCAGAAGAGGATTGGGAGAATGTCATATGGTCAGATGAAACCAAAATAGAACTTTTGGTAAAAACTCAACTCGTCGTGTTTGGAGGACAAAGAATGCTCAGTTGCATCCAAAGAACACCATACCTACTGTGAAGCATGGGGGGTGGAAACATCATGCTTTGGGGCTGTTTTTCTGCAAAGGGACCAGGACGACTGATCCGTGTAAAAGAAAGAATGAATGGGGCCATGTATCGTGAGATTTTGAGTGAAAACCTCCTTCCATCAGCAAGGGCATTGAAGATGAAACGTGGCTGGGTCTTTCAGCATGACAATGATCCCAAACACACCGCCCGGGCAACGAAGGAGTGGCTTCGTAAGAAGCATTTCAAGGTCCTGCAGTGGCCTAGCCAGTCTCCAGATCTCAACCCCATAGAAAATCTTTGGAGGGAGTTGAAAGTCCGTGTTGCCTAGCGACAGCCCCAAAACATCACTGCTCTAGAGGAGATCTGCATGGAGGAATGGGCTAAAATACCAGCAACAGTGTGTGAAAACCTTGTGAAGACTTACAGAAAACGTTTGACCTGTGTCATTGCCAACAAAGGGTATATAACAAAGTATTGAGAAACTTTTGTTATTGACCAAATACTTATTTTCCACCATAATTTGCAAATAAATTCATTAAAAATCCTACAATGTGATTTTCTGGAATTTTTTTTCTCATTTTGTCTGTCATAGTTGACGTTTACCTATGATGAAAATTACAGGCCTCTCTCATCTTTTTAAGTGGGAGAACTTGCACAATTGGTGGCTGACTAAATACTTTTTTTCCCCACTGTAAATGCCTGGAGCATTTCAATTTTGGAGAATCTCTTATAAAATGGGTTAAAATCATGTATAGTAACCCTAGGTGTAAAATAGTAAATAATGGCTATTTCTCAGAAAGTTTTAAACTGTCAAGAGGAGTAAAACAAGGTTGTCCACTATTGGCATATCTATTTATTATGGCCATCGAAATGTTGGCTATTAAAATCAAATCCAACAATAATATCAAGCGATTAGAAATCCAGGGTTTAAAAACAAAGGTGTCATTGTACACTGATGATTCATGTTTTCTTTTAAATCCACAACTTGAATCCTTCCACAGCCTCAGAGGATCTAGATACATTTCCTAACCTCTCTGGATTACAACCAAATTATGATAAGTGTACTATATTACGTATTGGATCACTGAAAAATAAAACTTTTACATTACCGTGTAGTTTACCAATAAAATGGTCTGATGGTGATGTGGATATACTCGGTATACATATCCCAAAATAAATACATGATCTCACTCCAATACATTTTAATAGAAAGTTAGCAAAAATAGATAAGATCTTGCTACTATGGAAAGGTAAATACCTGTCTATTTGTGGAAAAATCACCCTGATGAACTCTTTAGTATTATCCCAGTTTACCTATTTGCTTACGGTCTTACCTACTCCTAGCGAACAGTTTTTTAAATTATATGAGAAAAAAATATTCCATTTGATTTGGAACGGCAAGCCAGACAAAATTAAATGGGCCTATTTATGTAATGAATATGAATTCAGAGGACAGATATTATTAAATATTAAAGGATTAGACCAATCACTAAAAGCTTCAGTCATACAAAAGTAATACTTAAATCCGAACTAGTTTTCTAGCAAATTAGTAAGATTGTCTCACCCTATGTTCAAGAATGGCCTTTTTCCCTTTATTCAGATAGCAACCTCTCACATTCAGTTATTTGAAAAGGAAATCATCTCCCAAATACCACTATTTCTAAAACAAGCCATAAAAAGTTGGTTGCAATTTCAATTTAAGCCTCCAGAAACGACAGAACAAATAATGCCACAAATATTGTGGTTAAACTCAAATATACTAATTGATAAAAAAACATCTTCGGAAATGATATCATAGGTAGTACTGGTGGAGTAATGGTTCCAGTAATGCCTGGCGAAAACCAAACTCTGCATTCCACAGTAAGAACATCATACCAAAGGTCAAGCATGGTGGTGGTGGGTTGATGGTTTGGGGATGCTTTGCTGCCTCAGGACCTGGACGACTTGCCTTAATAGAAGGAACCATTAATTCTGCTCCGTATCAGAGAATTCTACAGGAGAATGTCAGACCATCTGTCTGTGAGCTGAAGCTGAAGCGCAGCTGGGTCATACAGCAAGACAATGATCCAAAACACACAATCAAGTCTACATGAAAATTGCTAAAAAGCAACAAATTTGACGTTTTTGAATGGCCTAGTCAAAGTCCAGACCTAATCCCAATTGAGATGCTGTGGCAGGACTTGAAACGAGCAGTTCATGCTTGAAAACCCACACGTCACTGAGTTAAAGCAGTTCTGCATGGAAGAGTGGCACAAAATTACTCCACAGCGACATGAGAGACTGATCAACAACTACAGGAAGCATTTGGTTGGATTCATTGCAGCTAAAGGTGGCACAACCAGTTATTGAGTGTAAGAGGGCAATTACTTTTTCACACAGGGGAATTGGGTGTTGCATAACTTTGTTTATGAAATAAATATGTAATTGTTGTGTTATTTGTTCACTTATGTTCCCTTTATCTAATATTAGGTTTTGGTTGAAGATCTGATAACATTCAGTATCACAAATATGCAAAAGTAGAGAAAATTAGAAAGGGGGCAAATACTTTTTCATAGCACTGTATGTTGCACATGCAGCTAACGAAAACATATGGAAATGTCTGCTCTACCCAAAATTACAACCAAATAATTGCAGCATTACCGCAAAAAAGGAAGAGGAAAGTGGAAGGGGGAAAAAGTAAGGAACTTGTCTGTCGTCCCTGCATTAAAGACCATAGTTGGTTAAGGAAAATTGTGATAAATAGAAAAGAAAGTATACCAGTTTCATGTAAGGACCAAATGATTGACAGCCATCCCATATAGATTGCAAAATAGTTGGGAAGAGATTTTTCACATACCGATTCCATGGCACATGGTTCATAGCCTGATACGCAGAACGACGTCGGATTCAAGATTTAGAATTAAATTATTATACAAAATTCTTGCAACCAATAGAATGTTATTTATATGGGGGATACAATCTTCCCAGCTCTGCAGATTTTGCTGCAAAGAGAGAGAATCATTGGATCATTTGTTTTGGTACTGTCCATTTGTAGCTTGTTTTTGGTCATAGGTGCAGGAATGGCTGAAGAATTGCAATATTTACCTGGAGCTAACCCTGCAGATGGCACTACTGGGTGATCTGAAAAGTAATAGTCAATCGATCAATAATATAATAATACTTTTAGCAAAAATGTTTATTTTCAATTTACAATCTGTAGAAACAATGAGAATAGAAAAGTTCAGAACTTTTGTGAAACATCACAGTACAGTTGAAAAATATATGGCAAATAGAAATCCAATATGGATGGTGTAGGGAGATAGACGGGAGGGGTTGAATGGAGCTGAAGGTTGGGACTAATAACAACTAATAACAACAAGATAACTAATGTAAAACATACTGTGTCCATAATAGATATATAGGTTATAGGTTAAGCACTTTTGTGAAAGAGCACAGTTTGAATGATATGGCATATAGAAGCAAACCGGATGGACATCAGGGAAATGATCGGAGAGGTTGAGGGTAGAGGGAGTTCAAGAGTAAAAACAAACAAAATGAACTATTGTAAAATTGACTGTGTCCATAAAATGTATATAGTATGTATAAGCTGGAAGTAGAGGCCTAAGCGTTGTTGTTCACTAGTTTACTCCATTTAGTGGAGGAGTGGTAGGGTTAGAAAGTAATAAAGGAAAATATATTTTAAAAAGGATATGTGTGTGTATATATGTATGTATGTATGTATGTATGTATGTATGTATGTATGTATGTATGTATGTATATGTGTATGTATGTATGTATGTATTGTGATGTCACGAGAGGCTGTGTCCTGGAGGGACGTTACATCCCCCTGAGGTGGCTGCAAACCCAGACAGCTATGGCTCCATCTGCTGGTATGGTCGGGAACTCCAACCCTCTGTGGCCAATCTTCCCACGCAGCTGAAACCAATCAGGGGCGGATGGGCTGGAGTTGTTTTTGAAGGGAAGGGACACGGTCTGGAGGGTGGGCTCTGGGAAGAAGAGAATTGTGTTATAATTTCGTTAGTTGCCGAAGACCTTTAATAAAATCCTTGTTTTGGTTGAACCTGGACTCCTTGCACTACTTGGGCAATCCCGCTGGAAGCGGTAGCCTCTCGTGGCATCACAGATGGTGGAGAATACGGGCACGCTCAAGCGTTAATAGTGCATGGCAGAGGAGGATACCGAAGGTTTGATCACCCAGTTTTCCAAGTTGGCCGTAGGCTCCCCGCCGACTGAAATGGAGGACATATTGAAAGCCCTTGTTGCTGGCCAGCAAGCCCAGATGCAAGCAAACGTGGCTCTCTTGGAGGAGCAAAAGAAAGCCAACCTTCTGAAGGCAGAGGAATTGCAGTTGCAGAGACAGAGGGTGGTCCAAAATACCCGCCCAATAAAGGCAAGTGACTTTATATCTAAGATGGGAGCTACCGATGACATTGAGGCATACCTGCATGCATTTGAGGCCACGGCCACTAGGGAAGCCTGGCCCAAGCAACAGTGGGTTGGTCTGTTAGCCCCCTTTCTAACCGGGGAAGCGCTGAATGCTGTCCGGGACCTGGGCCCTGACCAGGTTACTGACTATGATGCCCTGAAGTCTGAGATCCTCAGCAGATATGGACTCACAAAATTTGGTATGGCCCAGCGCTTTCACAGTTGGACCTTCCAACCAGACCAACCTCCTCGGGCGCAGATGCATGAACTTGTCCGAATCGCAAGGAAATGGCTGGATCCGCAGAGGAATACAGCAGCGGCGGTGGTGGAGGCCGTTGTGGTGGATCGTTACCTCACGCGCCCCCTGCCTTATGAGGCAAAACGGTTCATCAGTCAACAGGCCTTGACCACGGCTGATCTGACCGTGGAAGCTGTGGAAAAGTACCAGGCCACAGCGGAGATGCTGAATGCTTCCCGAAAAGACCCCAGGAGTGCGGCCCCACCACAAATGGGAAGGACCCGTCCAAAGGACCCCAAGGTCTCGAACCCAGCCACGTCAGGACTTATCCCGGCTCCAGGGGGAGCCAGAAACCAGGCGGGTCCAAGAAGAGTACACCAGGAGGGGGGAAACTCGACAGTGTTACCGGTGTGGGGAGATGGGACATATCTCCTGGCAGTGTGGGAAACCAGCCGATGAACCTATGCCCACTGCGGAGTCCTCCAGCTCAGCACCCACACACCGTGTTGCCTCGCTCTTGGGAGTCGTAGATGGCGGCCCAGATCGACCCCCCACCTGCCCGGTAACTGTGAATCACCATGATGTGGAGGCCTTACTGGATTCTGGTAGCCGGGCCACCCTGGTGCGTAGGGATTTGGTGGGCCCAACGTGTCTGACCCCGGGAAAGTCCTCCCAGTTTCCTGTGTCCATGGGGACACCAGAGAATACCCCATTACTGAACTTACAATGACCAGCACACGGGGAACCATACACACGACGGCGGGGGTGGTTGATTCCCTCCCCGTCCCTGTCCTAATTGGACGAGACTGCCCAGCCTTTTACCCACTCTGGAGAGAGTCTCAGGAGAGGATAACCCGAGTACCTCGGAAACGGAGAGGCAAGACTCATCCTGGGACGGCTCCGGTGCAATCCTCCGAGTTACTCACTCCCGCCCGGGCTCTGATAGGGATGGCAGGTGCCCAGACCGACACCGAGACTGGTCCGGATACGGAGAAGAGAACGCAGCCCAGGAAAGTGCTCCGTTCTCCAGTGAAGAAGACGTCCCAGGCACCCAAGAGCTTCCCCCTCTCACAGGCCAGTATGGTACGGCTCAATTACAAGATCCTACTCTTGCAAATGCCTTAAGAAATGTGCAGGTATTAGAAGGTGTAGTGTTAGGTGATAAGACAACCCCTACTTACCCCCATTTCGCAGTAAACCGGGGGTTAGTATATCAGATAGTCAAGAAAAATGAGGAAGTGCATGAACAGCTCCTCGTGACACAGCCCTATCGGGCCACAGTACTCAACCTAGCCCACACACACCCGCTAGGGGCCCACTTGGGGGTAGAGAAGACTAAGGAAAGAATCATGCAACGTTTCTTTTGGCCAGGAGTACACAAAGAGATAGAGAACTACTGCCGTAGTTGCCCTGAGTGTCAGCAGGTTGCGCCCAAGCCCACATATAGAAACCCGCTCATTCCCTTGCCCATTATCGAAACTCCTTTTGAGAGGATTGGATTAGACATAGTCGGGCCCTTACCGAAAAGTGCCAGGGGACATCAATACATTCTGGTCATTCTGGACTATGCGTCCCGGTACCCGGAGGCCATTCCGCTGAGGAAGGCTACATCCAGACAAATCGCCAAGGAGCTGTTCCGTCTCTCAACTAGTCTGGGAATCCCAAAAGAGATATTGACGGACCAAGGGACTCCATTCATGTCCAGGGTGATGAAAGAACTCTGTGCTTTACTGAAAATCAAACAGCTGAGAACCTCGGTCTACCACCCCCAGACAGATGGCCTAGTCGAACGTTTTAACAAAACACTAAAATCCATGCTGCGGAAAGCGGTAGGGGAAGATGGGCGCAACTGGGATCAGCTGTTACCATACATATTATTTGCGGTGAGAGAGGTACCTCAGTCTTCTACTGGTTTTTCACCCTTTGAGCTCTTGCTTTCCTACAGACCCAGAGGACTGCTCGACATCGCCAAGGAGGCCTGGGAGGAGCAGCCATGCCAACAGCGGACACTGATCGACCATGTAGGGGGCTATGAGGGAGAGAATGAAGGCCATCTATCCCATGATGCGGGAACACATGGAGGCCAGTCAGCGGCAACAGCAAGCCTCCTACAACAGATCTGCTCAGCCCAGGGAGTTTAAGCCGGGGGACAGAGTGCTGGTCCTGGTGCCAACCGTTGAGTGCAAATTCCTGGCAACCTGGCAAGGACCATATGAGGTCATTGAACGCATGGGAGAAGTAAACTACAAGGTGAGGCAACCAGATAAAAGGAAAACTGAGCAGATTTATCATGTTAACCTTTTAAAGAAGTGGCACGCCAGAGAGGCGCTGTTTAGCTCTCTACCCCCCACAGAGACCCAGGAACCGCGAGAAGAGGTTCAGCTGGGTCCAAATCTGTCCCCACATCAACGACAGATGGCCCTGGAACTCGTGGAGCAGAACCAGGATGTCTTCTCCTCCCTTCCCGGTCACACAGAGGTGGTCCAACATGAGATCCGCACCATGCCTGGCCGAACGGTAAACCAGCGCCCGTACCGCGTGCCAGAGGCTCGTAAAGTGGTTATACAGAAGGAGGTAAGGAAGATGCGGGAGTTGGGAGTAATCGAAGAGTCCCACAGTGCCTGGGCAAGTCCCATAGTACTAGTTCCCAAGCCAGACGGTTCAGTACGATTTTGTAATGACTATCGAAAGTTGAATGAAGTGTCTGAATTTGATGCATACCCAATGCCGCGTGTCGATGATTTAATAGACTCCTTGGGGCATGCTCGTTTCATAACCACTCTTGATCTCACAAAAGGCTACTGGCAGGTGCCCTTGACCCCGGCATCTAAGGAGAAGACAGCCTTTGCCACCCCGGAGGGGCTCTACCAGTATACCCGACTTCCGTTTGGTCTCCACGGGGCACCTGCCACGTTCCAACGCCTGATGGATCGAGTCCTTGCGCCCCACAAGAGGTACGCAGCGGCTTATTTGGATGATGTGGTTATACAAAGTCAGGATTGGGCCAGCCACCTACCCCGGGTACAAGCGGTGCTGGATTCGCTCAGGGAAGCAGGGCTCACGGCAAACCCGAAGAAGTGCAAGGTGGCCTTCAGTGAGACAAACTACCTGGGGTACACCATTGGGCGGGGGTTGGTCAAACCACAGGAAGCCAAACTGCGGGCCATACAGGACTGGCCGCAGCCCATCAACAAGAAGCAAGTAAGGTCATTTTTGGGCCTCGCTGGCTACTATAGACGCTTTATTGCAGATTTTGCTACCATAGCGGCACCATTGACGGAGCTGACGACCAAACGCCACTCACGAATGGTGAAGTGGAACCCTGCGGCGGAGGCGGCTTTCCGCAACCTGAAGCGAGCACTCTGCTCCGGTCCGATCCTGGTGGCACCAGACTTCAAGAAGGAATTCATTGTCCAAGCGGATGCTTCGGAGGTGGGTCTGGGTGCTGTCCTCACCCAGGCACATGACGGGGAAGAACATCCCATTCTCTACCTAAGCAGGAAGTTACTTCCAAGAGAGAAGAACTATTCAACGGTGGAGAAGGAATGTCTGGCTGTAGTCTGGGCCCTGGAGTCCCTTCGGTTCTATCTCCTGGGCCGACGTTTCATGGTGGTATCTGATCACGCCCCTCTGCAGTGGATGGCCAAGAACAAGGAATCAAACAGTAGAGTAACCAGATGGTTTTTGAGCTTGCAACCGTTTAACTTTTCGGTTGTCCACAGGGCTGGCAAGCACCACGGAAATGCGGACGCCCTCTCCCGGCGTGATGCCTTCTTCACTGCCTTTACCCGACGAGGACGTCGGTCCCGAGGAGGGGGATGTGTGATGTCACGAGAGGCTGTGTCCTGGAGGGACGTTACATCCCCCTGAGGTGGCTGCAAACCCAGACAGCTATGGCTCCATCTGCTGGTATGGTCGGGAACTCCAACCCTCTGTGGCCAATCTTCCCACGCAGCTGAAACCAATCAGGGGCGGATGGGCTGGAGTTGTTTTTGAAGGGAAGGGACACGGTCTGGAGGGTGGGCTCTGGGAAGAAGAGAATTGTGTTATAATTTCGTTAGTTGCCGAAGACCTTTAATAAAATCCTTGTTTTGGTTGAACCTGGACTCCTTGCACTACTTGGGCAATCCCGCTGGAAGCGGTAGCCTCTCGTGGCATCACAGAATGTATGTATGTAAAAAAATATATATGGGGGATTGGAAGTGATGCAGACAATTACATTGATGGAAGTTACAATCTATCTGCAATATTAAAGCTGATCTACCCCCTAAAATAAATTTAAAAAATCAAAAAAATACAAATACTAAAAAAAAAAAAATACAAGAGGCAAATAAGATAATAAAAGATTCAAAATGTGAGACGTTTTGACAGCTTAGGTCCACAGACATCATAATTACTATGATTGCAAATGTAAAATTGCAACTACACCACTCTGCACAGTATGTGGTTGTTGCAATTTCCTCACCATTAGAGGTTTCTCCAGTCTCTTTCTGCCCATTCCCTGCTCCCTGTCAGCAGTCATTACCTCATTGACTTCTCTCCCTGGAGGTCCAGTGTGGAATGCTGTTATCAGAAGGCTGCTGTGTGAAGACACGCACATGCACACACACACATGCACTCATGCACTGGCATGCACACTCACACTCACACACAGAGGTCTTCCTGAGTCAGGTGAGGGACAGTTGCAGGTGGCTCGGCCTTGTGAAACAGCAGATTTATGGCCCCCAGTAGTGAATTTAGGGATGAAGAATTATTATTGTTATCCCCTTTGTTCTCATTAGATACCCTCTGAGCCCAAAGTATGTGGCCATTGGCCACTAGCAGAACTGACCGGATCTCCTCTGGTAAGAGGTTGAACTGCAAAACACCTATAGGATCAATACTCAGAGCCATACAGTTTATGAAAATATTCTCCACAAAATATATCTCATAGTTACAGATTTGGCACTTGAAATGGCGTGTTGTGGCTTTCTTTGTTAGTGTGTGTGCATGTGCGTTTGTGTGTATATGTGTGCGACTGCAAGTGCATGGGGGAATAGGACAGGGTGAGAGGGAGCGAAAGAAGGATAGAGGGTGAGAGGGAGACAGTTATGCAGGTTCTATTTACAGCATTCCCTCCATAGATAAGTTACAGGAAATCTCAGATGACAAAAGCAGTGGGCCTGTACGCCCTTAAGTGGGTGAACTGATAAATGTGTGCGTTTTTCAATGTGTATGAGAAGAATGTATGACCCTATGGGCTCCATACATGTGAATGATAAAATGAGTTTCCATTGCACTTGACATCGGCATCCTAAACCTTTTCATGTTGCTAATTGAACATTGACCAAAGATAGAATGTATTGTCAGATACGGTCTCCTGACAAATAATGGAAGGTATTTCACCAACAGCAGTTTTCACCGACATGCATAAAATATAAGCATAGCTTGATCCAACTATGAAGAGACATGCAGTCTTGAGACATGCAGTCATGAGTTCTCATCCATATTTCCCTAAGACTATCTGGATAGATCGATTTTTAAAAACCACTAATTTCATATGATCTGTCTTGGTGAGTCCGTAACAATCTAACTCTACTGAATATGCAATAAAATGTATTTCAACACGTCTGCACATGTACAGTGGGGGAAAAAAGTATTTAGTCAGCCACCAATTGTGCAAGTTCTCCCACTTAAAAAGATGAGAGATGCCTGTAATTTTCATCATAGGTACACGTCAACTATGACAGACAAAATGAGAAAAGAAAATCCAGAAAATCACATTGTAGGATTTTTAATGAATTTATTTGCAAATTATGGTGGAAAATAAGTATTTGGTCAATAACAAAAGTTTCTCAATACTTTGTTATATACCCTTTGTTGGCAATGACACAGGTCAAACGTTTTCTGTAAGTCTTCACAAGGTTTTCACACACTGTTGCTGGTATTTTGGCCCATTCCTCCATGCAGATCTCCTCTAGAGCAGTGATGTTTTGGGGCTGTCGCTGGGCAACACGGACTTTCAACTCCCTCCAAAGATTTTCTATGGGGTTGAGATCTGGAGACTGGCTAGGCCACTCCAGGACCTTGAAATGCTTCTTACGAAGCCACTCCTTCGTTGCCCGGGCGGTGTGTTTGGGATCATTGTCATGCTGAAAGACCCAGCCACGTTTCATCTTCAATGCCCTTGCTGATGGAAGGAGGTTTTCACTCAAAATCTCACGATACATGGCCCCATTCATTCTTTCCTTTACACGGATCAGTCGTCCTGGTCCCTTTGCAGAAAAACAGCCCCAAAGCATGATGTTTCCACCCCCATGCTTCACAGTAGGTATGGTGTTCTTTGGATGCAACTCAGCATTCTTTGTCCTCCAAACACGACGAGTTGAGTTTTTACCAAAAAATTCTATTTTGGTTTCATCTGACCATATGACATTCTCCCAATCCTCTTCTGGATCATCCAAATGCACTCTAGCAAACTTCAGACGGGCCTGGACATGTACTGGCTTAAGCAGGGGGACACGTCTGGCACTGCAGGATTTGAGTCCCTGGCGGCGTAGTGTGTTACTGATGGTAGGCTTTGTTACTTTGGTCCCAGCTCTCTGCAGGTCATTCACTAGATCCCCCCGTGTGGTTCTGGGATTTTTGCTCACCGTTCTTGTGTGGAGCCCCAGATCGAGGGAGATTATCAGTGGTCTTGTATGTCTTCCATTTCCTAATAATTGCTCCCACAGTTGATTTCTTCAAACCAAGCTGCTTACCTATTGCAGATTCAGTCTTCCCAGCCTGGTGCAGGTCTACAATTTTGTTTCTGGTGTCCTTTGACAGCTCTTTGGTTTTGGCCATAGTGGAGTTTGGCGTGTGACTGTTTGAGGTTGTGGACAGGTGTCTTTTATACTGATAACAAGTTCAAACAGGTGCCATTAATACAGGTAACGAGTGGAGGACAGAGGAGCCTCTTAAAGAAGAAGTTACAGGTCTGTGAGAGCCAGAAATCTTGCTTGTTTGTAGGTGACCAAATACTTATTTTCCACCATAATTTGCAAATAAATTCATTAAAAATCCTACAATGTGATTTTCTGGATTTTTTTTCTCAATTTGTCTGTCATAGTTGACGTGTACCTATGATGAAAATTACAGGCCTCTCTCATCTTTTTAAGTGGGAGAACTTGCACAATTGGTGGCTGACTCATCACTAAGCTAAGGATCCTGGGACTAAACACCTCCCTCTGCAACTGGATCCTGGACTTCCTGACGGGCCGCCCCCAGGTGGTAAGGGTAGGTAACAACACATCTGCCACACTGATCCTCAACACGGGGGCCCCTCAGGGGTGCGTGCTCAGTCCCCTCCTGTACTCTCTGTTCACCCATGACTGCATGGCCAGGCACGACTCCAACACCATCATTAAGTTTGCCGACGACACAACAGTGGTAGGCCTGATCACCGACAACGATGAGACAGCCTATAGGGAGGAGGTCAGAGATCTGGCCGTGTGGTGCCAGGACAACAACCTCTCCCTCAACGTGACCAAGACAAAGGAGATGATTGTGGACTACAGGAAAAAAAAGAGGACTGAGCACGCCCCCATTCTCATCGACGGGGCTGTAGTGGAACAGGTTGAGAGCTTCAAGTTCCTTGGTGTCCACATCACCAACGAACTATCATGGTCCAAACACACCAAGACAGTCGTGAAGAGGGCACGACAAAGCCTATTCCCCCTCAGGAGACTAAAAAGATTTGGCATGGGTCCTCAGATCCTCAAAAAATTCTACAGCTGCACCATCGAGAGCATCCTGACTGGTTGCATCACCGCCTGGTATGGCAACTGCTTGGCCTCTGACCGCAAGGCACTACAGAGGGTAGTGCGTACGGCCCAGTACATCACAGGGGCAAAGCTCCCTGCCATCCAGGACCTCTATACCAGGCGGTGTCAGAGGAAGGCCCTCAAAATTGTCAAAGACTCCAGTCACCCTAGTCATAGACTGTTCTCTCTGCTACCGCACGGCAAAGCGGTACCGGAGTGCCAAGTCTAGGTCCAAAAGACTTCTCAACAGCTTCTACCCCCAAGCCATAAGACTCCTGAACAGCTAATCATGGCTACCCGGACTATTTGCACTGCCCCCCCACCCCATACTTTTTACGCTGCTGCTACTCTGTTAAGTATTTATGCATAGTCACTTTAACTCTACCCACATGTACATATTACCTCAACTACCTCAACTAGCCGGTGCCCCCGCACATTGACTATGCAACGGTACCCCCCCTGTATATATAGCCTCCCCTACTGTCACTTTATTCTATTGTATATATAGCCTCCCTACTGTCACTTTATTTTTACTTCTGCTCTTTTTTTCTCAACACTTTTTTGTTGTTGTTTTATTCTTACTTTTTTTGTTTAAAATAAATGCACTGTTGGTTAAGGGCTGTAAGTAAGCATTTCACTGTAATGTCTGCACCTGTTGTATTCGGCGCATGTGACCAATAAAATTTGATTTGATTTGATTTGATTTGACTAAAAACTTTTTTTCCCCACTGTACATTGGGGCTTTGGCATTGCTTGCTTGCTGCATCCCTAGTCATGTCCCTGATAATGGATTCATACTATCAGTCACACATTACAGAACATGATGGGAAAATGAAAGAGATTGCCTAAGGGCTGAACCTGTCAATCAACTGTCCATTTATATGTAAGAATGGACACAAGCAGGGCCATAGTACATATTGTGATGCGTGATTTGAAGGAGTCAGGTGCAGGAGGGTAAATCACAGTATACAGAGTTTATTCCATAATATAGCATTAACAGGCACACAGGGAAAATACCCCAGCAATACAAAATACACTGAACTCAACCGAGCTACTATCTCCTCACAATAAACAATCACCCACAAGGACAAGGGGGCAGAGGGAACACTTATACACTTACTAATGAGTGGAATATGAACCAGGTGTGTGTAATTGACAAGACAAAACAAATGGAATGATGAGATATGGAGCGGCAGTGGCTAGAAGGCAGGTGGCGACGAACGCCGAAGCCTGCCCTAACAAGGAGAGGAGGCAGCTTCGGAGGAAGTCGTGACACATATGAGGACACTGAGGGTCCTCATATTTTGGAACTCAGTTGGGGTCTCAACCAATGTTCCCTCTAAGCTGCGCGCGTGTGGGGGGTGCGCAGTAACAGAGTTTTCCCTGTTGGTTAATACTATCAACGTTTCCTTTTACTGTGGCAAATGTGATCGAATCAACGCAATATTAGCCACTTTCAATGCAACATACCGAAACAAAACGAACTATGCAAGAGATTTTGTTGTAGGCAGAACACATCAGAGTAGGATTGTATTGCACAAGACTCAGCCCATACTATATACAAACCGGTGTGGCATAACCAATCAGAGCTGGAGTAGGTCTATATGCAAATAGATCATTGCCATACAGTGGGGAGAACAAGTATTTGATACACTGCCGATTTTGCAGGTTTTCCTACTTACAAAGCATGTAGAGGTCTGTAATTTTTATCATAGGTACACTTCAACTGTGAGAGACGGAATCTAAAAATCCAGGAAATCACATTGTATGATTTTTAAGTAATTCATTTGCATTTTATTGCATGACATAAGTATTTGATACATCAGAAAAGCAGAACTTAATATTTGGTACAGAAACCTTTGTTTGCAATTACAGAGATCATACGTTTCCTGTAGGTCTTGGCCAGGTTTGCACACACTGCAGGAGGGATTTTGGCCCACTCCTCCATACAGACCTTCTCCAGATCCTTCAGGTTTCGGGGATGTCGCTGGGCAATACGGACTTTCAGCTCCCTCCAAAGATTTTCTATTGGGTTCAGGTCTGGAGACTGGCTAGGCCACTCCAGGACCTTGAGATGCTTCTTACGGAGCCACTCCTTAGTTGCCCTGGCTGTGTGTTTCAGGTCGTTGTCATGCTGGAAGTCCCAGCCACGACACATCTTCAATGCTCTTACTGAGGGAAGGAGGTTGTTGGCCAAGATCTCGCGATGCATGGCCCCATCCATTCTCCCCTCAATACGGTGCAGTCGTCCTGTCCCCTTTGCAGAAAAGCATCCCCAAAGAATGATGTTTCCACCTCCATGCTTCACGGTTGGGATGGTGTTCTTGGGGTTGTATTCATCCTTCTTCTTCCTCCAAACACGGCGAGTGGAGTTTAGACCAAAAAGCTCTATTTTTGTCTCATCAGACCACATGACCTTCTCCCATTCCTCCTCTGGATCATCCAGATGGTCATTGGCAAACTTCAGATGGGCCTGGACATGCGCTGGCTTGAGCAGGGGGACCTTGCGTGCGCTGCAGGATTTTAATCCATGACGGCGTAGTGTGTTACTAATGGTCTTCTTTGAGACTGTGGTCCCAGCTCTCTTCAGGTCATTGACCAGGTCCTGCCGTGTAGTTCTGGGCTGATCCCTCACCTTCCTCATGATCATTGATGCCCCACGAGGTGAGATCTTGCATGGAGCCCCAGACTGAGGGTGATTGACCGTCATCTTGAACTTCTTCCATTTTCTAATAATTGCGCCAACAGTTGTTGCCTTCTCACCAAGCTGCTTGCCAATTGTCCTGTAGCCCATCCCAGCCTTGTGCAGGTCTACAATTTTATCCCTGATGTCCTTACACAGCTCTCTGGTCTTGGCCATTGTGGAGAGGTTGGAGTCTGTTTGATTGAGTGTGTGGACAGGTGTCTTTTATACAGGTAACGAGTTCAAACAGGTGCAGTTAATACAGGTAATGAGTGGAGAACAGGAGGGCTTCTTAAAGAAAAACTAACAGGTTTGTGGGAGCCGGAATTCTTACTGGTTGGTAGGTGATCAAATACTTATGTCATGCAATAATATACAAATTAATTACTTAAAAATCATACAATGTGATTTTCTGGATTTTTGTTTTAGATTCCGTCTCTCACAGTTGAAGTGTACCTATGATACAAATTACAGACCTCTACATGCTTTGTAAGTAGGAAAACCTGCAAAATCGGCAGTGTATCAAATACTTGTTCTCCCCACTGTATCTTTGATTACAGGAAATAAGCTCTTCATAGATTGAGTCCCATGTAGCTCAGGTGGTAGAGCATGGCACTTGCAACGCCAGGGTTGTGAGTTTGATTCCCACGGGGTACCAGTATGAAAAAAAAGTATGAAAATGTATCCACTCACTACTGTATGTCACTCTGGATAAGAGCATCTGGTAAATGTAAATAAAGGCTGTTATTCACCGAACAGACAGATTTTCTGAGAAACAAATTGTTGTTTTCCTATCTGTGAGGCCTCTTGTTATTTCATACACTTTTTGAGCATACTTAGGTGTTTTGAAAAGTCAGACAGTATCCTCCAGACAGACAAAATGTATATATGTATCTGGTCTATTATTTAATGCAGTTATTATTTACAGTTTAATGATAGCAATGGACTCAGGAAAATGGATAAATATGGTGTGTGATATGGATCTGTCTGCAGTGCAAATTGCCTATGTTGTTGTTGGCTATCTAGCCCCACTCTCATCCAAGGGCATTTATCATACTGTGACACATTATCACACAGATTTTTTTTTTGTAGATTCAGGGTCTATTTGGGAATTTTACAGTGTGCCAGAGCTCTTCACGCAAACCCAGAACAAGGTCAGTATAAAAGGTTGGATGGACAGAGGCTGAGACATCAGGTAACATGCCTCATTTGATGGGGATATTCTTGTAGCACTTGTAACATGTTTGCATTGGTGTAGCTTTCTATGGTTATATGTATAGCATACCACTGCATTTACTGTACTAGAGCTGGGACGATAAACCGAACATTCTCGACACCGAACAAACCGACCACTTATCGTGGACATTTTGCTGACATCATTCATTACGATAAATAACCTATAGGGCCCTACTAGAGAAATGTGAAGTTTGAAATTAAATAACTTTGGCAATATGGGTGATTGTTAATGGGACAATTGATAGCTACAACATTCAAAGTCGTAGTAGTAGTTTTAAGAGTAATATAAAACATAACTGTGGTGCACATTGTTAAAAACGTATCGTTCAATTTATTGTTATTGTGATAATTCAGTCAATTTATTGTGATATGGATCTTGGTCCATATCGCCCAGCTCTAGTATTTACACCCTCACTCTCTCTGAAGCAGGAAAAATACACTTATAATGATTTTCCTTACCGATGGAATTGACAACCATGAAGAATCATGGCTTTCCTTCTCCATTTGGATTCCCCCCACAGAGAGGGTATGTGTGCTCAGAGCTCAGGGCCTGGGAGGCAGGTGAGGCATCCAGGGCTGACATGGAGGAGATCAGACCCCTGTGTACATTCATTCCTCACTGATCCCAGGTCTGCTGTGACTGACACATCTGGGTTATGCTGGCATTTCTGAGGAGGTGAGCTATACAGAGTCAATGCATGAAAACATTCTGGCATTATTTTCTGTCATTATCTCACCTGGAATAGAAAATGCCATATTCATCATCTTCTTGACACATAATTTTCATCAAGCTGACAGTCATCTCCCCTGCAATGAGATTAATAAATACTTTAATCTATACCCATACTGAATTTACCTGCCTAGTGCCTACTGTGCATTTGACAACATTGACACCAAACCTGCATACAGAAATCTCTCGTGAACAGACTCTCGTTGACAGATGAAAACAGGAAATGACTAATTTTCGCGAGAGAATTTTACTTCTGGGTAACTGAAACTATGCATACAGTGAATCTGCAGGGTGTTTATTGAGATTGGCAGTTTAGTCCTAAATCTGATTGGTCAATTGACATGTGTGAAATTGTCTGACTTCTATTTATGGAAATAGTGTGCGTCTTTTTTAATTTATGTTTTGGTGCTTCAACATGTGTCTCTGACATGGCCCGTAGATAGACGACTGTCGCTTTAATAATTCCACTTTAAAGAAAATCCCCCGTTAATCTCCCTCCCTTTTACCGGGAGTTGACGTAGCCCGTGGTCCCGGGGATCGGATAAAGCTGTCCCGAGTGACATAGCTGCGACACACGAGGGGACGGAGAGGAGAACCGCAAATAACAACGGCAGGTAGTAAAAGCCGTCAGCGTGTTTAGAACTTTTACGGTGAGCCATGAACTGAATGGAATTTGAAGCAGTTGTAGCTCTTTACAATAATTTGTCGCGGATGCAACAGGCTCACTGGACGGGACCTCGTGTTTGTCTGTCACAACAGCCATAAACCAGCACTTTCTCTGGTTATACATGCAAGAGCTTGAACTGAAAATCCCATTCAATTATGCTGCATCTCATCTAGGAATTCATTGGCGTCATCAACTGTGGGATGGTGCTAGTCTCACCTGTAACTTTGAGTGTGGAATGTTCTTCTTCGTTGGGGTTTTATGGCGGTCTACATAACAGTATTACATGCTGACTAGACCAGGCACGCGCGTATGTGGATTTGGCAATCCACAGCAGATGCGATCAAGACACTCAGGTTGAAATATCAAAACTAACTCTGAACCAACTATATTAATTTTGAGACAGGTCGAAACACATGAAATATTCATGGTCATTTAGCTAGCTAGCTTGCTGTTTCTAGCTAATTTGTCCTGGGATATAAACATTGGGTTGTTATAATACCTGAAATACTCCTAAAAACCAATGAGGAGATGGGTTAGGTGGGACTTGCAGCGCACCAAAAATAGAACCAAGGTCTATTTTAACACCTGGCTAGCGAGCAGTTTTTATGAACTGATTGAATAACATGTATGAGTAAATGTATTTTGCAATGCTCATGCACCGTCTTACGTGCCGTGTGGTCAGCATGTTAGGTGCATTACCGCTCCTTCATTGTGGAATAATTGTATAGGTGTGTTTAGGGTGGGGTGGGCATTTCTTGGGCAGGTTGAACCGATTTACATGTGTGCACTGCAAATCCAATGTTATTTGCCACATGCTTCATAAACAACAGGTGTAGACGAACAGTGAAATGCTTACTTATGTGTCCTTTTCCAACAATGCAATGTTAGAGATACAAAATGTAAATAGTAACATGAGGAATAAATACACAGTGAATAACAATAAGGAGTAAAAATAACATGGCTATATACAGGGAGTACCAGTACTGAGTCGATGTGCAGGGGTATGAGGTAATTGAGGTAGCTATGTACATATACAGTGAGGGAAACAAGTATTTGATCCCCTGCTGATTTTGTACGTTTGCCCTCTGACAAAGACATGATCAGTCTATAATTTTAATGGTAGGTTTATTTGAACAGTGAGAGACAGAATAACAACAAAAAAATCCAGAAAAACGCATGTTGAAAATGTTATAAATTGATTTGCATTTTAATGAGGGAAATAAGTATTTGACCCCTCTGCAAAACATGACTTAGTACTTGGTGGCAAAACGCTTGTTGGCAATCACAGAGGTCAGACGTTTCTTGTAGTTGGCCACCAGGTTTGCACACATCTCAGGAGGGATTTTGTCCCACTCCTCTTTGCAGATCTTCTCCAAGTCATTAAGGTTTTGAGGCTGACGTTTGGCAACTCGAACCTTCAGCTCCCTCCACAGATTTTCTATGGGATTAAGGTCTCGAGACTGGCTAGGCCACTCCAGGACCTTAATGTGCTTCTTCTTGAGCCACTCCTTTGTTGCCTTGGCCGTGTGTTTTGGGTCATTGTCATTCTGGAATACCCATCCACAACGCATTTTCAATGCCCTGGCTGAGGGAAGGAGGTTCTCACCCAAGATTTGACGGTACATGGCCCTGTCCATCGTCCCTTTGATGCGGTGAAGTTGTCCTGTCCCCTTAGCAGAAAAACACCCCCGAAGCATAATGTTTCCACCTCCATGTTTGACGGTGGGGATGGTGTTCTTGGGGTCATAGGCAGCATTCCTCCTCCTCCAAACACGGCGAGTTGAGTTGATGCCAAAGAGCTCGATTTTGGTCTCATCTGACCACAACACTTACCAATTGTTTTCTTGGTGACTATGGTCCCAGCTGCCTTGAGATCATTGACAAGATCCTCCCGTGTATTTCTGGGCTGATTCCTCACTGTTCTCATGATCATTGCAACTCCACGAGGTGACATCTTGCATGGAGCCCCAGGCCGAGGGAGATTGACTCTTTTGTGTTTCTTCCATTTGCGAATAATCGCACCAACTGTTGTCACCTTCTCACCAAGCTGCTTGGCGATGGTCTTGTAGCCCATTCCAGCCTTGTGTAGGTCTACAATCTTGTCCCTAACATCCTTGGAGAGCTCTTTGATCTTCGCCATGGTGGAGAGTTTGGAATCTGATTGATTGATTGCTTCTGTGGACAGGTGTCTTTTATACAGGTAACAAACTGAAATTAGGAGCACTCCCTTTAAGAGTGTGCTCCTAATCTCAGCTCGTTACCTGTATAAAAGACACCTGGGAGCCAGAAATCTTTCTGATTGAGAGGGGGTCAAATACTTATTTCCCTCACTAAAATTCAACTCAAATTATATCATTTTTGACATGCGTTTTTCTGGATTGTTTTGTTGTTATTCTGTCTCTCACTGTTGAAATAAACCTACCATTAAAATTATAGACTGATCATTTCTTTGTCAGTGGGCAAACGTACAAAATCAGCAGGGGATCAAATACTTTTTTCCCTCACTGTAAGTAGGGGTAACGTGACTAGGCAACAGGATATATAATAGACTGAGCTGTAGCAGCAGCATATGTGGAGTGTATGTCAATATGCATGTGTGCACATGTTGTGTGTGTGTGTGTGTTGGGGTGTCAGTGTAAGTATGTGTGAGTATGTGGGTAGACTCCAGTGTGTGCATATAGTCAGTGCAAAATACACTGCTCAAAAAAATAAAGGGAACACTTAAACAACACATCCTAGATCTGAATGAATTAAATAATCTTATTAAATACTTTTTTATTTACATAGTTGAATGTGCTGACAACAAAATCACACAAATTATCAATGGAAATCAAATTTATCAACCCATGGAGGTCTGGATTTGGAGTCACCCTCAAAATTGGAAAACCACACTACAGGCTGATCCAACTTTGATGTAATGTCCTTAAAACAAGTCAAAATGAGGCTCAGTAGTGTGTGGCCTCCACGTGCCTGTATGACCTCCCTACAACACCTGGGCATGCTCCTGATGAGGTGGCGGATGGTCTCCTGAGGGATCTCCTCCCAGACCTGGACTAAAGCATCCGCCAACTCCTGGACAGTCTGTGGTGCAACGTGGCATTGGTGGATGGAGCGAGACATGATGTCCCAGATGTGCTCAATTGGATTCAGGTCTGGGGAACGGGCGGGCCAGTCCATAGCATCAATGCCTTCCTCTTGCAGGAACTGCTGACACACTCCAGCCACATGAGGTCTAGCATTGTCTTGCATTAGGAGGAACCCAGGGCCAACCGCACCAGCATATTGTCTCACAAGGGGTCTGAGGATCTCATCTCGGTACCTAATGGCAGTCAGGCTACCTCTGGCGAGCACATGGAGGGCTGTGCGGCCCCCCAAAGAAATGCCACCCCACACCATGACTGACCCACCGCCAAACCGGTCATGCTGGAGGATGTTGCAGGCAGCAGAACGTTCTCCGTTGCGTCTCCAGACTCTGTCACGTCTGTCACATGTGCTCAGTGTGAACCTGCTTTCATCTGTGAAGAGCACAGGGCGCCAGTGGCGAATTTGCCAATCTTGGTGTTCTCAGGCAAATGCCAAACGTCCTGCACAGTGTTGGGCTGTAAGCACAACCCCCACCTGTGGACGTCGGGCTCCCATACCACCCTCATGGAGTCTGTTTCTGACCGTTTGAGCAGACACATGCACATTTGTGGCCTGCTGGAGGTCATTTTGCAGGGCTCTGGCAGTGCTCCTCCTGCTCCTCCTTGCACAAAGGCGGAGGTAGCAGTCAAGCTGCTGGGTTGTTGCCCTCCTACGGCCTCCTCCACGTCTCCTGATGTACTGGCCTGTCTCCTGGTAGTGCCTCCATGCTCTGAACACTACGCTGACAGACACAGCAAACCTTCTTGCCACAGCTCGCATTGATGTGCCATCCTGGATGAGCTGCACTACCTGAGCCACTTGTGTGGGTTGTAGACTCCGTCTCAATCTACCACTAGAGTGAAAGCACCGCCAGCATTCAAAAGTGACCAAAACATCAGCCAGGAAGCATAGGAACTGAGAAGTGGTCTGTGGTTACCACCTGCAGAACCACTTCTTTATTGGGGGTGTCTTGCTAATTGCCTATAATTTCCACCTGTTGTCTATTCCATTTGCACAACAGCATGTGATATTTATTGTCAATCAGTGTTGCTTCCTAAGTGGACAGTTTGATTTCACAGAAGTGTGATTGACTTGGAGTTACATTGTGTTGTTTAAGTGTTCCCTTTATTTCTTTGAGCAGTGTAGTTAGTTCAAAACGTGCTCGCCCCTCCGTTTGCTGTAGTCCACGAACAGCTCCTTTATCTTGCTGACATTGAGGGAGAGGTTGTTGTCCTGGCGCCACACTGACAGGTCTCTGACATCCTCCCTATAGGCTGCCTCATCATCGGTCGGTGATCAGTCCTATCACCGTCGTGTCGTCAGCAAATGTGATGATGTTGTTGGAGTTGTGCACAGCCACGCAGTCATGGGTGGACAAGGAGTACAGGAGGGGACTAAGCACACACCCTTGAGGGGCCCCCATGTTGATGGTCAGCGTGGCGGATGGGTTGTTGCCTACCCTCACCGCCTTGGGGCGGCCCGTCAGGAAGTCCAGGACCCAGTTGCAGAGGGAGGTGTTCAGTCCCAGGGTCCTGAGCTTGGTGATGAATTTGGAGGGGTCTATGGTGTTGAATGCTGAGCTGTAGTCAATGAACAGCGTTCTTACATAAGTATTCCTTTTGTCCAAGCGGGTGAGGGCAGTGTGGAGTGCAATAGCGATTGCGTAATCTGTGGATCTGTTGGGGTGGTATGCGAATTGGAGTGGGTCCAGGGTGTCTGGGATGATGGTGTTGATGTGAGCCGTTCAAAGCATTTCATGGCTATAGATGTGAGTGATACACGGCGATAGTCATTTAGACATGTTACGTTGGCATTCTTGGGCACGGGGACAATGGTGGTCTGCTTGAAACAAGTTGGTGTTACAGACCAGGTCACGGATAGGTTGAAAATGTCATTGAATTGCCAGCTGGTCAGCACATGCTCTGAGTACGCGTCCTGATATTCCTGTCTGGCCCCGCAGCTTGCGAATGTTAACCTGTTTAATGGTCTTACTGACATAGGCTATGGAGAACGAGATCACACAGTCGTCAGGAACAGCTGGTGCTCTCATGCATGGTTCAGTGTTGATTGCCCTCAAGAATTTAGCTCGTCTGGTAGCTCTCTGCTGTGTTTCCCTTTGTAATCAGTGTTAGTTTACAGCCCTGCCACATTCGACGAGCGTCAGAGCCGGTGTTGTAGGATTTGATTTTAGTCCTAACGGGATTTCTTATAAGCATCCAGATTATTGTCCCGCTCCTTGAAAGCGGCAGCTCTAACCTTTAGCTCAGTGCAGATGTTGCCTGTAATCTATGGCTTCTGGTTGGGATACAGTGCCTTCGGAAAGTATTCAGACCCCTTGACTTTTTCCACATTTTGTTACGTTACAGCATTATTCTAAAATTGATGAAGTTTTTTCCCTCATCAAGCTACACACAATACCCCATAATGACAAAGCAAAAACAGGTTTTTAGAGATTTTTTTTCTAATTTATATATATTTTTTAATTACATTTACATAAGGATTCAGACCCTTTACTCAGTACTTTCTTGAAGCACCTTTGGCAGCGATTACAGCATAGTCTTCTTGGGTATGATGCTACAAGCTTGGCACACCTGTATTTGGGGAGTTTCTCCCATTCTTCTCTGCTTTTTTTTCTGTTTTTCATGGTCTAAGAGTCCTTTAGGTGCCTTTTGGCAAACTCCAAGTGGGCTGTCATGTGCCTTTTACTGAGGAGTGGCTTCTGTCTGGCCACTCTATCATAAAGGCCTGATTGGTGGAGTGTTGTAGAGATGGTTGTCCTTCTGGAAGGTTCTCCCATCTCCACAGAGGAACTCTGGAGCTCTGTCAGAGTGACTATCGGAATCTTGGTCAGCTCCTTGACCAAGGCCCTTCTCCCCCGATTGCTCAGTTTGGCTGGGCGGCCAGCTCTAGGAAGAGTCTTGGTGGTTCCAAACTTCTTCCATTAAAGAATGTTCTTGGGGACCTTCAATGCTTCAGAAAAATAACTACCAAACTACCCAAAAATCTATAAATAACTACACTAAATCAAACAACTATTCTGTAAAAAAAATAAAACAGATCTGATCCCTACACAAGTTCAAGGGGAACCTGGGAGGGCGGGTCTTCCGGTGCCAGTACCCCTTGCAAGTCTTCAGATGTAAAATCCTTAAGCCCAAAAACTTTTCTGCTGCAGCCACAATAATATCCAGTTTCTTAGACTTCTTTGAGCCGTACAGTTTATAACTCTGGCAATGAACGCCACAAAATCCACCTTAATAACACACAGGGTCTCTTTTGACTGGCAGCAAACATTTACTACAGGCTATGGTGCATCCACTACCATATCTTCACTAGCATCACTTGTTTACTAAATTATTTTAATCGCCATCCAATAGGAGATTAAATTGACCGCTCTAACTTTTGCCATCTCAATCTCCTTCACCCCTTAAACATTTGTTTTTACCCCTTTTTCTACCCAATTTCTTGATATCCAATTGGTAGTTACAGTCTTGTTCCATCGCTGCAACTCCCGTATGGACTCGGGAGAGGCGAAGGTCGAGAGCAACCCTGCCAAGCTGCGCTGCTTCTTGACACACTGCTCGCTTAACCCGAAAGCCAGCCGCACCAATGTGTCGGCAGAAACTCTGTACAACTGGCGACCGTGTCAACGTGCATGCGCCCGGCCCGCCACAGGAGTCGCTAGAGCGCGATGGGACAAGGACATCCCGGGCCGGCCAAACCCTCCCGGCCAGCCAAATCTCCCCTAGCCTCATGGGTCCCCCGGTCGCAGCCGGCTGTGACACAGCCCGGGATCGAACCTGGATCTGTAGTGACGCCTCAAGCACTGCAGTGCCTTAGACTGCTGCACCACTCGGGAGGCAATCTCCTTCACCCTTACAGGGCACTCCAGGAACTCGGGATCTTGATCCCCACCACAATTGCAACACTGTCGTCCTTCTACACACCGTTCATCAATATACTCTGTCCGTCTGCACACACTTGAAACATGGCCAAATCCTTTACAATTATTATACTGCAATGGATTGTGGACGAAAGCTCTAACAGTGTATCTTACATAACCAAGCTTCACATGCGTAGATATTTGCTCTTTATCAAAACACAACAGGACCGACAGACTTTGTTCTTTTTCTCCATTCACCCAGCGGGTCAGACAACGGGCACCAACTACACCAGGAATTTTCTTCAGCTATTCAACCTGAACATCCGTCATCACCCCTGAGATGACTCCTTTGACGGGTGCTCTACTCCAAAGTTCAAAACACAAAACTTCCATTGTTCGGATTATTTTGAGGCTCCCTGCAATCTTCCTCTCTTCTTCAGAAATACAATGAATCAAAATAAGACCACCCGTGGTCACTCTGACAGACTCCACTTTTCCCAGCGCATACTTCACCCTTTTCAACACCTGAAACGGGTTTCCCACATATGCATCCTGTTGTAGAAAAATTGTCCTTATCCTCATTAAAAATAAAGCACTTCCAGTGTTTTTGTAGAATCAAGATAGACTTTATTACACAAGCAATAGAGCCGAGCTGGTCTGCAGAGCAACTACTTTCCATCTCTCAGCTCTCATATTTTATACAGTTTCATCTTTACTCATAATCCACGCCTTCTAGCTTAATGATTCATTATCATTCATACACGTGTCCTCCACTCTCCTTTTTGTTCCAGTTTTTGCTACTACTGTTGTCCATTCAGAACATTCATCTTCACCAACTTTGCTTGATGCACTGCTTGATTCGAACTCAGTATCCACTTCCGCCACCTTTTCCTCTCGTACTCTGTCCACTATCTCTGACATGCACTGTCAACTGAGGGACCTTATATAGACAGGTGTGTGCCTTTCCAAATCATGTCCAATCTATTGAATTTACCACAGGTGATCAATGGAAATAGCATGCACCTGAGCTCAATTTCGAGTCTCATAGCAAAGGGTCTGAATACTTATGTAAGTAAGGTATTACTGTTTTTATTTTGAATACATTTGCAAAAATTTCTAAAAACCTGTTTCACTTTGTCATTATGGGGTATTGTGTGTAGATTGATGAGGGGGGAAAAAATAATTTAATCAATTTTAGAAGAAGGCTGTAACGTAACAAAATGTGGAAAAATTAAAGGGGTCTGAATACTTTCCGAATGCACTGTTTTTGTATATTTATATACAGTTGAAGTCGGATGTTTACATACACTTAGGTTGGAGTCATTAAAACTCGTTTTTCAACCACTCCACTAATTTCTTGTTAACAAACTATAGTTTTGACAAGTCAGTTATGACATCTACTTTGTGCATGACACAAGTAATTTTTCCAACAATTGTTTACAGACAGATTATTTCACTTATAATTCACTGTATCACAATTCCAGTGGGTCAGAAGTTTACATACACTAAGTTGACTGTGCCTTTAAACAGCTTGGAAAATTCCAGAAAATGATGTCATGGCTTTAGAAGCTTCAGATAGGCTAATTGATATAATTTGAGTCAATTGGAGGTGTACCTGTGGATGTATTTCAAGGCCTACCTTCAAACTCAGTGCCTCTTTGCTTGGCATCATGTGAAAATCCAAAGAAATCAGCCAAGACCTCAGAAGAAAAATTGTAGACCACCACAAGTCTGGTTCTTCCTTGGGAGCAATTTCCAAACGCCTGAAGGTACCACGTTTATCTGTACAAACAATAGTACGCAAGTATAAACACCACGGGACCACGCAGCCGTCAAACCGCTCAGGAAGGAGACGCGTTCTGTCTCCTAGAGATGAACGTACTTCGGTGCGAAAAGTGCAAATCAATCCCAGAACAACAGCAAATGAGCTTGTGAAGATGCTGGATGAAACAGGTACAAAATTATCTATATCCACAGTAAAACGAGTCCTAGATCGACAACCTGAAAGGCCGCTCAGCAAGGAAGAAGCCACTGCTCCAAAACCGCCATAAAAAAGCCAGACTACGGTTTGCAACTGCACATGGGGACAAAGATCATACTTTTTGGAGAAATGTCCTCTGGTCTGATGAAACAAAAATAGAACTGTTTGGCCATAATGACCATCGTTATGTTTGGAGGAAAAGGGGGGTGGCTTGCAAGCCGAAGAACACCATCCCAACCGTGAAGTACGGGGGTGGCAGCATCATGCTGTGGGGGTGCTGTGCTGCAGGAGGGACTGGTGCACTTCACAAAATAGATGGCATCATGAGGAAGGAAACTTATGTGGATATATTGAAGCAACATCTCAAGACATCAGTCAGGAAGTTAAAGCTTGGTCGCAAATGGGTCTTCCAAATGGACAGCAACTTATCTTAAGTACAACAAAGTCAAGGTATTGGAGTGGCCATCACAAAGCCCTGACCTCAATCCTATAGAAAATGTGATGGCAGAACTGAAAAAGCGTGTGCGAGCAAGGAGGCCTACAAACCTGACTCAGTTACACCAGCTCTGTCAGGAGGAATGGGCCGAAATTCACCCAACTTATTGTGGGAAGCTTGTGGAAGGCTACCGAAACGTTTGACCCAAGTTAAACAATTTAAAGGCAATGCTACCAAATACTAATTGAGTGTATGTAAACTTCTGACCCACTGGGAATGTGATGAAAGAAATTAAAGATGAAATAAATAATTATCTCTTCTATTATTCAGACATTTCACATTCTTAAAATAAAGTGGTGACCCTAACTGACCTAAAACAGGGAATTTTTACTAGGATTAAATGTCAGGAATTGTGAAAAACTGAGTTTAAATGTATTTGGCTAAGGTGTATGTAAACTTCAGACTTCAACTGTATACATATATATGGCTCAAGGATTGTGTAATGTGGAGGGAGTTATTGAATTCTAGTCAAAGGAGGCAGTCAAGTAGATAGATAGACCAACACCAGTGCCAGTGCTTTCCCATGCCCATATTAAAGAATCTGCTCCTGGCTCTCTCTCAGAAGTTAGCAGACCAGAGAGACTGAGCATCACCCCTTCACCCCCACCCGTCTACCATCGCATGCCTTCAACTGTCTGATAAAGCCACCTCATTGTGGATGACCTCACAGGCTGTCACACGCCAATCGCTGCACGCCTGACCAGAGGGTTGCTATAACAGGAGGGGACAAGAGTTGCTAGAACATTTGCTGCGCTCTCAACAACTTCAAGTTCCGCATAACTGAGCTAATAGCTGTGCTCATACTCAGCGAGTGTTATATCATAGCTGATTGGGTGGATATAGTCTTCTGTCATATCCTGTGCCTCAGTCTAAGTAACAGAGATATTTTCCAGCCTAGCTAACAAGATACTTCTGATGAGGATCTCTATTATTAGCATAGCTAAGTACAACAGCCCAGGTTGTATATTTTGTTTTATGATAACATTATACTTAAGTCACATATATAGTACCCACATAAAAAGGCATTTTGGTTTGCTCTTAAAATACTTTCAGAAAGGAATACCTGAATAGGAAGCTTCAGTTTATGCTGTGTTTTATGGTTGACGTGTCTGTCAGACACAATTACCTTTGCCTAAACATCAGGTGGCCTATCTTTCAGAGAGTTTCAGAGACACACAGCCGATGATAGACTATAGCTCTGAGCTTGTTTGACTTGGCAGGAATAGGACCAATGGTACTAGGTCTGCACTGGCTCTCTTAAGAGACTGAGTTCCAGGGAGGGCACCCGGCACACTATATCCGCCTAGGATTAAACCTCCTCCCTTTTGTGATTGTCCTGGATGGTGGGCCAGCCTGGAAGGGTGTTTCAAGTTTTATTAGTTGTATGTACAGGGATACACATGGTATACACCGTCCAATGAAATGCTTACGTGTGGGTGTGAGCGTGACTGAGTGCATGTGTGCTAAGGTTCGGAAAATCAGAGCAGGTGATCAGTAGTCTGATGGTGTGTGTATGATGGTGTGTGTGTTTATGATGGTGTGTGTATGATGGTGTGTGTGTGTGTGTGTGTATGTTGGTGTGTGTGTATGGATAGGGATCCTGGGGTGATACCGTGGGTTTAAATACACAATGGTATATGGAAACTCAGGCGGACCCCTCCTTTTATAATCTTTTTTTTATCCATTTCAAATTATAAGTTTATAAAACATGTACCTGTAGGCTTCCACTCAAAATATAATAATAATACATAGAGTTTAAGTGATAATAAATTAAATATAAACAGGAAAAGAAAACAAAAAAAGATGTGGGCCTCCGTCACCCAAACGTACACCCCCCACGATTTGCGGTTTTGTCTCACCAGGGGTGATGGTCAGATTCACGTTTATCGTTGAAGGAATGACCGTTACACCGAGGCCTGTACTCTGGAGCGGGATCGATTTGGAGGTTGATGGTCTGTCATGGTCTGGGGCGGTGTGTCACAGCATCATCGGACTGAGCTTGTTGTCATTGCAGGCAATCTCAACGCTGTGCATTACAGGGAAGACATCCTCCTCCCTCATTTGGTACCCTTCCTGCAAGCTCATCCTGACATGACCCTCCAGCATGACAATGCCACCAGCCATACTGCTCGTTCTGTGCGTGATTTCCTGCAAGACAGGAATGTCAGTGTTCTGCCATGGCCAGCGAAGAGCCCGGATCTCAATCCCATTGAGCACGTCTGGGATCTGTTGAATCGGAGGGTGAGGGCTAGGGCCATTCCCCCCAGAAATGTCAGGGAACTTGCAGGTGCCTTGGTGGAAGAGTGGGGTAACATCTCACAGCAAGAACAGGCTAATCTGGTGCAGTCCATGAGGAGGAGATGCACTGCAGTACTTAATGCAGCTGGTGGCCACACCAGATACTGACTGTTACTTTTGCTTTTGACCCCCCCCACCCCCCTCTGTTCAGGGACACATTATTCAATTTCTGTTAGTCACATGTCTGTGGAACTTGTTCAGTTTATGTCTCAGTTGTTGAATCTTGTTATGTTCATACAAATATTTACACATGTTAAGTTTGCTGAAAATAAACGCAGTTGACAGTGAGAGGACGTTTCTTTTTTTGCTGAGTTTATGTGTTGGGCTTTAACTGAGATTAATATATTTCTCCATGCATCAATTGTTTCTTGACTAGCACCATTCATTCTTGCTGTTGATAATTCTAATGTCACTAACTTCTAATATTAACTGTAGCCACTGGCGAATTGGGAGAGCGTGAAATGATTGCCATCTAAGAGCAACATCTTTTTTTGCGGCAGTGCAGCCTGCCAGCAGTAACCGTCTCTGATTGATTGAGAGATTCAAGGAGCTATCATTGTTAAGTAACATAATAGATGTAAAGCATTGAATATTTACATTCATGCACTTCGAAATACATTTCATACTTTATTTTTTTTGGGGGGGGGAGTAGATCAGCTTAATATTGCAGATAGATTGTAACTTCCATCAATGTAATTGTCTGCATCACTTCCAATCCCCCATGTTTATATATATATATATATATATATATATATATATATATATATATATATATATATATATATATATATATATATATATATATATATACACACATACATACACACATACATATCCTTTAAAAAATATACATTCCCCTTTATTACTTTCCAACCCCACCACCCTTTCCCTACTTTGAGTAAACTAGTGAACAACAATGCTTAGGCCTCTACTTCCAGCTTATACTTACTATATACATTTTATGGACACAGTACATTTTACAATAATTATATTTTGTATGTTTTTTCTCCTGAACTTCCTCTACTCTCAACCTCTCCGATCATTTTCATGATGTCCATCGGGTTTGCTTCTATATGCCATATCTTTCTAACTGAGCTCTTTCACAAAAGCTCCCAACCTACAACCTATATACTTATTATGGACACAGTATGCTTACATTATTAGTTATACATTTCGTAACTTTGCCCCAGAAGCATTTAACTACAGGGCACTCCCACATCAAATGGAGGAATGTGCCTACCTGATTCAGGGGACACAGTAAACAGTTGGGAGTTGGGGCCAATTTCATCATAAAACATTTCCATGGAGTTAAATACTGTCTGTTAACAAACGTAACATAAATTGATGCAGGATGCCAAGGTAATATTTGTCCATATTCTGTTCCAGTTAAAGGGTTGTTCAGATTCAATTAGATCTGTGGACCATACTTTTTTCATGGCTAGCTCAGAATATGAGCTTTCCAAAAGTTGTTTATGTACTATAAAGATCAGTCCTTTCGGGAGCACAGATAATTTATTGATAAATCCCTTCATTGGATATGTCGGTAGTTGGGTTTCCCAATGGTCTCCATAGGGCAATAGACAGTGCCTTGCAAAAATATTCATCCCCCTTGGCGTTTTTCCTATTTTGTTGCGTTACAACCTGTAATTTAAATGGAATTTTATTTGGATTTCATGTAATGGAAATTGGTGAAGTGAAATAAAAAAAATAACTTGTGTCAAAAAATTCGAAAGAATAAATAACGGAAAAGTGGTGCGTGCATATGTATTCAACCCCTTTGCTATGAAGCCCCTAAATAAGATCTGGTGCAACCAATTACCTTCAGAAGTCACATAATTAGTTAAATAAAGTCTAAGTGCCACCTGATCTCAGTATATATACACCTGCTCTGAAAGGCCCCAGAATCTGCAACACCACTAAGCAAGGGGCACCACCAAGCAAGCGGCACCATGAAGACCAAGGAGCTCTCCAAAAGTACAGATCAGGGTTGGGTTATAAAAAAAAATCTAACTTTGAACATGCCACGCAGCACCATTAAATCCATTATTAAAAAATTGAAAGACTATGGCACCACAACAAACCTACCAAGAGAGGGCCGCACACCAAAACTCACGGACCAGGCAAGGAGGGCATTAATCAGAGAGGCAACAAAGAGACCAAAGATAACCCTGAAGGAGCTGCAAAACTCCACAGCGGAGATTGGAGTATCTGTCCATAGGACCACTTTAAGCTGTACACTCCACAGAGCTGGGCTTTATGGAAGAGTGGCCAGACCCGGGCCAGACCCGGGTAATTACAGACCCGGGTTCGAACCCAAGCTGTGTCACAACCGGCCGTGACCGGGTGTCCCATAGGGCGGCGCACAATTGGTCCGGGTTAGGGGAGGGTTTGGCCGGGGGGGCTTTACTTGGCTCATCGCGCTCTTGCGACTCCTTGTGGCGGGCCGGGTACCTGCAGGCTGACTTCGGCCGTCAGTTGATCGGTGTTTCCTCCGACACATTGGTACGGCTGGCTTCCGGGTTAAGCAGGCGGGTGTTAAGGAGCGCGGTTTGGTGGGTCATGTTTCGAAGGACGCATGACTTGATCTTTGCCTCTCCCAAGCCCGTTGGGGAGTTGCAGCGATGAGACAAGATCGTAATTGGATATGACGAAATAGGGTAAAATACAAAATATATATTTGGGGAGTTTCTCCCATTCTTCTCTGCAGATCCTCTCAAGATCTGTCAGGTTGGATTGATGCACCTGAGCTCAATTTCAAGTCTCATAGCAAACGGTATGTAAATAAGGTTTTTTATTTTAAATACATTTGCAAAATTGTCTAAAAACCTGTTTTCACTTTGTCATTATGGGGTATTGTGTGTGTAGATTGATGAGGGGGGGGAATGATTTAATGAATAAGGCTACAACGTAACATTTTACATTTACATCATTTAGCAGACGCTCTTATCCAGAGCGACTTACATGAGCAATTAGGGTTATAGTAATACATTTTAAAAACAGGAGAATCTTTGGTTGATTAATTTGGGTTCTGATAGTCATTCACCTGATTCAGATTCAATAGTTGCAATATCCGCAAATTGATCATTACTGCGAAGCTTGTTTGCCAGTAGACAACTGGGTCGATTACCCTGGCAGTAATGGTTGAGTCTAACTCGATGGATGTCAAATTCTGCTGTCTGTCTTATCAATAGATTTAGTTCTGACTTGACTTTTAAGAGAGTAGTCGCTTCCTGGTCTGAAAAAAGTGTTTGTTGAGAACGCTCTAACGTTGTTAACAACTTTTCCAATTCTAATATCTTCTTTTAATTGTAATTTATTCAGCCCAGATACAAATACAGTTGATCTGAGGATCGTCAACTCAATTTAGTTTCAAATTGTTAACAGAAAATAGGATTTTGTAGTAAAGATTCATTAAAGCGCTATCTTGTGACTCTTTTTTTAGGATATTATGACATTTGTATCTGGCAGTAAGAAGCATGAGGATCAGATAGGCTCATATGTCAAGTTTAAATTTTCTTGATTAAATAAAATAGAGGAGTAGATAATAGTACAAAATCGATTTGGGAGAATGTTTTGGGCCTGTTTGAGTAGAAAGTGTACTCTTTTGCTTTAGGGTTATGCCAGGTTGTAATAAGAGAGTATATGTTGGAGAGCCTTAGTTCCCTGTGGATTGTAGATGGTCTTATTCGATTTTTCCCGCATGTCCAGAATGGCATTCATGTCTGTCCCAATAACCAGTTGGAATTAAGTTAATTCAAACAAAATGCTGTTCAGAGAATCAAAAAACGTATATGTGAATTTGGAGCATACACATTATGGATACATTTAAGGAAAGTGTTTCTGCCTTCTTGGTCTTCACCTTTACCAAGGATGGTGATTTTGAGTTTCTTATGTATCATTATGATTACACCTTTTGGTTTTGTTTGGGGATGGTGATAAATCAGCCAGTTTGTACAAATTGTTCTCTATTCTATGTGTGTCCTTTTGGAGCAGATGTATTTCTTGGAGCATTGCTATATCAATATGGTTTCTTGCTAGTATATCAAGACAGCTGGAACGCTTGATAGGAATATTAAGGCCTTTCAAAGTCTACATTGTTTTTCAAAAATGTATTTGTTATTTTTAGTGTTGATAAGCCCATATATATTTTTTTTTTTCTAAAGCAGGACCCACAGGGAAACCCACCCATTGGTCACTCCCCACCCAGAAGACCCTTTCTTTAAATCGTTCCCTCTTCCCTGCCCCCCTTTCCCAGCCCCCCTCCCCCTAGCCCCCAGCCTTCCCTCCTCAGTTCCCCTCCCCATGCACTATAATTCCAGGATTGTAGCATAGCGGTGAGTGGCAGCCTGCTCTTAAGCAGCGTATTTTTGGTCTTTAGGTATAAAACAATTATTATTATAATAAAGTAAAACAAAATAAGTAACCAATTCAGACCTTAACAATTAAGTTAGCAGACTTTATGAGTAAGGGTGTGTAATTAAGAAAAAAATATGAGCATGAAAACAAAAATAAGATATGACAGATACAGTGGGGAAAAAAAAGTATTTAGTCAGCCACCAATTGTGCATGTTCTTCCACTTAAAAAGATGAGAGAGGCCTGTAATTTTCATCATAGGTACACGTCAACTATGACAGACAAAATGAGAATTTTTTTTCCAGAAAATCACATTGTAGGATTTTTAATGAATTTATTTGCAAATTATGGTGGAAAAGAAGTATTTGGTCAATAACAAAAGTTTCTCAATACTTTGTTATATACCCTTTGTTGGCAATGACACAGGTCAAACGTTTTCTATAAGTCTTCACAAGGTTTTCACACACTATTGCTGGTATTTTGGCCCATTTCCATGCAGATCTCCTCTAGAGCAGTGATGTTTTGGGGCTGTCGCTGGGCAACACGGACTTTCAACTCCCTCCAAAGATTTTCTATGGGGTTGAGATCTGGAGACTGGCTAGGTCACTCCAGGACCTAGAAGTGCTTCTTACGAAGCCACTCCTTCGTTGCCCGGGCGGTGTGTTTGGGATCATTGTCATGCTGAAAGACCCAACCACGTTTCATCTTCAATGCCCTTGCTGATGGAAGGAGGTTTTCACTCAAAATCTCACGATACATGGCCGCATTCATTCTTTCCTTTACACGGACCAGTCGTGCTGGTCCCTTTGCAGAAAAACAGCCCCAATGCATGATGTTTCCACCCCCATGCTTCACAGTAGGTATGGTGTTCTTTGGATGCAACTCAGCATTCTTTGTCCTCCAAACACGACGAGTTGAGTTTTTACCAAAAAGTTCTATTTTGGTTTCATCTGACCATATGACATTCTCCCAATCCTCTTCTGGATCATCCAAATGCACTCTAGCAAACTTCAGACGGGCCTGGACATGTACTGGCTTAAGCAGGGGGACACGTCTGTTACTGCAGGATTTGAGTCCCTGGCGGCGTAGTGTGTTACTGATGGTAGGCTTTGTTACTTTGGTCTCAGCTCTCTGCAGGTCATTCACTAGGTCCCCCGTGTGGTTCTGGGATTTTTGCTCACCGTTGTTGTGATCATTTTGACCCCACGGGGTGAGATCTTGCGTGGAGCCCCAGATCGAGGGAGATTATCAGTGGTCTTGTATGTCTTCCATTTCCTAATAATTGCTCCCACAGTTGATTTCTTCAAACCAAGCTGCTTACCTATTGCAGATTCAGTCTTCCCAGCCTGGTGCAGGTCTACAATTTTGTTTCTGGTGTCCTTTGACAGCTCTTTGGTCTTGGCCATAGTGGAGTTTGGCGTGTGACTGTTTGAGGTTGTGGACAGGTGTCCTTTATACTGATAACAAGTTCAAACAGGTGCCATTAATACAGGTAACGAGTGGAGGACAGAGGAGCCTCTTAAAGAAGAAGTTACAGGTCTGTGAGAGCCAGAAATCTTGCTTGTTTGTAGGTGACCAAATACTTATTTTCCAGCATAATTTGCAAATAAATTCATTAAAAATTATTCAATGTGATTTTCTTGTCTCAATTTGTCTGTCATAGTTGACGTGTACCTATGATGAAAATTACAGGCCTCTCTCATCTTTTTAAGTGGGAGAACTTGCACAATTGGTGGCTGACTAAATACTTTTTTTACCCACTGTATATATATATTTTGTTTGTCATTTAGCAGACACTCTTATCCAGAGCGACTTACAGGAGCAATTATGGTTAAGTGCCTTGCTTGACTAGATTTTTCACCTAGTCGGCTCGGGGATTAGAACCAGCGACATTTCGGGTACTGGCACAACGCTCTTAACCACTAAGCTACCTGCCGCCCCCAGATATGCAAGCCTTAATGCCTAAATAGTAAAACAAATTAGGATAGCTGTAGGATCCATATAAAGTGCATTTGGAAAGTATTCATTTTGTTACAGGGTGGCAGGTAGCTTAGTGGGTAAGAGCGTTGTGCCAGTAACCGAAAGGTCACTGGTTCTAATCCCCGAGCCGACTAGGTGAAGAATCTAGTGAAGCAAGGCACTTAACCATAATTGCTCCTGTAAATCGCTCTGGATAAGAGTGTCTGCTAAATGACAAACAAAATATAGATATATATCTGTCATATCTTATTTTTGTTTTCATTCTCATATTTTTTTCTTAATTACACACCCTTACTCATAAAGTCTGCTAACTTAATTGTTAAGGTCTGAATTGGCTACTTATTTTGTTTTACTTTATTATTATAATAATTGTTTTATACCTAAAGACCAAAAATACGCTGCTTAAGAGCAGGCTGCCACTCACCGCTATGCTACAATCCTGGAATTATAGTGCATGGGGAGGGGAACTGAGGAGGGAAGGCTGGGAGCTAGGGGGAGGGGGGCTGGGAAAGGGGGGCAGGGAAGAGGGAACAATTTTATAGAAAGGGTCTTCTGGGTGGGGAGTGACCAATGGGTGGGTTTCCCTGTGGGTCCTGCTTTAGAAAAAAAAAAAATCTATGGGCTTATCAACACTAAAAATAACAAATACATTTTAGAAAAACAATGTAGACTTTGAAAGGCCTTAATATTCCTATCAAGCGTTCCAGCTGTCTTGATATACTAGCAAGAAACCATATTGATATAGCAATGCTCCAAGAAACACATCTGCTCCAAAAGGACACACATAGAATAGAGAACAATTTGTACAAACTGGCTGATTTATCACCATCCCCAAACAAAACCAAAAGGTGTAATCATAATGATACATAAGAAACTCAAAATCACCATCCTTGGTAAAGGTGAAGACCAAGAAGGCAGAAACACTTTCCTTAAATGTATCCATAATGTGTATGCTCCAAATTCACATATAAGTTTTTGATTCTCTGAACAGCATTTTGTTTGAATTAACTTAATTCCAACTGGTTATTGGGACAGACATGAATGCCATTCTGGACATGCGGAAAAATCGAATAAGACCATCTACAATCCACAGGGAACTAAGGCTCTCCAACATATACTCTCTTATTACAACCTGGCATAACCCTAAAGCAAAAGAGTACACTTTCTACTCAAACAGGCCCAAAACATTCTCCCAAATCGATTTTGTACTATTATCTACTCCTCTATTTTATTTAATCAAGAAAATTTAAACTTGACATATGAGCCTATCTGATCCTCATGCTTCTTACTGCCAGATACAAATGTCATAATATCCTAAAAAAAGAGTCACAAGATAGCGCTTTAATGAATCTTTACTACAAAATCCTATTTTCTGTTAACAATTTGAAACTAAATTGAATGAATGTATAAATGATTAACAAAAATTCTGTTGACGATCCTCAGATCAACTGTATTTGTATCTGGGCTGAATAAATTACAATTAAAAGAAGATATTAGAATTGGAAAAGTTGTTAACAACGTTAGAGCGTTCTCAACAAACACTTTTTTCAGACCACCAGGAAGCGACTACTCTCTTAAAAGTCAAGTCAGAACTAAATCTATTGATAAGACAGACAGCAGAATTTGACACCCATCGAGTTAGACTCAACCATTACTGCCAGGGTAATCGACCCAGTTGTCTACTGGCAAACAAGCTTCGCAGTAATGATCAATTTGCGGATATTGCAACTATTGAATCTGAATCAGGTGAATGACTATCAGAACCCAAATTAATCAACCAAAGATTCTCCTGTTTTTAAAATGTATTACTATAACCCTAATTGCTCATGTAAGTCGCTCTGGATAAGAGCGTCTGCTAAATGATGTAAATGTAAAATGTTACGTTGTAGCCTTATTCATTAAATCATTCCCCCCCCCATCAATCTACACACACAATACCCCATAATGACAAAGTGAAAACAGGTTTTTAGACAATTTTGCAAATGTATTTAAAATAAAAAACCTTATTTACATACCGTTTGCTATGAGACTTGAAATTGAGCTCAGGTGCATCAATCCAACCTGACAGATCTTGAGAGGATCTGCAGAGAAGAATGGGAGAAACTCCCCAAATACAGGTGTGCCAAGCTTGTAGCGTCATATCCAAAGGTGCTTCAACAAAGTACTGAGTAAAGGGTCTGAATACTTATGTAAATGTCATGTATCTAAAAATGTATATACAAAGCTGTTTTTGCTTTGTCATTATGGGGTATTGTGTGTAGATTGATGAGGGAAAAAAACAATTTAATCAATTTTAGAATAAGGCTGTAACGTAGCAAAATGTTGCAAAAGTCAAGGTGTCTGAATACTTTCCGAATGTACTGTATTGTCCATTGTTCATTAATTGGCCTGGTGTTATCACTATTTAAATGTGCTGGCCATAGGTAATATAATTATAACAAGTTCAATGCTCAGCAATAATAGTAATATTGTTCCTTGTACCCAAACATGAGGGTTATCCTCATCATTGTCTTATGCTGAGTGCAGCATCATAGCCATAGGCTAGGCTGCATGATTGTGCATGGATAGCATACCTGAATAATGAGCCAGTCATGGGGTTCCATCTCTCGGCTTGTCCCCTTGAATGTTCGGTTTGATGTGCTTCTCGAAGAAGTCTTGAGGTTCCTTGGCAGTGTAAAACGTGTGTTGTGTTCTGGAAGATCAAGATGGGTTTTGCTGGGTGGATAAAGCCGCATCTCAGGTTTAGTTTACATAGCTGGAATCTCACTTCGTTTTTAGTCCTAAATGATGTTATGGCTAGTCAGAGAGGACTTATAGACACGCCCCATCAAAATATATCGTAACCCCATCACACTGTGGTTGACTCAACGGCTGAGGACAACCGTGCGCTACGTATAAACACACAAGCATGTACACAGACACACACACACACAGACAATGTCTCTTAGGGATAACTCCTCCAAAACGTCACTATATAACACTATATAAGATGTAATAGATTGGGTATTCTGGTTAGACTCAAACTACACCCTAGCTTTCAATCATTTATGTGAGCCCTGTAGTGAAATGACTCTGTTACTGTATGTCCTGGCTTTATAAAGTATGATGCAACAGGTAGGTAGGTCTTATTGACTTCAGGGTACAGTTACAGTACATTCACTTTGTAGGTCTAATAACCTGACCTGATTGCGAATATGGCGTACCAAAAAGTGTCTGTTTGCCAAAATGCTCTGGTGGTGGTCAGTTTTAACCTGTTACCAAACTGTTAAGCAACTAAACTGGGGTAGATTTTGTGGAAGTGGAACACATGGAGAAATCAAAGAGAATCAACTCTCTCTTGTAAACTGCATACAGTTACCGTAATGTTAATTAGATGTTTCCTCAAGCCACCCCCAGTATGAGGTGTGAGGAGACACGGTTTCAGGAAGACCCTAGTCTGGAGTTAGGGGTGTATAGAACAAATCAGTTGGCCTAGGAAGGGGCTATATTAACCCTGTGAATCATGGCAGGCCTGACATACTGGGTGTCTCCTTACATGCCATATAAGGGGACCCCCCCTCCCCCCTCCCCACAATGCTACTTTGCTATTGCTTTCTGCAGAGGGGTGGCTATTCTTAGGCTGTCACTTCAGCTCATCTGAGCAGGCAAGACCCTCTCTTCCTCTGGCTCTACTCTTTTCTGTCTATCTTTCTCTCATTATTTAAAAAGGAGTTGGCGGGAATTACATATTTGTCTGTGGCTGTAGTGGGTTGGTTTTTTGTTTGCTGTGCTTTCAGTCTCACTTGACATTTCGGGGAGATATTGTATATTTTTTAGTCCTCACGTGTACTTTTATTTTTTAAATTTTTCTTCTGCTTTCAGAGGCTACTTGGCTCCTGCCACACCCCCCTCTACCTCCATTTTTGACACCACTTTTGAAGAAGATTAAACCAAGCAAGCAGTCAAAACCTTTGGAAGAATGAGCACCTACAACATTTCTCTGAGTGGGCCGGCCCCATGGGGCTTCCGATTGCAGGGAGGGAAGGACTTCAACATGCCCCTGACCATCTCCAGGGTAAGAGCTCGATTCATCCAATTCAGTGTACATAAATTTACATCCATACTTTGTACAAACACACAAAGAGATTTATACGTCCCATGTATCTTTTGACCAATGAGATATTCATTTGTCTTCCATTAAGCTTGAATCTAAATGTTGTGGTTTATTTAATGTTCAGTGCTTGAAACAGGATACTTGGGACGGCCCAACTCTGACGTCACCCCATTGAAGTTGAAATTTAAAAAGGTTAAGGTAAAGGGTAGGGGTTAAGGTGTAGGGTAGGGAAGTCCCAAGGATCGCAGATAGCACTAACCGTCAGCCAACCCTTATAGGACATCAAATATTGAATTACTACCACGGTTCTAGTACAGTACTTGTAGGTGTGTTGTTGTTAAACATGGTGGCATTTTGGGAAGTTTGGTTGATAGATTGTTTGGGATGCAGTGTTATTACATTAGCTTCAATACGTTTTCTCATTGGTTGGTATCATTGTGTGGTATTGGAAAATCCAGTGATTAAGCTTGGCCTTTGCTAAAAAGTCTGAGAAGATGCTTTGTTGTGTTCACCTTATACTGTAGTAGTATGTTCACCTTACACATTGTAAAGGCCTAAAGATCATGCATAAAATGTTGGTGAACTCTGTAAACCTATCAATCAAAATTGGTTTATGATGGTAGGAACTGTTAGTTAGGAATAGGCTATGTTCAAATTGTTACACACCACAGTGGATGGTGAGAATATAGGCCTACTTATGTATTTTCAGACTGGAATCATGGCATGTTGTCACCTGCTAACTCTATAGTGTAATATACAGTTAACTGCCAAAATAAAGGAAACACCAACATAAAGTGTCTTAATAGGGCGTTAGGACACCACAAGCCAGAACAGCTTCAATGTGCCTTGGAATAGATTCTACAAGTGTCTGGAACTCTATTGGAGGGATGCGACATTCCACAATAAATTCCATCATTTGGTGTTTTGTATATGGTGGTGGAAAAACGCTGTCTCAGGAGCCGCTCCAGAATCTCCCATAAGTGTTCTCTTGGGTGGAGATCTGGTGACTGAGACAGCCATGGCATATGGCAAGGATCATCAACTAGATTCAGCCGCGGGCCAATTTTTTTTTTCTTGAGCGGGGCCGGAACATAATTACAAATAATTTGTAGACTGCAAATTGACCTCAAGAAGCCCAAACAGATATACAATTTGACTAAAGCATAGTCATTTCAAACCTAGCTTACATTTGTATATGATCACATATAATTTATCACTCTATTATGCGTGGGAATACTTTGGAACAGATTTCCAAAATTAAAATCACTTGAAGCTGATTTGCTGGTGTTTTTAAAGTATTTTGTGTCCAACAATAAAAAAATTTAAACATGTTTTTTTTGCTCTGAAAACTTGGGGGGCCAAATAGAATCACCCGGGGTACAGATAAAATCACCCGTGGGCCAAATTCGGCCCGTGGGACGCCAGTTTGGGAACCCTGTCATATGGTTTACATTGTTTTCATGCTCATCAAACCATTCAGTGACCACTCATGCTCTGTGGATGGGGGCATTGTCACCCTATGGAGGCATAGCCATGGTAGCCAAAATAATGGCCTGCCCAGTATTTTTATACAAAACCTTAAGCATGATGGGATTTCAATTGCTTAACTAACTCAGGAACCACACCTGTGTGGAAGCACCTACTTTCAATATACTTTGCATCCCTCATTTACTCAAGTGTTTCCTTTTATTTTGGCAGTTACCTGTAGTTACTTCAGTCGCTACTTCAGGTGTGGTTATGCCTTTTGTGTGTTGCGTTTGTGCTGTCATGACCCAATATCTGAGTCATTGCCCCTTTCCTCTCCGAGACTGAAAATAGATGTTTGGATTTCTCACCCTGTATTTTAAGGTGTCAAGGTGTATTTCCCCACTTTATTTTAGTACTGGAAGTGAAAGAGGTGTTGTTGCCTGAATATCACAAGTTATCTTCTGGGAAGAACAAATATATCTTCTATGAACATCTCTTCCAATAACCTCAATCTATCTTCTTAGACGATATATTTGTAGAAGAGATATTTATTAGAAGAAAAGAAAGGAAACTGTCTGGAATAATAATAGGATGAGTCTGGTATGTGTGCTCTGGTGTGTATGTGCCTGAAGCCTATGTGTTCATAACGAGTGCATCTGTGGATATATGTGCATAACTCACTTGTAGATGACCTTTACAATATGTTAGGATTGCCGCCTCTGTGTGGCTGGAATAATGTGTGTGTGTGTGTGTGTGTGTGTGTGTGTGTGTGTGTGTGCGAGCCCGCGTACATGTACGTGCGTTTATGTGCTCAATATGCATGTTCGTTCGTGTGTGTGTGGATGGTCCTTTGCTATTCCTAGGCCCCAGTTAAGGAAAGGCTCCCCACTCAGTTGTGTGACGGGCTGGCATTAGAGGAACCTGAGGGTGGAGAGAATAGAGGCATGTAAAAAGACCCAGGCTGTCAGACAGTTGGACGTTCTCCACACTGAAATGATACAATGGCATTCCATCGCCCGTCCACACATACCTTGTGTCCGCAGAACACTGTGTGCTGGATAGGCTCTCCCTCTATCGTTCTATGGTGAGGCTGACTCCCTGTCATGGACTGATCTTTTTTATACAACCATGTGCTTGCTTTTCAGCACCCACACTATAGAATGGAAAGATGCACAGCCAGGTGCCATGGGTGTGGAAGTAATATGTCGCTATCTTGCATATGAGGTTCTTTCTATATCAGAGTGGCAGACGTTGGCAAGAAATGGAAAATGCAGTTATTTCAAAATCAACCTATAGCCGCTTCTCCTTACTCGATCTGAAATGATAGGATGAGTATAAACCACACAGTAAAAATTCCACCTACTGTAGCAATTCAAAGGGGTTTAGCTATTGCTATTGGTAATACAGTCCTTTCAGATCTACAGGAAGTGCGTAGGGATAAGTGCGTAGCCTGCACTTTCTTTATTTCAGTGAACCTTTACAACTGGTCGTTAAATCCCTGTTTACTGTATGCAGTCTTGTATAGAGAAGGTCTGTGAGCTGGGGCCTTCAGTCTGCAGCCCAGGAGCACAAGGCCCAGTCACTCAGTGCTCTAACAGGTGGGGAGGAACTTCCATCTGCCTTGGGCTGCTGCTCTATCGCTCCCTTCTAAAAATACTTCCCACCGGTGGACAATGCTGATTGTTTGGGTGGTCCATGACTGCTGTCTTTTTTTCCAGAGCCAGGTGTGACAGCGAGAGAGAGTGTGTGTTGTGTAGCCTAAATACTGTGTGTGCATTGCATGATAGAAAGGGAGGTTAGGGGCTAGGGATTGGATTGGGTTGTTAAATTGCTGATGACCAAGCTGCTGCTTGTGTCACTCACATGATGGCCTGGACTGTGCAACTTCAGCCCTGTACTCTGTCGTGACGTGACTTTAACATAATCTGAAGACCGTTATCTCTAATTAACTGACTATGTTTAATTGTTATCCGATTTAAATTAATCATGTAACAATTAACTCATTAGGATCTGGGGCACCACTAGAGCAGTTCTTTAAAGAGTTACCATCTCCCGAATTAAACTGTAAAAGGTCTTTACCTATCACATCTATAAACAGTCAATTTATTAATCATAACCTCGTATCATATCATCATTCTGAACAGTTGTAACCTCCTTGCATCTGCAAAAACCCGAGCCTTACTACACAAATTGGTTTAATTATTTATTTACTAGCTAATTAAATGGGAACACAGGATAAACATACACCGGTTATTGACTGGTGAAAACCGGTCCCTAGTGGAATGACAACAACATGGCTTCTTGTTAAAGAGATGGAGAGAGAGGGAGAGAGAGGGACAGAGACACTTAACCTTGATACATTTCAGAAACTACGCTCACCTACAGTACCCATATACTTTGCACACGAACCGCCGCCCGCTTTGAGTAAGAAATCATGAATGTATTTACGTGAAATGCCTTTGTTCGCCGGTAATCTCTCAGTGAACTGGACCGCCTTGGAAGGGGGGAGGGCCTTTTCACGGCATGCTTTTATGTCTCTTATTGTCCGAAATGGTTCCAACAGTCTTCTACTGTTGTCTTTCTTCGTAGTTGTTCGGTCTTCGATAACTTGTCATGTAGTCCTGAACAGAACTACATAATTGATTTTCCTTCCATTCGCTCTTAAAGTTGCTTCTTTGAAGATAAGCTAGCCAGCCGTATTGATGGTTCCCCAGTGGGGTGATGAGAGTAGTGTAATACGATGGTTTGAGCAGAGTTGCAGATGGTCCTACTTAAATTCACTTTCGAAGATACCTTACTTAGGACAGCTAATCAGCCGTACCAGTGATTATCCGAGAGGTGAGTTTATTTTCTTCACCTCATGTTGAGATTCAAAGTTCCAACCATTTTAAACGTGTAGCTGCCGCTTCACGTTTTTCTGGTCTGGTATGTTAATTTCTTTACCCATCATTTATACACTCTGCTCGAAAAGGGGCGGTTCCGGCCGGCTGACACTCTCTCTGACCTCACTTCAAGCGGTGACTACTAACTGTGCAAAGTTATGAAAAACAATTATCTCTTAACTTCTCAAATCACATCCCTCTCTTAACAAAAACACTTTCATCATTTTTCATATCACATGCTATGTTAAATATGTAGTGGGTATACTTTCCAAGTTACAGTATTTCCTTTATAAAAAAATTTATGACATCACAAAATAACAAACAAAATGACAGCTGGTTGTGATATGGTACTTTCTATTCTGTGTTGCCTGTTAGGACACCTTGGCTTGCAACAATTCATGTTATCAAGTGGTTTATTGGGATTCGGGAAAGTGATCTCATTCTTTTGGCATTTATTTGAGCTTCTTCAACTGCCCTCCCATATAGCCCCAGAAGATCAAGTTTTACAACTGGCTTTAATCTGATCTGTAATAATCCATTTGGGAAATTCTGTTGATACAGTTTACAGCTGTTATTAAAATGTGTCTCCTCTCCTCGCCTGGACAGTAGCCTAAGTATTTGTTACAATTAAGGGTTGGTTGTCCAAGACAGGAAGGCTCGGCTGACAGTTTTAGTCAACACTTCTTGGCTCTAGTACAGTGGTATTCAAACAGCGGGGACCACCAGAATTTATGGGGAACCCATTTTCTTTCTCACGACCCCACCCCAAATATGATGATGACCATCTTTAAAATCAGTACATTTAGATTTTTACATCAACAAATAACCTTAAATTCATTACATTTTCATCTCTTATCAAAATGAAAAGAAATGCATCTATTCAATAACATTTGATTTATAATTATCTTTCTCAAAAACATTTGTATACTGTCCCATACAATAATCTGTACTCTTAATTCTTTTGTCCCCCCCCCCAAAAAAAAAGAGTTGTTTTAACTTTGGCGACCCAACTGCAGTTTCCCCGCAACCCCACTAGTCGCGACCCCGACTTTGAATACTGTATGTTGCGGTAAAGTGGTCATTCCTTTCGGCCTTTGGTCTGGCTGTGAAATTGATATTGACAGATGAACACAAATCCCCTTGAGGTGATACGGGTGGTTGTGTTCTTTCTGTTTGAGTGTCAGCTCGAGACCGAGAGCAAATGGGGCCATGAGTCCGAACTTTCGAGTCATTTCCTCTCATACACTGGTCCTCATGTTGGGTATGTGACTCTGTCTGTGACAAGATGGATTTGACAAGAGCTGATTCATTCATTTCAATGATTAATGATGATCAGGAAATACAGTACATCATCCATCCATCCATCCATCCATCCATCACTAAACACTAATTATCATAAAATAGGCTAAATGTAACCTTGTGTGGAGGTGAAGTACAGCATGTTTTTCATGGGATTCCAATAGATATTACCTGACTGTTTTACCCTTGGACAGCTGAGTTGTCAACCTAGACCTTGTAGATTTGACATAAATCAATGTCATACACGACAGACTTACAGTATATACAGTGGGGAAAAAAAGTATTTAGTCAGCCACCAATTGTGCAAGTTCTCCCACTTAAAAAGATGAGAGAGGCCTGTAATTTTCATCATAGGTACACGTCAACTATGACAGACAAATTGAGGAAAAAAATTCCAGAAAATCACATTGTGGGATTTTTTATGAATTTATTTGCAAATTATGGTGGAAAATAAGTATTTGGTCACCTACAAACAAGCAAGATTTCTGGCTTTCACAGACCTATAACTTCTTCTTTAAGAGGCTCCTCTGTCCTCCACTCGTTACCTGTATTAATGGCACCTGTTTGAACTTGTTATCAGTATAAAATACACCTGTCCACAACCTCAAACAGTCACACTCCAAACTCCACTTATATTTTGGTAAAAACAACTCGTCGTGTTTGGAGGACAAAGAATGCTGAGTTGCATCCAAAGAACACCGTACCTACTGTGAAGCATGGGGGTGGAAACATCATGCTTTGGGGCTGTTTTTCTGCAAAGGGACCAGGACGACTGATCCGTGTAAAGGAAAGAATGAATGGGGCCATGTATCGTGAGATTTTGAGTGAAAACCTTCCATCAGCAAGGGCATTGAAGATGAAACGTGGCTGGGTCTTTCAGCATGACAATGATCCCAAACACACCGCCCGGGCAAGAAGGAGTGGCCGTAAGAAGCATTTCAAGGTCCTGGAGTGGCCTAGCCAGTCTCCAGATCTCAACCCCATAGAAAATCTTTGGAGGGAGTTGAAAGTCCGTGTTGCCCAGCGACATCCCCAAAACATCACTGCTCTAGAGGAGATCTGCATGGAGGAATGGGCCAAAATACCAGCAACAGTGTGAAAACCTTGTGAAGACTTACAGAAAACGTTTGACCTGTGTCATTGCCAACAAAGGGTATATAACAAAGTATTAAGAAACTTTTGTTATTGACCAAATACTTATTTTCCACCATAATTTGCAAATACATTCATTAAAAATCCTACAATGTGATTTTCTGGATTTTTTTCTCATTTTGTCTGTCATAGTTGACGTGTACCTATGATGAAAATTACAGGCCTCTCTCATCTTTTTAAGTGGGAGAACTTGCACAATTGGTGGCTGACTAAATACTTTCCCCCCCACTGTACTGTACCTGTATTAGAACCAGCAGGCAAGACACACCCTCGAAACTCATCTGGTGTATCTTAGATACATTTCAACCTTTTCCCCTTGCCCCCTGGATTTAACAAGGTCTGCATAATGCAGTTTTTACCCTTTCAATTTACTGTGTGGTCTGAATTCACCTGACCGAATCCATACAGAAATAAGGGGCTTTAGGTATAGTTTTATGGGCTGTATCTTCCTCCTCAGTTAAATTCACGCTTCCTATCAAACCCTCTGACTCTAAACCACATGTAACCAATGCAACTCAAAACAGGGGTGAAAGTAGATTTAATTTCTTGCAGGTATGGGACACCCAAGTGCGCGCACGCATTCTTTTTTATACGACAAAAATTACAGTGTAGCCTACTCTGGTGACACTGACAAACAGATCAATAAAAACGATGTTGTCTGATCCATATAATCGGCCTACGAAAAGAGGAGACACAAATACAATATGACGTCCATCTAAGCTGGAGGAGGAAATTATTGCCCAAAAACAAGCAAAAGTGGCACTGACCCAATGATAAAGACAGTGAATATGCACACTCACCGGGGATTTGGCCGATGTTCTCCACTGGTGCCAATAAGATAGGCTACTGTTCGCTCAATTAGTTAAGAATTTTGATAACTTAAAGACAGATAGGAGTCTTTTCATTGTCATCTCTTTACAGCAATAGCCATTTTCTTTCCAAACAGTTTTTCCGCGATTGTATTTTTAAATATTGCGATATGCCTGGCTGGGTCTCTGCTTTTCACTCACAGTTGCAACTCAACAATAATCTATTTGGTAATAGCAGCGCACGCTGCCCAAATTGCGGGCCCTTCCGACTGTAGGCTATGCGATTTTAAACAATCCACAGCTTTTTCTTTTTAAGAAGCTAATGAATCCTCTGTGGCCAAATCATGCTTTTTGGTGTAGTAGCCTATTTTGAATGATTTAATTTATTTCTGTATAGACAGGAGTAAGCTGATTAGGCTAGGCCTATATATTTTTGGCAATTTCATTCAATTTAAAGCTTAGCTTCCCCTAGCCTTATGGACATGCCCCCTATGCCTTTTAATGTGGCAGAAACACAACTAGTCATGATGTTTTCATCTGATTGTCAAACAATCACTTAAAGGCGACCTGTAGGCTACCCGCGCACATTTGTTCACTCACAAAATAATTTCAGCATCCAAACCCCAACAGTGCACTGTGCACCTGCAATTTGATGAATGGAAAGAGACATCAGTTACAAAACACCTACGTGTATTTCAATGACATTCTGCGATTGTCATTGGGCCTACACTTGTAGCCTGAATTGATGCATCCACTGTTGTCCATGCGTGCCTCGGTGTCGGCCACTCATCACCTCAAACCACAATGCAATTTGGAGCATATACCACCCGGTTTCCAGTCAATTCGCTAATTTCTCATGCGGCTGACCTGCAGAAATGTTAAATAATGGTGTAATAGTCTATAGTTTTTTGGGCATGTTGTATGAATTGTGATAGGCTCACGGTTTACCTGTACGGTGTACCCCCACTATTTATTTTGCCGTACCGGACCACCCTACTTTCAACCCTGACTCAAAACCACATGTAACTCTCAGCAAGGGCCTATGTCCAGTCTATCTCACTACCATAGTACATGATGCCATGCTGTAGGAGATCTTGGTGTCCACTCGGCCTGATGCCAGCCCCTTAACAGCCCCACCCTCCATCCCCCTTTGAGTTACAGTAGCAGACTGAAGATTGAGGTCCTGAGCAGTCAGTAGGCTGCCGACTCACAGTCTGATAAAGTGTCTCTTATGTTAGCCCTGGTCTTACAGGCCTCTGCATTCCACCCTCCTCCAGGCCTGTGGTATGAGAGCCAACGGCTGGCGCTGCTGACAGGCAAGGCTGTTTTTAGCAGGCCGCTGAAGGTCAGTGCTGCTGGGGCAAATTGTGAGAGCTATAGATACCAGCAGTGCCCACCCCCCTCTACTTCTCCCTCTCTACTTCCATGGACCCACTGCAGGTGTCCGGGGACCGGGTTAGGATTTAGTGCCTGGGGTTCCCTGTAACTCACCTTATTTTAGCTGCCCATTGGTATCAGCAGTGGGTAATGTCTCCTGAAGCCTATGATGTTTTTATTCTCATGGTGTTTTATTGATGTTACTGAGAGTTGACCTGTACTGTTCACCTTTGAATGAGCAGTCAGGCATTCCCAGGGCAGACTCTAGGACTGCTGGGGGGGTTATTTTTGTGTTTGTAACCAGAAACTACCATAAAACGTCCATTAAACTTTGAGTCTGAAATAGTCGCCTGTCCCTTTTTAATAGCCGGGCAACAGTGCCGGGTCTAAATGAATTGTTTACGAGGTTTCATGTTTGATTTGTTACATTAAATAATTCAGTAATGAATCAAATAAATTATGTCAATCATACGTTTTTATCACCAGTAAGAAACTGCTAGCCATTCGCTGCTAACAGCTGAGAACTGCTAGCTAACTGGCAAACACAAAGACAGTCAACAACTTCGGGAGTCCAGACCCCTAGATCGGTAGATTTCCCTCTAGTGGCAAAAGTAAGAACTGCCGAAAATGCACAGTTAAAGAAGAGAATAATAAATCTGTCAAGGCATACTAAGACAAAATAAACATGACACAGAGTGTAAATTAAGAAATTGATTAAAATGCTGGAAGTGAATGCTAGAATTAAACAATTAATTATGCAAATGAGCAAAAGTTGCTTTAAGGAAATAGATGCCTGGCTCAAATAGAAGCCTGTCTCTAATAAGCACCTGTTGTGTTCAGGGATTTAAGCAAATAAACGCCCGGGCTATTAATTGAAGTTTTACGGTAACCCATGGGGTTTCTTCAAGCCTCGAGTCTTCAAGTATGTGGCTTGTGAAATTACACATATTGTGGACAAAATAAACACTTCCTCTGTGTAAATTCGGTGTAGACCCTATTTTCCCCTGAACTGAAGACCGTTCTAGCAAGAGACCTCCTGGATGTTTGTAGTTAGACACCTAAATAAATTATACTTGAAACAGTAGATGCATTTTAAAAAGTGCTTCCCAAACCTGTTGTTAATGTACGTAGAAGTATTGGGTGTACTGTCGAAACTTCAGAATGATCTTGTGAAAGAGCAGTTTGAATGGAAAAAGTGTTGAATAAATGTGTTGGGAAAATATGGATGAATCAAATCTGAAGTTCTGTATGATCTTAATTTGAGCCAGTTTGCTACAGCAGGAAAATAATCCTGCAGCAACAGGAAATGTGAATTATTATGTGGATTATAATTAATGGACATTTTTGTAGAGGTTGATACATTTTTCATGAGGGAAAATCAAGTCTGAAATTTCTAAGTAGAAATTACTAACTTCAGAAGCCTTTTTAAACCTAAAAAACACTACAAGTTTTAAATGTACTGCATTGCAGGAAAGTTCTCCTGCAACAGGGTGATCAAATTAAGATCCTACACACTGTAAACAGTGTCATGATAGTGGACAAACCCATGATGAACAAAATCTTGTCCGTAGCAGGCCAGTGAGGCTGTGATACAAGAGTGTTGGGCCTCCTTTCAGTATACAGTATATATTACTCTTGGCTGGCAATCACTCTTTCTTTAGTTAGCTACTGTATTTCTGACTCTCTCTTTCTGCTGCTGCTCTTCTCTCTATTTCTGACTTTCTCTCTCTCTCTTTCACTCTTTCACTCTTTCTTTCTTTCTTTCTTTCTTTCTTTCTTTCTTTCTTTCTTTCTTTCTTTCTTTCTTTCTTTCTTTCTTTCTTTCTTTCTTTCTTTCTTTCTTTCTTTCTTTCTTTCTTTCTTTCTTTCTTTCTTTCTTTCTTTCTTTCTTTCTTTCTTTCTTTCTTTCTTTCTTTCTTTCTTTCTTTCTTTCTTTCTTTCTTTCTTTCTTTCTTTCTTTCTTTCTTTCTTTCTTTCTTTCTTTCTTTCTTTCTTTCTTTCTTTCTTTCTTTCTTTCTTTCTTTCTCTCTTTCTTTCTTTCTTTCTTTCTTTCTTTCTTTCTTTCTTTCTTTCTTTCTTTCTTTCTTTCTTTTTCTTTCTTTCTTTCTTTCTTTCTTTCTTTCTTTCTTTCTTTCTCTCTTTCTTTCTTTCTTTCTTTCTTTCTTTCTTTCTTTCTTTCTTTCTTTCTTTCTTTCTTTCTTTCTTTCTTTCTTTCTTTCTTTCTTTCTTTCTTTCTTTCTTTCTTTCTTTCTTTCTTTCTTTCTTTCTTTCTTTCTTTCTTTCTTTCTTTCTTTCTTTCTTTCTTTCTTTCTTTCTTTCTTTCTTTCTTTCTTTCTTTCTTTCTTTCTTTTTCTGTGCCCCACTTTTCCCTGTGGTTTTTGCCTGGCCCATAGAATGGGCCCTTTGTGTGTTGTGAGTGCACAGGAGACTTGAGCTGGCATATCAGCCAGCCATTCACACATACATCAATAGACCAGAGTCAGGGTGGAGGATTAATACAGGTTTTGTGAGCCAGTTGGTAATCCACTCCTCACCCTCAAAGCCCTTTGTTTTTCCTGGTGCCCCTCCATTTCCTCTTCCTATTTGCTTTGTGGGTCCAGTGAAAAACAAATTTTTCAATGAACTTGGATTTTGTAGCTAGACTGGGCTTATTTAGACAGCAGGGGGAAATTCTACTCATTATTGATGGAGAGAGTGTCCTATTTTAGTCAACACTGAAGTAAATAAAAAAAGCAGAGCAACACCTGTTTCATGTTTTTATCCACTGACTCCAGTAGCAACCTCAGGTGAACCTCTAGCCAGGGAGAGAGCCTAATCTACAGCTAAGGTCTGAGGCGAGAGGTCAAAGGTGGCCCTGGGCCTTCCTGTGAAGCCAGGCGGCTGGTCTGAGTCATCACCCACGCAGCTGGCCCCAATGGCAGCGGCAGTGACATCATTGTCACGGCAACCTTTGCTTATACTGTACGTCAAGAGACTCTGCAACAGCCCCGTCTGCCAATTAGAGCTGACATTTGTGGAGGAAGGGCCATCGCCAATGCCCCGCCAGCGAGAGAGAGAATGGGGTGGGAGAGAGGGAGAGCGAGAGACTCAGTGCAGCTGTCTTTTACAGAAGAGCTGGCCAACACAGGCCACACCCCCGACCCCTAAAGCACAAAATATCAACACTTCAATTTTATTTATGTTTTATATAAAGTATTTTGTTACTTTGCCTTACTCCAATTTGGTTTATTTCGGACTTTTTTGATTTTAACTCGCCATGAAAGTAATTGAAAACAAATGTTTTTTTCCACAAACAACCTGCTTTATAGCCTGTGTTTTCTTGATGAATAGCCAGGGCTTACCTAATCTAACCCCAGTCTCAAGGGGTACCCACAGAAAGTTCATGAGTGGTGGTGGTAGAACTAGAGTAGTCTCATTAACAGTGTGGGCGGAGAGCCCAGCTATAGGACCATGCCAGGCCCTGTCTCCAGTGGGAGATCTTGCACCCATCCAATGACTCAGACAGCCGGGTCACAATGGACCAAAATAAGTGGCAGGGAGGGTGTCAGTTTGCTTTGATCCTGCCCATCTCTCCCTCTCTCCCTCTCTTTCTCTCTGTGTCTGTCTCTCCCTCTGTGTGTGTGTGTGTGTGTGTGTGTGTGTGTGTGTGTGTGTGTGTGTGTGTGTGTGTGTGTGTGTGTGTGTGTGTGTGTGTGTGTGTGTGTGTGTGTGTGTGTGTGTGTGTGTGTGTGTGTGTGTGTGTGTGTGTGTGTGTGTGTGTGTGTGTGTGTGTGTGTGTAAGTAAGACCCTGCTGCCGCATTGCACCAAAGTTGTCGGAGTTAATCCCTCAGAGTAATGATTAATGTCCACACAGTCACTGAATACTGTTTGATTTATCACTAAATATTTTGAGGGGCTTGATCAGAAAAACACTTTGAAAGGAGACCATTGTAATTAAAAGTGCACTAAAACACTGAGGCGTTTTAGTCTCCGTTTCTAATGATTATTTTAAATCATGGCCTTCATATAGCAAAGTGTAAATGATATTAATAAGCCCCTGACAATTATCCTGGACCCTGTCATTAGCGATGACTGTCATCATTATTTCCCCTCAATATTAATGTGACAAGCCACATGGACACAACATCTAGGAGCTCAAGTCAGTTTTACCAATGGAGTTTGACTCCGTGTGAGGCAATAATGTGACATGAATGGCTATTGAAGGCCTTTGAAGGGCCTTAGAATGTGGTTGTATCAGTGAGACATCTGTCAAACATACTGTACACCAGTTCTTTGTCAATGACATGATTGAGCTGAACGGGCAATCTGCAGTTCGAAAAACAACAAAGTGTTCACCCTGCCACTTGTTTTGGTAAACAGCTGAGGGATTGGGTTGGAGAAATGTAACCTCTCTCAAATTCATAGACAGAGCTATGGATGCAAGGACTGACCATCCATGAGATCAATTAAAATTATATTTTAAAACCAGCGTTTGTTTTTACAATTACATTGTTTACAAACAATGGAGTAAAACAAGCTTATATTTGGGGTTCTGATGGGGTACGGCAGTTGAACTAAGCCCATGAGGCATTTCTAAGTTATTTATTCAAGAATCAATGGCTATACACTGAGTATATCAAACATTAGGAACATCTTCCTAATATTGAGTTGCACCCGCCCTTTTGCCCTCAGGACAGCCTCAATTTGCACAGATTCTACATTGTGTTGAAAGCGTTCCACAGGGATGCTGGCCCATGTTGATGCCAATGCTTCCCACAGTTGCTTCCCACAAGTTGGCTGGCTGTCCTTTGGGTGGTGGACCATTCTTGATACACATGGGAAAGTGTTGAGCGTGAAAAACCCAGCAGCGTTGCAGTTCTTGACACAAACCGGTGCGCCTGGCACCTACTACCATACCCCGTTCAAAGGCACTTAAATCTTTTGTCTTGCCCTTTCACCCTCTGAATGGCACACATACACAATCAATGTCTCAATTTTCTCAAGGCTTAAAAATCTGTCTTTAACCTGCCTCCTCCCCTTCATCTACACTGATTTAAGTGGATTTAACAAGTGACATCAATAACAGATCATAGCTTTCACCTGGATTCACCTGGTCAGTCTATGTCATGGAAAGAGCAGGTGTTCTTAATGTTTTGTATACTCAGTGTATATCATTAATTTAACAGTCCATAAATGTTTGTAGCAATCACAGATGCTAAACCCTTTAATGCTAAAGTTGACTTTGCTTTTGAAATCTTCAGTGTCTTGCACTTCTCTGTGAAGTCAGTTCCCATTCATCTCATTCTAATGATCACTTAGGCCTAAATGAATTAAGTGTGTCTCTATCTACAGCCGACTCACTCTCTTCACTTACGGTATGTGTTAACTGAAGATGATGTGGGCGATGAAACTACGGAAAGCCGTTCATTTTCAATGGAAGAGAAGCGAAGTGGGCAGGGGACTGTGGGACGATGCAAGCATGGGCGAGGGAGTGTGAACAGGGCGGGACCTAAATTGGGGAAAGCAGAACTTTATGCAAATACTCAGTGATATCGTGGCGCAGTTGACCAATCGAAGCTCACTATAGCTTCCAGCCCCTACTGGATTGGCTGTTGATACCTAGCACTACAGATGTATGATCTTAATTTGATCACCCTGCTGCAGGAGACATTTTCAAGGTGTAGTGTATTTGAGGTTTAAAAAGGCTTCTGAAGTTTGTAAGTTCCACTTTGAAATTTAAGACTTTATTTTCCCTTACGAGAAATGTATCAACCCCATTAATAATAATCCACATAATAATTTGCATTTCCTGTTGCTGCAGGATTATTTTCCTCCTGTAGCAAACTGGCTCAAATTAAGATCCTACATATGTACCTAGTACCAAAGATTTTCCATTATATTGATAAGATAGTCGAGTGATCTCTCTAACAATGGAAATACATGTCCTCAAAGATGGAAGGTAGGCGGGAGGAGGCGAGATCAGGGGGGACCATTATAGCCAATGAGAGGGCAGATACAGATGTAGGATCTTAATTTGCAAATTGTGGTGTATTCAAAGTAAAAAGGCTTCTAAAGTTTGTAATTTCCACATTAAAATATCAGACTTGATTTGCCCGAAGGAACATTTTATCAACCCCAACAAAAATGGCTATTAATTATAATCCACATAATAATTCACATTTCCTGTTGCTGCAGGATTATTTTCCTGCCGTGAGAAGCAGGGTCAAATTAAGATCCTATAGCTTAACCTCTCTGCTAGCACCCATATAAGGGCGAAGCTAGCGTGGCTATCCGAATTATCGCAGATATTGAAAATCCCCCATTAGACTACTATGATTAAAGTGCATGTGGACCCTATTGTTGATGTCATGACGTGGCGTATGCTATCTTTACTTTATGAAAGCTCTCTCTCGTTTCTCTCTCTCTTTCTCTCTCTCTCGCTCTCTCTCTCTCTCTCTCATTTTTCTCTCCCTGAATCGCAGAAATGATTATGAGGAAAAATTTAAAGTGAGTAAGTAAGAAATGCCAGGCAGTTTGAACAGGAAACAGCCTATTACTATGTACTACTCCTGGGAGTAAAAGACTGCAATGATGTAAGGGTTTTTAGCAGGGGGGATATTTTGGGCGACGGTGGTTTGATAAATGAGGGCAGGTGGTTTCAAAATTGAAGGGTTGAAAAGGTCTGAGGGGAGGCAAAAAGAAAACCCTGACTCTCTCAGTTAGCTAATGAGTGTCCTGGAAGCTTGGACGCCTCCCCATCATTCCTCCCGTAGTTTCATCATTATTGATATTACATATAGTTTCTATTGTACTAATGATCGTGAGTAAATTAGATTTTTCCTGATTAGCCTGGGTTTATCAGAGGCATGAATTGCCTCTCGCAAATTGGTGACTACTGATGAACGGATTGTCCAAATTCAGTCTTCTACACCCGCAACATACTGTACTATAACTGAGAAAATGTCATAATGACAGATTGTTCCTGGTGGTAGGTTATATAGTCAGCTGTCAAGGATTAGACATGGAGGCCTGCACACTTGTGTCATCCTACTGTGTCCACTGTCCAGGTGTAATAAAACAGGTAGCCTGGCTGGGTGGCTTTGGCTAGGTCTGACTGTGGCCTGATTGGGATGGCTTTACACCTCTGAGAGACTTAAGCCAAGGTCTGCGTGATGACAGCTCACTAATAACACCATTGATTCCCATCCATTCCCAATTCATTGATTGCTTCAGAGATTTACCTCTCTGCTTTAAGTGATTAAGTGATTGACTGACTGGGAACATCATGATTTAGGTTGACCTCTATGCTGACTGTCCATTGACGAAGAACGTTATGGGTGCGTTCGTAAATTCACCCTGTCAATCTACTCCAATTTCAGAGCACTCTGGTTTAAGAGTGCAGAATAACTGATGAATTTATGAACGACCTAGTACCGGTTGCTATGACAGGTGTCAGTTAACATCAGCAAAGAAACTGAATTACACTGAACAAAAAAATTATCTCAAATTTTGTGCACAAGTTTGTTTACATCCCTGTTAGGGAGCATTTCTCCTTTGCCAAGATAATCCATCCACCTGACAGGTGTGGCATGTCAAGAAGCTGATTAAACACTCTAAAATGTGCAGTTTTGTCACACAACACAATGCCACAGATGTCTCAAGTTTTGAGGGAGCGTGCAATTGGCATGCTGACTGCAGGAATGTCCACCAGAGCTGTTGCCAGAGAATTTAATTCTCTACCATAAGTGTCGTAACCGACTTCAGTGGGCAAATGCTCACCTTCGATGGCCACTGGCACACTGGAGAAGTGTGCTCTTCACAGATTAATCCCGGTTTCAACTGTACCGGGCAGATGGCAGACAGCGTGTGTGGGCGAGCGGTTTGCTGATGTCAACATTGTGAACAGAGTGCCCCATGGTGGGGTTATGGTATGGGCAGGCATAAGCTACGGACTACGAACACAATTGCATTTTATCTATGCCTTTTTTGAATGCACAGAGATACCATGACGAGATTCTGAGGCCCATTGTCGTGCCATTCGTACACCGCCATCACCTCATGTTTTAGCATGATAATACACAGCTCCATGTCGCAAGGATCTGTACACAATTCCTAGAAGCTGAAAATGTCCCAGTTCTTCCATGGTCTGCATACTCACCAGACATGTCACCCATTGAGCACGTTTGGAATGCTCTGGATCGACGTGTACAACAGTGTGTTCCAGTTCCCGCCAATATCCAGCAACTTTGCACAGCCATTGAAGAGGAGTGGGACAACATTCCACAGGCCACAATCAACAGCCTGATCAACTCTATGCGAAGGAGTTGTGTCGTGCTGCATGAGGCAAATGGTGGTCACAGCAGATACTGACTGGTTTTCTGATCCACGGCCCTACCTTTTCTTTTTTTAAGGTATCTGTGACCAACAGATGCATATTTGTATTCTCAGTCGTGAAATCCATAGATTACGGCCTAATTTATTTGTTTCAATTGACTGATTTTCTTATATGAACTGTACAATCTTTGAAATTGTTGCATATTGCGTTTATATTTTGTTCATTGTAAATTGTTGCCAGTAACACAGTTACAGTCATTAAAATTGAAAACAGCCTAACCAGCTCTGCTAGGTGAGTAAAATGTTCAGAGTGAGGTGTTCTCTCATTTGTGCCTGGAAGTAGCTAGCAAGCTAGACAAATTTAGCCAGTTAGCTTGGGTGCTTGACTGTCATTGTGAGGTCAGAATGCTCGGATCAACCCTACTCCTCGGTCAGAGTGTCCAGTGTGCGCTCTGAATGCTCCAAGAGCATTTTGCTCTTAATTTACGAACGGACAATCTGACAACGCTCTGAGCGCACTTTGACAAACTGGGGGCAATTTATGAACGCACCCTGTGATTGAGGTTGACCTCTATGCTGAGTGTCCATGGTTGAAGGGCATTATGATTGAGGTTGACCTATGTGTGTGTGTGTGTGCTGACCATCCGCAGATCACCCCTGGGAGCAAGGCACAGCAGGGCAACCTGATCCAGGGTGACATCATCGTGGCCATCGATGGGGTCAGCACTGAGGGCATGACCCACCTGGAGGCCCAGAACAAGATCAAGTGTGCCAGCTTTAACCTGGCCCTCACCATGCAGAAGTATGTACCACACACGCACACACAAGCGCACACATGCACACACATGCACGGATGCACGCACACACACACACACACACACACACATAGGTTAAAGAGTCTCTCTGTACCCCTCTGCTCCTTTTTGTGAGGGCCAACTCTTTAATAGTGGCCTAATTGAAGATCAGACAGATTAGGTGCCATTTTAAAAAGGCACAAGGGACAGTGACAGAGTGGGCTGCCTCTTATCCCTGTCTGGATGGACAGTCCTGGAGCCTATTTTAGAGGTAGAGATGTGCCTCTCTGTCATCTGAGGACTGAGGAGAGAGGGAATGGATGGAGGGAGGGAAAATAATTATGGTATTTTCACACCTGTTGTCCTGGCTAAAACTAGAAAACCAAAGATAGCTTTGGTATACTTTTATCACGGGACATACAGTACCAGTCAAAAGTTTGGAAACACTTACTCATTCAAGGGTTTTTCTTTATTTTTACTATTTTCTACATTGTAGAATAATAGTGAAGACATCAAAACTATGAAATAACACGGAATCATGTAGTAACCAAAAAAGTGTTAAACATATTTTAGAATCTTCAAAGTAGCCACCCTTTGCCTTGATGACAGCTTTGCACACTCTTGGCATTCTCTCAACCAGCTTCACCTGGAATACTTTTCCAACAGTCTTGAAGGAGTTCCCACATATGCTGAGCACTTGTTGGCTGCTTTTCCTGCACTCTGCCATCCGACTCATCCCAAACCATCTCAATTGGGTTGAGGTCGGGGGATTGTGGAGGCCAGGTCATCTGATGCAGCACTCTCCTTCTTGGTAAAATAGCCCTTACACAGCCTGGAGGTGTGTTGGGTCATTGTCCTGTTGAAAAACAAATGATAGTCCCACTATCGCTGCAGAATGCTGTGATAGCCATGCTGGTTAGTTGTGCCTTGAATTCGAAAGAAATCACAGACAGTGTCACCAGCAAAGCACCCCCACACCATAACACCTCCTCCTCCATGCTTTACGGTGGGAACAACACATGCGGAGATCAACCGTTCACCCACACCGCGTCTCACAAAGACAAGGCGGTTGGAACCAAAAATCTCAAATTTGGACTCTAGACCAAAGGACACATTTCCACCGGTCTAATGTCCATTGCTCGTGTTCCTTGGCCCAAGCAGGTCTCTTCTTCTTATTGGTGTCCTTTAGACATGGTTTCTTTGCAGCAATTCGACCATGAAGGCCTGATTCACACAGTCCCCTCTGAACAGTTGATGTTGAGATGTGTCTGTTACTTGATTTCTTTGAAGCATTTATTTGGGCTGCAATTTCTGAGGCTGGTAACTCTAATTAACTTATCCTCTGCAGCAGAGGTAACTCTGGGACTTCCATTCCTGTGGCGGTCCTCATGAGAGCCAGTTTCATCATAGTGCTTGATTGTTTTTGCGACTGCACTTGAAGAAACTTTCAAATTCCGTATTGACTGACCTTCATGTCTTAAAGTAATGATGGACTGTCGTTTCTTTTTGCTTATTTGAGCTGTTCTTGCCATAATATGGACTTCTTGCCATAATACCTCCCCCCTACCTTGTCACAACACAACTGATTGGCTCAAACGCATTAAGAAGGAAATAAATTCCACAAATTAACTTTTAAGAAGGCACACTTGTTAATTGAAATGCATTCCAGGTGACTACCTCATGAAGCTGGTTGAGAGAATACCAAGAGTGTGCAAAGCTGTCATCAAGGTAAAGGGTGGCTACTTTGAAGAATCTTAAATACAAAACATATTTTTATTTGTTTAACACTTTTTTGGTTACTACATGATTCCATATGTGTTATTTCATAGTTGTGATGTCTTCACTATTATTCTACAATGTAAAAAATTGTAAAAAATAAAGAAAAACCCTTGAATTAGTAGGTGTGTCCAAACTTTTGACTGGTATTGTACATAAATACGATGTCACCTTTCTTGCTCTGTTGACATGTTTTTTTCTCCATACAAATAACCAGAAGGGCACTCAGTGAATGTTTATCAATGTTACTATATGAAAAGCTAATAAGTGTAACAATATTGTAAGCAAGCAGCATCTGTCTCTGGACCATGTTTGAATTGATTAGTTTGGAACAAATATTTGTGTACAGACCCATATCTCATGGCCAAACCTAAGGCAAGACAAACCACAAACACTAATCTGTCTGCAAATTCTGTATGTTTACTCTGTCACACACAGACAGGAAAGTTAGAGCAGACGACAGATCTGGTTGTCCTTCACAGTATCCCATGTCGTCTTTTCATAAATGTTAATCTGCTTTGCTGCAAGGCGTGACTCCTGCTGAATCATCCCTCGCCATTGATCTACAGCAAACACGGTGGATGCCTTCAATTACTCAGTGGTGGAAAAAGTACTCAATTGTCAAGTAAAGATACCTTAATAGAAAATTACTCAAGTAAAAGTGAAAGTCACCAAGTAAAATACTACTTGAGTAAAAGTCTTAAAGTACCTGATATTAAACAGCCGTAAGGTAAATGTACTTAAGAATCAAAAGTAAAAGTATGAAACGTAAGAGCCGTAAATCCAAAAAGCAAAACAGCCAGACCTTTTATTTGGTTTGAGCTGTTCTGAAAGGTAACAGTCTTACGGATACAAGAAGAGCTCAGATAAAAAAAAAATATGTGGATTCTCAAATAGGCAACACTTAAAAATACATCTCTTACAGACAAAATATAATTATGCCTTAATAATGTAAACTAGCCTGTAAACGTAAGCACTTACAATCACAGTCACTTTGCTTTAGAAAAAACATCCTATAAAGAACACTATACATTTTTTTTTATGTTGATGAGCTTATCAAAGTACATGTACAGAACTTCACACAACCTCACTGTAGGAATATGAGGACATCATCACTGATAGAACTGTATTAGAAATCAGTGTGTCAGGTCATGCCTTTGAAACAAGGACACCTATAACTTGTGAATTTTAAACATAAATTAACAAAATGCATAAGGCATCTGTGTACTTGGGCTTGCTAGCGTTAAGCTGTCATTACTTGAAGTTGAAGAATTTATGGTTCATCTTCAGTAAAAGTTGGTTTTCAACGTTTCTGGAATCCAGCCTTGTGCTCCTTGGGCTGAAAACAAGTCCTGCAATGCTGAACAGCCTTTCACATGTAGCTGATGCAGGTAAATGTGATGGGTTATTTGAAGGAGTCAGGCGCAGGAGGGTAAATCACAGAAAAGTTTATTCCGGAATACAGAGATATGCAGGATAACGTCAAACAGTCCAGTGCGCTACTCTCTCCTCACATTAAACAATCACACACAAGGACAAGGGGGCAGGGGAACACTTATACACGTACTAATGAGGGGATATGAACCAGGTGTGTGTAATAGACAAAACAAATGGAATGATGAGATGTGATGCGGCAGTGGCTAGAAGGCTGGTGACAACGAACGCCGAAGCCTGCCCGAACAAGGAGAGGAGGCAGCTTCGGAGAAAGTCGTGACAGTACCCCCTTGACGCGCAGCTCCAGCAGCGCGCCGACACCGGCCTCGGGATGGCCAGGAGGACGCGGAGCAGGGCGAGCCGGATGGCGACGGTGGAAATCCTGCAACAGGGAGGGATCGAGGATATCCCTCACCGGGACCCAGCACCGTTCCTCCGGACCGTACCCCTCCCACTCCACGAGGTACTGAAGGCTCCCCACCCGACTCCTCGAATCCAGGATGGAACGGACGGAGTACGCCGGGGCCCCCTCGATGTCCAGAGGAGGCGGAGGGACCTCCCGCACCTCAGACTCCTGGAGCGGACCAGCCACCACCATCCTGAGGAGAGATACATGAAACGAGGGGTTCATACGATAATCATGGGGAAGTAATAACCTATAAGTAACCTTGTTGATCCTCCTCAGGACTTTGAACGGCCCCACAAACCGCGTGCTCAGCTTCCGGCAGGGCAGGCGGAGGGGTAGATTCCGGGTCGAGAGCCAGACCCGATCACCCGGTACGAAGACCGGGGCCTCACTGCGGTGGCGGTCAGTGTTGGCCTTCTGATGATGCACGGCGCGTTGGAGGTGGCCGTGAGCAGCGTTCCACGTCTCCTCCGTGCGCTGAAACCAGTCATCCACCGCAGGAGCCTCGGTCTGGCTCTGGTGCCACGGTGCCAGAACCGGTTGGTAACCTAAAACACATTGGAATGGCATTAGGTTAGTGGAGGAGTGACGGAGAGAGTTCTGAGAATATTCGGCCCATGGCAAGAACACCGACCACTCCCCCGGCTGGCCCTGGCAGTAGGACCGCAGGAACCTACCCATATCCTGATTTACCTGTTCCACCTGCCCATTAGACTCTGGGTGGAAACCAGAGGTCAGACTGACCGAGACCCCCAGACGTTCCATGAACGCCTTCCAGACCTTGGATATGAACTGGGGGATCCCGGTCAGACACTATGTCCTCTGCTACCCCGTAGTGCTGGAAGACGTGTGTAAACAGGGCCTCCGCAGTCTGCAGGGCCGTGGGGAGACCGAGCAAGGAGGCGGCAGACCTTGGAAAAGCGGTCCACAACGACCAGGATGGTGGTGTTACCTTGAGAGAGGGGAAGATCAGTCAGGAAATCAATACTTAGGTGAGACCACGGCCGTTGTGGAGCTAATAAAGGCTGTAACTTACCCGCTGGGAGGTGCCTAGGTGCCTTACTCTGGGCGCACACTGAGCAGGAGGAGACATACACCCTCACGTCCTTAGCAAAGGTAGGCCACCAGTACTTTCCGGTCAGGCAGCGCACTGTACGACCGATACCTGGGTGACCAGAGGAGGGTGACGTATGTGCCCTGTAGATCAGACGGTCATGGACAAGAGCAGGCACGTACTGCAGCCAAGCTGGGCACTGAGGTGGAGATGGTTCTGTGCGTAATGCCTGCTTTATATCCGCGTCTATCGACCATACTACCGGAGCTACAATGCAGGATGCCGGGAGTATGGGGGTGTTGTCTCTGGGCCTCTCCTCTGTGTCGTACAGCCGTGACAGTGCGTCTGCCTTCACGTTCTTTGTACCCAGGATGTATGATAGAGTGAAATCAAACTGGGTGAAGAATAGGGCCGACCTGGCCTGGCGAGGGTTCAGCCTCCTCGCTGCCCGGATGTACTCCATGTTACGGTGGTCCGTCCAGACGAGGAAAGGGTGTTTCGCTCTTCGAGCCAGTGCCTCCACACGGTCAGGGCTCGGACAACAGCCAACAGCTCCCGATCACCAATGTCGTAGTTCTGCTCCGCCGGGCTGAGCTTCTTGGAGAAGAAGGCACAGGGGCGGAGCTTGAGTGGCGTGCCCAAGCGTTGAGATAGGACAGCGCCTATCCATACCTTGGACGCATCCACCTCCACTAGGAACGGTAGTGATGGATCGGGGTGGGCCAGTCCCGGGGCTGAGGTGAACAGACCCCTTAGGTTGCTGAAGGCCCTGTCAGCCTCAGCAGACCAGCAGAGCCGGGACGGCCCACCCTTCAACAGAGATGTGATGGGAGCTGCGACCTTGCCAAAGCCCCGGATAAACCTCTGATAGTAGTTGGCAAAGCCAATAAAGCGCTGCAACTCCTTTACCGTGGTTGGAGTCGGCCAATTACGCACGGCTGAAATGCGATCTCCCTCCATCTACACACCTGAGGTGCTAATGCGGTATCCGAGGAAGGAGACAGACTGTTGGAAAAACAGACACTTTTCTGCCTTGGCATAAAGGTCATTTTCCAACAGTCAGGCCAGCACTTTGCGAACCAGGGACACATGCTTGGCGCACGTAGCGGAATACACCAGAATGTCATCGATGTAGACCACTACACCGCAACCAAGCATGTCCCGAACCTTGTTCACAAAGTACTGGAAGACGGATGGAGCATTCATCAAACCGTAAGGCATCACCAGGTATTCATAATGCCCCGTGGTTGTGCTGAATGCTGTCTTCCACTCATCCCCCTCTCGGACACGTACCAGGTTGTACGCACTCCGGAGATCTAATTTTGTAACGAAGCGCGTCCCATGCATTGACTCGATCACCGAAGGAATGAGGGGGCTTTCTGTAATGTAACAAAATCAGATTGCAGCTCTAACATAACTTGGTCAACAGTTGGGGCAATGGCATACATAACGGTATCGTCTACATACAGATTAATATTACAGGATTTAATAGATAGACAAATATTATTGATATAAATAGTAAAGAGAAGAGGTCTCAAACTGACCCCTGCGGAACACCTTTTGTAATATTGAGGAAATTAGACTTGACACCATCAGAAAGCACACATTGTGTCCTGTCTGTCAGATAGTTCTTAAACCATTTGCAACACTCCTGATTCAAGCCAATTTCAGACAGTCTTTGAATGAGTAGGGAATGGTCAATGGCGTCAACGGCCATTGAAAGGGCTATAAATAAGGCAACACAATGATTTTTATGATCTAGGCAATTTAACACAACATCTAAAACAAGCATAGTGGCTGAAACAGTGCAATGTCCAGATATAAAACCAGACTTGTGTACATTTAGAATAGAGTGAGTTAAAAAAGTTATTAGCTGGAAGTTGGTCAGGGATTCTAATATCTTGGTTAGGCAAGATAACTTGGAGATTGTGGGGTTGTTATCGAAGTCAGAAGGATCTCTACCCTTATGTAGGGGGAGGACATGTGCTGCTTTCCAGATCTTAGGGATAACATCAGTAGCAATTGTCAAGTAAAAAATACAGGTTAAAGATTCAACAATGAGTGGGACAGAGAGCTGTAGTAAGAAGGGGTCAAGTGAATCCGCCCCTGTGGATTTTTTTGACATTGATCTTTAGCAAGGCACTAAATACATCCTAGACAGAAAATGGTTGAAGTGAAAATAAAGAATATTGTGTGACTGGGAGTACATAATTCTCTACAATCTGTTTCGAGTTACATAAACTCCCTCTAGAGAAATGTTAGGAATTCTCAGAAACTATTCTTTCAAAAATGAGGCTAGCTGAGGTTATTAAACTCACCACAAATGTCCATTGTGTCTATTATGGGACCAGAGGCTGTTATAACCTGCAGAGGCAATGAGGGGGTGGAGTTTTGCTTCAACGATTTGACCACTTTCCAGAAGTTAAATGGATTACCACCACTCTCAGATACACTATTCAAGAAGTATGTGGATTTTGCTTTTCTAACCAGTGATGGACATTTATTTCGCTAATGTCTGAAGGACTGCCAATCAGGCACAGAATCAGTCAGTCTAACTTAGCCCAGGCTATATTTATTTCCCATCATTTCTCAGACAATTCATGCGTGAACCAAGGATTAGATCTGTCCTTTACCCTTAGTTTTTTATACAGAGCATGCTTAACTGCAACAGAATTGAACAGATAAGTAAAACAATTAAGGGCCTGATCCGAGTCAGCGATAGATGGCAAAGCCCCCAGTCACACAACTCCAAATCAGACAAGAAATGTTTGCTAATTAAAATTCCTAAAATGTACCTTTGTAATAATGCATGGGGGAGATTTAGGTAGCTTAACATATTTTATGCAGGCAACTGGGCAATGGTCACTGAGCTCATTAGCAAAGATTCCATTTGCTGCTGTATACTTCGTTAGAATGATATCTAAAATAGTAGATTTTTCAGGGTGTTGGTTTAGTAATCAGCTGAGTGAGATTTAACTCAGTACTAATATCTTTCATCATATCAGATACCAGGTTAAATTCCCACTAGCGTTAGCTGGGTGTTATTACCAAGGCCCACATAAAGGACTAGACATTCAAATTGCTAAGGGAGAGAGGTGGAAATAGACACAGAAGCATTTAAGTTGTTCTTTACGAATATAGATCTATATACAGTGCATTCGGAAAGTATTACAGTACCAGTAAAAAGTTTGGACACACCTACTCATTCAAGGGTTTTTCTTTATTTTTACTATTTTCTACATTGTAGAATAATAGTGAAGACATCAAAACTATGAAATAATACATGGGAACTACAGTGTCTTGCTCTACACTGTAGTACTCCTGCTTTCGTTGGTGGGATGTGTCAATGCGGGAAAGCGGTCCATGGTAGTATCCACAGAATCTACCGCAGAGGTACCCAGTCTCGTGGAACACCCGGGATTGTGGCTTCAAAAGCAGCATTCAGTGCCTCCCAAGTGGCGCAGTGGTCTAAGGCACTGCATCGCAGTGCTAGCTGTGCGACTAGAGATCCTGGTTCTAGACCAGGCTATGTCACAGCCGGCCGCAACCGGGAGACCCATGGGGCGGCGCACAATTGGCCGGCAGGGATGTTCTTGTCCCATCGCGCACTATCCACTCCTGTGGCGGGCCGGGCGCAGTGCACGCTGACACGGTCGCCAGGTGTACAGTGTTTCCTCCGACACATTGGTGCGGCTGGCTTCCGGGTTAAGCGGGCATTGTGTCAAGAAGCAGTGCGGCTCGGCTGGGTTGTGTTTCGGAGGACTCACGGCTCTCGACCTTCGCCTCTCCCGTATGGGTTGCAGCAATGGGACAAGACTGTAACTACCAATTGAATATCACAAAAATTGGGGAGTGAAAGGGGTAAAAAAAATAAGAATAATAAGAATAAAAAATAAATAAATAATAAAAAGCAGCATTCAGTTTTGAAGTCTCCTTGGCAAGAGCGAGACGTTCATTCAGGACCCTGTTTTCCTCGAATAGTTCAATGATCGTCTCCTTAGAGGCATGGAGCTGTTCACATATCACAAGTGTATATGTCAGTATACTCTTCCTCTTTTACTAAAATGAACATGTAACATTACTCACATTTCATGGCTTTACCGCCCATCTCTAACTGTTTGAGGGCTCTCTAAGGCTGATGGTAGTGTTGTTGTTGTTGTTGTTACATTAAACTTCAAAGGCTAAATCCCTTACTGCACCCCTACATAAAGCCAGATAGTTGTTGTCCTTTGTCAGAGGGAGGCAGAGAAAAGGTCAAGGGAATTGACTTTCTCTGTTTCATCTCTAAGTCAATTAGCGAGTTGACAGGGTATGGTATTTACTATGACAGATGGATATTACATTGGACACTCTCCCTCTGTAACTGTACTGTACCTAATAGTTAGGCTACGCAAAGGTCTCCCTTTCTCTTCGCTCTTTGGTAGCTGATTGTACCGCTTTTGCAGTTTTTTCACCCTATCTTTGAATAGTTTTAACTGGTTGAACAGCTCACTCCGGTCAGTGGCTAAATCATGTTAGGGCTCACTTCTTAATCCCTACGACTTTCTACCTCTCTATTTTGGGAGCTGTTTGTTTGTTCAGCTCAGATCCCTGTCAGTTTGTGTTCCATTCTGACACTCGGGGTAGCCACAAAAACAAATGGCCTGCACAATGCTTTGTATGTGAAATTTTACTTCAAATGGCATATGCAGTGGACAGGAAAATAAAAACTGGTGAGTCATTTAAGAGTCACACTCCCAGCCATCTATGTACTGTGGCAGGTGTCAGAGTCAGGCTGCTCTCAGTAGCAGTGTTTGACACTGGGGCCATTTTGGTTTGACTCGCTACATACACTGAGTATACCAAACATTAGGAACACCTTCCTAATATTGAGTTGCACCCCCCCCTTTTGCCCACAGAACAGCCTCAGCTGCTATGAGTTGCACCCCCCCAACCACCCCAACCTCCATCCCCTCATCTCCTGTGTGGTTCCACATGCTGTTTTTCATCAGCCGTCTGATTGTTATAAAGCGGGGAGATTAGGCTGGATCGAATAAGTGCCTGTCCTCCCAGCGATTGATACGAGAGGAGGCCCTCCTGTCGTGCAGAGCTTGTAATTGTCTCTATCTCCTCTCCTTCAATCTTTCTTCTCTGTTTTCCCAAGAAACACTTTTCCTCTTATTTCGTTTTTCTTTCTCCGAAACCCCCCCCACACAATAACTGTCAGACAGAGACCATGTTTTAAAAAATGGGTTGAAAACAAACTCTCACCACAAGACAGGGAGGAAGGCGGCTGGGATAAAAGGGTGTATGAAAATGTATGCACTCACTAACTGTAATTCGCTCTGGATAAGAGCGTCTGCTAAATGACTAAAATGTCAAATGTGTTGTGGATGGAGCTGGAAAGGACCTCTGCTAATCTGTGTAGATGTAAGAGCAGAGCAAAAACAGGTGCGGCAGAGACTAAGAGAAGAGTGAAAAGAGTGTGAAGGGCTCTGGAGCCATGCAGGCAGTCAACACATGAAGCATCTATAAAAGATGTACCCTAAGTGTCAGAGGAACCAGTAAAAATCCATGTAATGCATCTTCACATGAATATTCTAAAGCAGTATGTTGCATTGTTTCTATTCTCAAAGCATTTTTTCAATGTGTTTTTTCACCACTCATACACTTTTCACACAAGATTTACAGTATGTTGTGTGTAAAGAAAAATGTGGGCAATGTTTATACGACCCCCTTTCAAACATTCCCATTTTTACAAATTTCTTGCCGTCATAAGCCTTTTATACCTCCCATGCACATGCTGGCACCATTGCAACAAAAAAAGTGAAATTTCACAGGTAAATAAAATGATATATGCAGTACCAGTCAAAAGTTTGGACACACCTACTCATTCAAGGGTTTTTCTTTATTTTTACTATTTTCTACATTGTAGAATAATAATGAAGACATCAAAACGATGAAATAACACATATGGAATTATGTAGTAACCAAAAAAGTGTTAAACCAATCCAAATATATTTTATATTTGAGATTCTTCAAAGTAGCCACCCTTTGCCTTGATGACAGCAAATTATCCGAAACACAACCAAAACAAACAGCAAATGCATCCAACAAGTTTGTAGAGTCACAAGCTTGATGTAATTATTGCGTGCTAGGAATATGGGACCAAATACTAAACTTTGGACTATTTTAATACACATATAAGCGAATTTGACCCAATACTTTTGGTCTCCTAAAAACTGTAATTTCTAAACGGTTCACCTGATATGGTTGAAAATACCCTCAAATTAAAGCTGACAGTCTGCACTTTAACCTCATAGTCATTATATCATTTCAATTCCAAAGTGCTAAAATACAGAGCCAAAACAACACAAAATGTGTCAATGTCCCAATACTTTGGAGCTCACTGTATAGTGTTGTGAGTGTGCATAGAGTCAGTGCAAGATGGGGTCGGTGCAGATAGTCTGGGTAATCATTCATGAACTATTTAGCAGTCTTATGGCTTGAGGGTAGAAGCTGTCTCTGAGCCTGTTGGTCCGAGAGCCGGTGCTCTGGTACGGTTTGCCGGACGGTAGCAAAGTGAACATTCTATGGCAATTATTTGGGCCTTCCTCTGACACTGCTTGACACTGCTTGATATAGAGGTCCCATACCAAATCTTTTCAGCCTCCTGAGGGGGAAGAGGCGCTGTCGTGCCCTCTTCATGACTGTGCGGGTGTGTGTGGAACATGTTAAGTCCTTAATGATGTGGACGCCAAGGAACTGGAAGCTCTCGATCCGCTCCACTACAGCCCTGTCGATGTGGATGGGGGCTTGCTATCCCCTCTTTCTCCTGTAGTCGATCAGCTCCTTGGTCTTACTGACGTTGAGAGAGAGGTTGTTGTCCTGGTACCACATTACCAAGTCTCTGACCTCTTCCTTGTAAGCTGTCTCATCGCGGTCGGTGATCAGGCCTACCATTGTCGTGTCGTCAGCAAACTTGATGAGGGTGTTGGAGTTGTGCGTGGCCACGCAGTCGTGGGTGAACGGAGTACAGGAGGGGACTAAGCACCCACCCTTAAGGGGCCCCAGTGTTGAGGGTCAGCATGCCGGAGGTGTTGTTGCCTACCCTCACCACCTGGGGCCGTCCCGTCAGGAAGTTGAGGATCCAGTTACAGAGGGAGGTGTTCAGTCCCAGGGTCCCCAGCTTGGTGATGAGCTTGGAGGGGACTATGGTGTTGAACACTGAGCTGTAGTCTATGAACAGCATAGTTCTCACATAGTTATTTCCCCACATGTCCAGTCGGGAGAGGGCAGTGTGAAGTACAATTGAGATTGCATAATCTGTGGATCTGTTGGGGCTGTATGCGAATTGTAGTGGGTCCAGGGTGTCTGGGATGATAGTGTTGATGTGGGTCATGACCAGCCTTTCAAAGCACTTCATAATTATAAATGTGAGTGCTACGGGGCGATAGTCATTTAGGCAGGTTACCTTGGAGTTCTTGGGAACAGGGACAATGGTGGTCAGCTTGAAACATGTTGGGATTACAGACTGGGACAAGGAGAGATTGAAAATGTCTGTGAAGACACTTGCCAGCTGGTGTGCATATGCTTTGAGAATGCGCCCTGGTGTTTTGTCTCGCCCGGCAGCCTTGTGAGTGTTAACCTGTTTTAAAACTTTTACACACATTGGCCACGTAGAGCAAGATCACACAGTCATCCGGAACAACAGGGGCTTTCACTCAAGACTCAGTGTTGTATTCCTCGAAGTGAGCATAAAAGGCATTTAGCTCATTTGGGAGTTCTGCCTCACTGGGTGTCTTGCGGCTGGGTTTCCATTTGTTATCCGTTTACAAGCCCTGCCACATACGACGAGCGTCAGAGACTGTGTAATAGGTTGGCTGTAATAGGATTCCACCTTCCTCCTATATTTTTGTTTTGCATTTGTGAAGTTTCACATGGGTTTGTCACATGACATGTGGTTTCCCAACATTCTAAATTTCACATGTGCTTTTGTAACTGGCAGGATTAGAACCCGGGTCTCCCATGGGCAAAACCAATGTCTTGACCATTAGACCAAGAGGATTGACACCGTGTTTCCCTTCTTCTATCACTCTCAGAATACTGACTGTTCACTTGGAAATAAGTGGCAAATGTATTTTTCAAAAATCTAGATAGTTGCAGGATTTGCAGTGATTAGTCACGATTAATTGCACATTCAGAATTTGAACAAATTGAGCTCTAATTTAAAATCACAAAATCACAAAAATCTCAAAGTACTCAGCAATCTAGAGCCTTAATCATTATGCTTAATTATATGTTTTTTAAAAAGTATGTATTTTTTCTGCATATCTAAGCATACATCTTGAGTCTGTATCCTCCTGACTGGTGGTTCGTTTTTTAAAGAAATGAAAAATGCTTCTCTTCATCTCTGCAAAAATCTTGGTAAATGATTTGAAAGGAATGTAAGTTCACTCTGGCTATCTACTCTGTTTTCAGAGCACTCTCGCCTGAGTGTGCCAGAGCGCAGAATAACTGATGAATTTACGAATGCCTAACACCCGTTGAATATGGCCGGTGTCAGTAAATGTCAGCAAAAAAGCGTAATTACATTTTTGCCAGCTGCACAGTTACAGTCACCAACGCTCTGGATAACATGAAAACAGCCTAACCAGCTCTGCTAGGGCGAGTAAAATGGTCAGAGTGAGGTGTTCTCTGATTGTGTCTGGAAGTAGCTAGCAAGCTAGCCAACGTTAGCCAGTTAGCTTGGGTGCTTGACTGCCGTTGTGAGGTCAGAACGCTTTGATCAACCCTACTCCTCGGCCAGAACATCCAGTGTGCGCTCTGAACGCTCCGAGAGTGAAACGCTCTTAATTTACGAACTGACAATCTGACAAAGCTCTGAGTTTATGAACACCCAGAGCGCACTCTGAGCGCATTCTGGCACTCCAGAGTAAATGTATGAACACACCTTATTCAGTATATTTAGTTATTGCTTGCTTTTCTAAAGTCTACCAACCATGCCAGCAGGCACGCCAGCTAAGATGGTTAGACAAGCTAGCTACTCTAACTTCATTGATAGCCTGAAATGGATTCTTGGCAGCTAGCATGAGGTTGGAAGATTGGGAAACTATCTGGGCTAGCTAAGCCAACTTCATAAAATTGCGAGGTGGCTAGTAGTATTACAGATTTTAATAATAATTGTAAATATTTGTTTACAAATCTGAGGGGGCACGTGCCCCTGTGCCGCCTATGGGCATTAGGCCTCTGCTAAAAACCATTACAAGAATATTGATGTCTTGATTTTGGCCAAAGGAACCGTTAGTAAAATCAGGTAAATTGATAAAGCACACTTTTTTTTATAACAATGTGAACTTGTTTTGACATCGCATTGTTGTTTTTAGCTGTATAGATTATGTATTTGAGATGTTTTAAGTGTATTTTGGATGCTTTCAGACAATTCAATTAATCATGGCAAAAAAGAATGGTGCACTAAAATTACAAAATGTTAACTTGAGTTAACTGATTAACTCTGACAGCACTAATTCAAAATCATCTCTTTGTAGGAAAGTATCCGTTTACATTCATTCCAAAAATCAAACACAATCACACATTTTTCAAATACATTAAAATCCCTTTTAGGCCTGTGTATTAAATGTAACAAAAACATAATGGAACATAATGGACATCTAACAATAACAGATGCTAAAAATAGCTAGCTAGGATGAAATGGAAGGCTAACTATCGCCTATCACTAAGCTAGCTAGTGGTTAGCAATTAGCATGCAACGATTAGATACAAATGTAATAAATAATAACCTTCTAAAATACATATAATTCCTGTGGTTCATTTGTACACATATAAATACACTCAATATGAGCCCTTGTTCGTAAAAATTTAACCATTTAAGAGCCAAAACATTTATAATGGAAATACAACAGTCATCCAAAATACCCTCTTGTTCTCATTGACTTGTCTTACAAAAGTGAGCTAGCTAGCTAGCTACTTAGCTTAACTACACTGATGTAAATGAGAAAATCTCACAATTAAATTGACCATCAAAATGATCACAAAACTCAATACAGTGTAGTTAAACATGTAATCTCTCAAGATTTTGAAAATGTAACCATGCATACAAACCGGAAAACAGGATATAAAATAAGGAGACACGAAGAGCTAGCTTCTCTGTTATTTTCGTGGGCTTCTTCCAACGATCACGGACCAACATGCGAAGAGGAGAGGGGCGTGCTCGCAGCAGTAAAACTCTGAACGCCTTTTCCTAGTGGTAGCACTACATATAATGCCTTCAGAAAGTATTCACACGTTGACTTTTTCCATATTTTGTTGTGTTACAGTTGGAATGGATTAAATTTAGATTTTGTGTCACTGGCCTACACACAATACCCCATAATGTCAAAGTGGAATTATGTTTTTAGAAATGTTGACAAATTAATTAAAAATGAAAAGTTGAAATGTCTTGAGTAAATAAGTATTCAACCCCTTCGTTATGGCAAACCTACATATGTTCAGGAATACAAATTGGCTTAACAAGTCACAAAATAAGATGCATGGACTCTGTGTGCAATAATAGTGTTTAACATGATATTTTAATGACTACCTCGTCTCTGTATCCAACACATACAATTACAGTGGCTTGCAAAAGTATTCACCCCCCTTTGCATTTTTCCTATTTTGTTGCCTTATAACCTGGAATTAAAATGGATTTTTTGGGGGGGTTGAATAAATTTGACACAACATGCCTACCACTTTGAAGATGTAAAATATTTTTTTGTGTGAAACAAACAAGAAATAAGACAAAAAAACAAAAAACTTGAGTGTGCATAAACTATTCACCCCCCCAAAGTCAATACTTTGTAGAGCCACCTTCTGCAGCAATTACAGCTGCAAGTCTCTTGGGGTATGTCTCTATAAGCTTGGCACATCTAGCCACTGGGATTTCTGCCCATTCTTCAAGGCAAAACTGCTCCAGCTCCTTCAAGTTGGATGGGTTTCTGCTGGTGTACAGCAATCTTTAAGTCATACCACAGATTCTCAATTGGATTGAGGTCTGGGCTTTGACTAGGCCATTCCAAGACATTTAAATGTTTCCCCTTAAACCACTCAAGTGTTGCTTTAGCAGTATGCTTAGGGTCATTGTCCTGCTGGAAGGTGAACCTCCGTCCCAGTCTCAAATCTCTGGAAGATTGAAACAGGTTTCCCTCAAGGATTTCCCTGTATTTAGCGCCATCCGTCATTCCTTCAATTCTGACCAGTTTCCCAGTCCTTGCCGATGAAAAACATCCCCACAGCATGGTGCTGCCACCACCATGTTTCACTGTGGGGATGGTGTTCTCGTGGTGATGAGAGGTGTTGGGTTTGCGCCAGACATAGCGTTTTCCTTGATGGCCAAAAAGCTCAATTTTAGTCTCATCTGACCAGAGTACCTTCTTCCATATGTTTGGGGAGTCTCCCACATGCCTTTTGGTGAACACTAAACGTGTTTGCTTATTTGTTTCTTTAAGCAATGGCTTTTTTCTGGCCACTCTTCCGTAAAGCTCAGCTCTGTGGAGTGTACGGCTTAAAGTGGTCCTATGGACAGATACTCCAATCTCCGCTGTGGAGCTTTGCAGCTCCTTCAGGGTTATCTTTGGTCTCTTTGTTGCCTCTCTGATTAAGGCCCTCCTTGCCTGGTCCGTGAGTTTTGGTGGGCGGCCCTCTCTTGGCAGGTTTGTTGTGGTGCCATAGTCTTTACATTTTTTTAATAATGGATTTAATGGTGCTCTGTGGGATGTTCAAAGTTTCTGATATTTTTTTATAACCTAACCCTTATCTGTACTTCTCCACAACTTTGTCCCTGACCTGTTTGGAGAGCTCCTTGGTCTTCATGGTGCCGCTTGCTTGGTGGAGCCCCTTGCTTAGTGGTGTTGCAGAGTCTGGGGCCTTTCAGAACAGGTGTATATATACTGAGATCATGTGACAGATCATGTGACACTTAGATTGCACACAGGTGGACTTTATTTATCTAATTATGTGACTTCTGAAGGTAATTGGTTGCACCAGATCTTATTTAGGGACTTCATAGCAAAGTGGGTGAATACATATGCACACACCACTTTTCCGTTATTTTTTTTTTTCATTTCTCTTCACCAATTTGAACTATTTTGTGTATGTCCATTACATGAAATCCAAATAAAAATCCATTTAAATTACAGGTTGTAATGCAACAAAATAGGAAAAAACGCCAAGGGGATGAATAGTTTTGCAAGGCACTGTAAGGTCCCGCAGTCGAGCAGTGAATTTCAAACACAGATTCAACCACAAAGAGCAGGGAGGCTTTCCAATGCCTCGCAAAGAAGGGCACCTATTGATAGATGGGTAAAAATAAAAAGCAGACATTGAATTTCCCTTTGAGCATGGTGAGGTTATAAATTACACTTTGGATGGTGTATCAATATACCCAGTCACTACAAAGATACAGACGTCCTTCCTAACTCAGTTGCCGGAGAGGAAGGAAACCGCTCAGGGATTTTACCATGAGGCCAATGGTGAGTTTAATGGCTGTAATAGGACAAAACTGAGGATGGATCAACAACATTGTAGTTACTCCACAATACTAACCAAAATGACAGAGTGAAAAGGAGGAGCCTGTACAGAATACAAATATTCTAAAACATGCATCCTGTTTGCAGTAAGACACTAAAGTAAAAATGCCAAAAATTTGACAAAGAAATTAACTATTTTACATTTAAATTTTACTCATTTAGCAGACGCTCTTATCCAGAGCGACTTACAGTTAGTGAGTGCATACATTTTTCATACTTTTTCCCCCATACTTTTTTCATACTGGCCCCCCGTGGGAATCGAACCCACAATCCTGGCGTTGCAAGCTCAATGCTCTACCAACTGAGCTACAGGAGGCCTTTATGTACTGAATAAAAAGAGTTATGTTTGGGGCAAATCCAACACAACACATCACTGAGTACCACTCTTCATATTTTCAAGCATGGTGATGGCTGCATCATGATATGGGTATGCTTGTCATTAGTAAGGACTAGGGAGTTTTTTAGGATAAAAATAAATGGAATAGAGCTAAGCACAGGCAAAATCCTAGAGGAAAACCTAGAGGAAAACCTGGTTCAGTCTGCTTTCAAACAGACACTGGGAGACAAATTCACCAGGACAATAACCTAAAACACAAGGCCAAATATACATTGGAGTTGCTTACCAAGACGACATTGAATGTTGTTGAGTGGCATAGATACAGTTTTTACTTATATCGGCATGTAAATCTATGGCAAGACTTGAAAATGGCTGACTAGCAATGATCAACAACCACCTTGACAGAGCTTGAAAATGTTTTTAAAGAATACAATCCAGGTATGCAAAGCTCTTAGAGACTTACCCAGAAGAGACTCACAGCTGTAATCACTGCCAAAGGTGATTCTAACATGTATTTACTCAGGGGTGTGAATACTTACATGAATGAGATATTTCTGTATTTAATTATCAAGAAATTAGCAAGAATTTCTAAAAACATGTTTTCACTGTCATTATGGGGTTTTGTGTGTAAATGTGGTCCTCTGGCACTTGTAACGGCGGGGTAGTAGGTTCAATCCCCGGGACCACCCATACATAAAAATGTATGCACACATGACTGTAAGTCGCTTTGGATAAAAGTGTCTGCTAAATGGCATATTATTATTATTATTATTATTATTATTATAAATGGGTGAGAAATTATATTTAATCCATTTTGAATTCAGGCTGTAACACAAGAAAATGTGGAATAAGTCAAGGGGTATGAATACTTTCTGAAGGCACTATATACATGTGTATCAATTCTAGGGCTGTTACGGTGACCGTATTACTGCCAAACCGGCGGTCACAAGTCATGAAGGCAGTCAAATTCCACGTGATCGTTTAGTCACGGTAATTAGGCTTCTCCAAACTCTGATGCTGCTGATGGTCATTAGTAGCCTACCAAACTTGCTAACTGCCTGGTACTCAGCACTCTATTGTCCCTCTAATCACTTTAACATCAATGCAAATGTGTTCGAAAATCTAATGAAACACTTAATGAGAGCCCATGAGCTCATATTGCGCAACATTTCTATAGGCTATGCAATTATGTGAGCAAACGGAGTGATGCCCTCTATTAAAAGTAGGAGGATCCCATCAGCTTTCTATAGGCTAGGCCTACTATATTTATTTCTCAACTTTCCTAAATTAAGCACATTGCTTCTCTTTACAACAGGAGTATAGCCTACCTGGCTGGCATGAAAATGAACACTGGGGAAAGCGTCCTCCATTCGCTATTTAAGTACATAGATGACATGTATTTTTTTCCGCTGCCCCTGTTTTCGAGACAGGTGCATGATAATGGTCCATTCTAAATAAAAACAAATGTCACACATATATTATTTAGTATATGTAAAGACAAGATTAAATCAAGAATTTGCGGTCACTTTTGATAATGGTGTTTTCCCGCTAATGGAACGTTTGCGCTTATAGCTTACTGCCGTGTACGCATTGCTGCACTTATAATGAGAAGAAATAGCCTAATAGTTTATCAACATTTTAAGCTAAACGTTCTGATCTGTTGCCTGAGCCTCATTGCGTAAAAAAAGTGTTTTGATGCTAGTGGTTGTATTAATTTGGGATCTATCGCATCCCACAACTGTCCCAGACTATGTTTGGAATATTTATTTCTAGCACAGAATAATAGAACAGGTAAACTCTTCTAATATGGGGGATAGTAGATTGATGTAGGCTAGTGCTTTTGCTGTTCGTTAGGCCTACTCATCTCGTTGGCTGACGAAAAGTAAATGTGGACAGTTCTTCCAATATCTTAAATATGCACCTCGGAATTGGATAAGGACGCACGCAGTTGCGTCCCCAATGTGTCTGTCTTCACTTGTAGCCTGTGAGAAAGAACCGATCGCGTGATGGAGAGCCATGTGAATGAGAGGTGCTTGTGAATGAGAGGTGCTTCGTAGCACTCAGGGAGAAGGGAATTATAATTATTATATTCAGCCCAAGAGCACAATGGCCACTGGCCGCAAAAGGCATGGATTTTTTTAGGGGGCATTACGGCCACACAAAGGGGATGCCGCCGGGAAATTCGAGGCATGTAGAACAACTAAGTTACATTAATAACTCTAAATTAAGCATATAGAAGTATCTATTTCTTTGTTAACCGCTCAACACAGAATAGCCGCATGTGCGCACTCCCTCAAATCGTTTGGAGAAAATGTCCTTTCTATTTTATTCAGCTTTGTTCAATTGAATTCTTCATACTATAAAATAATGCCACGGAATTCTATGCAAATTTTGTCTGCTAAATGACCTAGTGTAGTCCACAGCCAAATGGCATAGCCAGATGAGGACCTACCATAAGGACAACTCAGAGTATGCTATTCTGTTCTTCATATCATGTTTCTTTAGACCTGGCTAAAATAAATAATGGATTAATTGCGAAGTTGTAGGCTATATTACATGGATTTATTAGACTTTATTAAAAATATGGATGTTCCAAAGGTCTGCATCAGTGGCTTGTAGGCTATCTGTGGAAGCCAGGAGATGCTAAATGTGTTTATGTTAATTATCGGTCAATTACCATGAGACCGGCAGTTGTTTGCTTGACCGGCTGACGAAATTTCGTGACTGCCACAGCCCCAATCAATGCAACAACATGGAGGACTGCAATAATAATGGAGTGGATGGTTCAGAATTAAGAAATAATTATTTAAACTCAGGTAGGCTACAGTGAGGGAAAAAAGTATTTGATCCCCTGCTGATTTTGTACGTTTGCCCACTGACAAAGACATGATCAGTCTATAATTTTAATGGTAGGTTTATTTGAACAGTGAGAGACAGAATAACAACAACAAAAATCCAGAAAAACGCATGTCAAAAATTTTATAAATTGATTTGCATTTTAATGAGGGAAATAAGTATTTGACCCTTCTGCAAAACATGATTTAGTACTTGGTGGCAAAACCCTTGTTGGCAATCAGAGGTCAGACGTTTCTTGTAGTTGGCCACCAGGTTTGCAAACATCTCAGGAGGGATTTTGTTCCACTCCTCTTTGCAGATCTTCTCCAAGTCATTAAGGTTTCGAGGCTGACGTTTGGCAACTCGAACCTTCAGCTCCCTCCACAGATTTTCTATGGGATTAAGGTCTGGAGACTGGCTAGGCCACTCCAGGACCTTAATGTGCTTCTTCTTGAGCAACTCCTTTGTTGCCTTGGTCGTGTGTTTTGGGTCATTGTCATGCTGAAATTTTTATTTTATTTTTATTTCACCTTTATTTAACCAGGTAAGCCAGTTGAGAACAAGTTCTCATTTACAACTGCGACCTGGCCAAGATAAAGCAAAGCAGTGCGATAAAAACAACACAGAGTTACATATGGGGTAAAAAACATAAAGTCAAAAATACAACAGAAAATATATATACAGTGTGTGCAAATGTAGCAAGTTATGGAGGTAAGGCAATAAATAGGCTATAGTGCAAAATAATTACAATAGTATTAACACTGGAATGCTAGATGTGCAAGAGATTATGTGCAAATAGAGATACTGGGGTGCAAAAGAGCAAAATAAATAACAATATAGGGATGAGGTAGTTGGGTGGGCTAATTTCAGATGGGCTGTGTACAGGTGCAGTGATCGGTAAGGTGCTCTGACAACTGATGCTTAAAGTTAGTGAGGGAGATAAGTGTCTCCAGCTTCAGAGATTTTTGCAATTCGTTCCAGTCATTGGCAGCAGAGAACTGGAAGGAATGGCGGCCATAGGAGGTGTTGGCTTTGGGAATGACCAGTGAGATATACCTGCTGGAGCGCAGACTACGGGTGGGTGCTGCTATGGTGACCAATGAGCTAAGATAAGGCGGGGATTTGCCTAGCAGTGATTTATAGATGGCCTGGAGCCAGTGGGTTTGACGACGAACATGTAGTGAGGACCAGCCAACAAGAGCGTACAGGTCACAGTGGTGGGTAGCGTATGGGGCTTTGGAGACAAAACGGATGGCACTGTGATAGACTACATCCAATTTGCTGAGTAGAGTGTTGGAGGCTATTTTGTAAATGACATCGCCAAAGTCAAGGATCGGTAGGATAGTCCGTTTTACGAGGGCATGTTTGGCAGCATGAGTGAAGGAGGCTTTGTTGCGAAATAGGAAGCCGATTCTAGATTTAACTTTGGATTGGAGATTCTTTATGTGAGTCTGGAAGGAGAGTTTACAGTCCAACCAGACACCTAGGTATTTGTAGTTGTCCACATACTCTAGGTCAGACCCGTCAAGAGTGGTGATTCTAGTCGGGTGGGCGGGTGCCAGCAGCGTTCGATTGAAAAGCATGCATTTAGTTTTACTAGTGTTTAAGAGCAGTTGGAGGCTACTGAAGGAGTGTTGTATGGCATTGAAGCTCGTTTGGAGGTTTGTTAACACAGTGTCCAATGAAGGGCCCGATGTATACAAAATGGTGTCGTCTGCGTAGAGGTGGATCTGAGAGTCACCAGCAGCAAGAGCGACATCATTGATATACACGGAGAAAAGTGTCGGCCCAAGAATTGAACCCTGTGGCACCCCCATAGAGACTGCCATAGGTCCAGACAACAGGCCCTCCGATTTGACACACTGAACTCTATCTGAGAAGTAGTTGGTGAACCAGGCGAGGCAGTCATTTGAGAAACCAAGGCTATTTAGTCTGCCAATAAGAATGCGGTGGTTGACAGAGTCGAAAGCCTTGGCCAGGTCGATGAAGACGGCTGCACAGTACTGTCTATTATCAATCGCGGTTATAATATCGTTTAGGACCTTGAGCGTGGCTGAAGTGCACCCATGACCAGCTCGGAAACCGGATTGCATAGAAATAGCCATCCACAACCCATTTTCAATGCCCTGGCTGAGGGAAGGAGGTTCTCACCCAAGATTTGACGGTACATGGCCCCGTCCATCGTCCCTTTGATGCGGTGAAGTTGTCCTGTCCCCTTAGCAGAAAAACACCCCCAAAGCATAATGTTTCCACCTCCATGTTTGATGGTGGGGATGGTGTTCTTGGGGTCATAGGCAGCATTCCTCCTCCTCCAAACACGGCGAGTTGAGTTGATGCCAAAGAGCTCGATTTTGGTCTCATCTGACCACAACACTTTCACCCAGTTCTCCTCTGAATCATTCAGATGTTCATTGGCAAACAGCCCTGTATATGTGCTTTCTTGAGCAGGGGGACCTTGCGGGCGCTGCAGGATTTCAGTCCTTCACGGCGTACTGTGTTACCAATTGTTTTCTTGGTGACAATGGTCCCAGCTGCCTTGAGATCATTGACAAGATCCTCCCGTGTAGTTCTGGGCTGATTCCTCACCGTTCTCATGATCATTGCAACTCCACGAGGTGAGATCTTGCATGGAGCCCCAGGCCGAGGGAGATTGACAGTTCTTTTGTGTTTCTTCCATTTGCGAATAATCGCACCAACTGTTGTCACCTTCTCACCAAGCTGCTTGGCGATCGTCTTGTAGCCCATTCCAGCCTTGTGTAGGTTTACAATCTTGTCCCTGACATCCTTGGAGAGCTCTTTGGTCTTGGCCATGGTGGAGAGTTTGGAATCTGATTGATTGATTGCTTCTGTGGACAGGTGTCTTTTATACAGGTAACAAGCTGAGATTAGGAGCACTCCCTTTAAGAGTGTGCTCCTAATCTCAGCTCGTTACCTGTATAAAAGACACCTGGGAGCCAGAAATCTTTCTGATTGAGAGGGGGTCAAATACTTATTTCCCTCATTAAAATGCAAATCAAATTTTTTCAACATTTTTGACATGCGTTTTTCTGGATTTTTTTGTTGTTATTCTGTCTCTCACTGTTCAAATAAACCTACCATTAAAATTATAGACTGATCATTTCTTTGTCAGTGGGAAAACGTACAAAATCAGCAGGGGATCAAATACTTTTTTCCCTCACTGTAAGTAACCTTTTTACAGAATGGCATTACAGAATTTGCCATTCCACATGTGGAAACATTTCACCCCCACATGTGAACTTGCAATTTCACATGTTAAAGTGAGATTTTCACATGTGGAGTGACATTTACACATGCCCACTGGGCACAGACGTCAATTCAACATCTATTCCACGTTGGTTTAACATAATTTCATTGAAATGACATGGAAAAAATGTTGATTCAACCAGTGTGTACCCATTGGGTGGACTTTTCTTGAAACTGCAAATATGATTTACACATGTTAATGTTTTTCAAATATGAACATGCAATTCCACATGTGAAATGAGATTTTCACATGTGGAGTTTTCTTACAGAATAATTAAATAATACTAATAAAAAATGTAAGGGAGGAGAGGAATAACCTACTATTTTTTGGTAAACTCCAAAGTCCTCTGATAATACTAGTCCCGTGCTTTTTGACATCCCTGTGTTTTCCGAGACATTACAGAGTTTGACAGGTGTTGCTCGCAGCTTGAGAAATAAAACCAGAACTGTTTTGATAAATTGATGATTAAAACAAAGTCCTGTGCATATATTTCATATGAATGTATCACCTTTCACAGTGAATACTTTTGTTAAGGCCTATATGTTTTGTGCCAATGAATTGAAGTTTAATTAAATGTGCAATAAAAAAAGTACAGTGGCTAGGCCTATTTAATGGCTGGCCTGGGTGTTGATGTAGGAAATAGATCGCAAAGCAGTGATTCCCCCACTGAAATGGCAAGTTCACTTTCTCACCTATTAACGCATCTCAAGTGCAAGTCCGCTGTTCAGCAGCTCACATCAGCAGGATGGGGGGCATTTTCATTAGGAGGGACGTTGACTGTAGATCGCAAAAATAATGATCATGATCACACTTCCTCAATATTATATTATGTGGACACCTATACATTTGGCAGCCAAGCACGAGTTATCATTGAAGCCTTTTATCGTCTCAACATGATGTTGAAATATCTTCACGCCTAAAATAGAACCCTCCAGGCTTCCTTCATAGTACTACATTTAATGATTTTATTTTTTTGAATTACAGGGAGCAGTTTGTAAAAACGAATCCTGTGCGAATTGTCTTCTGGCATAACGCACATCCTGAGGTAATAATTACATAACCAACATCTCTAGTAAAAAGAAAATGGCAGTGTGCGTTCCACCAGGCTAAATGCCAAAACATTTCTGTGACAATAGACAAGAACACTTGAAGGACAGAACTATATTGATTGGCACAGTGGTCTAAGGCACTGCATCGCAGTGCTAGCTGTGCCACTAGAGATCCTGGTTCGAATCCAGGCTCTGTCATGGCCGGCCGCGACCAGGAGACACATGGGGCAGCGCACAATTGGCCCTGCGTCGTCCAGGGTAGGGGAGGGAATGGCCGGCAGGGATGTAGCTCAGTTGGTAGAGCATTGAGGGTTGTGGGTTCGATTCCCACGGGGGGCCAGTATGAAAAATACAAAAATAATGTATGCACTCACTAACTGTAAGTTGCTCTGGATAAGAGTGTCTGCTAAATTACTAAAATGTAAATGAGAGAATAAATGCATTACAAATATTTCTGCACAAGTTTAATGTCAGACAACAATATAATGAAATGCGAAGTTTATACTTCAAGCGTTGGCAGGACTTTTAAATATACACTGCTCAAAAAAATAAAGGGAACACTTAAACAACACATCCTAGATCTGAATGAATGAAATAATCTTATTAAAAACTTTTTTCTTTACATAGTTGAATGTGCTGACAACAAAATCACACAAAAATTATCAATGGAAATCAAATTTATCAACCCATGGAGGTCTGGATTTGGAGTCACCCTCAAAATTAAAGTGGAAAACCACACTACAGGCTGATCCAACTTTGATGTAAGTCCTTAAAACAAGTCAAAATGAGGCTCAGTAGTGTGTGTGGCCTCCACGTGCCTGTATGACCTCCCTACAACGCCTGGGCATGCTCCTGATGAGGTGGCGGATGGTTTCCTGAGGGATCTCCTCCCAGACCTGGACTAAAGCATCCGCCAACTCCTGGACAGTCTGTGGTGCAACGTGGCGTTGGTGGATGGAGCGAGACATGATGTCCCAGATGTGCTCAATTGGATTCAGGTCTGGGGAACGGGCGGGCCAGTCCATAGCATCAATGCCTTCCTCTTGCAGGAACTGCTGACATACTCCAGCCACATGAGGTCTTGCATTAGGAGGAACCCAGGGCCAACCGCACCAGCATATGGTCTCACAAGGGGTCTGAGGATCTCATCTCGATACCTAATGGCAGTCAGGCTACCTCTGGCGAGCACATGGAGGGCTGTGCGGCCCCCCAAAGAAATGCCACCCCACACCATGACTGACCCACCGCCAAACCGATCATGCTGGAGGATGTTGCAGGCAGTAGAACGTTCTCCACGGCATCTCCAGACTCTGTCACGTCTGTCACATGTGCTCAGTGTGAACCTGCTTTCATCTGTGAAGAGCACAGGGCGCCAGTGGCGAATTTGCCAATCTTGGTGTTCTCTGGCAAATGCCAAACGTCCTGCACGGTGTTGGGCTGTAAGCACATCCCCCACCTGTGGACGTCAGGCCCTCATACCACCCTCATGGAGTCTGTTTCTGACCATTTGAGCAGACACATGCACATTTGTGGCCTGCTGGAGGTCATTTTGCAGGGCTCTGGCAGTGCTCCTCCTGCTCCTCCTTGCACAAAGGCGGAGGTAGCGGTCCTGCTGCTGGGTTATTGCCCTCCTACGGCCTCCTCCACGTCTCCTGATATACTGGCCTGTCTCCTGGTAGCGCCTCCATGCTCTGGACACTATGCTGACAGACACAGCAAACCTTCTTGCCACAGCTCGCATTGATGTGCCATCCTGGATGAGCTGCACTACCTGAGCCACTTGTGTGGGTTGTAGACTCCGTCTCATGCTACCACTAGAGTGAAAGCACCGCCAGCATTCAAAAGTGACCAAAACATCAGCCAGGAAGCATAGGAACTGAGAAGTGGTCTGTGGTCACCACCTGCAGAACCACTTCTTTATTGGGGGTGTCTTGCTAATTGCCTATAATTTCCACCTGTTGTCTATTCCATTTGCACAACAGCATGTGACATTTATTGTCAATCAGTGTTGCTTCCTAAGTGGACAGTTTGATTTCACAGAAGTGTGATTGACTTGGAGTTACATTGTGTTGTTTAAGTGTTCCCTTTATTTTTTTGAGCAGTGTATTACCGCAATCATGGCTACCTTGTTTGGCGGAAATAAAAGTACAGGATTTGTTACTAGCAAAACCTTTCAGATATAAAGAAAAGGCGGCAAAAAGTTGACAGCATGGTAAAGTTGGCGGCTTTTCATCTTGGGTATTATATTCTAAAGCCAGTCTAATCACAGGTCAAAAAGGCCAAACTTTGGTAAATTGGAACTTTTGGAAAGTACACTCGGAGTTGTCTGGTCACTGAATCCTTTTCTTTGTGCTCAACTTGTGAACAACAACAAATACTGTATATGGTTTCTATTTACAATGCCAGAGCCATTTGGGCCTTTTGTGTAGCAGTCGGACAAAGGGCAAAAGGCCAGAGAATAAAATAAAATAAAAAATGCATTGAATAAATGAATATGTCCTTCAAGATACATTAAGGGACTTGAGAAGTGCAGATGGCAAGCATCTCACGTCTTGACTCATTCAAAATAAGAAGCACAAACATACTGCTTTCTTGGAATTTCACTTGTGTATCTGAACTTCTTTACCAAAAGGGTGCTAAAACTGAACGTTCTGCACCCATGAACGTTGACCATGCTCTTATACCACCTCCATAGAGCTAGGTCCGGGTCTAGAATGAGTCCATTAGACGAACAAGATGGGAGGACATTCTCTGGAGAGAAGCCTTCTGTAAACGTTCACATGTTATTCTCTGAATTAGACCTCAACTCATTGTTGGTGAACCTTGGTGGTGCAAACAATATGGTGGATTGACTCCTGCTCTTACTGAGCATAAAGAATGTACCTTTCTCATAGAAACATGTATGGAATTTACTTTATTGTGGCTCTGGAATCCATGTTATGTCCTTGGTGATAAGGAGGGTACACAGTTTGTATCTGAGCAGTCTATGAAGGTCTCAGATTGAGCCTAGCTGCTGTGCTCATGTCCCCTCAAGGCCTCTCTGTGGTCCTGTCTCTGTGACCTTTGACCTCTGCTCCTCATGTTAATGGACTTGTCAGACACTTATCTTTCTCCGATCCACTTTTCCTCTTCCTGTCTCTCTGTCTCTTTCTCTATCTATTTTGATCTCTTTCATAAACCATGAAATTAAAGCTGTTTCAGTGCAGAACACCTTTCTGACAACCACTTGTTATGTGTTATACATGTCGTAGAATTCCATGTCACACAGCAATAATTGTAATATTCCTATTGTATCTTATTTTCATTGTTTTGCTGCAGATCAAAGCGCCCAGCTTTGCAAAGCGCCACCCCAAGAATCGACTCTCCCATGCAACAGATCCCTCACCAGAAGGTAAGCATGACGGCACCTTCAGAGACGTTACACACTCAGCCAGAAACACTCTGTTCAGTCTCACTCTCCCAAGATATTCAGCACAACGAATGCTTAATTTTCATACTTCCCTAGTTGTAGAATTTCTGTAGCCTGCACTTATAAACAAAAGATACATACACTCACACGCGCAAACACAGATACACACAGATACACACACACACATACACACTCTCTTCAGTCACACTCATATGGGATCGAAGTGGTTTGAGGACCAGTGCCTCCTCCCAGGCCAGAGGCATCAGGGTAGAGAGCTCTAGAAAGCTCCATGCAAAGCTCCTCCATTAGGGGTTTAAGGAGCAACAGAGGCAGCAGCAGCACATCCAGCTCTGGGGTCTGTGAGAACAGCCCTGGACCTTGCTGATCTGATCCTCTCAGAATTGGACACTCTCTGTGGGGAGCCATGTGTGTTAAGTCTCTCACTGCCCTCTACTGGTAATATTGGTGATAACGCAGCACCCACCCTGCCTTCCAAGTTTAACTTCATACAACTCTATTTTTGAATTTGATAGATTACCTTTTGCTTTGTTCTCTCTGATCACACCTCTATCTGTCTTCCCCCTTATCCACCTCACCCACATCTCTCCCCTCCTGAAGGGTCAAACAACCCAAATCAATGGCGGCCTCTCGGCCTGCAATACCTCCTCCGTGTCACTAGAGGCGTCTGGCGAGACAAACTCCTACTCAGGGTCGCCCACCAAGAGGCAAACGCCAAGCCCTGGGGGCAAGACGACCCCCACAAAGAAGGCACAGTATAACACCCCTATTGGGCTGTACTCAGCTGAGACCCTGCGAGAGATGGCCCAGCTCCAGGAGAGCCACAGAGGAAAGGGCTCTGCAGCAGGCCTCTCAGTGGGGTATGTAACCAAGTGGAATAGGCCAGGGGGCCTGGTAGTAGTAGCAGCAGCAGCCAGGGGTGGCTAGGCCTGTTTAACCCCATAGTGGAGAGGAGGGAGTTGGGTACAATCTTCGGGTAGAAGTTGCCTGTAGGCTCAGGTGTAGGATCAGCTAACCCTCTCCAAAGCTAACCCTCTCCAAAGCCTAACTTTCAACATTTGGAGAAACCCCCCCACAAAACTAACCATAGATCAGTGTCTATAGCTATAACTTCAGCCTACTCCAAGGGGCTCCAGCCTACTCCACCCAGTCCCTGCTGCTCTGCCCTCGTGGGGCAGAAGGATGGAAAGAGTCTCAGAACATTCAGATTTAGCTGTGTATTCTTATTCTGATCTGGGCTCTAGACAGCTTGGTGACCCCAGTTGGTCCTAGTGATTTAGGTTGCCCCAGAGGGGAGGCAGCACAGTCCCTGTAAAGGCCCCTAACTCAGCCTGTGGCCCTCCTCCAGGTAATACAAAGAGCCCACGGGAGATTAGGTGTCCCCTCTGCCGAAATACACACCGTGACGTCCCAGACAAGCCTTACAGTACGTGTGTATCTGAAGAGATCAACCAAACCATTGCTTTAAACGTGGCCAGGATGGCTGAAGTGACTGCACAGTGAGATTGGGGATTGTGTCTGATGTGTCAATGAAATGCTAATAGCATAATTTGAATATGGGAAAGTCAGAGGTGAATCGCTAATTGCAGTGCTATATCAGTCTTTGTGATGAGACCTCTAGTGCTATCTTAACGAGACTTCTAACAAAAAATACAATAATTGAGGAGAGCGATAAGATTACTCTGTCACCGTGACGATGGTTCAGGACAAGCACCTGTTCTTGTCGTCTCTTTAACAGGCCTTGGAATGGCTGGGTTCAGGTTTCTCTCTCTTCTGCTGTGCTAAACATACAGTACCCCAATATATCTGCCTGTCTCATCTGGCCCTCTCTCTTCGTCTCTCTCTTCACCCCTCTCTCTTCACCTCTCTCTCTTCACCCCTCTCATTTCACCCCTCTCTCTTCACCCCTCTCTCTTCACCCCTCTCATTTCACCCCTCTCTCTTCACCCCTCTCTCTTCACCCCTCTCTCTTCACCCCTCTCTCTTCACCCCTCTCTCTTCACCCCTCTCTCTTCACCCCTCTCTCGTCACCCCTCTCTCTTCTCCTCTCTCTCTCTTCACCCCTCTCTCTTCACCCCTCTCTCTTCACCTCTCTCTCTCTTCACCTCTCTCTCTCTTCACCTCTCTCTCTTCACCCCTCTCTCTTCACCCCTCTCTCTTCACCCCTCTCTCTTCACCCCTCTCTCTCCCTATATCTCTTTCTTTATCTCGCTTTCTATCCTCATCTACAAAACATACAGTACGAAAATATCTCTCTCTCTCGTCTATTGCACTCACTCTCTCCCACTTTATCTCTTTATCACTTCATACCACTGCTCTGACATAAGCAGAGTCTGTTATACAGTGGGGGAAAAAAGTATTTAGTCAGCCACCAATTGTGCAAGTTCTCCCACTTAAAAAGATGAGAGAGGCCTGTAATTTTCATCATAGGTACATGTCAACTATGACAGACAAAATGTGGAAAAAAAATCCAGAAAATCACATTGTAGGATTTTTTATGATTTTATTTGGTGGAATGGTGTATAAGTATTTGGTCAATAACAAAAGTTTCTCAATACTTTGTTATATACCCTTTGTTGGCAATGACACAGGTCAAACGTTTTCTGTAAGTCTTCACAAGGTTTTTACACACTGTTGCTGGTATTTTGGCCCATTCCTCCATGCAGATCTCCTCTAGAGCAGTGATGTTCGTGCTCCCGAGTGGCGCAGTGGTCTAAGGCACTGCATCGCAGTGCTAGCTGTGCCACTAGAGATCCTGGTTCGAATCCAGGCTCTGTCGTAGCCGGCCACGACCGGGAGATCCATGGGGCGGCACACAATTGGCCCAGCGTCGTCCAGTGTTGGGGAGGGAATGGCCGGCAGGGATGTAGCTCAGTTGGTAGAGCATGGCGTTTGCAACGCCAGGGTTGTGGGTTTGTTTCCCACGGGGGGCTAGTATGAAAATAAAACAATAAAAACAAACAAAAACACAATTTATAATGTATGCACTCACTAACTGTAAGTCGCTCTGGATAAGAGCGTCTGCTAAATGACTAAAATGTAAATGTAATGTTTTGGGGCTGTCGCTGGGCAACACGGACTTTCAACTCCCTCCAAAGATTTTCTATGGGGTTGAGATCTGGAGACTGGCTAGGCCACTCCAGGACCTTGAAGTGCTTCTTACGAAGCCACTCCTTCGTTGCCCGGGCGGTGTGTTTGGAATCATTTTCATGCTGAAAGACCCAGCCACGTTTCATCTTCAATGCCCTTGCTGATGGAAGGAGGTTTTCACTCAAAATCTCACGATACATGGCCCCATTCATTCTTTCCTTTACACGGATCAGTCGTCCTGGTCCCTTTGCAGAAAAACAGCCCCAAAGCATGATGTTTCCACCCCCATGCTTCACAGTAGGTATGGTGTTCTTTGGATGCAACTCAGCATTCTTTGTCCTCCAAACACGACGAGTTGAGTTTTTACCAAAAAGTTCTATTTTGGTTTCATCTGACCATATGACATTCTCCCAATCCTCTTCTGGATCATCCAAATGCACTCTAGCAAACTTCAGACGGGCCTGGACATGTACTGGCTTAAGCAGGGGGACACATCTGGCACTGCAGGATTTGAGTCCCTGGCGGCGTAGTGTGTTACTGATGGTAGGCTTTGTTACTTTGGTCCCAGCTCTCTGCAGGTCATTCACTAGGTCCCCCGTGTGGTTCTGGTATTTTTGCTCACCGTTCTTGTGATCATTTTGACCCCACGGGGTGAGATCTTGCGTGGAGCCCCAGATCGAGGGAGATTATCAGTGGTCTTGTATGTCTTCCATTTCCTAATAATTGCTCCCACAGTTAATTTCTTCAAACCAAGCTGCTTACCTATTGCAGATTCAGTCTTCCCAGCCTGGTGCAGGTCTACAATTTTGTTTCTGGTGTCCTTTGACAGCTCTTTGGTCTTGGCCATAGTGGAGTTTGGAGTGTGACTGTTTGAGGTTGTGGACAGGTGTCTTTTATACTGATAACAAGTTCAAACAGGTGCCATTAATACAGGTAACGAGTGGACAGAGGAGCCTCTTAAAGAAGAAGTTACAGGTCTGTGAGAGCCAGAAATCTTGCTTGTTTGTAGGTGACCAAATACTTATTTTCCACCATAATTTGCAAATAAATTCATTAAAAATCCTACAATGTGATTTTCTGGAAAAAAAATGCTCAATTTGTCTGTCATAGTTGACGTGTACCTATGATGAAAATTACAGGCCTCTCTCATCTTTTTAAGTGGGAGAACTTGCACAATTGGTGGCTGACTAAATACTTTTTTTTCCCCACTGTATGTTATATATATGTTATATATTGAAGGAGCCTGCACTGCCATGGCTTTATATCAGTGATGGACAAGCCTCAGTAATCATAGTCGAGGATGAACGGCAACAAAGGTGAAAACATCTTTGTCACTGATGGCTTTCATTGTTGCGTTTTGTGATTCCCAGTAAACTCAGTCAGTCTTCACCTTCACCCACTTCAATCTATCACTCCATTTTCTCCTGTCCTATTCTCTAATCTCTGACATACGTTGCGGCTTGCCTTTCACACCACATGAGCAACCTTGTGGAGGTGGATTGTCGAGTGTAATTGTGTTGTCAATCACTGTATCTTTCTCTCTCTTCTCCACTGCCGCAGGTTATTTTCAACACTCCTGCCAAGTTAGTACCCTACCCTGGATGTGGTGTAGTAGCGTGTGCCCAAACGATTGTGTGGTGTAGTGTCATGTTGTTGTTGTTATTGTCAGTCTCTTTGGTGTGAAGTGGATGTGCATTGTCTTGGCTTGTTGTGTAGTGATTCTGCCTTTGAGATGGATGAGCAGTTCTAGTGTCGGTATTGATAATGACCTTTTTGGTTTGCAATGTAAATGTCGTCAAAGTCCGCCAGAGAACGTCTAATAAATCTTAACCTCAGTCTCATTTATTTATTTTTTACGTTGCCTGCGATGTTCATTAACTTGCAAACCCTCACAGACAAGATCCCTGTTCATTAATAGTGTTTTGGGACATTTTTTATTAGAGAATTTTCTGACTTAATGCTAAATTCTCCCATAAGCAATCAACCATGTACATATGACATTTAGGTGGAGAGTGTGGAAGTGTGAAGCATGTGCTTGTGTAATTGACTTCCACTTGATAGATGGCTAATACGATGTAAAAAATAATCATAATCATTTGCAGATCATTTTGAAACTCTGCATGATGATGCAATGGTTCAATAAATTAGCCTTTATATTTTAGTAACTTAGATGTGCATGTTTATATTAACGTCTCCATTTGCTCTTTTATCTTGATCAGTTTACTTGCTGGCCAGTTGTATAACATCATCTGAGCCTGTAGGCTGATGCTCCCACATACCTGGGAGGGTTGAACTGTATATTGAGGGAAACCTGAGTGTGTGAGCAGATATGTGAGCTGTGCTGTGCCTGTTCTACTGAGAGATTTACTGTAGAGAGCATGTTTGCTGTGTAACATACAACGTCTCTATGGCAACTGATCAGCCTTTCTCTCCAAAGCCCCACACTGTTGTAGTAGCCGGGTAGCAGATCTCTGTGCATTAGCCAACAACTTTGTTGTGCCACCCGTTGTTGTGCCATGCATGTTGATGTTCCACATGGCAGTATACATGACAGAGGAGTTGGCTAAAGCACAAACTGATCTGCTAGCCGGCTATTACACTGTTGAATTTCCCATCTCACACCATTTCTCCTTCCACTGCCACCCTCCTTCCTCACTCTCCTTCACTTTCCCCTCTTTTTACCTGTCTCTTCCCTTCTTCTCCTCTTCTCCCTTCCCATCACTATCCTGCCACCTTCCTCCAACCCTCCACCGCTCCACGACAGCAACGAGTACGTCCCCAACTTCAACCCCAATGTGCTGAAGGACACTGCCCTGTCCACCCACAAGCCCATCGAGGTGAAGGGTCCTGGGGGCAAGGCCACCATCATCCATGCCCAGTACAACACCCCCATTAGCATGTACTCCCAGGACGCCATCATGGACGCCATCGCCGGACAGTCCCAGTCCAAGGGCCACGAGGGCGGGTAAGACCATCCTTCCTCTGCACTCCCTCCCTTTCCTTCTCTCCTCCCCCCACCCACTCTTTCTAGCTTTTCTACCCAACCTGCATGACTTTAATACATTCTTAGAAAAAAAGGTGCTATCTAGAACCTTAAGGGGTTCTTCGGCTGTCGCCATAGGAGAACCCTTATTGGTTCTAGGTAGAACCCTTTTGGCTCCAGGTAAAACCCTTTTTTCTAAGAGTGTAGTACCCCTCCTTTCCTCTCCTCTGCTGGCTGTGCTGAACTAGTCTGGCACTGCAGTGTAGTGTAGCCGCGCTGTGCTGGAGAAACTAAAGCCACAGACTGACTTCATCAGGATGTCTTATCAGGGTCTGATGATCTAGGATTGTTACCATCCTTTAAAATGGTTGTACAGGTCTGTATATCCTAAGTGCATTCTGTATGTGTCAAGAAGGAACATACATACAACACAGATTGTTTGTAATAGGTAGCAGTGAGATCTGTGTGTTCAAAGGTGGTGTTGGTTTTGTGTTGTGTAATGCTCAGGTTTTGACAGTTAGTTTTGTGGGTGTATTACTATTGTATTGCCTGGTGCTGGAGGGGTTTGGTTTGGTGCACTAAGGCACAGATGTAGTATATTTATAAAGGCATATTCATTGTTACAAAGGCAGGTCACCTGTTGCTATATTCAAGTGTATTTGTTAGATTCGTTCCATTCATTCTCTGAATGTCTTCATGCTGTGTTCACCTTCAAGCATAAAGCCACCAAGTTAGTCACCAAGCCTTCTCTGATCCCTTTACATAGCCTCACCCACACTCATAATTACCTTTCAAATACCTGAAGATCTCAGGACACACATCATATTCAGCTAGTTACCATTGCAAAATTGGGACCGTAAACTCTTGTTTTGTTCATATGTGGAGAAAAGTGTCATTTTTCTGGGTGAGTTTGAGGAAAACTAAGGCTCTCACTCTGACATCCACTATGGGGTTCATATCTAATCCTCCCTCTCTCACTTCCTCGGTTCCTCCACAACCAACCCCATCACTGCACTGTCCATCCCACCCACCATGACATGCTGCTTCCCCCCCACCCCTCTCCATCCATCCACGGTCCCAACTCGCCCGCCCTGCCCCACCCCACCCCTGCTGTATAGAGAGGAAGTCCCAGCCGGCTCCCCCTTGGCGTAAGTAGACCTCTCTGTGACAACCTATGGAGCACAGCCTGTGTGCTGTCTCTTCATATCCCTCCGCCTCCCTCTCCATGTCCGTTTCCCTCACTACTCTTTGCTTGTCCACCCCGCTCGTCCCAAACCTTCTCTCTGCTAACCCAATACGTTCTCACACTGAATGGAGAGTCTGATTTTGTTACCCATGGCAATGTTCGACACAAGCCACCAATTGGCGTAGTTTGTGAGTTGATGGAATGATGTCTAGAATTGCCGGATATTGCCTCTGCATCCTTAATCCAACGATGGCATCATAATTTGACGGGAGTCGATTGCAGAGCAGCTGTTTGTAGAGAACATCACTATATGGTGTTGTTTTGATATTCAGGGATTGTGGCTCTTTATCAATGACTATCTGATTACTAACTAACAATTTTCCATTCAGTTGGAAAATTGTGCTGAAATTGTGCTGTTTTGAAATGCATGGAAAACATCCATGGATTAGATGTTTTCTTGCCATACATTATTTGAGGTTTTAGAAAAGCTCAGAGTGAAGTGCAAACCGATATTGCCAACAGGTCAACCACAGAATCATCATTTTGTTATTTGTCAGTTTCGTCATGTCCATCAAGCCTTCCCCGCTCCACTCATTCCTCCATTCACCATCATGTTCTTGTCATGGTGTTGCAAACCGTTTCTTAGAGGGTGTCCACTTCCCTGCTGGCTACACAGGGATTCTTTATGTTTCAAGGCTCTCTGTAAAATAGGTTTTATTGTCTGATGTGATGTTATCAAAGGTCAATCTTCTCTTGAATTGCAAAAAAAATGCATGATTTATAGGATATAAAAAGGAAATGAACGGAGGAGGGACACATTGAAGTGCTGGCCTCAGCTAGGTGGCCAGAACTACTCTGACTCTCCCAATCAGTGCTCAGGGAATGTGCAGCTGACCAGCAATAGTTATGCCATTTACCAGGAACTATACTGGTTTAATAATGACACTAAACGGAATGTTCTGAGCTCTTTCCTCCTCCTGCTAAAGGTACAGTGTTTTTTTTATTGTTTGAAATTATATTTCTGAAATATGCTGTTGAGAAAAGATACCACAGGGTCCAAGCTAGCTAGTAGCTATGCAGCCATAATGCTTCACATGCAAGCTTCTGCAAATAGGAAGCTATTAGCCAGCATTTTAGCATTTTATCACTGGTTTGTGTGAGCATAAGCTGGCGGATGCAGCTTTTTAATGTCCAGTTTTTAAGCCCCTCTCTTGCAGCTCCCCTTATGCAAGACCAATCCTGGTTTTTACATCACAAATTGAAATAGGTCCTCTCCCAATGCTCCTTAGTCATCTAAGTAGGCTACACAGGTTAGTTATAGTATATGCATACACTCAGACATACCCCAATAATAAATAATCACCACCAGACTGCAGTTTCTGAACACTGTGATCAGAATCCGAATAACAACCCCCAATGGCTATGGTGGGTATGAATTAGTGCCAGTGTGACGAGCCAGCCCTCTCTCTGTGGTTCCAGTTCGCTCCCAGTTAAAGACGCTCAGGTAGACAGTGCCTCCCCAGTGTATCAGGCTGTCATCAAGACTGCAGACAGGGACATGGAGTTGAATGACTGGGCCCGCAGCTCCTCCCAGGTGCAGTCCAAGTCCTTCCGCCTCCTCGCCCACATCACGGGAACGGAGTTCAGTAAGTAGTGCTATTCTATTTATATTTAATTGAGTGTAGTATATATACCCTTCTTACCCTGCCAAACACTCAGTTACTGATGTTTCCTCTTCTGTCTTCTTCCTCCCTCTCTCTCCCTCTCTCTCTCTGTCTCTCTCTGTCTCTCTCTGTCTCTCTCTGTCTCTGTCTCTGTCTCTGTCTCTGTCTCTCTCTCTGTCTCTCTCTCTGTCTCTCTCTCTGTCTCTGTCTCTGTCTCTCCTATAGTGCAAGACCCAGACGTGGAACATCTGAGGAAATCAAGGTAGGCAGCTAGCAGCAGCGACCGGTGGCCTAGCAGAAAAGCTGTATTTAGGCATTTCTCCAGACCAGACCATATGAGCACAGAGCAGAGTTCCTGCTGTGAGCTAGCGGTCAAGGGTCACAGGGTCACTCAGCCCTGCTTCAGGCCCCAACTCCACACCACTCTCTGTGCTGAACTTGAAGGTTATCCTGTGACTCATGTCATTCTGAGCCAACAGTGAGAATAGTATGAAGTGTATCGATGCTGCAGTGCCCCTCACATGGATTACAAATAGCCCTCATGATGAGCTCACACAAGTTCCCAGCAGTTTGTTAGACTCCTCCAGCTGAAACGACACAGAACTTGTATCACTTTTTATTTTCTCTTGAGTGATTTCTCATGCCTGAGCTAATTCATCAGGGACCCTGATACAGTATAGTGCAGGACATCATAGACCCACCCAGGAGTGGGGTTGATTTGTGATTGTGGAGGATTTGGGAGCCCCCAGTGCACAGGACTCAGGCAGGGGAGTGGAGGCCACAGTCCCTAACCCATCTCTCATCCCCCCTTTTCTCCCTCTCTCTTTCTTCCCCCCATTTTCCTTTTTGTCTTTCCTCATGCCACAGGGAAAAGTTTGACACAGAATTTAAAGGCCCACGTTTTGCAAAATTGAAAAATTGGCACAATGGCCTGTCTGCTCAAATCCTTAACGTGCCAGAAAAAGCCCTGGTTTAAAAGACGCGTCAGACCGAATGTAACTGTAGCAATTAGAGAAGGGTAGAGCAGGTGAGTGAGGAGAAGGTCAGGCTAAAGATACTGGAATGTGAGTTAGTGGAAAGAGGTTTGTTCAATACTTGTTGATCACATGTTGTAATGGAGATTTTAGCCCAATGTCATCTTTCCCTCTTATTCTGGCTATGAAAGTTGATCCTAGTTTTCAAAATTAATTGCAGCTGTATGAAAAAGTTGTATTATATTTCAACCTTATATACCTAATTATCACTATTTGAGTTTGACATTGTGATAAGTATGAATAAAAACAATACCACTGTGAATGAAACACATTTTCGTATCAGATTGTTTCTCTGAAAAGATAAGAGATTACGTTTTGATGTGGCAGTTTACAGGCTTTAAAGGGAAGTTATAGAGGAAATAGTTGCCTAACTTTAAGGCATAGCAGCCTAACACCCTCTTAGAGACCATAAACAATTATAGATACAGGAAATGCAGATGAGCTTCATGATTTTAAATAAATTAACTGAAAACACTCAATAACACACAGTTATATTAACAGTATTAAGCTTTTCATGTAGCCCAATTTTGGCCAGCTAATAGCCTAACCACCGATCAAGCAACATTATGGACTAACCATTCAAATCCTTTTGCTGCAGGATTATTTTGCTATGACAATACTGGTCAAATTAAGACCCTACATCTGTATGAGTCATCACAAACTCTAAATAAAATCAGTTGTTTATTTAGACTTTCAAAGCCGCTCCCAAGGAACCATTACATAGAACTTAACAGAGATCTCAAGGGTCCAATTTAGGATAAACAATTCCCCGATATCAACAAAAGTCGTAATTAATCTCAATATGAATCACTCACAGATTAAACATGGCTTGTTTGTTTCCTTATCCCCGGGCTCTGGCTCATTGGAATGTGTGGAGAGCAGCAAACCCTTGCAGCCTATGAGAAAGTGAGGAATTAGAGAATTGCTCAGAGAGAGTGAATGGCATAAAGTAAAGTGGACTATTAAAGGGATAATTAGGAGTGCTGCCTGCATTGTGCATTGCACTGAATTTAAAAAAATATTACAGGATAGGTAGCAGTCTGGCTCATGGCCAGATGGCCACATGATTACAAGTATGACTTCAATCAGAAGGAACATTATTGGATTCTATATTGACCATGAGTTTGCTTTTGACTTCAATGAGAGATGTTCATCCATTTTCTATTACAGTATCTTTACATTTCATCATTGGTATTGAGAGATTTGAATAGTTTTTATTTTTTCTCAGCTACCAAGGGCAGGGCACTTTTCAAGCAGGACTTTTGTCAATTTAAGTTGGTCAAGGATTGCTTTTCACAGAAGCCCCCAACAAAGTGCAAAGCCTTGTGCTCCTCTGTCCTTTCAATGGTGCTTCAAGTACATTGGCCTTTGACCTGTGGTATATACAACTTGACCTAGAAAAAACAGCGATATTTTATATAATGTAAGTGGCTTTGGAATATCTAATAACCAATTGCCTCATATAGAGTGTAATAAGATAGTTATGACAAATAACATCGTACAATCACTTTGAGATTCTATTCCGAAACGTTTTTTAAAAAGACTGTAGAAATAAACCAAGCTAATGATCATATTACCCACAGAAGGATGAACTGACGTGCTTCATTGGCGCATCTTTAGAAAACAAGGCTTTGATCTTCTCCACACATGCCATTTAGTCTGTTACACGGAGCTATTACTGTATTATTATTGTACTAAACTCAGCCATCATTAGCTCTAATATAATCATGCCATCAGTTGTGAGATTCCCTAAACAGAGGTCAATATTATGTTGATTGTCTGTTATTACATAGAAGCAGTATTACATCAATGGTCTGTCCATGTAGGCCTTGTCGAGGCAAGCGTCTCTAGCTGCTACTATAGGAAGGTCAGATGTGGCTGAAGGGATTATCATATCAGGATGGAAGTACACCCGTCAGACAACACCCTGTTGGGCGTCGTCCCATCCTCCCGCATAAGAGAGGAGAACAGGAAGTCAAATATGTGAGTAGTGAGATTCGGCGAGGCCATGTTTGAAGGCGTTGAAAGCCCTTTGAAAGGTAACTCTGCTTGTATGGTTGTCACATAGGGGAGCTGGTGTTACTTAGCTCTGCTGTGGGCTGATGAATGGATTATTAATGCCCGTTTGTAACCGTTGGAAACCTCTGCTAACTGCCTCTTCCTTTCCCCCTCCCTCCTCTCCTGAGAGAGATTTCCACCTGCATGCAATGCATGCTGGGTAGACTGTGTTTTTGCACTGGAGTGCCTGTGCCTCTGGGTGGCTGACCCCCTCTCGTCGTTCATCGCTCCTCTTCTTCATCCTCCTCTATCATACTCCGGCCTCAGTCTCCGCCCCAAAACAAGATCTCATTCTCCAGTATTCTACGTCTCCTATACCTCACTCCCTCTTTTTTTTCCATCACAGATTCTAGAACTGACACACCAAACATTCCTAAACATCAGGACAGGCATCATTGCTTCACATCAAATTTCGTCACATCACTCCATGGCTATCTTACTCTCTCAACCCACCCTCATTGCAAAATTAGTGGAAGGTCATTTGGTGTGTGTGCTCAGTTCCCATGTGGTCGGCAGGATTTTTTTTTGTTGCAGTTTGTGACTTCTAGGGCACTTTTTAGGGACCTAGTGCTCATGTGACTTCCCATCTTCTTATCGGTTCTTTTAGAAAATGATATTGTTTTCAAAAGCGTCAAGGACCGTAGTGGTTGTCTCAATATTATAGAGAAGCTTGTGACAGTAGGCGATAAGAAGTTGTATTGTAGGTTTAATCCATAGGACTAATCACAGTTTTGACCGTCAAGAAGGTAGAGTTAATGTAGGCCTATGCCCCAATGGAGAATCAGGTGAAGGGCACAGAAGGTGAGGGGTACCTGTTGACAGCTACAGTATGTGTTTGTGTCTGTCTTCATGTTGTGTGTCTGAATCGTTGCGTTCCCTTGTCTTAGTCTTGCCTTTATCACCTGTTAGTCAGTGTTTTCCTCTACTACAGCTCTCCAGTAACCCATCCATCCCCCTCCCTCAACATCAAGCCCTGCTCACAAATCCTAACCTCCGTGGTTAGAGCTCACTGCTGCTTTGAAGTAGCTGAACGTGGTAATATACACACCTGTTTGTTGCCTCTAAACCTCCTAGTACTAGACCCATTTCCCCTGCCTTGACTTGCTGTAATCTCCATTATCCTCCTCCTAATTGCCTGTAAGAGCATGGACTTGTCTCTCAATCGTCTGCCCTTGCCTGCCCACCTCACCAGTATCATGCAAACAAACTCCAGTGTTTGCCTGCCTACCCCGGAGTGTTCTTTCTGTCCCAGAGAATGAGGAGCAGAGTGAAATGGTAGTTGAGGAGGTTGCCTGCCCATGGAGCTGCCTTACTAACACAGCTGCTTTAGTGGGAGAAATCACAATTTCCCTATGTTGACAGTTGTGCCAAGCAGACGTTACCAGTGGGGTGGGGTGCTCTTCAAAACTATCCTCAAGTTAGTATCCTCAAGTTCTTCCTTTCCACAGTGAGAGAAAGTGAGAAATTAAATGGCTTTAGTTTACAGATTAAGTATTTCAAATTCCAAACTGTTTATAGATAATTGGCAGATGAAAGAGCGGTGCATGTATGCAATCTTCTATCTTTAACATCTCTCTGTCAGGTCTCTTTCTTCTTCTTCTCTCTTCTTTCCCCCCTTCCCCTTCAGATTATGTTGTTAATCTGAGGTAACATATTTTGATTTCAGCCTTCAAAGCACAATATCCTTTAAATGCCCCTAACTTGAAACACTCATTCCCTCAGTACATCTGGAAATACATCACAGCAATTCTGTCAATGCAATCTATTGAAACAGCATGGAGAGGGTTATTGTGTTTTGAAGGCCATTGTCCTCTGTGTGTGCTAAGTGAGCTGCACAGGATGTCTGTTTATATAAACCCCTTGTTGTGAGGAAAGTCTGTCTGTGCCTATGTGTGTGTCTGTGTACATGGCTGTCTGAGTTCAAATAGAGATCCAGTTGTATTGAAGTTAGATGTCTTTACCTGCCAGATGAGCTAATGTAACTTATACCCTACACCAGGGGTCCACAATTGCATTCAGCCGTGGGCTGATTTTGAGCTGATGGTCGGGGGGCCGGAACATACAGTAGTTTTAAATCATTTGTAAACTGCAAATTGACTGCAAGAATCCCAAGCAGAAATAATATTTGACAAAAAAAGATTCATTTCCAACCTTGACTACATTGGGATACGATCACATATGCTTCTCTATTTATGTGTGGGAATGCTTCTGAACAAATTTCCTAAATTAAAATCACTTTGAGCTCATTTTCTGGTGATCTTGCAGTCTTGGGGAACAGATTTCCTCTATTAAAATCACATTGAGCTCATTTACTGGTGATTTTACAGTCTTTTATTAAAGGTCCACTGCCGCCATTTTTATCTCAATATCAAATCATTTCTGGGTAAAAATGAACTACCTTACTGTGATTGTTTTCAATTAAAATTTTCAAAAAGAAACAAAAATAGCTTCTTAGCAAAGAGTAATTTCTCAAGCAAGAATTTTGCTAGGACTTTCTGGGAGTGGTCTGAGTGGGAGGGAAAAACTGAAAACTAGCTGTCATTGGCAGAGAGGTTTGGAACTTTCTTTCTTATTGGTCTATTAACTAATTTACAGCCTGATGATGTCACCAGGCAGGCCAAAACTCCATCCCACCATAACAGGCTGAAATTTCAGGTGGTCTTTTCAAACAGCTCTTATACTAAAAGGGCATTATCATAATTTTCACAATTTCACAGTATTATTCCAACCTCATAGTGTGGAAATGTATTGAAAACACAGTAAAATCACGTTTTTGACTGCATTGGGCATTTAAAATGTTTTTGGGGGAACCCTGCCCTACACTCCCATCAGATAAAAGTGACTTTGTAGAGGTCGCTCTAGATGAAAGCAGTTAATGCTACAAAACGTTGTTTATGAAAACGTTATCCTAGTAATAGGTTTCATTGGTTGGATTCAGAAATAATAGTGTCTTTAGTATCTGTGTGACTGTGGCCTGTCCTATCCTTGTACCCAGCCTCAAAGGCACTTCCTCTGTCACTCAAACTGAGAGCACCTATCACCTGTCTATCTGTGCTGATCCTCCCGCCTCCCCTGCCGACACACCAACACTCCACTCCGTACTCCACACATCTAGCCGTGAGACACCGTAGACAGACCACAACCTAGGAGCACTTGCTAACCTCACAAGTTCACCACAGAAAGTGATGAAGGGTTAAATGACCACCTAAGACCACTGTTTCCTGACCTCTCTCTGTGCCACACCACCTCCCTGACATATGACATTCCAACTATCCCTTCTATACCTGCCTGTAAATGTCAACAGGAAGAATGGACTAGCAACATCAATCAAGGTGGGGGGGGTCAGAGAGATGTCCAGGAGAGGAGGTCAGGGTGCTGGAAGTGAGTAGGGGTCAGCCATCGGTCTACCACTGGGCCTGTTGCTGCTAGATGCCTGCCACCCTCTGTCTGTCCCCCGGCCTGGGCAGCTCCCCCTTGGCATTGCATTCATTCCGTTCTCCCCAGTCCGGAGTGGGGCAACCTCAACCCCACCTTCTCCCTCAGTCATTCACTCAACGTTTTGGCCTCATGTCCAAGTCAGCTGTGTTTACATCTGGGGAGCCTCCACTGTTAGTTTTTACTTATGTTTAAAAGTAAATTCACAAATGTTCTGTAGTGTGCACTCATTGATTATGCCATGCTGACATTCTTCTCTCCTTTTTTGCTTATGTTGTTGTATACTCTGTGTAATCCTTTCCCCCAGCAGGGTTTATGGCTGAAATTCTCCCGACACCTTAGATTGTCTCTGATTATATTTAGATTAGTATGATATGCTATACCATTACAAATCAATGTTTAATGCACTGTGTTATTAAAGTAAAGACTGTGTATATCAAGCATATAGCCTGCTTCATCCCAGTGAGGTGGTACCCTCTGTAACCCTCTCTCTCTGGCCTCGGACATGATTGATGAAGCTCTCTTGTCTTGACACAGTTATTTAATCATTCCCCATTATGCACAATCGATTCCTGCAGTAGCAGCTAGGCAGCTTTCCATTATACAACCAGATATCACTCCACTCACCTCCGTTGCCAGTCTCTATACGTTCTCCAGTGACTCACCCAAAACCAATAGTTAAAATGTCAGTTTTATCTTATTATGAGCAGATTGCTTTCTTTTTCTGTGAGGTTTTTCATTCCTGCAGAGAGGTTTTTCCTCACCTCGAGCTATAACTCCTTATATTGAAAGATAAGACTCATAAATAATTGTCATTGATTTATTGTTCTACTCTTTTTCTACTCAATTTGTTCCTTGATGGACATCCTTGCATTGGGCTGAGCTATCCAAATAAATCAAGGCTTTTGGTTTTGCATTTGATTGTAGCCATATACCTTTACAGGTCTATTTGTGCTGACATTAACTCTCTAATTCATATACACACAGCCCTACATGGGCTGTTGGTATATATGATTTTCGGCCTCAGACTGCTGACGGTTTTCTCTCAATGCAACCTAACCTCTTATGCAGTAGCCCTGTTGAGCATGCTCCAGTCTCCATCAGCCCCGCACCTGTCGCTCTGCCTGCTAGCGCTGCTTCGCCCAATCAGGTGGCTTCACCTGCTGCTTCGCAGTCTCCAGAGCCCGCCCCCGTAGCCCCTGAGAGGTAATGCTGTGTGGGTTGAAAGTTTTTGTCTGTTGTGGTTTTATTGTCCTCCGCCAACTGAGTGCTCTTCCTTTTCTTTGGTATGTACCTATATTTGTGTGTGCTCTTTCATTGAGAGTGACTGTTTTGTTCTGATGTTGTCCCACTTTTTCCATTTGTCAACAGTTTCGATGTGATTGATTGAACATGTTTTTGTTTTTATGTTCCAATTAGACTTGGAAAACCTTGATTGTACTATGTGAATGGTTAGGTGAAAGGTTTCATGAGCCGTATGCATTTAAAGTGGCTATGGCTTTGGGTTTAGTACATTCACAGGGGAGAGTGTCCATATTCAGTGTTCAAGGTAAGTCAAACGGTCTGATGATGCTGTGATCATCTGGACTGTGTGGAAGCTGTGAGGAGAGAGACACTGGGAAGACCTGCCATGTCTGTGAGCAGTGTGAGAACAGAGAGCCTCAAGGCAGTGGAGTACTGTAGTCATACAGAGCGAGTCTGCCAAACCCACCATCCTTTAACCCTTAACGTCCTCATCATCATAACAATCCATCCATCTTAAACCAGTTTTTTATTTGACCAGCCTTAATACAATACAACAGAGATGACCTGGGCCTGTGCAAGCTGTTGCTTCTGTACAGTTCTGCAAAATCTAGAGAGAGTTTGCAGAGTGAACACAGTCAATATGTCACACAAAGAATTCCCAACATTCCCTTTCCAGAGCACAACCTCCCTCTCCTGATCCTTCCTGGCTGTGTTAACTCTACTCTGTCCTCTGCAGCGAGCAGCCACCCCCAGACACCCAGACACAGCCAGTGGCCCCTGAGGCCCCTGCAATTCCCTCTGGGGGACCCCGCCACCTGACGCATGCAGCCTCCCATATCTCGTCTGCTCTGATTACACAGTCTAGGTACAGTTGTCACTCAATCACTCCCCCTGTCCCAGTTTCTACCTTTTATGTCAGTCAGGAGATAGTGCCCTTCCAGTGTCAATAGACCAATGTGTCTGGCGGGCTGTGTGGATTTGGTTGAGATAGGAGGGGCAGAAGCAGGTGCAGATGCTAGTACATAGTTGCTATTTTATGGGGGGCAGAGGTTTGTGAGGAATATGGATTGAGTTGGGAGAGCTTTATTTTCTGATGCTGAAATAATGGATGTAAGAGTATACATGGTGTCAACAGAGGATTTATTTGGATAGTCCACAATAGATGATCTATAGATGCTCAAACTATTAGCAAACTACCAACTGCAAGTCCATTTATATGCAACAGCTTGCTAGGGTTGGTGTATAACCTTCTTAGACATAATTACATGAGCCAGATATTGCTTCTTGGTGAAATACCCCAGATCACCCCCTTGGACCTTGGACCTTCAATGGGGGTGTCTGAGATCACTTTCTTAGACTTCTGGATTATGTTTTTGGACCATCGAGAGGCATGGTGTCTATACTACTTTATTGGACCCTCAGATAACTCTTTTGGACCATCACAGCAGATTAAATAAATGTCCATGGAAATGGACAATAAAGTATATCATATCGTATCCATGAATGGTGGGTTTGTCAGTAGGATAAAAAATCACATGAAATAAAATAAAAGAGTGTGCAATGCTGTCATCAAGGAAAAGGGTGGCTATTTGAAGAATCTCAAATATAAAATATATTTTTGTGGTTACTACATCATTCCATATGTGTTATTTCATAGTTTTGATGTCTTCACTATTATTCTACAATGTAGAAAATAGTCAAAAATAAAGACAAACCCTTGAATGAGTAGGTGTTCTAAATCTTTTGACCGGTAGTGTATAAAACATCTATTAGGGACTATCCAAATAAAGTGTTACCTTCTTTTTTGCATTACAGTGTAGTATTTCAGAGAGGGTTTAAGATGGTATAAGGAATTCTAAGTAATCATTGTGTATGTGGAGGAAATTGGAGTGAGCCCTAAACCGTCTCTCAGACCTCTCTTGTTGGCTCTCGTTAAGAAACAAGGTTTATAAGCAAGGGCCACCGCCCACCTCTGCACTGGAGGCTCTGTCAATCACCCCAGTGTTCCGAACCAGCACTTTGCCCAAACGAAAGCGCACCCTGCCCTCTGGGAAACCCAAGCACCTGAGGTACACACACACCTGGACAGACTGACACAGTGACAGAGAGACTGACCACGTCACAGACAGTGGTGTGCAGAGTTGCTTAGGTACGTGGGATAGGGGACAGGAGGGTAAAACAAACATGTCAACTTTTACTGGGCAGTGGGACACTAGCCTGATCAAAGGAGCAAGGCCATGACTGCAGCATTGCTTCATTCGCATTGGCTATGTTTCATAGGAAAATATGATTATTTACATCTGTCACACCATGAAAAGTGGTGTAAAATAACTGCAACAGCCCCAATTGGATACATGCAATTGATCGGACTGCAATAGGTCGGTGCAACGTTTTTGCTTGCCTGCACAGGGTCCAACTTCTCTCCAAAAGCTCTTTGCATTAGCTCTTGACATTACAGCTGAATGGATAGGAAAATGTCCATGAGGCTTCATGTGCAGACTGTATACTGCAGACTGTCTAAAGGGTCAAGCAAAGGAATGTTCAGTAGGGAAGCTCATGTGGGGGTTTGGCAGCATTTGCGATTGCTGATCCATGCTTTTTTTTACTAATTTGCACCTCTTTCTCCACAATGTCAATTTTCCCTTCACAGTATTAATGGTTAGATATGTTTGACCACAATATAAAAAGCCAATTTTAATGCTGAATGTAGCTAACATGACTCTGAAGTTGACTTTTTGACATTCCATCTTTCATCTAGAATTTGCAGGTCACCCTGTTTCTTCCATTAACACACGCACAAAATCCCTACAGGCCCATTCAAGTCTGGACCTTTGCATGTCATAATAAAGAACAGCATACTCTCAGAATTGGTATTAATGGGCACTGTTCACCCTGTGAAGGTCAAATAATTAGTGATATGAGAGTAGTTCACTTGGTAATGCACATAGTAGTCCAGTTAGTGATTGTACCACATCGTGTAATGGTGGTAGCTCCTCTATCCCACACTCTCCCATGCTCACTCTGCACGTCACTGCTCAACTGCATGCTCACACACTGGCTTGACTAATTTTGATCTGGGGGGTAGTTTGTCATAGAACAGCAGAAGTGCGTAACTCTTGGATGTCAATCACAGTCATTTGTATCCTGCAAATCAGTGATGTACTAAATCATTATCTATGGCTGTGATGCACCACTCTAGTCAACTACTGAATGGCGAACTAGTGGCTACAGGCAATAGCAGCTGTTGATAGATGTAATGCTTCATAGTACAATAGCTGAAAAGGTAACATGATGTGGGCTAGAATGCTGTAGAATTTGGTACACAAATTGAACTTAATTTAAAATGTGACATCACAAAAGATGACTAATTTCTGTGCTTGTATTATACCCTCTGATTTGTCAGTGTCTAGTGGGGATATTATGAAATTATCTTCATTGTTTAGCTTTGCATAACAAGGGGATTTATGGTACTTATGTTACCAAGTTTGTTTGGTTCAGCTTACCATTGTAGAGGGTCAATTTGGTTTTGTATAAACAGCTGGCTTAAATAAGGAAACAAATCAAATCTAACCTTTTAGTTTTAATATAATAGTGGTATTTTATAGTGATCTCCTGGAGCCAGTGTGGTTACCACAGTTGCTTACAAACTGTGAATGCTATATCAACTCATGATGTGCAGTGAAGGGTGGTTTGAAGTGAATTTATCTGGCCTGCATGTTCGTGTGTTTTTGAGAAGTGGTCCTCTGGCTCACCTTAAAGTTTCCTAAGAATTGTGGCATCATTTTCTCTTCAATTTGGATTGGTTGTGTTAATTGATGTTGCCAGGAGTGTTGGCATTTGCAGTGGAGCCAGTTGTGGTGGTTGTGTGCAGAGTGTAGAATGAGTGGTTTTGTGAGTGTGCGTGTCAGCGTCTGTTTGTGTGTGTGTGTGCAGTATCAATATGGTTTCCTTGATTGATGGTGATACATACAGATATGGTATATAGGAGCTTAGATGTGTATCGATTTGTTTTGGCAGTGTTAGGATCATTGATTTTCAGAACCTGTTTTATTTGTCTCTCTAGGATATATATTTTTCCTTTGTGTGTGAATGTGTGCTCTCACAAAGGTATTGCTATGAAACCAAGTTCACCTATACCTCAAAGAGACTGCTGATTTGGTGCTGCCCTCTCTTCAAAAGCTACACAGCTGACTATGTGGTCAAACTAGCTGACTGACTAACAGTTCAAATGAAACTGCTGTGATCTGATAATGTTACAATATGTGAGAAATCCGATGACTCTTGTTTTCCTTAAGTAAACAGTGGAGAAAAGTTAATGGCATCGGTAACAAACTCCTTGGGCAGCACGGCATCATACAGGTATAGGTGTACATGGCCTTCATCCAAAGAGCTATTTTTGACCCCTGTTTTTGACCCCTGATCCTTTGTTTCTGATAGCAGCTACAGCCTGCAGCAGTCTGCCTCTGGTTACAGCTCCCAGCACAAATCCTCAGTCTCCAGGTACTTCTGTGGGGAAGTTTATCCAGATGCCACTGTCCATAGAACATCTGGATAGTGTGCTTCCTTCCCTTATTGTCAACATAACTTCACTTCCGGAATAACACACACTTATTCCCCTCCCTCTGTTTTTAGCTCTAAGGATGATAATCGTGCTTTGACAGTGTTCGTTTAACCTGCGTTTTAACCTCCCCTTTCTTACAAATGTATCAAAACCTGCTTCTCTCTCCTCTCAAATGAAATCTGTTGGTGACTCTGTTAATCTCTCTCACTGCCATAACTGAGGCTCTCTGTTCTAACACTGTTTCTCTGATACCAGGCTGTCTTTCTCTCTATCTGTGTGGGTCTCTGCTATATTATTAAACTCCCACTAACCTTTGAGTTAAACGTGTCTGGTGAAGTGGAGGAGCTCCAGGTAAGACTCAAAACATATATGGACACTCAGTCAGGAAGGAGATAGGTGGCTGTCCAGCATTCAGCATACTAGGTTTAATCGTGAGGCATAGCGTTAACAGTCTCCTTGTTAGTAATTGGTACTTGTAGTACAGTTTCCCAGTTTAGATTATTATATTGCATAAACTATGACCATTCAGAAATCAGCTGAACTGATGATCAGACTAGTAGAGATATGTTTCCATCTAGGTGGTGATGGTCACTCAGCTTCTTGTTTATCCTTCTGCAGCCAATATGGCCAGGCTCCCCCCATGCAACAAGCCCCTCCCATGTACCAGGGGCAATCCATGTACCAGGGGCCTCCTATGCAGCAGGGACCTCCCATGTACCAAGGGCCTCCCATGCAGCAGGGACCTCCCATGTACCAGGGGCCCCCCATCCACCAGGCTCCGCCTATGCAGCAACCTCCCATGCAGCAGCCTCCCCACATGCAGCAGCCTCCCTACATGCAGCAGCCTCCTCACATGCAGCAAAGCTCCATCCAGATCCCTGTGGGCCCTCCCCCACCCAAGGTGGTCAGCACCGCCTGCATCGTGCCAGGTAGTTACAGCAGGTGGCGCTGTGTGACCGTTTGTATGTGTGTTAACAATATGGTGCAGTTGAAGTCGGAAGTTTACATACACTTAGGTTGGAGTCATTAAAACCTGTTTTTCAACCACTCCACAAATGTCTTGTTAACAAACATAGTTTTGTTAACAAACATTGTTTTGGCAAGTCGGTTAGGACATCTACTTTATGCATGACACAAGTAATTTTTCCAACAATTGTTTACAGACAGATTATTTCACTTATAATTCACTGTATCACAATTCCAGTGGGTCAGAAGTTTACAAGCACTAAGTTGACTGTGCCTTAAATAGCTTGGAAAATTCCAGAAAATGATGTCATGGCTTTAGAAGCTTCTGATAGGCTAATTGACATCATTTGAGTCAATTGGAGGTGTACCTGTGGATGTATTTCAAGGCCTACCTTCAAACTCAGTGCCTCTTTGCTTGACATCATGGGGAAATCAAAAGAAATCAGCCAAGACCTCAGAAAAAAATGGTAGACCTCCACAAGTCTGGTTCATCCTTGGGAGCAATTTCCAAATGCCTAAAGGTACCACGTTCATCTGTACAAATAATAGTACGCAAGTATAAACACCATGGGACCACTCAGCCGTCATACCGCTCCGGAAGGAGACGCGTTCTATCTCCTAGAGATGAACATACTTTTGTGCGAAAAGTGCAAATCAATCCCAGAACAACAGCAAAGGACCTTGTGAAAGATGCTGGAGGAAACAGGTACAAAAGTATCTATATCCACAGTAAAATGAGTCCTATATCGACATAACCTGAAAGGCCGCTCAGCAAGGAAGAAGCCACTGCTCCAAAACCGCCATAAAAAAGCCAGACTACGGATTGCAACTGCACATGGGGACAAAGATCATACTTTTTGGAGAAATGGCCTCTGGTCTGATGAAACAAAAATAGAACTGTTTGGCCATAATGACCATCGTTATGTTTGGAGGGAAAAGGGGGTAGCTTGCAAGCCGAAGAACACCATCCCAACCATGAAGCACGGGGGTGGCAGCATCATGCTGTGGGGGTGCTTTGCCGCAGGAGGGACTGGTGCACTTCACAAAATAGATGGCATCATGAGGAATGAAAATGATGTGGATATATTGAAGCAACATCTCAAGACATCAGTCAGGAAGTTAAAGCTTGGTCGCAAATGGGTCTTCCAAATGGACAATGACCCCAAGCATACTTCCAAAGTTGTGGCAAAAAGGCTTAAGGACAACAAAGTCAAGGTATTGGAGTGGCCATCACAAAGCCCTGACCTCAATCCTATAGAACATTTGTGGGCAGAACTGAAAAAGCGTGTGCGAGCAAGGAGGCCTACAAACCTGACTCAGTTACACCAGCTCTGTCAGGAGGAATGGGCCAAAATTCACCCAACTTATTGTGGGAAGCTTGTGGAAGGCTACCTGGAACGTTTAACCCAAGTTAAACAATTTAAAGGCAATGCTACCAAATACTAATTGAGTGTATGTAAACTTCTGACCCACTGGGAATGTGATGAAATAAATAAAAGCTGAAATAAATCATTCTCTCTACTATTATTCTGACATTTCACATTCTTAAAATAAAGTGGTGATCCTAACTGACCTAAGACAGGGAATTCTTACTAGGATTAAATGTCAGGATTTGTGAAAACCTGAGTTTAAATGTATTTGGCTAAGGTGTATGTAAACTTCTGACTTCAAATGTAAGTATGGATAGTGTTGACTTAACCGTGTGTCTCTTTGGGTCATAGCTCCAGCCCCTGCCCCTGTTCCACCCCAAGCCGCAGCCCAGGCCACCCCTGAACCCCCCTCCAGCAGGCCCCCCTGGATTACTGACGACTCTTTTGCCAATAAATTTGACCCCAGCAAGACCACCAGCACCAGCAGGAAAGTGCCTGCTCTACCTCAGAGTGCCCCACCAGCACCGGCCTACATCCCAAACCCTGGCTCTGCCCACACCCCTCACTCTGCCCCAAGCCCTGCCTATAACCCCAGCCCTGCCCCATACAACCCCACTCCTGCCCCTTTCAATCCCGTTGCCCGGGGTGTGGCCCAAAGGGCGGAGCGCTTCGCTGCCAACAGCAACAGAGCACCCCTCTGTGGGGCCTGCAACAACATGATCAGGTAACAACAACAATACACTGAGTGTACAAAACATTAAGAACACTTTCCTAATATTGAGTTACACCCCCCCTCCCCTTTTGCCCTCAGAACAGCCTCAATTCATCGGAGCATGGATTCTACAAGGTGTCGAAAGCGTTCCACAGGGATGCTGGCCCATGTTGACTCCAATGCTTCCCACAGTTGTGTCAAGTTGGCTGGATGTCCTTTGGGTGGTGGACCATTCTTGATACACACGGGAAACTGTTGAGCGTGAAAACCCAGCAACGTTGCAGTTCTTTATACGCAACCCGGTGGGCCTGGCACCTACTACCATACCCCGTTCAAAGGCACTTAAATATTTTGTATTGCTCTTTCACCCTCTGAATGGTACACATACACAATCCATGTCTCAATTGTCTGAAGGCCTAAAAATCCTTCTTTAACCTGCCTCCTCCCCTTCAGTGGATTTAAAAGGTGACATCAATAAGGGATCATAGCTTTCACCCGCTATCTGTCGTTACAGGGGACCCTTCCTGGTGGCCTTGGGTCGCTCCTGGCACCCAGAGGAGTTCAACTGTCACTACTGCCACACATCGCTTGCAGACTGCAGCTTTGTGGAGGAGCAGAACGCAGTATACTGTGAGAACTGCTACGGAGAGTTCTTTGCCCCCACCTGTGCCCGCTGCAACACCAAGATCATGGGGGTAAGATGACAGACCCAAACACAGACACGTACAACACACACAAAAGCACTTTGTGCATGCGTACACCTACACATACACCCACACAATAACCTTTTGTCCCTGTGTTTTGGTGTGCAGGAGGTAATGCATGCTCTGCGGCAGACATGGCACACCACCTGCTTTGTGTGTGCTGCCTGTGGCAAGGCCTTTGGAAATAGCCTCTTCCACATGGAGGATGGGGAGCCCTACTGCGAGAAAGGTACTTTAGATCAATGGAATGGCATGGCACATAATGAAAAACCCCAAGTGTCAAATGTTTCCTTTAGAGCCCAAACCAGCTTCTGTATATATGTTTGCCATAATGTCCTCTGTGAAAACAACTTCTGCAACTGAACTACATTTGAATTATATACATAAAGAGACATGTTTTATGCATGTAACTTTGCTACCATTTGCACTCTGCTAGTATTTTCTGCATCAATGCTCTCTCTTCCAGATTACATTTCACTCTTCAGCACCAAGTGCCATGGCTGTGACTTTCCAGTAGAAGCTGGAGACAAGTTCATTGAAGCACTGGGTCATACCTGGCACGATACCTGCTTTGTCTGTGCGGTAAGAAGGACTACAGCGCTGTACAATAACCCACGTTCCTGCTGTATAAAATTGTTATTTCTCAAATCTCTTGGACTGTACCAAAAATGTGTGGCTTGTGAGATTCACAATGATGTCTGTCTCCCACAGGTGTGCAATTTGAACCTGGAGGGCCAGCCCTTCTACTCCAAGAAGGACAAGCCCCTGTGCAAGAAGCATGCTCACGCAATCAACGTGTAGATGCTCCATCTGCAGTCTTATGGGGTGGTGGGCAGGTGCTTACATAGCTATGCCCAAGCCTTGGCAAAGAGCCCTGTAGAGGGCATTGATGCCAGTCAAAATGATGAAAAACACAAGCTGAAGATAATAGCAACAAGATTGACTGTTCAGTAAACCGATCAGTCAGTCGTGACAAAATTTAAGTATTTTCATTGGTACTGAAACTCAAGACAAAACTGCCTAAAATGCTGCAGCTCCCTCAGAAAATGTGTTACGTTTGTATTTATTAATATCACTTACAAATGAATTATATTGTATATCAGAGAATTCTGATGTAAACTATTTGCTACCACTCAGGTCCTGGGGGGCCTCAATCCAGTGAGGCTGGAGCAAAAGCCTTAGCAGCCTACAGACACAGGCAGACTGAGTGGAGTAGCAGGGTAATCAGTAAATAAGATGCCTTATTTCACAGAAACACTGTGTGCTTAGTTTTTAATGTAAAAACCCAAATAGCAAAACCCAAATAGCTTGCAGTGAATGTAATAAGACCATTTTAGTATCACATACAGTAGATTTAATGATGCCTCACGCTGACCAAAAGAGCACAGAATGTGAACTGATACAGTATAGCGTGACACATGTAGGCCTACTAATACTGTTTGATTTCACAGAGGTTTTATTAAAGTGACAGTTTAATAAGTAATATTTATTGCAACTTTGGCAAAGTGTTATTTATTTACATAGAAGAAAACGGAAGTATAACATCCATGGATGTTTATATTGCTGATAAAACAAAAAAAAGTTATTTGAATTATTTTGTTTTGTATGTATGCAGTTGCATCATACAGAGGTTCATAGTATTATATGAAGAACCTGTCACTCAAACTCTTTCATCCTGGATTTATTTATTTATTATATACAAAGATAGCGCTCTGTTACATTATGATACAGTAATACTATACCAACTTTGGGGATCTCTTTATGGGGTAGAGAAGTTAGGTTTTTGGAATGTGTCTCTTAAACGTGATTTATTCCTGACTTGAAATCAAGGAACCACTCTGTGTCTTTTACTGCATGTAATGGGAAGTTTGGGGAGGTGCACGGACGGTGGACACAGAGCCAGATAGATATGTCACAATGGGTCGCCGGACTATCATTTCTCCGCGGCTTTGGACTCTGAATTGCGCTTAAGGGAGGCAAGCTCTGGCCTGGGGTCTTACAAATACATTTTACACAACAAATGTCTATGCATGGTGATCTGCCTTACACCCATATGAAGCGCTTAATTTAAAGAAGAATTTATAGGAAATATCTGTCAAGGCCAAAAACAGCCAAACACAATCATTTCTCACTCACTAGCACACACACCTTAAAGGTCAGTTGAGACAGTGTGCTTGTGTACAACCTTTTTACTTTCAGAGTTTATTTTATACATCTTTGTGTATTTTCTGTGTTTGTGTAAGTGTGTGCGCATGCATGAGTTTGTACATGATTGTCAGTGCATGTCTACTGAGGCAACATCAGTATTAGTTATGTATTTGTGCCACTAGAGTAGCAAAGCATATTGTGATTTTACATAACTCTAAGAACACTACACTGAATACTTTTGATATGCATACTGTAAGTGTGTAGATAAACTGGTAAGAAAAGCATAGTCAGTGCCAGTTCAGAATAAACCTTACATGGTACCATTGGAGGGAAATTAAGACAGACTTGAATTGTTGCTAAATAGTTGTTTACTGAAAGTTCAGCATATTGAAACTAGTTGTATAGTTTCCAACCACTAGAGTGCAACAGAGTGTTGAAACCGTGCTGCTTTCCAGGCCCCATGTGTCAGCCAGCAATATCATTACACTTCCTCCATAATCAGAAATTGTGGACAGCATAGGGAAAACGATTGTTAGGGTTATTTAGATAGTTCCCCTTTATTAAAAAAAAGACTATTGAGTCAACATGATGATAGAAATCCCATTGAGGCTATTTTTAGGCAATAAAATATAGTGACTTTTGTGTTAGTCAGCAGCCCAAACTGTCAATATCGCTGGTTCCAATGCTCACACGTTTCCCCTGTAGTCAACATTGGTTATAATAACACTATGAAAGAATAGTTAAGGACAAATTAAGGAGGACACAGTTTTATATAATTTCACAGTCCATTCCCAAATTACTATAACTTCTCTCTGCTGTCAGGCATTCATTCCATTTAGGTAAGAGGTCTCTTGTGCATCTCTGTCCTCTGTAACGAGAGACATAAGTAGCATTCAGCGTTCTCTTCACTCTCAACACTTCCCTCCCTCCTGGCTAGTTTTCCCTAAACAGTCTATATGACACACAGGTTACTTTGCTATGACACTGTATTAAGACAATCCTTTTAAATTCAGGCTGCTAAGTGGTCTTTTAGATGTTGGTTCACACATTATTTCTGTTTGCACTGCTGTTTATTAAACACTTGTGAGGCTGCAAGATTTAAATCCATTGTGCAAAAGGGATTGCTTCTTCTTCCATGTTCTGTGTTTTGATAGAGGAAAGTATTTTTTTCTAGAGTAGTATTTTTCTTAGAATAGATATATACTTGGCATGAGATAACAACCACTCTCTTAAATCTGATAATTGATTTACTTATATAAACTTTCATCTGTTTTTGAAGCACTAACTGAAATATGGCCTTGATCTTTGAGTAGTTGTATGCCGTCAATGTTTTTTTTCTTTGGCATGGACTGTGTTGGAGGAATAGGATTGTTGTCATTTTTCTGTTGTACATTATCAATAATACATGAATTTGTGTTTAATCTCTTGCTGAATTTGTACTTGGAACCCTATTGTCTATATAAACAAGGTATCTTTATGTGGAACATATTTGGTCAGCACCTCTACAGTAAGTGATGTTCTCTGGGTGTGCGCCAGCTCATGCTTTTTATTGGATTGTAAACCCCCATATTTCAAATTACTCACCCTGCCTGGCCTACCATAACACTAATGATGCTTAAAAATATGAACATGTTTTATGAATTGCTTTATTTAGTGAAATGCATCTGACTGCTATCAGAACAGAGTTACATGGAGAAAGGATATACCTTGAAGATTTAAGAATTTAACAGGAGTCTATCTGTGTGTGTATGTATCTTGGGAAGGAAATGGGCTTGATTTTGTCTCTCTTGAGAACTTCCTGGATTGGACAATGTTTGAATGGCCTTAATTTATGCATGCTGTAGCCTATTAAATACCATGACCTTAATTTATATTGTTCAGCAAAGATTACGAATCACAATTATGTTTTTGTTTTACAACCACATGTATGCCTGTATTACCAGAGTCAATGTTGAGAGGCTGCTGGTATCTCTAGATCTCTAGGGGGTCGTTCCACGAAATGGGTGCCTTTTGCGTCCCTTTGATATTTAAGTAGAAATTGTGCAACAATATTGCAGTTTAAAACCCTGTTATATTAAATGAAGTGCCCTTTAATATAGACAACATGGCGAGTTCAAAAAAGCAATTTTTTAATAGGAATAAAGGCTACCTAAAGTGCCAAAATTCAGTATTTTGACATGTCCCTCCATCAACCCTGTGTCACTTCTAGGAAGATTTCAACCCACTTACTCTGAACATTTCTCCAAGTTTCACCATCATTGTAAAGCCCTAGTTATTTTTGACATAATTTCTGAAGATTATTATTTATTTCATGTGATTATTGATTCCTTTACATCTGTCCCTCATTTTGGTGAACCCTGTTACGTGAACTGAACTTTTGTTTTAATGTGGTAAAACTATTCCTTTTTTTAATATATTTTTTAAAGAAACATTGAACATTAATAGTCAAATCATAGTTTAAAAGCAGGTGATCTGGTTGGACTATTTTTGGCCATTTTCTGGTGTTATGTGGTGGGAAACTGAGCGGGTTGAGCATAACACGTCAACCCTGTTACCCATAGAAAGACAGTCTAGAAATGTTTGAGCAATTTCAGTTTTTTTTGTGAAGCTTGTATTCAATTGCCACTCCCTGTTGCACACAATCATCCATTCCCCCTGTCACAAGGGGATTTATGGTTTATTTAAGAAGAAATTGTCAACCCTGTTATGGTCAACACTGTTACTTTATTTGGCACTTTAATAGGCACTTTCTATAGTCATTTGTGTTATTTAAAAACCTATTGAGATGAGAAAACATGTTTTTTATGAATTTGAACATGTGCTCTTGACAATGTTAAAATTAGGTGAAGTTACACTTCTCAAAAGGCACCGAATTGGTGGAAGGACCCTAGGATGGTTTGAATCTTTGAAATTTGTCAATAAACATTTTATTTCACAACATTGTCTTTCACCTTGATTTATTAATCCACTTCCTTCTCACCCTTATTCTTCCACTTCCTTCTCACCCTTATTCTTCATTTCCTATCCTCCTCTTCATCAATCTCCTTCACCTTTTTATTCTCCATCTCGTCTCTCCTTTAACTATGTTCTTCAATCCCTCTTATGTGTTCAATCACCCTTATGTCCACACTTACCCTGTCCACCTTTTTCTCCTTCATTTTCACCATCTATCTACTTCTCCAGTTTCTCTATATACCTCTCAAGCTTCTCATCTCCTCCCTCTTCCTCTCCACCTATTCACGCTTCTTCCCCGACCTTTGTCTCTTACTCTCCACGCTCTTCTATTTGTGAGTAGACTATTGTATGCATGTGTATAATTCTGTGTCAAACAAATACGAATATACTGTAGTAGATTAGGGTAATGAAAAATAATAGGTATGTCCATTTACACCAGGGGGCGTCACTGAGGTAAGTGGGACATACTTTAATTCTCCATAGAAATACTCCCACCGCAACTCCGTGCCCCTCAAATGGTTGTGCATTCGCTGCAGTGATTGGAAAATGTTGGTCTGGCTACGAGTGCTTCATCAAATGACATAGGCAGAGGCAAAACAGAGCGAGTAGAGCAGGGCCGACGTTTAACTGCATATTTGGGAAATGTACACCACATTTTTGCAACTTCAAGACGAAATATAAAGATAGAAAGGAGTGCTCGCCCGGAACCAAAAGGATTGCCACATCTGCTGAAGAAAAAGGTGAGGTAAAATGAAATCTAACTAGGCTAGGTCATAAACCGTTAGTTAAATGTTACCGCTCTGTGCTAGCTAACTAGCAAGTCGCTAGTGAACAACTTTCATTGTGTAACGAGCGAATTGATTCATAAAACAATTTAAACTAAACTAGCAAATAATACACTGGCTAACTATATACTAACCAATTCGGTTAATATCAAAGTTCAGTGTCAGGTTTGCTAGTAGAAGTACTTGCAAACGAGTTAACTAGCCAAACAAATGTAGCTATTTAGCTAGTTCGCTAACTAGCAAGTGGCTACGCTAATGTTAGCTAGCGCTAACAATCTAGCGAGGTAGTTTTCGCATTCAAAACAAACTCTCGGAAACAAATTGCTGTGTTTAAACCGAAGATAAATGGTTAGCTAACTAGTTAATAAATATAAACGTAATACGCGTCCAAAATGAAGACAGTAGCTAATATATTTTTTACGTTTTGTCAGACGCGAAAACAAACTTTTTCCACAACAGCCAAAGTGAGGGCAGAATTAACAATTATCTCTTCCGGAGACATTGCAACAATGCAACATTTTACTGAGTGGTTGAATGCCATGAGGTTTGGAACCATTTGTATCAAATTAGATTACAAAATAACACGTTTTTCCCATTCCCTCTGAAAAGTAAGTTATATACCATATCTTTGAATGTACTACTTGAAAGCCTAGTAGGCTAGCCTAGCGTTAACTTAATTGATTATACATCGCTAACTACCTAGCTATTTGTTCACCAATAAAAACTGTACATTGGCTCAAGGTAGGCCTACTCGTTGTTCTGTCGTTATAATGTTTTGTAACAAGTGTTGATCAGAGGACCGAGGAGGACGGCACCTCAAGTACTAATAACAAGGCTTAAGTTGATTAAACAAATAACTTGTGGTCCTCTGTAGCTCAGCTGGTAGAGCACGGCGCTTGTAACGCCGAGGAAGTGGGTTCGATCCCCGGGACCACCCATACACAAAAATGTATGCACGCATGACTAAGTCGCTTTGGATAAAAGCGTTTGCTAAATGGCATGTTAAATATATTAACTTCATGTCAGCTCTCACTTTTCTGCCTATAAGCACACACGTAGTTTGAATAAAGGGGTTTCTTGGGGGCTACCATGTATGTCAATGGATTTTTATTCCCTGTTGACTATCATCGTAAATTGGTCAATCACCGACATGTCATATGATATAGTCCTCAGTGCTCATAATATTATTAATTCAGGTTCTTGGTCCCTTCCTAGTTAAATCGTCTGCACATAGTATGTGGCCTATATTGAAATTAAAGTTGTATATGGCCACTCGCACAATATTTCATCATATGTTGTAGGCCTCGGTTGTACACATACCACATTAAATCAGGGACCCAGGTTAGTGATGGTGTGAAAGTATTGATGAAGGCAGTGAGACACTTTAAAATCTGGCAATACACACCAAAACACAAACTCCCATACACACACTACCTCAGTAGCAAGAGGTCTGTTTTTCACAGAGAAAATACCCAGTGTCTCATATCTCATGTCTCATTGCCCATGCTTTTCTCGTCTGTGAAAAGCTGGTTTTAATTTGGGCCTGGAGTGGGAGGGCGACGCGTTGTGCTCCCCACCTTCCAATGCTGAAGGCAACTCTGGAGTGAATGGGGTCCGACACATAGGGAGGTCAAAAACCAGATGGAAGCCCTGACTGTGAAGCTGTCTACTTTAAGGGGCCTGGAGGAGAGCGGCATGGGGTAGAAGTGGAATGTAAAGATGTCTAACATTATACATATGCCAGACATCTTTACATTCCGTGGCTTACCCGGGGCTCTCCATAACACAGGCCAATATTGGGGGAGTGAGACTAGGTGAGGAAGAATAGCTAACAAACTACGGCTGAGGATTTCTCCAGCTATTCAAACCATAATCAAGCACATGACAAGAAATCTCACTATTTAAACGTAGCTGAATGTCTTCCTAGTTTATATAGACCTATGCCTAGTCTCTCTAGCAATGATTGTGTACACAGTATCTTGATGGGCTAACACAGTGATTATAACAGCAGTCTAGCCCTGCTCTGGAACTGAGGGTGATTAATTAGCCAGAGCTCTGTAACTGCCTGAAGTCTGGAGAGAATGTAATGGAGGTTAGACAGAAATGGGTATGGGGTTCAGTAAATGGTGCATAATTCAGATATGATTTATGCACACATGATGCACAGATCAGAGGTCTGCTCTTTGTCAGGAGGATATAGCTAGCTGGAAGTATCTTCTCCTTTTTAATGGAATGATTATCACTCATGATGGGCCATTTGTTTTGTCTCCCATGTCCCTGCTTGACAGCTGCCACTGCAGTAGGCATAGCCTACATGTTGGAAATCAAGAGATGTTTTTGAATGTACTTTCATTAAATAGACTAACCTACATGGTTTCCATAAAATCCATGCTTAGTGTGTTTTAGGTGGTGTGGGTAGTAGTGATACTTATTTCCTAGAAATGAAGTTGTTTCTGTACTGAAGTCTGTAACGTAAACCAGAACTTGCCTCAAGTGCTCGGAGTGCGGGGAAAGAGAGAAGCAAAACATTCTCCAGCTCATATATTTTCTCAAACACTTTAAATTTACAATGCTTGTTTTTCTAACATCCCTTTATGTTTAAGAGCGTCTTTCCCCTGCCTTGCTTCTGTTGTCCTGCAGCCCTCTCTCTCCTCTCTCTGAAAGCATTTCCAATCTGAGGCAGAGTGAGGGATCAGATTGCTCAGGGAGTCTCCAAGGCTCTCTGGCGAGGTGGTGGAGATGGAGGGAGGGGGTAGCACACGGATCAAGTTTCACATCCCAACGGGTTCCTCTGTCTGCTGTGCCTCCCTGAGTCAACCCCCTCTCCCACCCCCGTAAGCCTGGAGACAGGGTGGCTGAGCTGTGGAAGTAAACATGGGATCCTACTCTCTCCATACATCCACCTCTGACTCCAGCAGCCCCTCTGGAGCATAGAGGAGCAGATAAAGACTATTACATTTACATTTTAGTCATTTAGCAGACGCTCTTATCCAGAGCGACTTACAGTTAGTGAATACATATATATATTTTTTTATACTGGCCCCCCGTGGGAATCGAACCCACAACCCTGGCGTTGCAAACGCCATGCTCTATCAACTGAGCTACATCCCTGCCGGCCATTCCCTCCCCTACCCTGGACGACGCTGGGCCAATTGTGCGCCGCCACATAAATCTAACCTGTCACCGTTAGACTGTACACAGAGCTGTTTCAGACATAGCCGTGGAGTTTTAGGAGTGCTCTGCTACCACATAGACTGTATAAACCTGCACCAATTCCTGCTGGCTTTTGGAAACACTGCATAATGCTGGGCATTTCATACTCTTGACATTTTATCTATTTGCATTCTGTACACTTTTACTTGCAACATGAAGATAGTATAGCAATTAACATGTTGCCAGTAAAGGAATAGTCTATTTGTTTTTCCAGTGTACAGTGTGCGTGGGGAGGCCATTTATTGAGTCTTCAAATGTTTACATCTTCTATGCACTTGTTGAATAGTGATTGACTTTGAAGACCTAGGTGTGCAAATGTTTGTCTTTCATCCATTTTGATTCAAACAGCCTTTCATTGACATATGACTATTTCAGACTAAAACCACCCGCGAGCTGTATGTTTGCCACGACACCCCTGTTCTACTAGGTTGCTGGATGACTGGCCTTGATGATGTTTACCATGCAGGCTGCAGTTGTCCTTTTAATGGTATTGATCTTTCTTTAAATACACTGAGCCATCCGAGTGAATGTTTTAGAAGAGCTCATGCTAATGTGAATAGGGGGAAGGACAGATTGTGTGGATGGTAATTTAAAGATTTGTATCTTTTAATGGAGAAAGGGGAAAAGGTTGGAGTTTGTTTACGTAGTTTTATTTGGGGAAATCCCTTCCTGTTTGTGAACCAAGTAAATGTGATTATTTGGGGCCTTGTGATTTATAAAAACAAGCATTGTGTGATGAGGCCAATCAGCTTTTGAAATAATAATAATAATATATGGAAGGCCGCTAAAAGGATGGCATTCCTGGAGAATTCAAATGCTGGAGGATTCAGAAAATCGAGGAAGGGAAAGAAGCAGATCTTTTTAGTGTCTTGTTTTGTCTTTGTAAAAACAGTTGATCTACCTCAGTAATATGCCTAATGCCTGTGATATGATGCAGTTTATCCTATGTTGCAGGGCTCTATGCTGACCTTTTTTTACAAGGACTACATGTGCGCGCCTAAGTTGAAAAATGTAGGAGCACAATGAAAAATATTTGAGATAATAAAGCAAGAATCTTTCATTTTGATAGGCGAACTAGTACTCAATCTTGACTCAGTGTCAAGATATGAACATTATTTGCACATCACTTGTTGGTTAAGTACAGGAAGAAATAAAAATGAATATTATAATAATGATATTCTATAGTCTATATAATTGTTTAAACAGATTAATTGCCGAAGCTGTTAAGTAGCTATGTTTGTTTATTAGCTGAATATCAACTGTCGGGTAGCAAGAGCGTGCAACTCCTCACTCAGCTTATTGCTGCTTGGAAATAAATGTGTTCTAATAAGCCCAGCAGCCTGGTCTCGTAGACTAGACGTAACATAGTAAACGTAAATCCTGGACACTGGAATTCGTTACATCCTTATTCTAAAATTGATTAAATAAAACATTGTCCTCAGCAATCTACACACAATACCCCATAATGACGAAGCGAAAACAGTTTTTTTGAAATGTTTGCAAATGTATAAATAAATAAATAATACCTCTTTAAGGAATACCTGGAATAGTATAAAGTAATCATTCTACCCCCCAGAATCAAAAAAAAAAGTGGTTGTCCCACTTGCTATCATAGGTTGAATGCACCAATTTGTAAGTCGCTCTGGATAAGAGCGTCTGCTAAATGATGTAAATAAGTAAAAACGGATAGTATTCAGACCCTTTGCTATTAGAGTCAAAATTGAGCTCAGGTGCATCCTCTTCCCATTGATCATCCTTGAGATGTTTCTACAACTTGATTGGAGTCCACCTGTGGTAAATTCAAGTGATTGGACATGATTTGGAAAGGCACACACCTGTCTATATAAGGTGTCACAGTTGACAGTGCATGTCAGAGCAAAAAACAAGCCATGAGGTTGAAGGAATTGTCCGTAGAGCTCCGAGACAGGATTGTGTCAAGGCACAGATCTGGGGAAGTGTACCAGTGGTATGGACTGGGAGACTAGTCAGGATCAAGGCAAAGATGCGCTCAGGACCTCAGACTGGGGCAAAGGTTCACCTTCAAACAGTACAACGACCCTAAGTACACAGCCAAGACAACACAGGAGTGGCTTTGGGACAAGTTTCTGAATGTCCTTGAGTGGCCCAGACAGAGCCCAGACTTGAACCCGATCTAACATCACTGTGCAGCAACGCTCCCCATCCAACCTGACAGAGCTTGAGAGGAACTGCGGAGAAGAATGGGTGAAACTCCCCAAATTCAGGTGTGCCAAGCACGTAGTGTCATACCCAAGAAGACGCGATGCTGTAATCGCTGCCAAAGGTGCTTTTAACAAAGTACTGAGTAAAGGATCTGAATACTTATGTTAATGTACATTTTTCAGTTGTCTATATTTAATAAATTAGCAAACATTTCTAAATCAGTTTTTGCTTTGTCATTATGGGGTATTGTGTTTAGATTGATGAGTGGGAAAAACGATTTAATCAATTTTAGAATAAGGCTGTAATGTAACAATGTGGAGAAAGTCAAGGGGTCTGAATACTTTCCGAAGGCATTGTATGTTACGTTTGGTATGATTACATAAGACAGAAGGTTACTTAAGGCAAAAACGAAAGTAGTGGTTGGTTGGGGTGGATGGATGGGTTTGCGTATAATGCGAACGTCTAGCAACCCAAAGGTTGCGTGTTCAAATCCCATCACAGAACATTTTAGCTAATTAGCAACTTTGCAGCTACCTACTACTTTTGCACAAAAGTTGAGAAATAAGCTTTTTGTGCGTATTAAACATTTCTGGGATCTTTTATTTCAGCTTATGAAATATGGGACTTACATGTTGCCTTTTATATTTGTGTTCAGTATAATTGGAGTGTCCCGGATTTACTTTTACTATGTTATGTCTACCCCTGAGTCCAGGTTGGTCACTGCGCAACATTTCTAAATGCAATCTCGGGACAGGACAACAGTTTTGATGGGAATTATTGAAAAGAGCAGGAACCCAGCTTTCCAGTGCTGTATGATTTATTTCTCACAAATCGCGCAATTGGCAGCGTTTTGCAATCTTGAGTGTCTGAAACAATTAAAGTAATCAAGCAATTCGAATGCATAAACGATAGGCCTATATTCACACAATTACACTATTTATGAACACTTAAAAAATCACATGATTTTATTAGTGCCAGTGGGAGTTTTTTTTAGGACATTGAACAAGCAACAACATCGTATTTAGTCAGTGGTCTAGCTAATGGTTAGTCCATTGGGGTAAACAATGCAGATGAGCAACTCCATGCTTCAGCCATGTAGCCACGATACTGCATCAGGGGATAATGCTGATTGCTAAAATGGCACACCTGCCTGTTAATATGGATCATGTACAGACCCTAAAGATATTGCTTTTCAATGTTGTTGGGCTCATTTCTGGAGGGGATATTACATTTTAAACGGTTTAATATGTTTAAGGCTGTATGTTGTCATTGGGGGGGGGGGGGAATTTTTGTTTTCCAAACAATCCGTGTAAGTATCACATTTTTATGGTTGGCTATAATAGAAGTTACTTGCCCAGACAGCAAATGAAACATGAAATCACCCATGATTGAAATTCTGCGTGCATAAGTTGCTTACCTGTGATCTTTGCCCGGGTCAGTCATTTTCTCATTCGGGCCAGTAGATTTCACTTGGTACTGGCCCGTTGTGCCACTGGCAAATATACAATGGACAAGTAAAAATCACACATCACAATATCAAACAATTACTCTGATTAGAATTGTATCAGAGAGGCCAACATTGGAATAATATTCAAATCCATTTTTCATGTAGGCCTACATAAATAAATAAAAAAGGTCTACATGTCAATCAATTAAATGTATTTATAAAGCCGTTTTTACGTCAGCAGATGTCACAAAGTGCTATACAGAAACCCAGCCTAAAACCCCAAACAGCAAGCAATGCCGATGTAGAAGCACGGTGGCTAGGAAAAACTCCCTAGAAAGGCAGAAGCCTAGGAAGAAACCTAGAGAGGAATCAGGCTCCGTGTAGGTGATATGCAAATTGGCTATAGCCTCGTGTCCAAACAGATGCTGACATGAGGGAGGCGCCAGAAAATGTAGCCAAACTTGAATGAGACTTTTAATTACATAAATATAGTCTTAAGCGCCAGTCATGTTTGACATATATAATTAAAGATAATTAGCATTAATCTCTTGATTCCGTCGACATACTCGAGGCACGGTTCATTCAGATCAAATGTTCACAAGACCGGAGAGTGAAGGACAGTGCCTGTTGCTCACCGCACATCACCCACCTTGAATCTGAGCGGATGCGGTCAGCGTTTTCAAATCAAATGTGTGTCACATGCGCTGAATACAAGAAGTGTAAACTTTACCATGAAATGTGTACTCACTAGCCCTTTCCCAACAATGTAGAGTTAAAAAGTAAGAAAAACAAGAAAATATTAACAGCAGTACGAGGTAATTAAGGTAATATGTACATGTAGGTAGGGGTAAAAGTGACTAGGCAATCAAGATAGATCAGTGGTCACTGAGTCAAAATTTGACTTGAAAAACATAAGCCTATGCAACATTAACCTATTAAAAACTGTTCTGTAGCAATGGTGCGATACATTATCACTGCATATTGGCTATGCTTGAATTGCCCTGCAAATGTTCTTCTCAGATCATTTAGAAATGATTTAAAACATGTTAGGTATATGATCACACTGGTAATAGATAATTTGTATTACTTTAGGCACAGCTGAGTGAGCAAAATAATGCTTATCGGAACACTTTGCTACAATCATTCATTGCAGCTACAGCGCTGGTTGTAGTGTGAGTGGAAGTAGGGAGAACGCACATTTTATGGCTTATAAAAGTGTTGGAGAAAGTGTTGACAGTGCTGAATAACAACTTTAAACATGAACTCATAAAAAACAGCAGCTCTTAGCTGTATTCATTGTCTCTCTAGTCATGATTTTAAATGTTTTGAAATCTCACATTATCAACTTTGCTGTGCGTTCGAGGCTTCTTTTTACGGTCTGGCTCGAGGAAACTGTGCGACAGTGATCTGAGCTATCTGATTGGCCAACGTTGGCTTGCCGTGCAGTAGCAAAGAGAACAGTCTATGACTTGGGTGGCTGGAGTCTGCCAACTTTTAGGGCCTTCCTCTGACACTGCCTGGTATAGAAGTCCTAGATGGCAGGGAGCTCGGCCCAGTAATGTACTGGGCCATACGCACTACCCTCTGTAGCGCCTTGCGGTCTGATGAAAACAATTGCCATACCAAACGGTGATGCAGCCAGTCAAGATGCTCTCAATGGTGCAGCTGGATAATTTTTGAGGATCTGAGGGCCCAAGCAAATCTTTTCAGCCTCCTGAGGGGGAAGAAGAGTTGTTGTGCCCTCTTCACAACTGTGTTGATGTGTTTGGACCATGGTAGGTCCTTAGTGACGTGGACACCGAGGAACTTGAAGCTTTCGACCCGCTCCACTACAGCCCCGTCAATGTGAATGAGAGCGTGCTCGGCCCTCCAGTTTCCTGTAGTCCACGATCAGCTACTTTGTCTTGCTGAAGTTGAGGGAGAGGTTGTTGTATTGGCACAACACTCCCAGGTCTCTGACCTCCTCCCTGTAAGCTGTCTCATCGTCGTCAGTGATCAAGCTTACCACTGTTGTGTCGTCGACAAACTTAATGATGGTGTTGGAGTCATGCGTGGCCACACAGTCGTGGGTGAACAGGTAGTACAGGAGGGGACTAAGCACGCACCCCTGAGGGGTACCCGTGTTGAGGGTCAACGTGGCAGATGTGTTGTTGTCTACCCTCACCACCTGGGGGCGGTCCATCAGGAAGTCCAGGATCCAGTTGCAGAGGGAGGTGTTTAGTCCCATGGTCCTTAGTTTAGTGATGAGGTTGGACGGCACTTCGTTGTTGAATGCTGAGCTATAGTCAATGAACAGCATTCTCACGTAGGTATTCCCTTTGTCCAGTTGGGAAAGGGCAGTGTTGAGTGCAGTAGAGATTGCGTAATCTGTGGATCTGTTGGGGTGGTATGCGAATTGGAATGGGTCCAGGGTGTCTGGGATGATGGTGTTGTGAGCCATCACCAGCCTTTCAAAGCATTTAATGGCTACGGTGCTATGTGGCAATAGTCATTTAGACAGGTTACCTTGGCGTTCTTGGGCACATGGACTATGCCCAATGTCAGTGAAGACACTTGCCAGCTGGTCAGCGCATGCTCTGAGTACGCATCCTGCGGCCTTGTGAATGTTAACCTGTTTAAAGGTCTTACTCACATCGGCTACGGCGAGCGTGATCACACAGTCGTCCGGGAACAGCTGGTGCTCTCATGCATAGTTCAGTGTTGCTTGCCTCGAAGCGAGCATAGAAGGCATTTGGCTCGTCTGGTAGGCTTGTGTCACTGGGAAGCTCTCTGCTGGGTTTCCCTTTGCAATCAGTGTTAGTTTGCAAGCCCTGCCACATCCAACGAGGTCAGAGCCAGTGTAGTAGGATTCGATCTTAGTCCTGTATTGAAGCTTTGCCTGTTTGGTGATTCGTCGAAGGGCTTAGCGGGATTTCTTATAAGCGTCCGATTTAGTGTCCCGCTCTTTGAAAGCGGCAGCTCAGTGCGGATGTTTCATGTAATCCATGGCTTCTGGTTGGAATATGTATGTATGATCACTGTGGGGACGACGTCGTCGATGCACTTATGACTGATGTAGTAAACTCCTCAATGCCATCGGATGAGTCCTGGAACAAATTCCAGTCTGTGCTAGCGAAACAGTCCTGTACCTTAGCATCTGCTTCATCGGACCTCTTCCATATTGAGCACGTCAATGGTACTTTCTGTTTGAGTTTCTGCTTGTAAGCAGGAATCAGGAGGATAGAGTTATGGTCAGATTTGTGAAATGTTGAGGGAATCATTTTATAAACACTTAATATGCAAATGAACCAGAATTTTTTTTATTCTATTGGTTTTCAAATCAACTTTATTTTATTGTTAAGCAGCCAAAGGCGTAATCCTAGTCATATTAGTAACCCATGTTAGTTGATGCATCTTCAGATCTCCCCTCTTTCTAAGGGATATTTTTATCTCGGTCACATGAAACCGCTCGGTCACATGAAACCACTCGCTCATGCAGTGCGCTTTTGAGAACGGTGTTTTCCTGCTAATTGCGTTTAGGAACTTTCCCGCGTAGCCTACAGCCATGTGCACATTGTTGAGCTTATAATATGAAGAAATAAAACGATCAACATTTTATTAGCTGAACTGCCTGTCTCATTGCTTTTTAAAATGTTTTAATGTGCAGTGGTTGTATGAATTTTGGATCTGTCGTCCCAGAACTGTTTTGAACCAGACATATTTTTTAGCATACCAGGGATGACGGGACGCCCTTAATTTCGAGCCGTGGAGGGAATTATTTTCTAAAGATGAGTATTTGGTTGTAATTGTAATGTTGCAATATTTTATAGGCTACCAAGGGTGGCCAACCATCCTCCAGGAACAGTGTTGTATTTTGAGACAAGCTTGAATATGCAAAGACGCTAATAGGCAGTTTAGCCTACATTTCTGTCTGATTCTCTATGGTAAAAAATATAATGAATTTTATTTTGTAAAGTGGTTCCTTGCATCATACAATGGTGGGAAAAATTGTGTTACATACCATTATTTTCTTATTTTTTGGGGACATGTGACTTGAGCTTTTGGACAAGTAAAAAATCAGTGCAAATTGTCCGAATGAGAAGTGGCTAAAAAAGTTAGTCAAGCCCTGATTATACTGCCTCAAGCTAACATTGCAAATTGGTGGGTGACGCGCTGATAGCCTTCCTACCATTGACTATAGCCAATGCACTCTAATGGCGAATGGGAGGCGTGCTTTAATTCCGAGTTGAGTTTGAGGATTTGTTTTTAGGTATTTTTTATCTTGGGCATCAAAACTGTTTTTAACATGCGATTGCATTTATAATTGTTATTTGTTGTGCAATGACTGAGCTTACAAAAGGACGTTTCACTCCAGTACCAGCTTTTTGAGGATCTGCTCTCGCAGGTGATGGACTATTCCTCTCCTCAAACTAGGCTCCGTGTGCTTGTGATAAATAAGATGCATGACGACTAACACAAATACACACGCACCAATTAAATTCCATTAATTATGCAAATTAACCTGTAGACTGTTAACGGTTAACCTTTAACATCCCTAGTTATTGTTTATTTGATGTTCTACCTCTGAGAGGTTAAATGCACACAAGTATTTTAATTGCTATGTCAGGAACCACTGCAGTACACAGTTGAGACAAACATTTTCACCTGCCTCTGGTAACGCGCCTTTGAGATTGAGTCGGACTAGTAAGTAGCCTGTCGTCTTCTCTTCCCTAGCAGTTAAAACTCAAACATTGAAAAATAACCTAGGTTGTGAACTAAAACAATGTAAATAGCCAAGAAACACAAGGACAAAGTCTCACTTCCGTAGACTTTCATTTCAAGGAAATTAGACCAACTTTGATGCCTGTGTGCAGCTCTTCTAAAAATAAATATTTCACTCAGCTCTTCACGTGTGCACAGCCCCCAGGCAGGCAGTGGGGATAGACTCTATAGCAGGCTTCCCCAACTGGCGTCCCGTTGGCCGAATTTGATCTGTTCCCAAGTATTCCAACGCATAATAGAGACCATATATGTGATCATATAGAAATAATAATAATTAATAATCATTAATTGGATTTATATAGCACTTTTCTTCCAACTGAGCTACCTCATCCACCATCAATGTGTAGCACCCACCTCAGTGATGCACAGTGACCATTTTTGTGCCAGAACTCTCACCACACCAACTATCAGTTGGAGAGGTGAGTAGTGACATTTTCCAATTAGGAATGAGGGGGATGATTAGGTGGCCATAATGGAATGTGGCCAGGTTGGGAATTTAGCCATGACACCGGGGTGAACACCCCTACTCTTACAATAAGCGCCATGGGATTTTGAATGACCACAGACAGTCAGGACACCAGTTTTAACGTCCCATCCGAAAGACGGCACCCTACGCAGGACAATGTTCCCAAATGTAATCAAGGTTTGAAATGATTATTTTAGTCAAATATGATATCTGTTTAGGCTTCTTACGGTCAATTTGCAGTCGACCATCCGCTGAATCTTGTTGATGATTCCTGTGCTATAGGATTTGTAGTTCTTTGACTTTGTGCGATTAATTGACCACCTATAAAACTAAACGCCAGAAATATTTTGAAAACAGCTACTGCAGCATTTATTTTGCTATAAATGTGATCATACTTGACCATTTTTATTCACAAATGCGAGTGAAATGCTCGTACTGTGGAGCCCTGACCACCACCTGCCAACGTGGCTGATAAAATAGACATCTTACCTGCCAAGATCTACCCGCAGGTAGGCCCTGGAAAGGAGCAAGAAAAATAAGGGAATGTATGCTTGTTGAAAACACTGAGCAAATGGAATAGATGTAGGTTAGGGCTTCGTGGATAAAGTAGCTAGTTGACAGGTGGCTGTTTTTCCTGTGAGGAGGCACTTGACTAAGGTGACTAAGGTGAAAGTTTCTGAGAGAGGAGTGGAAAAGCTGGCGTAGGCCCATACACATTCCCACACAGAGAGGACCCTGTGAACGGACCGGAGCCACTCTCCCTCCCTTGTATGGTCTTTAATTTCAATTAGCTATGGCTGATCGTTCACTTTGATGGCATTAGTCGCTCCTCTGAGCTTCGACACTTTTCCCTCTGCTCTCGTGCCACTCTGTTGGTTTTGCTAAAGCCGACGGAATTAACTTCAGTGATGGAATCTCCAAATGCTTCACTTCCTTTTTCGAATCTCCAAATACTTCACACACACACAAGCTCACATATCAGCCCAATAATGTTTCTTTTTGTTGTTTGTTTGTTTGTTAACTTTAGTTTTTTCTGTGCTGCGGGATTCCTCTCTGTGCACTTTTGGGCAGTAGTGTTCCCTCTACTGGCTGACAGTTCTCTTACATTATGCAAGGCAGGACAAAGACGGTTACACATCTATCCTGTCAGACTGTAAAGTTTAACACCTCACTGACACCAAGTGCTGTGAGGAATTTGCATATAACGTGACAAGGAACTTGAAGCTTTTCCCACCACAACAGATGTGGAATATGTGAGGCTAAATCTCCAACTTAATGATAGCACTTAAACTTGAGTAGAACTACAAGATGTCTAGCCTAGTACTTTCGTTCTCTATTTTAATGTTTCCTGCATTTCTCTCTGCATTGTTGCTTTTACTCAAAATAACTATTCCCGGAGCCATGCCCCTGCACTGTGACAGACCTCCCAACCTCAGAATATATTCCTGCATTCTCTCAGGACTTATATAAATAGCCAGCGCGGTTAGTTGCCAATTATCGGCTGCACCCTTAAGTGACCTTGGCCTGGTGAGGAGACATTCGAGTCTAGAGGCAGAGGCGGTACTGTAAACAGATGAGCACAGCTGATCTCCCTCTGCTGCCTTTCACTCTCGTGCTCACTGTGTCTTTTCGTGGATTTTTTTCTTCAATTTGTTTTGTATTTGCTCATACTAACCACTCTAGCACGTTCAAATGGCTATTTTCTTGTCATTTGGCCTAAAAGTAGTTAGTGCATGGAATGCCTACTGCAGTTGTTATTTCCTTTACAAGGGTGTTTTAGACAACTCTGGTGCCCTCAAATGCCTTTAAGCAAACAGAACAGAGGTTCCTGCTCGCAGGAAATACGATTTTTATTTGATGTAGTGAGTTTGTCGCGGGTTGTCCGGCCTGAATGTAAACTCACTTTGACATCCCTGGCTTAATAAAGGCCCTTCGAGTCTCAAGGAGCTCTCTCGTGTGGAAGAATAGCCCGTGTTGGTGCTGAGAGCAGTTCCTGGCTGTTGGGCCACATCCAGACCATGCTCTTCCACTTATCTCCCAGCCACAGCAGGGGCTTCTCTGGCCTGCAGTGGCCCTCTCACAGGAGGCTTTATGTGGACACCCTTGTCCTCCCCCCACCCCGTGGAATAACACCTCCACGTGTCTAAAATCAGATGTTTGTGTGTCCCCCAATGTGCTGTTGGGATGTCTTTGCTGATATTTCTGTCAGCTAGATGAGGATTCCCCCCTCCTGTAGCTCAGTTGGCATTCCATGCTCTGTCGCAGCTGGCCGCGACCGGGAGACTCATGGGCGGCGCACAATTGGCCCAGCGTCGTCCAGGGTAGGGGAGGGAATGGCCGGCAGGGATGTAGCTCAGTTGATAGAGCATGGCGTTTGCAACGCCAGGGTTGTGGGTTCGATTCCCACGGGGGGCCAGTATAAAAATAACAAATGTATTCACTAACTGTAAGTCGCTCTGGATAAGAGCGTCTGCTAAATGACTAAAATGTAAAATGTAGAGCATGGCGCTTGCAATGCCAGGGTTGTGGGTTCGATTCCCACGGGGGGCCAGTATGAAAAATGTATGCACTCACTAACTGTAAGTCACTCTGGATAAGAGCGTCTGCTAAATGACTAAAATGTAAATGTATCATACAAGGAAGTGACTGACACTTTGCCCCTTAGTATGTTTTCAGGTTAATGTAGGCTAAGCCTAAAGCTGTTTTGAAAGGCTAATCTTAAATCAAATTAGGCCTAATTTTATGTAATCCTATTCCCAGTTATCAACATTTTAATTCCACATGAAATTGGCTCATTTTGTTATTAAACATTTGTTCCAGGCCTCCTACAGTGAAAAAGCTGAAATTCACTACATTCATTCATCTGCTTGCTCTGCCATATCTCATATATATTTAGCCTCACAATGAAGAGTTTCACCATTTTCCAGGGCTGTAAGTAGAACACAAAACAATCTGACAAACAGTTGCATTCATTAGTTTTATTGACAAATGTCAGACAAAAATAAGGTCTGCCAAGCGAAAACCTGAAATGTATTCATAAGAATGCTGTAAGTACAGAAATTGTTTGCTCAGTGGTAAATAATATCCAACTTGTCAGTGAGTGACAACTGGAGTTTGTGACAGCAACTGTGTGTGTTTATTACAGTATTATAGACACTATGTCCCGAGATTTCCTATGATCTATGTAGAAGAACCTCTTACCTTCTAATGACTCTTGCGTGGCTTATTAGCGTCATAGAGCAAAACAGGTTACTTGTTTGTGAAAGTCTCAGCTTTTCATAGATGGGTCATAATAGTTTGTAGCTCAAACCATTCAGACTAGACGTTTTTGCGAGAAGAACAGTCTTCGGGATCCGCCCTTGTCTCACAAACACCAATCTAACTCCCGTTAATCATAGGCTAATGGAACAAATAGACGAATCCAATGCAATAACCCAGCAGCCACAATGTTTAAAAAGGGTTAATGTCCAAAATGTGCCAGCGTTACTGTGGGACTCAAGGTTATTGACTTGACTAATCGCGCAAGTGAGTCAATGTATGAGTCGCCAACATTTTATTTGTCAGACACAAAAGTCCTCTACCTTAGAGCTGTAGGCCTATCTCTTATATTCCTGTTGGAATTTGCCTCGGACTCTCTGAGGCAGCGTCCTTCTGGCAGTGATGCTGAAGTGGCGGTACTTCCACGCACACACCCATCCGGCACTGCTAATGACTTCTAAAGTTGTGAGAACTAAGTTGTGATGTGTAATGCCTTTCCCTCAGTGGAGGTCGTAGTGTACTGCGGCTGGGTCCCTGGGCTCCTGGCCCGGTGACAGTCTGTCTGCAGCGCTGTGCTGTGGCTGCTGCCCAGTCATCTGATACCTCTGCACCACTCGGTTTGCCCAGCAACCCCCTCAGCCTCCTTAACCCATGGGGTTTGTGCGCACAATGTTTAGCTAAATCATAGTTTTTATTTTCAACCAGACATCCCAAGACTCATGATATGCAATCAATAGCCTTCCCCACCTGACATGTTTTGTGGTTCCCATCTGTCATTGACAATGACACACTTTGGTCGAGTCAGAAGTGCAGTAAGTCCCAATTTCTTGGTGTGTGACTAACTTGAGGTTCTTACTCTCTCCTGCTCAGGTTTCCATTGTGCCATGCTGGATTTCTGTCTCCAGCATCTATATGTTCTCTATCCCTATGGATCTGTATGACCCCCAGCACCAACACTGGTCTCTACAAGCATCCTCAACATGCCCCTGCACCATGGATCCCCCAGTGAGGTAAGACTACTCTCTCTGGCTGTTACAGTGAATCAGAGGGATGACTCCTGCTCTGGATTATGCTTGTGATGATGCATGTTCAGCTCCATACAGTGTGTAAATTGTGCAAGATGTGTTGTGGTCACATGCTTGGTTGGTGAATGAAATCCGAATGGATTCCAAATAGAGATGCATCTCAGCCTTTTTATCTAACCTAACAAACAAATATTCATTTCTCTGCGGAGGGCACCGGTGATTACCCCAAAACCTGATTATACCCCTCCCACTCTGAGGAGATTAACCCCTGACCTCTCCCAGCAGACAGAGCTGGCCAATCAGGTGGTTTCCTGGCTCATAATTGCAGGTGCAGATTGGGTCATTGGAGCTGTCTGCTGATGTGAATAATAACTGGAGCAGGAAAGGACCTGATTGCACATGCTCCTGGAGGTTTAGGCTACACATCTGTGAGTTTGCCATGGGTGGAGTGACACCCGCCATGAGACATTTTCCCCCCTCTTTTTCTGGTCTTAAAAAAATAAGTATCTCGTTGACATTAAGACACCTAGTTCACAGTTTAAAAATGTATAAAAGATTAGATGATAATGAACTGATCGGTTGCACATATGTTCTGTATTTTGTTTTTGTTTGAGAGAAGAAGAAAAAAGTTTCTGCACTCCACTGGCAGACCTTCAGTCAGGGAGTCTACTCGAGCAAATTGCTACCATATGTTCACAGAGGATGTTGAACCCAATGTATTTCACATCCTCGTTTTTAAACAACACTAAGGCGAGTTGGTGAGCTTCCCAATTTGTGCCTCCTGTTTTGTGTCCAACCTTTGCTCCTGAATCGTCACTCATAGACTCTAAAGCAGGGGTCCCCAACTGTTGGACGTAAGACTGTAAAAACACCAGCAAATCAGCTCCAAGTGATTTACATTTTGGAAATCTGTTCCAAATTATTCCCATGCATAATAGAGATTAGATATGTGATCATATACAAATGTAAGCAAGGTTGGAAATTATTATGTTTTTTAGTCAAATATTATATCTGTTTGGGCTTCTTGAGGTCAATTTGCATTCTACAAATTATTTGTAATTATGTTCCGGCCCCCTTACCATCTGCTCAAGAAAAAAATCTAGTTGATGATCCTGCTCTAAAGCACGGTGTGACTTAAAGATGAGACAAATATTTCACCATCTGGATAAATGTGAAGCATCCGCTTGGCGTTTCCACTCACTACCAAATATGGTAGTGAGAGGAAGCCCAGTGGCCGGCAATGGGAGAAGATGTATCGAGATGGATTTTGGCCGACATTCTGCACATTTTCTCGTCGATGAAACATTTGATCAATGCAATACAGTTTTCTGTTCCCAAAACTACAATCTGTTACGAACAGAGTGGACTAAGTTTTGTAAACTTGACCCTTTGCCAACGTTTCAAGAAATGGTGTTGTTTAGAAGGAGTGCAAAGGCAAATTGAGTTATTGCACACGCGCACTTAACAGCGTAGGCATTCCCTAACGGAAATATGCAAATTAATCCTAGAACATGCCAATAGGATCTCTCTCTAGCTCATGCTCATCTCTGCCCACCACCTTGCTTGTTCTGTCTGCTATGACTCATTTGTTCCCATTGGAAATGACTGGCTGTGGTCTAGCTTGGGTTACTTATAACAAATATTGTGTCCTGTTGACGGGGATGCAGTGCTCGTTTTGTGGGAAGCTTGTACTCCCACTGGTATGTAAATTCCAGAAGTAACTGTGTGACTCCTGGCTTGTTGACAGAAGAAGCTAGCAGTTATCCCGATAGATTAGCCCACCTTCGCTCTGCGCAGCAGTAGTAGTGTGTGGACCATGTTAATTCCTTAGTGATGTGGACACCAAGGAACTTGAAGCTCTCGACCCGCTCCACTACAGCCCCATCGATGTGGATGGGGCGTGCTCAACCCTCCGTTTCCTGTAGTCCACAATCAGCTCCTTTGTCTTGCTAACATTGGGGGAGAGGTTGTTGTCCTGGCACCACACTGCCAAGTCTCTGACCTCCTCCCTATAGACCGCCTCATCGTTGGTGATCAGTCCTATCACCGTCGTGTCATCAGCAACCTTGATGATGGTGTTTGAGTCGTGCGTGGCCACGCAGTTGTGGGTGAACAGGGAGTACAGGAGGAGACTAAGCACACACCCCTGAGGGGCTCCCGTGTTCTTGCCAGATGTGTTGTTGCCTACCCTCACCGCCTGGGGGGCGGCCCATCAGGAAGTCCAGGATCCAGTTGCAGCTGGAGGTGTTCAGTCCCAGGGTCCTGAGCTTGGTAATGAGCTTGGAGATTATTATTGTGGTGACTGCTGAGCTGTAGTCAATGAACAGCATTCTTACATAGGTATTCCTTTTGTCCAGGTGGGTGAGAACAGTGTGGAGTGCAATAGAGATTGCGTCATCTGTGGATCTGTTGAGGTGGTATGCTAGTTAGAGCTGGGCGATATGGCCGAAATATCACGGTATAAAATAAAAATAAAATAATAATTAGACGGTATGACTGTATTTGACTGTATTTTATGTTTTGGAATAATACAAGTTCTATATTTAGTGCTGCGTGACCCTAGAGTGACGACACATACAGTCCCAGTCAAAAGTTTGGACACACCTACTCATTCCAGGGTTTTTCTTTATTTGTACTATTTTCTACATTGTAGAATAATAGTGAAGACATCAAAGCTATGAAATAACACATGGAATCATGTAGTAACCAAAAAAGTATTAAACAAATCAAAATCTATTTTATATTTGAGATTCTTCAAATAGCCACCCTTTGCCTTGATGTCAGCTTTGTACACTCTTGGCATTCTCTCAACCAGCTTCATCTGGAATGCTTTTCCAACAGTTTTGAGGAGTTCCCACATATGCTGAGCACTTGTTGGCTGCTTTTCCTTCACTCTGCCGTCCGACTCATCCCAAACCATCTCAATTGGGTTGAGGTCGGGGGATTGTGGAGGCCAGGTCATCTGATGCAGCACTCCATCACTCTCCTTCTTGGTAAAATAGCCCTTACACAGCCTGGAGGTGTGTTGGGTCATTGTCCTGTTGATAAACAAATGATAGTCCCAACCAGATGGGATGGCGTATCACTGCAGAATGCTGTGGTAGCCATGCTGGTTAAGTGTGCCTTGAATTCTAAATAAATCAGACAGTGTCGCCAGCAAAGCACCCCCACACCATAACACCTCCTCCTCCATGCTTTACGGTGGGAACTACACATGCAGAGATCATCCATTCACCCACACCGCATTTGACAAAGACACGGCGGTTGGAATCAAAAATCTCTAATTTGGACTCCAGACCATAGGACAAATTTCCACCGGTCTAATGTCCATTGCTCGTGTTTCTTGCCCATGCAGGTCTCTTCTTCTAAATGGTGTCCTTTAGTAGTGGTTTCTTTGCAGCAATTCAACCATGAATGCCTGATTCACTCAGTCCCCTCTGAACAGTTGATGTTGAGATGTGTCTGTTACTTGAACTCTGTGAAGCATTTATTTGGGCTGCAATTTCTGAGGCTGGTAACTCTAATGAACTTATCCTCTGCAGCAGAGGTAACTCTGGGTCTTCCATTCCTGTGGCGGTCCTGATGAGAGCCAGTTTCATCATAGCGCTTGATGGTTTTTGCGACTGCACTTGAAGAAACTCACATTTCTTGAAATGTTCCGTATTGACTGACCTTCATGTCTTAAAGTAATGATGGTCTGTCGTTTCTCTTTGCTTATTTGAGCTGTTCTTGCCATAATGTGGACTTGGTCTTTTACCATATAGGGCTATCTTTTGGTGTCACAACACAACTGATTGGCTCAAACGCATTAAGATGGAAATAAATTACACAAATTAACTTTTAAGAAGGCACACATGTTAATTGAAATGCATTCCAGGTGACTACCTCATGAAGCTGGTTACGAGAATGCCAAGCATGTGCAAAGCTGTCATCAAGACAAAGGGTGGCTACTTTGTAGAATCTCATCTCAAATATATTTTGATTTGTTTAGCACTTTTTTGGTTACTACATGATTCCATATGTGTTATTTCATAGTTTTGATGTCTTCACTATTATTATATGTTGTAAAATAAATAGTAAAAATAAAGAAAAACCCTTGAATGAGTAGGTGTGTCCAAACCTTTGACTGGTAGTGTACATTCTAAGTGAGTTTCAATGGGTCTTTCTCCATTATGATTGTTTTATGCTGTTCAATTCAACTTCAACCAAAAATACTTTTCAGCATTTATCAATTTCTGCATTTCCTGCACTCATTTGAGTTCATTTCCACACAGCATACGTAGGGCTGCACGATATGGGCAAACAATCTAGGCCTTAACCAAATGTTGCAATTGCGATTTTACTTGCAATTTAGAGCAAAACACTTGGGTGAATTGTTGGAATCATGGAACTAGAATGATTATTCTAATTCTATAGTGGAATATAATAGTGGGCACTTTGAATACAGTGTTTGACGTGACAACGAATGAAAATGCCAGGAAGGAGTTATTGTGACTGGGTAGGAAACAAAGTGTTGATAATTGTTTCCTAGGGGACTCAATAATCTTTTGCTACATTGAATGTTTTCTTTTAGCTACTTCATGTAGCTAACATATTCATGCTTTGCATATTCCTCTTTGATTTAGAAGATACTATTGCACAAACGACATGCATCACTGGTATTATCAGGCTATATAGCTACTTACGTTTGCTCTGACTCAGTACATTTATTAGCTAACTAGCTAGCCAGCTAACTAGCGATTAGCATTACCGGCTAACAAGATTTAGGCCCATCTTGCTAAGAAAAGACAAACTAGCTGTTTGCAGATGTAAGAAACAAACTAATAGTGTAATTATAGAACACTAGTAGATTTATATTAAGAACAAAGTGAAAACAGCATCGTTGTCATCAACATTGTTGCATGTGCTGCATTGACCATGCAGACCGAACGCAAGTGTCTCGTGGTCGAGGAACATCAAATGCGCTCCTTGAGTGACGGGGCAGAGTTAGGTCTGTGTGGAAAGCGGCATGGAGAGAGATGACTCAAGTAGCAAAGTAAACTATAGAAATTGACGTTACACACACAGTGTGTCACATTTAACAAAACATTCAAATACCATTATAGAAGGTAAAGTAACAAACCCAAACCGGTCCGTGCATCGGTACCGGTATATCGTAAAATACGGTATACCACACAGCCCTACGGTATGCGAATTAGTGTGGGCCCAGGGTGTCTGGGATGATGGTGTTGATGTGAGCCATGACCAGCCTTTCAAAGCGTTTCATGGCTATAGATGTGAGTGCTATGGGGCGATAGCCATTTAGGAAGGTTACCTTGGCGTTCTTGGGCACGTGGACTATGGTGGTCTGCTTGAAACAAGTGGTCAGGGATAGGAAACTGTCAGTGAAGACCCTTGCCAGCTGGTCAGCGCATTCTCTGAGTACGTGTCCTGGTATTCCGTTTCTGGTTGGGTTATGTACGTACAGTCACTGTGGGGATGATGTCGTCGATGCACTTACAGTGCCTTCAGAAAGTATTCACACCCCTTGACATTTTGTTATTACAGCCTTAATTTTGTGTCACTGGCCTACACACAATACCCCATAATGTCAAAGTGGAATTATGTTTTTAGAAATGTTTACAAATTCATAACAAATGAAAAGCTGAAATGTCTTCAGTGAATAAGTATTCAACCCCTTTTATGGCAACCTACAGTGGGGAAAAAAAGTATTTAGTCAGCCACCAATTGTGCAAGTTCTCCCACTTAAAAAGTTGAGAGAGGCCTGTAATTTTCATCATAGGTACACGTCAACTATGACAGACAAATTGAGGAAAAATAATCCAGAAAATCACATTGTAGGATTTTTAATGAATTTATTTGCAAATTATGGTGGAAAATAAGTATTTGGTCACCTACAAACAAGCAAGATTTCTGGCTCTCACAGACCTGTAACTTCTTCTTTAAGAGGCTCCTCTGTCCTCCACTCGTTACCTGTATTAATGGCACCTGTTTGAACTTGTTATCAGTATAAAAGACACCTGTCCACAACCTCAAACAGTCACACTCCAAACTCCACTATGGCCAAGACCAAAGAGCTGTCAAAGGACACCAGAAACAAAATTGTAGACCTGCACCAGGCTGGGAAGACTGAATCTGCAATAGGTAAGCAGCTTGGTTTGAAGAAATCAACTGTGGAGCAATTATTAGGAAATGGAAGACATACAAGACCACTGATAATCTCCCTCGATCTGGGGCTCCACGCAAGATCTCACCCCGTGGGGTCAAAATGACCACAAGAACGGTGAGCAAAAATCCCAGAACCACACGGTGGGACCTAGTGAATGACCTGCAGAGAGCTGGGACCAAAGTAACAAAGCCTACCATCAGTAAAACACTACGCCGCCAGGGACTCAAATCCTGCAGTGCCAGACGTGTCCCCCTGCTTAAGCCAGTACATGTCCAGGCCCGTCTGAAGTTTGCTAGAGTGCATTTGGATGATCCAGAAGAGGATTGGGAGAATGTCATATGGTTAGATGAAACCAAAATATAACTTTTTGGTAAAAACTCAACTCATCGTGTTTGGAGGACAAAGAATGCTGAGTTGCATCCAAAGAACACCATACCTACTGTGAAGCATTGGGGTGGAAACATCATGCTTTGGGGCTGTTTTTCTGCAAAGGGACCAGGACGACTGATCCGTGTAAAGGAAAGAATGAATGGGGCCGTGTATCGTGAGATTTTGAGTGAAAACCTCCTTCCATCAGCAAGGGCATTGAAGATGAAACGTGGCTGGGTCTTTCAGCATGACAATGATCCCAAACACACCGCCCGGGCAACGAAGGAGTGGCTTCGTAAAAAGCATTTCAAGGTCCTGGAGTGGCCTAGCCAGTCTCCAGATCTCAACCCCATAGAAAATCTTTGGAGGAAGTTGAAAGTCTGTGTTGCCCAGCGACAGCCCCAAAACATCACTGCTCTAGAGGAGTTCTGCATGGAGTAATGGGCCAAAATACCAGCAACAGTGTGTGAAAACCTTGTGAAGACTTACAGAAAACGTTTGACCTGTGTCATTGCCAACAAAGGGTATATAACAAAGTATTGAGAAACTTTTGTTATTGACCAAATACTTATTTTCCACCATAATTTGCAAATAAATTCATTAAAAATCCTACAATGTGATTTTCTGGGGGGAAAAAATCTCATTTTGTCTGTCATAGTTGACGTGTACCTATGATGAAAATTACAGGCCTCTCTCATCTTTTTAAGTGGGAGAACTTGCACAATTGGTGGCTGACTAAATACTTTTTTTCCCCACTGTAAATAAGTTCAGGAGTAAAAATGTGCTCAACTCTGTGTGCAATAATAGTCCATGTGACTTAAATGGCTCCTGAACTTTAGCCTTGCCATAACAAAGTGGTTGATTACTTAAGACATTTCAGCTTTTCATTTTTTATTAATTTGTAAAAATAATAATAATTATAATATTCCACTTTGACATTATGGGGTTTTCTGTGTGGAAAAAGGTGTGAATACTTTCTGAAGGCACTGTACATGAAAACATGATGCATATTTTGAAAGCTAAGTATCAGCCCTTTCAAATTGTGTGACATACAATAAATAGCACAACATCAATCAAATGGTAATCAGTCAAGAAAAAACACCTGTGAAAATGTGTGTCCTGTACGAAAATCAACACTTTTTTCCCAAACTACCATTTACATAACTTCCTAATGAAGATAGAGAAAAACGTAGAGTATATTGAGTCTTATTTTGTAAAGATTGACCATCTGAAATCAGAATAGCAATACCTTTTACTGTGAATGAGTTACAGCCGTTTTAGTGAACGGTGGTATTTTTCTAGAATTCTATGGAATGTTCCATTATCAGATACTTTCTTTTCTGCATTTTATATTAAACAGCTCTGCACCAAAAGCTTCACTGTGCACTTTGATTATCTGTCCTGTGAGTCTGTCTGGAAGCTGGGTTAGTTCAGCTCTCCGGGTGACTGCAAACCTAAATAATCATAAAATAATGTTGCATTGCACTTTCTTGCAAAACGCAGCATATGGGCCATGAAGTTGCATATCTTGAAAACTTGGTTTGCTGACATGCAAAACATATTGGGACTATATCCACAATTGACTAATGTAACAAATACCAAAATATAGTTTTTGGGTGGAAATGTCCTTTAAAGATGCTGTTTTTGAAGCTGGTGTCAAAACCGAAAGTAAAAGACACAAACTAAACTCAAGCAAGGAAAGCATAGAAATAGCGCACATAGAACAGATCTACCGCTTCTTAGACTTGTTTTCAACGAGAATGACAGATCTATAACTCACTTTTCTATGTGAATTTGGTCAGGTCGGCCAAAATGGTTACATACTGTAGCTTTAATTTTTCTGCTGAAAATACAATGTCGTTATCAAAGTAATTTTCAGTGTGGAACCTGTATGTTTAGGGGGCTATGGCCTAGGCTAACCCATTCTAATTGGCACTAGCAGCAAAGTAACCTATATAAGCGGAAAATGGACGGGATACAATTGTTCCAAACTGCAGCTGGTTGTTGGAACACATTTCCCTACTTCAATCACCCAGTCCATTTTGAATTTGTGATAAAACTGTCATTTGGCAAGGAAATGTAGCTTGTGTATCCCATCAGTTAAAGGAATTGTTTATACACACTGTTTTTATAGGCATTTCTGTAGGCCTAATGGGAGCTTGTGTGCGCACTCAGCACACGTGTGTAGAGGGAGCGGTCGAAACTCAATTGAGTGAGTGAGACACTGAGGGGAAATGGAATTTAGGGAGAAGAATTGTGATACTTTGTTTGGTTTCTTTTTTGTTGTGCCCTGCAAATACACATGTAGCTACAAATGGAACACCAGAGTCAAAGCAAATTAACATTGACTTCAAGATTTAAAAAATCGGGACAAGCGACAAAGCCCATTCCAACAAATAGTTGTACATTCGTTGGTAGTAGCCAACTCGCTAATGACCTTCAGGTTGCTAATGGTACTCAGTTTTCTATTGTCCCCCTAACCACTCTGACATCAATTCAAATGCAATTGACAATCACATCAAAACAGTATCATGCTTTTGAAACACCTCACTGTGATCAATCAATTTGAAGAAAGAAGTTCAACAGGTTGAAGAGAGTAGCTGGAGTAGTAGTGTTCTCTGGGGTAATCCATGTCTCCGTCAGGGCCAAAAAGTAAAGGGACTGATAGACACCATAGGCTGAGATGAACTGGGCTTTCTTGACCACAGATCGGCAGTTCCAAACGCTGCCAGAGACCCAGAATTCCACATGGGTTGTGCACGCAGGGTACACTAAATGAGAAGGATTGCAGCCAAGGTGTGGGGAGCGTCTGTAACGCCTTCAGGGAGAAGAGCGAACAGGTATAGAAAAAACACACATAGTTGCCAAAGCTACAAAATAACAAAACTAGATCAGAAAAAAACTAGGTAAGATACTCAAGTGAGAGTGGTGTGGAGCCTTCCTCAAAGAACTCTGCAGAACAACTTGGAAGGACTGTCTTAGTTTCGGCAACGGTCTTAGTTTTGCCAACGAGACTGACACGACCGCCGCTTACAGCTGCCGCTGAGAAACCAGGGGAGGCTGAAGTACTAACACTAATTGCCTAGCTAGCAGAGGTGAAGAGCACACCTCCCTGTACTAATTGCTGATTGCCTAGGAGAGGAGAAACTACTCCCCTTCCAATACAGCCACTGATTTAACAAAACAATTCACATATTGCCCTGTCCCTTAATCCTGGATGTGTCAACAATCATCTGCGAGTTATGAGCAGTCAGCAGTTTACACACCAAGTAGGCTACTGGGAAGACAGGCAGCACTTAAAGTAGGTGGCCCTAGCTAGCAAAAAGACTGTACCAAACAACAAAAGATAAAGACACAAATTATACATATCACTCCTGGAGATATTAGGAGTCCTCTAGCTATAGATAGCTAGCTACCTTGCTTTGTTTTGGCTGACTGTCTACTCGGCTTGTTATCAAAGTTCATTTCACAGACTCATCTTATCAATCGAAAAAAAATACTCTAAAATGTAAATATTATAATTAGCAATTGTATACAGTTTCTTACATTGATATTGTTGTCCAGGTCTCATAGACCAAGTTGTGAGAAACCTTTCAGGTCCAGATGAGGCGAGGTGGCTCCCGGTGGCAGCGTTAACTTTCAGTCCCCTGCCAAACTCACAATTTGCGCAATTCAAGATGGCGCTACCCATACCTCTAACAAACCATTGTTCAATATCAAAATCCTAAAAATATAGAAGTTTCTATGTTAAATGCACATGTTTAGTATTGGTGGATGGAATACATCTCTTTGCTTAGCTTAAATTCATAAAGTGTTTCCATTCCCCTTTAAGGATTAGCCTATGTGTTGTGGTCAGTTCAAATCACTGAACTGCTAGGCCTGTACCTAGTATATTCCTGATGACGATCCATTGTGGGTCGAAACTTTGTCAAAATGAAACGCATCACTTGCCCCTCATCCTCCCATCTTCAAGGTCAGTCTATTGACCGCCGGAGAGATGCTTTCTGACATAAAGTACTAGCAGATCCTGTTGTCCTGACAAAGCCTTATTTCAGACCATGCTCTGGGAGGGAGGATCTGTCTGTCTCAGGGTGGATGGTTTCTCGCAGGAGGATTGCTGTGCTGGAGCGCAGCCTGGCCCCAGCTCTTATCAGCACCCTGCCTCTCCCCATCTCCCCTCCCCTGGCAGTGGAATGTGTGAGCAGGTAATGGAAAATAAACAGGCAGAAAATCTTGGCTCCTTGGAGGAGTGATACTGGGCACCTTGCCGGAGCCGACCCTTTGTCAAAGGAAAAACAATATTTAAAGAACGGAGTGGTTTTGAATTGGCCTGCTTGTGGATTTTCTCAAATGTTCTGCTTTCTTAAAGGGGGCCTCTATTTTAACAAGGGCATCAACACTGTTTAGATCAGAGGGTGTTCAGTAGATTTCAGGAGGTATTATCAAAATCACAGGCAACCCTAATATCATGCGAAACCATGCTGTAAAACGTCAATTACCCTGTACAGTATGGTTTAATCATAGGGTAGCCTACTCGTCCATGGGTGTCGTATGCATGTGGGCAGTGGTGTGTGTGTTCACTGTGTGTTTTTGCGAGTCTGTGTGTGTGTAAGCATGCCTTATTAGAGATGCATTAGCCGTGGTTGCAGTAATTGACTGTGTCTGTGGAGGATAACCTCAGATCCTGGCCTCTATTCAACACCATACCTTCTCACCACTGTGTGTCCTTGGATCTCAGACTTCATTTTTGCCACAAACCCATGTTGTAATACAGTTGAATGTTTAAAGCAAAACACTTGAGTTCAGTTTGGTCAACATTTCTGAACAAATGGATTTGTCTGCGTAGACTACAACAGTAACACCATAGTTTCAGATTATCATTTGAGTGTTAAGTTTTTGTTTCAACATTGCCTACACGATCTTTAGAGTTAAAGGTTCTGCAGTTCCTTTTCATAGGTTCTGCCCTGTTCACACTCACTGACTTTGTGAAATGGGAATGCCAGGTGTGACAAGTCAGATCACAGTTGAGACCGCACACATTCTTATTTCTCAATTCTTATGACATCGCCAAGTTTGTGTACCTCTGTAGTGCTCCTCCCTATCCTAATCAATGTTATAATTTGACATGTTTATGGTTGCAATGTATGCTTTATGACACATGTTAGGTAAAGTGTTTCCTTAGCAATACTTTCATGATAAACACTTACCCTACCTCACACACAATCAGTTAGTTCAAACATCTCTACTGATGTTGCTCAATCTTTTTAGCTGTTTCAGGTTCACGGTGTAAACATGTTCAAAAGTGCTAGACACTTTTTAATCTTATAGTTGTATACACTGTGGGGTTTTAGGTGTATATGACCAGTGGCAGATGTTATATTGCCCTGCAAATTAACTTTTGTTTCTGTTCCTTCTACTCACACAAGTAAAGCTCCCTACCAATAGGGACTCACGCACTGTAGACTGCAATTTGTCAGTGAGGAAGGGATAGATGCTGGACAGTGTGGCCCGGGGAGCGGAGAAGGAAAATGAGGAAGAGGACAAAGAATAAGTCAAGGATAAGGAGGAAGAGAGGGCGTGTGTGTTGGAGGCCGCAGCTCAGTGTGGATGGGTATTCTTATGCTAATCCACTCCCTGGATGAGGCGCAAAGCAGCCAAGCAAACAATGGCAGTGGAGCCAGAAAGTCTGCCCTGTAGTCTAGCAGGCCTTGAAAGGCATGTGGGGCAGGGCGCTGACACTGGGAGAAGGCTGCCTGCAGCATGGAGAGGGCTGCCTGCAAGGAGGGGCCCCAGGAGGGGCCAGGGATCTTTGCCAAGGTAGGGAGAGAGTGGAAGAGCAGGAGCGAGGGAGGAGGGGAGGAAATAGTGAGACAGAAGAGAGGGAGAGAGAGAAGACAAATGACATACCACACCACTGTTCACTTTAGAGGCAGCAGGGCCTCTAAAGAGTTATTTCCAAGGCTGTGTGAGAGACGTAGCAAGACTGTTTAGTTGTACCGAAGTGTTTCTCATTTACACCCGTTGTCTCTGTGTTGTCCATTCACCAGGCCAGTATTGCTCAAGTCTACCTTATTATCCTAAACTAAAACGGCAAAGCCCAATATTAGTAGATTTATTTTTCGAGTTTAGGAGATGGAAAGTAAGCATTGAAGTCAATCAGGCAGCTTTGTTTTCATTTAGACTGCTGCTTTCCAGAACGGGAAGTGCAGATGCATTAAGGTTGGTTATTGATGTCTGGTCTTCCCTGCAGCCATCCAGAGAAGGAAGTGGAGAGGCATTAGAGGTGGATTATTGATGCCCCCCCCAGCACAGAGGAGGCATCCAGCTCTAGGCTCCTTTTACAGAGCTATTACTATATGAGGGGGGGGGGGGGTAAAATCAAAATGTGTCTGAGTTTCAGACGTTGGGAGTGCACTATCACTTCAAATTCACCTCAGGTTAGACAGTTTCTAGATGTGCTAGTTCTTGTCCTGAGAATAAGCACCATGCTTATTCTTGATCATTTCCGTCATTGAGGGTCTTCACACGTATTACACTTATCGCAAAAATACCCTCGGCTACACATACTGGAATGTAAACTGGCGCGTCACATCTCGACCGTTGCCTCCGGAGCGCAGGACACTTGCTTGACAGTTGCTCCCCTCTAAAGAGGGCAGTGTGAACAAAAATGTCTCGTTGAGCCAACACTCTTACAGTAAAAAATTGTAATAGCATAGCAATGTTTTTGAAACAGCTAAAATGTACAGACATTTTCCTTAATAAAAAAAAAAAGTTTAGAGTTTTTACCTGAAATCTCAACAGTACTTTTTTTTTTTTGTTGCTTGACTGCACTGAGCCGCCACCCAGATCCAGGCAAGAAGCAACTCCCCAGGGAATTATCAATGTTTTCAGTCACAATTTACATTTACGTCATGACTTCCATGATATTTATAAAATTAAGCCTGGTTTATTCTAAGGTAACTTTAATACGGTAGCTAGTGTAGCTTAAAACTGAAATTATTCAGTCTCCTCTTAATAGCCGGGCAATGGCACACATTTGAGTAAATAAACGCCTGTTTCACATAAACGGTGGGTCTAAATTAATTGTTTGAGGTTACCATGATTTGTTTACAAGGTTTCGTGTTTGATTTGTTACATAAAAAAAATTCAGTAATGACTCAAAGGATGGCAATAATCTGTTTTTATTGCCAGAAAGAAACTGTTAGCCATTGGCTGCTAACAGCTGAGAACTGCTAGCTAACGGGAAGTGCAAAAACAGTCAACAACTTTGCGAGACCCCTAGAAATCGTCAAAGTAAGAACTGCTGAAAATGCACAGTCAAAGAGGAGAATAATTATTGTCAAGGAAAAGTTTTTTGTTGAAATACAGTGGAGAGAACAAGTATTTGATACACTGCCGATTTTGCAGGTTTTCCTACTTACAATGCATGTAGAGGTCTGTAATTTTTATCATAGGTACACTTCAACTGTGCGAGACGGAATCTAAAACAAAAATCCAGAAAATGACATTGTATGATTTTTAAGTAATTAATTTGCATTTTATTGCATGACATAAGTATTTGATCACCTACCAACCAGTAAGAATTCCGGCTCTCACAGACCTGTTAGTTTTTCTTTAAGAAGCCCTCCTGTTCTCCACTTATTACCTGTATTAACTGCACCTGTTTGAACTCGTTACCTGTATAAAAGACACCTGTCCACACACTCAATCAAACAGACTCCAACCTCTCCACAATGGCCAAGACCAGAGAGCTGTGTAAGGACATCAGGGATAAAATTGTAGACCTGCACAAGGCTGGGATGGGCTACAGGACAATAGGCAAGCAGCTTGGTGAGAAGGCAACAACTGTTGGCGCAATTATTAGAAAATGGAAGAAGTTCAAGATGACGGTCAATCACCCTCGGTCTGGGGCTCCATGCAAGATCTCACCTCGTGGGGCATCAATGATCATGAGGAAGGTGAGGGATCAGCCCAGAACTACACGGCAGGACCTGGTCAATGACCTGAAGAGAGCTGGGACCACAGTCTCAAAGAAAACCGTTAGTAACACATTACGCTGTCATGGATTAAAATCCTGCAGCGCACGCAAGGTCCCCCTGCTCAAGCCAGCGCATGTCCAGGCCCATCTGAAATTTGCCAATGACCATCTGGATGATCCAGAGGAGGAATAGAAGGTCATGTGGTCTGATGAGACAAAAATAGAGCTTTTTGGTCTAAACTCCACTCGCCGTGTTTGGAGGAAGAAGAAGGATGAGTACAACCCCAAGAACACCATCCCAACTGTGACGCATGGAGGTGGAAACATCATTCTTTGGGGATGCTTTTCTGCAAAGGGGACAGGACGACTGCATCGTATTGAGGGGAGGATGGATGGGGCCATGTATCGCGAGATCTTGGCCAACAACCTCCTTCCCTCAGTAAGAGCATTGAAGATGCGTCGTGGCTGGGTCTTCCAGCATGACAACGACCCGAAACACACAGCCAGGGCAACTAAGGAGTGGCTCCGTAAGAAGCATCTCAAGGTCCTGGAGTGGCCTAGCCAGTCTCCAGACCTGAACCCAATAGAACATCTTTGGAGGGAGCTGAAAGTCCGTATTGCCCAGCGACAGCCCCCGAAACCTGAAGGATCTGGAGAAGGTCTGTATGGAGGAGTGGGCCAAAATCCCTGCTGCAGTGTGTGCAAACCTGGTCAAGACCTACAGGAAACGTATGATCTCTGTAATTGCAAACAAAGGTTTCTGTACCAAATATTAAGTTCTGCTTTTCTGATGTATCAAATACTTATGTCATGCAATAAAATGCAAATTAATTACTTACAAATCATACAATGTGATTTTCTGGATTTTTGTTTTAGATTCCGTCTCTCACAGTTGAAGTGTACCTATGATAGAAATTACAGACCTCTACATGCTTTGTAAGTAGGAAAACATGCAAAATCGGCAGTGTATCAAATACTTGTTCTCCCCACTGTAGAGGCATACTAAGACAAAATAAATGTGACATGGTGTGTAAATGATAGCACAGTGCAAGAAATGAAGACATTTATTAAAATGCTGGAAGTGAATGCTGGAATTAAACAATGAGCTAAATGAGCAAAAGCTGTGTGCATTAAGGAAATGGATGCCTGTCTCTAATAAGCACCTGTTGTGTTCAGTGATTTTAAAGCAATTAATACCCGAGGAGTTTATTTGAAGTTTTACGGTAAGCCTAATAGCTCCTATCTGTACATTTTATATTCATATGGGAGGGGTAAACGCTCATTATTGATATGCTAACATTACTTGATCATGAAGCATGTTGTTAATGTTACTTAGCTAGCAGGAGTTAGCTGTGTATTGGCAGCTAATTTAATTTGTATGGATGAGAAAATAAACCCTTTGTCTGCACATGCTTGTGAATTGTTTCATTATTCAAAAGTGTAATGTGATTTGGTTGCATTATTCAATATTGTGATGTGTTTTAGAGGAAAAGTTGCTTCGATTGTTAAATAGTTTGTGCTTAGTGGCTAATATGATATTTATGGTCAATTTGAGCTGCGGACCAAGAATGTCGCGTTGCCTGTCACAACGAATGGTAAGGCAAGGATGTAATGTGAATTGAAAAGTAAAAAATCTATTTCGCCACTCTGCTCCTCAGACTGTCCTTCATCTCTCATAGTTGGAATAGGGCCATTGTTGTCTCTGACCTAATAGAGTGATTCTTATCAGTTCACCTCAGTCTCCAGAAGGGATTTAAAGACCTATTAGGAGTGTTGTCCAGCCTGTAGCCACTCCTTGGATTTCCAGCCCATTGAATTTCCCGGCATCCATTTGAGTGGTGCGACACAGAATTCCTTTCCCAAGGGGTTGACCGTCAGTGGTTCGGTATAAGGGTTATTATTCTATACAGGTGGCACCAGCATTTCACACGACAATGCCCCCTTTCATTCTCTCCATCTGTGGGAAGGGAGTGAGCAGTGAGCACAGGGCTGCTCTCCCAAAAAGGTCTAAGACTGTGGTGACGCAATCTTCCAACTACCTATAGACCTACACGTTTCAGTAGCTCTTGGTAGAAGTGTTTCTTTAGGGTAAGGTACATTACCTGGATGGCCACAATCGAGGTTTGAGGGTAAAATAAGTAATACCAGGTAAACATGTATGCTATGTTATTTATGCTTCACCACATCAACCCAGACTTGAGTGCTCTCACTCAGACGAGACAGGATTTGTTTCGTACTGATAGTCTGCTAGCTCTGTCTCTGACAAGTCACAACAAGACCTTGCTGAGTCCTGAGCCATGTAAAGAGTATACAGTGGGGAAAAAAAGTATTTAGTCAGCCACCAATTGTGCAAGTTCTCCCACTTAAAAAGATGAGAGAGGCCTGTAATTTTCATCATAGGTACACGTCAACTATGACAGACAAATTGAGGAAAAATAATCCAGAAAATCACATTGTAGGATTTTTAATGAATTTATTTGCAAATTATGGTGGAAAATAAGTATTTGGTCACCAGATAAATTTCTGGCTCTCACAGACCTGTAACTTCTTCTTTAAGAGGCTCCTCTGTCCTCCACTCGTTACCTGTATTAATGGCACCTGTTTGAACTTGTTATCAGTATAAAAGACACCTGTCCACAACCTCAAACAGTCACACACCAAACTCCACTATGGCCAAGACCAAAGAGCTGTCAAAGGACACCAGAAACAAAATTGTAGACCTGCACCAGGCTGGGAAGACTGAATCTGCAATAGGTAAGCAGCTTGGTTTGAAGAAATCAACTGTGGGAGCAATTATTAGGAAATGGAAGACATACAAGACCACTGATAATCTCCCTCGATCTGGGGCTCCACGCAAGATCTCACCCCGTGGGGTCAAAATGACCACAAGAACGGTGAGCAAAAATCCCAGAACCACACGGGGGGACCTAGTGAATGACCTGCAGAGAGCTGGGACCAAAGTAACAAAGCCTACCATCAGTAACGCACTACGCCGCCAGGGACTCAAATCCTGCAGTGCCAGACGTGTCCCCCTGCTTAAGCCAGTACATGTCCAGGCCCGTCTGAAGTTTGCTAGAGTGCATTTGGATGATCCAGAAGAGGATTGGGAGAATGTCATATGGTCAGATGAAACCAAAATATTACTTTTTTGTGTAAAAACTAAACTCGTCGTGTTTGGAGGACAAAGAATGCTGAGTTGCATCCAAAGAACACCATACCTACTGTGAAGCATGGGGGTGGAAACATCATGCTTTGGGGCTGTTTTTCTGCAAAGGGACCAGAACGACTGATCCGTCTAAAGGAAAGAATGAATGGGGCCATGTATCGTGAGATTTTGAGTGAAAACCTCCTTCCATCAGCAAGGGCATTGAAGATGAAACGTGGCTGGGTCTTTCAGCATGACAATGATCCCAAACACACCGCCCGGGCAACGAAGGAGTGGCTTCGTAAGAAGCATTTCAAGGTCCTGGAGTGGCCTAGCCAGTCTCCAGATCTCAACCCCATAGAAAATCTTTGGAGGGAGTTGAAAGTCCGTGTTGCCCAGCGACAGCCCCAAAACATCACTGCTCTAGAGGAGATCTGCATGGAGGAATGGGCCAAAATACCAGCAACAGTGTGTGAAAACCTTGTGAAGACTTACAGAAAACGTTTGACCTGTGTCATTGCCAACAAAGGGTATATAACAAAGTATTGAGAAACTTTTGTTATTGACCAAATACTTATTTTCCACCATAATTTGCAAATAAATTCATAAAAAATCCTACAATGTGATTTTCTGGATTTTTTTTCTCATTTTGTCTGTCATAGTTTACGTGTACCTATGATGAAAATTACAGGCCTCTCATCTTTTTAAGTGGGAGAACTTGCACAATTGGTGGCTGACTAAATACTTTTTTTCCCCACTGTAGGTGGTGCTAGCCTAGGACGTCCGTATTCTGCAGGGAAAGTTACTTGACACTATCGCCGAGACTAGAGGACAACAAACTCTTCAGCCTTTCAAGCCCACTCTTTTTATCCGCAATGTTATATTCCATTTTGTTGCGACTCGAGTGATACCTCTCCGTCCAGTCTTATGTTTAACTGCCAAAATAAAGGAAATACTTAAGTAAACGAGGGATACAAAGTATATTGAAAGCATGGTGTGCTTCCACAGGAAGTTCCAGACACTTGTAGAATCTATGCCAAGGCGCATTGAAGCTGTTCTGGCGGCTCGTGGTGGCCCAACGCCCTATTAAGATGCTTTATGTTGGCGTTTCCTTTATTTTGGCAGTTACATGTAGCAGCAGGCTACAAGGATAATGGAACAGCTGGATAGGGGAAACTGCTCAAGTCGCGCAAAAGGGAATATAACATTCCGGATGAAGTCCGGAATGACAATTTCATGTGTACAACCTCTTAAAGACTTGCATCAAAATAGAGCTGAGAGCTTTGCTGTTTCTGAAAGGACGTATTTGGGTGTTTTTGGAGCCTTTGTTCATGTTTTTCGGGGGCCCCATATTACACAAAGAGGACGAGGAAGCGAATTGCTGTTTGGGGTAAGTTTCACAGAAACATGTGAAATCACAAAAAAGGTGTCTGGACCATTCTATAACATACCATTTACATAAAAAATAGAGCTTTGGTTGTGAAAAAAATAAATAGAAAATCCTCCTTTAACTGTAGGCTATGCCCTTGTTGATTTACTAGTCAGTTTTCCTCTATTTGTTGGCTTCTGTTAATCTTAGAGAAAAGCTGGCAGCTACGTTAGTTTCTAGCTGCTGTTTTTGAACGGCAAACTGATAGTGCGTCTCCATGTCAATCAGCAGCCCCAGCCGTTGTGTGTGTGCCCTGTTCATCTCTTGTTTGGGAAGGGAAGTGTACGTGTCTGGGGTGATGGGGACAGCTTCCTGGCTTGGGGGCTCACAACAGACTTTTCCCCTGCATGCCTCATCTTGCCTCCACCTGATAGGAGTAGCAACTCCTCTCCCAGGGCTGAGATTGTTTGTATTATAACTGCATTGCAATGTTGTTGTTTTGTTATTTGGGCTAATGTAATGCGATTGCTCATCCATTTTATTAGGCCGTCACTTTGTTAAAGTTCTACACTTGATTTGTCGCAGTATTGGTCTGCACACCAATTTATTGAAATAATTGTAAAATTCTTAGTCATTCGAAGAGAAACAAACTGCTAGCTACAGTTGTCATCCAGACCATCATCCCTTAACACACTTGTTCCTTCTCCCCTCTCTCCCTTTTTCCATTCTATCTATCCCACTCAATCCCTCTCACATGCACACACACAGAGCACACACCTTGGTTGGCTCTCTTGTCCCCCAGCCTTGAGGAGGCCTTCTTTGTTCCCTCATTACCCAGTCCGGGATGTGTGAAAAGTGGGGCACAGGTCGGGGCTCTTTGTCCCCCTCGGGCAAATCAAAAGTGACAGACACCGGCCCGCTCCGCCACTAATTCCCCCCCCCCCTTCGAACAGCCCCTTCTCAGCGCCACTAATTGCAGTGAGACGCGCAGGCCTACAAGGGAACAGACACATCTCGTTATTAACGCTGGGCGAGGCCAACACGGGTAATTGCGGAACATCCTTCAACAAATAATTTGGGAATGTTTAGCCATTCAAGAGTAGCGCCAGCCTGACCGGGGTTGCGAGGTCAAGCCTGCAAAAAACAGGAGGGCAAAGATGGACAGCACACACAAAATAACAGAGGGAAAACGAACAGGGGAGGATGGATGAAAGAGTGCAGTTTTGGGTTCTTGAGGGTTATCATCCGTGGCTGGTTGTCACCCCACATGTTCGTTAGCGGTTAGAGCAACAGAGGGAGCCCTGCCTTGCCCCGTTTGGCATTGTTCTCCTCTGATCACCAAAGCGTAAGGTTAGAAGTCTGCAGGGTCACATATCAGCCTTAGATCCTTCTCACCATTTACCCCCAGCACCCTCTGCATCAGACATATGATGCCATGATTGAATCACATAAGAAGCATTCTGCTTAGTTAAAAGACAGAACAGCAGGGGACCTTTTCCCCAATACCTATTACTTGCGTCCATTATCAAATAGGTGGCTTTTCTGTCTGTTCTGTTTGTGGCCGAAGGAGCTGACATAATCGGTTGGGAAGTCGCTGCTGCATAATTCTGTTCTGGCGTAGTAACCAGTCTTTAGATTAAATAAGATGTGCTCTGTCTCCCTTATTTGATTTGTCTGCCATTTTGTCCTTTTAAACTCTGCTTTTACTTGACTGGGAGGATTGGAGGCATGAAAGTCTCCAGTGAAAAATCTATTTGTTGGTTGGGAGGAATGTTATCCTCTTTTGATGCTGTCGCGCTTGAGAGGAGCAATGATGCCCCCACCGACCATTGTTCTCTTTATCCACCACAGTCCTGTATGTTTGCTCCCAAGTTGTGCTAAATTGCTCAGCAAATCTGATAACATACAGTCGAGGGCTCACAAAGACAAATAGGGGTTGGCTGTCAGTGTCAACCCGCTGCCCTCTCCAAACTTGATCATGACATTGCAGTGAGAGGGCATGCCACTCTCTGCAGTGACACGTGCGTGGAAAACCAGGCTGTAAAATGGTGTCCTAGAATTTTGTGTTTATACTGTACTTCCTCCTCCTAACAATATTTCCCTTTTCTCTCTAATTTTCCAGGGTTTCGGACCGAGCGAGCTTGTGAGAAAGAAGATTTGAGTTTTTTTTTTGTGCCATCGTACCCATCCTCCCTCACCCCCTCATCTCTCCCTGCCCCGTACATATTCACCTGTATCTCCACTCCCCCAACGGGGGAAACCTACTCGGCACCTCTTCGCCCTGTGCTGAACCAGGAAGGGACAGGACTAGGCCCACCCTCAGAGCCCACAGAGGTGACCAACAAGCTCCCACAGAGAGCAGTCCAGCCCAGTCAAGTCTCTAAAGGTCACTGTGCCAGGATGACAGGGTTGCCCTCTTACATCGCTGCGGTGGGAGTCTGCATCCTACTGGTGATCAGAGCTGAAGGTATTCAAAGTAAGACTGGCTCCTCTGTTATTGTAGTCCTCTGTTGTTGTCCCACTGCACAACTCTCTGTCTGTACCTCCCACTTCCTTAGTTGGATAGACACTCTAATACAGGGCTATTCAACTATATTCTTAAAGGGGCCAGATGTAAAAATATAAAAGGTTAATTGCTGGGGGCCAGACATTTTCCACATATGATTATTCATCAGAAGAACTGTATGAAAAAAGCTACGCACACACACACCCACCTGTAAAGCCCTTTTCTTAAAATGAAATGTTGCTAAAAGTAATTATGAATGAAGTGGAGGGCGCTCAACCAACGTGAGTCGAGGTGCAACCAAAACATTTGAAACTATTAAATTCAAAACAACTATTAAAAGCTTCTTAAAAGTAATTGGGTCATTTTAAAATAATCTGAAAACTAAGCATCTCAATAAATAATGCAAAGATACAGCACCAGTCAAAAGTTTGGACACACCTACTCATTCAAGGGTTTTTCTATATTTTTACTATTTTTTACCTTGTAGAATAGAATCATTTAGTAACCAAAAAAGTGTTAAACAAATCAAAATATATGTTTTTATATTTGAGAATCTTCAAATAGCCACTCTTTGCTTTGATGACAGCTTTGCACACTCTTGGCATTCTCTCAACCAGCTTCACCTGGAATGCTTTTCCAACAGTCTTGAAGGAGTTCCCACATATGCTGAGCACTTGTTGGCTGCTTTTCCTTCACTCTGCCGTCCGACTCATCCCAAACCATCTCAATTGGGTTGAGGTCGGGGGATTGTGGAGGCCAGGTCATCTGATGCAGCACTCCCATCACTCTCCTTCTTGGTAAAATAGCCCTTACACAGCCTGGAGGTGTGTTGGGTCATTGTCCTGTTGATAAACAAATGATAATCCCACTAAGCCCAAACCAGATGGGATGGCGTATCGCTGCAGAATGCTGTGGTAAACATGCTGGTTAAGTGTGCCTTGAGTTCTAAATAAATCACAGACAGTGTCACCAGCAAAGCACCTCCTCCTCCATGCTTTACGGTGGGAACTACACATGCAGAGATCATCCTTTCACCCACACTGTGTCTCACAAAGACACAGCGGTTTGAACCAAAAATCTCCAATTTGAACTCCAGGACAAATTTCCACCGGTCTAATGTCCATTGCTCGTGTTTCTTGGCCCAGCAGGTCTCTCCTTATTGGTGACCTTTAGTAGTGGTTTCTTTGCCGCAATTCGACCATGAAGGCCTGATTCACACAGTCCCCTCTGAACAGTTGATGTTGATGTGTCTGTTACTTGAACTCTGTGAAGCATTTATTTGGGCTGCAATTTCTGAGGCTGGTAACTCTAATGAACTTATCCTCTGCAGCAGAGGTAACGCCGGGTCTTCCATTCCTGTGGCGGTCCTCATGAGAGCCAGTTTCATCGTAGTGCTTGAAGGTTTTTTCGACTGCACTTGAAGAAACTTTCAAAGTTCTTGAAATGTTCTGTATTGACTGACCTTCATGTCTTAAAGCAATGATGGACTGTCATGTCTCTTTGCTTATTTGAGCTGTTCTTGCCATAATATGGACTTGGTCTTTTATCAAATAGGGCTATCTTCTGTATACCCCCCCTACCTTGTCACAACACAACTGATGGGCTCAAACACATTAAGAAGGAAAGAAATTCCACAAATTAACTTTTAAGAAGGCACACCTGTTAATTGAAATGCATTCCAGGTGACTACCTCATGAAGCTGGATGAGAGAATGCCAAGCTTGTGCAAAGCTGTCATCAAGGCTAAGGGTGGCTACTTTAAAGAATCTGAAATATAAAATACATTTTGATTTGTTTAACACTTTTGTTTTGGTTACTACATGATTCCATATGTGTTATGGCATAGTTTTGATGTCTTCACTATTATTCTACAATATTAAAAAATATTAAAAATAAAGAACCCTTGAATGAGTAGGTGTGTCCAAACTTTTGACTGGTAGTGTATGTCAAATCATAATATGCCAAATTCCAGTCTGAAGGAAGTATGCTTTTGAATTAATTTCCCTCAGTTATTAGGTGCGTTCTGTTGTCACACTTTCTTCTAACCAGTCCTTGTGAGCATCAGAGAGGAAAACAGAAGGGACGTACGTGTTCCAGACAGTAGTAGCTTTCAGGAATTGGGTCATAATATTTTGTAGTTTAAACCATTCAAACACTAGAGCCAAATTCATATGAAGAAAACATTATCATCATGCCACATGCGCTAGAAACCGCAAAAAAAACGCTAGACACACTATAGACAATAGTGCTTGTCATTTTAGAACTGAACCTCATATTTTGGCGCCATTTTTCCCCTAGATATTTTATTAAAGCTGCAATATTTAACTTTTTGGGCAACCCAAACAAATTCACATAGAAATGTGAGTTATAGATCTGTCATTCTCATTGAAAGCAAGTCTAAGAAGCGGTAGATCTATTCTATGTGTGCTATTTCTATGCTTCCTGTCTCTTACTTTCGGTTTTGTACACCAGCTGAAAATACAATATTTTTGGTTATGGGAAATAAATTTCACAGCGGTTTAGATGGTACAATGATTGTTTTGTCACATAAACTGAAATTAGGAACGATTTCTGGATAGTGCATCTTTTAATGTTCATAATTGATCAAAGGGCCAGTCAAAATTAATAAACGGGCCGGATCTGGTCCACAGGCCGCCAGTTGAATAGCCCTGCTCTAATATGCTGTTTTGGTGGAAAGTTGATTTGTTTCTGTGCAAGGTTCAATTACATTTAGATTTACATTTTAGTCATTTAGTAGACGCTCTTATCCAGAGCGACTTACAGTTAGTGAGTGCATACATTTTTCATACTGGCCCCCCGTGGGAAACGAACCCACAACCCTGGCGTTGCAAGCGCCATGCTCTACCAACTGAGCTACAGGGGGACTACATGACCTGTCAATGACCTGGCAGTCCTCTTTGAGAATGTATATCATAATCTCTGTTTTTAAAAGGGCAATTATTTTATAAGTAGGTGACCAATTTGCCCATTGTTCTCATATGATTACTAGTGAATAGCTAGTAACAATTTAACCCAATCCGTCCAGCAATTTCCAATTTGATCTCCTTTACGAAAGGGGAAAACCAAGACAAGATAAGACTAACTTCAGAAGTCGATACTACTGTTAAAACACTCATCTATCAATTACATATGGAGGAGGGCCTTGATAAACGTTGTTAAACTAAATTAGCATGAAGAGTTCGATTTCAGCCTTTTGTTTAACCTACCCCCTCATGTGACCCATGGTTCCCCACCCCCCACTATGGAGAGATCAGTATCTTAAGCCGTTGTAATGGCAGTGATTAGAGTGAATTAGCTGCAAATGCAGGTCCTTTAGAAATGCATGACCTAAGCTACCTGGTTAAAGAATATTAACAAAACCCCCAGGCCGTCCTAACAGGGTAATATGGCTATGACAATGTTCTGTTGTATATTCTAATTAGGGGACCTAACCAATGGGACCAAACACCATAGGCACAACTCGCAGTCCTTTCTCTCAATACCAAGTTTACCATGATGTGCAGGAACACCCATGAGGAGTGAATGGTACCCGTTACTTGGGAAATGCCCTGATCTCAATGAGATTAGAACATGTTGAATGTCATATGATGTTCCCAGGATAGAGCCGATAGATCAGCACAGCGCTGTGTCGTTGCTTTCTGCCTTATTTTGCCCTTTAATTTGGAAAATTAGGCCTACATTTTCCAAATGTGTGTCCAAAAGACACTGAATATGCTCTGATCACAACACAATTTAGTCATTGAAGACCATTTTATTCTACGTGCTGGGCACACACGCAGGCCTCAAGTATCACACTGGTTTTACGCAGCCATGTTTGATGTCGGGAGGATATGGAGCTATCTTAATGTGCTGGGGCCTCATAAAATGGCCTCCCTCCCTCTGCTCCTCTAGCTACTCCTACTGTTGCTCTCATACTGCCTGCCCAGCTGGGCCTCCACAGTGACTCACCCAGCAGCCATAAAGCCAACCAGGGCAATAAAGACACAGCTCTCAGGCTCGTAAAAGGTCACCTTTAACCAGCCAATGAGATGTGAAGGCAAATATCAGGAGCTGATTACTGTGAAAGCAGAGCCTTTGAGCACACACACACAAGCTGATAAGAGGAAGGCGAGGCTGATCCAAGTGTTAGGGATGATGATTGATTCAGAGCTACGCTCTCTGAGACTAGTTGTGAAGTTATGACCCTGTTTTGTCATTACAGAGCCCACGCTATTGTGTTGATTCGTCTCTGTTGACTCTGGGTCGGCCTTGTCTACCTTGTCCTAGGCATACTGTACAGTGAAACAGTGCCTCTGTACCCACTGGGCAAGGTTAGCCTCTCTCCTTCCTTCCTCCTTTGCAGCTCAGTCATCGACGGTTGTGACCTGCCGGAGAACCCCCCTCTCACTACAGGAAGCTGTTGAACTGATTGTTGGCGCTCTGGGTTGCTTTTTGCACATTAACCGCTTCCTCTATTGTACTGTCAGTCGTTACAGGGCAAAAACCACTCCAAACATCCATTGTTCTCCGGAAATAATTCAATCCTACGAGGTTTTTCTCTACCATTTTGTCTATTTTTTTGCGCCGCGCTAGCTGATAAGCGAGGGAGTGTGGGGCCTGAGCCTGGCATATGCCAAGCGTTATGGAGAGAGGGAGCAGGGACAGAGGTGCCCGCTGGGCAATCGGCTGCCAGGGTTGCTCTATAAGGGGCCTGCTGTGCCAACTTATGAATGCTCTTTTCAGACTCACTTTTTCTGTTCCAAAGGTGTCAACAAACCAATTAGAATTCCACTGTTGTATCACCCAGGGGAAAGGTGCATGTTTTATAGGTCTAGTTTTTTATTTTCTGTTTTCCATGTGTGAGGATTTTTAATGAGTGTGAGGCTGTAGCAACTTGTTAAATACTTTTCAAGTTACTCAACTGTTGCCAGGTAACAAGGGTTGTTGAATAAACTCCTCAGGAAGTTCTCCAATAGCACTCAAAGAACAGATGGAAGAATGTTTTGTTTTTTTGCTACGTTTTGGACTAAAGCCTTGTAGCGATTAATATGAATAAAATGTGGTGTTGAAAGGTGCTATGGTGAAGAGGTTACGGTAAAACACCTGTCCTGCGAGGAGGAGATTTGGTAACAGCCGCTCTCATTTCTCTATTGTCATCATCTCAAACCTGAGGAACAACGTGAGAAGTATAAATCTCATATCTGTGTCCTTTGCCACTGTAAAAGTGATGAAGCTGAAAGGGAAACATCAAAGTGGGTGGTTCAGTTGTTGTATGACTTATATAATTGTCAGCTAATACCTCCATACAACTTCCTGCCGACTCACCCACCTCAAGCTGTAATTTAATTTCAGGCAGCTCTCTCTCCCCGTCCAGATTCATCCCCAAGGTCCGAGAGAAAGGTGTCATTGATAGTCTCTAGGGTTTGTTGCTGTGAACGGATCTATTTTTTTCTCTCTCCTTTGCGCTCTCTCACTCACTCTCTCACACACACACACACACACACAGAGAGGTTAGTGATCCGCGATTATATCTGTGGGGCGGTCGAGTTTAGGTTAATTAAATATTGTGTGGATGAAGGGCGGTGGTTGGCGGGCAGGATGAATATAGAGAAAACAATGCCTTTAAAAATCCATAAATGTATACTTCTTGTGAAATGTATATCTATAGGCTACATTGAGGTTTTTCTATCATTATTTTAGGTTATCTAGCATTAGTGTGTAAGCCAAAGCTGTAGGGCCTACCTGTACGTACGCCGAATAGCCTACATGCCAAATGCTTTTGGGAAGAGCAGAAAAGTTAACGCTGATACGGAGGCAAAAAGGACAATGTCAGTGTTTAATTAAATAAGAGAAAAGCTACGGAATGGAGATTTGAAAACAAAAAGAATGAAGGGCCAGAAAGGTAATGTTTGGGAAAGATTTGGTGAAGTGGTAAAAGAGGATGATAGCAGTGCCGGCTATGTTATGTGTGATTGTGAGACGCTGTACAAATTCGACAGTCACAAGACTGGGACTTCAAATAGGCCTATGGCACTTCAAGGGAACTAGCCTACTGTTCAGATGGGTTAAATGGAAACTGAAATCTGGACACTGACGGTAGGTCTATAACCTCTCACATAGCCTTAATATTAACTCCTGCAGAATTAAGCATTTCTTGCTGTGAAATTATACACCAAAAGTAGGCTAAAAGTTGACTCTGGAACAGGAGTGAATAAATATGATTTATTTCTTTATGCATCTTGTGAGAATGCGAATGTGCAGTTAAAAACTGTCTGTAGAGGTGCTAACTTTATTAGCATCATAAAAGCGTATAGTAGTTCAACCACATATACTGTAATATGCCTCCAAGCTGAACTGAAATCTTATCAGAAACATGTTGGGTCGTTTTCACAGCTTTCTATGTCCTTACAACTAGATTGAAGCATTCATTCCATCAATTTCAGACATTCTGGTGGTTTATTTAGTCTTCTAGGGTAACACATAATGACAGACGAGAAGCTGCATGTATCTAATTATAGACAAGTTGACTAACAAATAGCACACCAAAATGTCGGAAATTATAAGCAGTAACATATCTAAATCAGGCAAAAAAAATCCTGCACCCCCTGTCAAAAAAAAGTTCAGCCGTGTCTGGCTGTAGCCTACAGCGCATTTTCTATATTAGCGGGTTAGGGTCGGTTGCGGGGTCTCAGATTTTCACTTTATCACATATATAGTCGAACTGTTGCGGATGGGTTATTAGCAATTTCGGGCGGCTGCAGGTGAACAAACCACTGACCCGCGCACCACTAATGCAGGTATAGGACATATTTCTCGCCTCACCTCCACAGTGTGTCCTGTTGGTAGAATAACCAGTTCAGAACACTTTTTAGCTCATGGCACTGCACTCATATGGCTGGATCTGACAAAAACAAGTTCTGCTGCTGGCCCTTTAAGAGCCATGCATTATATTGCCTGTAGATGGAGTGGCTCGTTAGCGTCGGAGTGTGCTGGCCCTTTAAGAGTGCAGCATGTGGCTGACTGGAGATGGAGAGGCTCATTACTTGGGGTGCTCTGCCAGACCTCAGACTCCGCCGTGACTGTCGGCAGAATTAAGCACACATGCAGCAGCCATTTCCAGCCTCACTGACAGCCACTGCTCCCCAGCCAATCACAGGCCTCCTAGTCGAGGGGGAGAGAGGTACTCGGTGTCTTCACTAGCGAGGCCATATAGGAACAAAAAGGGCCTTGAGGCTCTTTGGGGGATTTATGATAACTTTAAATCTTGTATTGTCAACATGGCTTTCTCTGTAGACTCCAGTGAGAGAGAGGCCTCAAAAGTCCTCGAAGGCCCCAGTGACTGCAGTAAAAACTTGTCAGTTTTATGTGGACTATCAAAGAGGCTTTCATCACCTCATCAAAGCGTCCGGAGCCTCCTGAATCCCTTTTCCCCCATCACTCAAACATGACCTAAGCCAGTCAAGACCGAGCACAGCTCCCAGAGGGAGAGTGAAGGAGCAGAGAGAGGAGAATGAGAACGAGTGTGGGAGGGAGAAAGAGCCATCTACCCATAGCTCTCTGGTTTTTATTTGGGGCCTGGCCCGTTTGATCCGGTTCCAGTCTGCTGTGTGTTTATAAGTTTCCACACTGCCTCCCAACACCGCTCTGTGCCAATCTGACATCGCCAAGGGACAGCCCAGCTCAAACTGGGCCTTGGGCCATGCCACCACTTAAGTGTAGTTTATTAGCGGAACAATTTCAGATATGATTTTGATTAAATCTCCTGTGTGTAATATCAATGGCAAGAGGTCTAGACTATCTGCCTCCTTTTCTGAGCTTTATTTCTTTGGATCTGGTGTGTGTACTTGACGTGTGTGTGAGACTGTGTTTGTGACGGATGTAGAGCAAAGAAACCGAGAGACTGTTCCCACCACCCTGGTTGGAACTCTGGAGTCCTGTAATCTGGGTGTTGTTTTCCCCTTCACTGATAGAAGGCAGACTTCAAAGCCCCTGGTTCACAGCTTCTGAGGCCAGCTCTGCTATCTCACTGGAGAACTGCTCAGGCTTCCATTAGCTCTTTATTTTTTCAGGGTGGTGCCGCCGGTTACGACACCGGTATCCCCTGCCACCTTTGTTTGTACAACAAATTAGTGTTTGTTCAATGCCCGAGGACCCCAGCTCTAGCAATACAGTTATGAACTCACGACCCCTGCCACAGTGATTTCTCCTCACTCGGAGTTCATAAATCTGTTCTAGTGAAATATGCCCTTGACACATTAATGAGGACTGTAGTGAGTCACTTGCCTAGTTGTCCATTCTCTATGCATAGAACATCTTAGTGAAGAGAGTTCTGATTAGCTTTGCTTTAGTTGTTGAAATAATAGAATATAGAGTTCAAATGGTTGCTTTTATTTTGATACTACTGTTATGTGTTTGTAGAAGTGTTTAGCATTCATTTTAGTCTCAAGGATCCAAAAACCAAGCTATGACTGGCAGGTTTTTGCCTGCCACCCATTGGGTTTCAATTACATTTCTTGGACATTCGGTTGGCTGAAGTACAGTACTAAAAGTGAAGCATTTGTAGAAGTAGTAGTCTATGTCCGCAGTTTGGATAGCTGACGTCAGTAAGCCAGTGAGTCTCTACGTACGCGATCAGTGTATAAATTAACTGTTAAATTGAACTGAATCCCAACAGAAGCTATTTTATCGCTCGGCTCGCCTTTTCATGGTCATTTACCAATAGAATTACTAGGAGAATGCGGCCTGAATTTAGAACCACCAGGACACTCTGTTGTAAAACGAAAGGAAAAAAACCTGAGAAAGACTAGAACAACAACTCTGAAGCCGGTAATGGGGTCTAGGAAAGGAATGCGGAGATGGAGACAACAGCAGCAGGGAGAGAAAAAAACGTCTGCCGTGTTGCTTTCCTGCCGAGACGTTTCAAAGTGTAGGTTTGCAGGTGACTGGCCCTCTGCAGACATGTCTGAACTCGAGCAGGCTCGAGTCACGTCATGCTCCAGAGGAAGTGCCCGCAGCCGCGCTGAGCTCCACACACAGACCTCACTTTGTTCTTTGTGCTCACGAGCCCCACAGCCCAGGTTCACTCTCCTGAGGAGGAGGGGGGAGGGAGCTGGGAAAAAGGCAGAGGTGAAAGGGCGAAGGGGGGCTAGGAAAATAAGTAAGGGGCAGAGAAATGGGTGGAGGAGGGGAATGGAAGAGAAAGGAGGGGTTAGGACGAGGTAGAAGTCAAGAAGAGAGGGATATGGGAAGAGCGGAACAACAGGCAGTAGAAGGCAAAAGGACTGTGGAAAAATAAGAGGGCAAGAGGTGAAATGATAAGGGAAGTGGGACAGGGCATTGCAGAAGAAGGAGGGAGAGGAAAGGAGATCAGGAGAAAGGGCATGAGAAGAGGTGGAGGGAGTACCAGACAAATGTGAGGAGAGAAGGAGTAACACAGTGAGCTCATACACAACATTTCATGCAGCATAAGAGACTTAACCTAATATTAGTGTGCTGCTCTGCAAAATGTTATTTTCCTGACCTTGTATCCATGGTGCCATGTATCTAATCTTAATAGCTCTGACTGTCTCCGTAAGATGTGTATGTAGATTTGTTGCCGATGCCCTGTTAATACAAAGTCCTGGCAGTGAGCTCTCGGCTACTTTAACCACCATAAACTGCGTTTAGCGGTTAACGTTTGCTGTGTACTTACCCTTGCCATTATTAGGAACCACAACATCTGCATGAATATTAGATTTTTCCTCCAGTAAACCACACTGTTGTTTTCAATTTCATATGTAATTGCGATCAGATTGACAACAGTGCTAAAGTTGTGCTGAGAGAACAACAGAGGTTGGCTTTGCCCTTATACAGTATTTTGCTCTGCTTACACTCATGTATGTGATGGCCCTGACTGGACACTAGTACAGAGTATAAATAGCCCTCTGGCCATATATGGATCAGGCTCATCAGATGAGTACCCAATCAGGACCAGACCAGACCGCTCTCAGATAGAAACTAATAGAGGGCTGGACAGCAGATCAAAATAACCATAAGGCTATTGTGTTTACTATGATTACATAGCCTAGTATTTGCTACTGTAACTTCAAACCAGATGTGGTGTTAGGTGGTGGAATAAGTAATGTTACACAATGTATTTATATGTTCTGTATGCAAGACTATAGTGATGCGTGCAGTAAAAACAGATGGAAGTAAGGAAAGAATGATGGATTGTGATATTTTTACTGTCATTATAAACAAAACTGTTTTTCTCTCTCTCGCCCTGTCTCTTCTCTACCCCTCCCTCCTTGTGTCTCCTCCATCCATCCAGCTGGTCAGAATCCAGACCACATGCTCCATGGCACCGGACACAAGCATGAGTCCAGGAAGCCCGGAGACGGCCCCACGGTGGCCCCAGAAGACGGCGCCCGCTTTCTGAGCTGCTACTGCTCCGGCCACTGTCCAGAGGACCACAAAAATAACACCTGCGAGTGAGTGATCAACCACCTCGTAATATACTCAGTATGTTCCCAAAGGCCAAATCTTTAAAGACATGCTCCGGAACTTTTGCGACTACTACGGTTTTTGTTTTACCACCCGCTTTGGGCTGGATGTGTCAATGTGTAGTTCATACATGCATATTCTATGAGAAGAGTTACGGTCTTACCTCAATTTGCCACAAAATCCCTAGTTTGATAGACTGTTTTTCTGGGAGCTGTGCTGTGCCATTTTCCCTACATTTCCCCCACATGGGCCAGCCCCTAGCAATTTGAGTTCAACCAATGAGCTTCAGCCCCTTGCCATATGAGTGACAGCTAGCAAGATGCACACGATGCACCCACAGCAGAGCGAGAGAGAGAGGAATGTGACGTGGTGCACATATCTGCAAATATGTGACATAGTACACAATTTTTGGGGACCACTTTTGGCTCGTGAGAGCTACTTTCAGAACTACTGGCTAAAAAGTATACAACATTACCGGAGAATGTCTTTAATTTAGATGGTTGTTCCAACTCTGACTGTGATGAATGTCAGGTTTGGTCAAAACACTGACCTAAGTATGTTTGGGAACTGTACTCATTGAATGTGTGTATTGTAGGACGAATGGCCAGTGTTTTGCCATCATAGAGGAGGATGATCATGGAGAAGCCATTCTGACCTCTGGCTGCATGAAGTATGAAGGCTCACATTTTCAATGCAAGGTAAGCATGTTGTGTCTGTATGGAGGGAGCAGGACAATACAAGGACACAGGGGTGTCAATTATATCATGTTACTTGAATGTGTATGTACACTCAGTGGCAAGTTTAGTACCGGGTTGGACCCTTTGCATCCAGAAAAGCCTGAATTCTTCGGGGCATGGCATTCAATCACTGCTCAATTGACACCAGGCAGGATGGGTCCATGGACTCATGCTGCTTACGCCAAATCCTGACTCTGCCATCAGGATGAAGTAATAGCAACCGGGATTCGTTGGACCAGGCAATGTTTTTCCACTCCTCAATTGTCCAGTGTTGGTGATTGTGTGCCCACTGGAGCTGCTGCTTCCTGTTTTTAGCTGATAGGAGTGGAACCCAGTGTGGTCGTCAGCTGCAATAGCCCATCCATGACACGGATCGACGAGTTGTTGTACTGCACCATTATTTTTCTGTTTGTGGCCTGCCTGTTAGTTTGCACAATTCTTGCCAATCTCCTTCGACCTCGCTCATTAGCGAGCTGTTTTCGCCCACAGAACTGCCGCTGACTGGATATGTTTTATTTTTTTGGGTCGCACCATTCTTGGTAAACTCTAGACACTGTCGTGCGTGAAAAGCCCAGGAGGGCGGCCGTTTCTGAGATACTGGATCCGGCGCGCCTGGCATCTACGATCATACCACGCTCAAAGTCACTTAGGGGCGGATTGTTATGGCTGCATTAACAGCAGGCAAAAAAACTATTCTAAGGAGTTAGTTTGAACCAGGTATTACCCTTTGCAGATGTCGGTTGCTTATGTACTTGGACATTGCGCAACTGTAAAGATCCACTGCGTGGGGCCAAGCCCGAAACTCTGGTCAATTGGTCACATGCTATCTCACTTGCAAGAGCTAATTTAACAACAATGTGAGATAGCATTGCCCTGCTCCGCCTTTTTCTCAGTTTACCTATGTGGCTCTGGGTTGGTTGAGAATGAAATTTGAATAGACTGTTTTAATTTGGAAATACTGAAAATGATTTGTCTTTAATCTATTTTGTTTTGTCCTTTTTCATTTGTATGTTTTTTTTGTTTCGACATTTTGTTTGTTTGTTTTCCACCTATTGAACTGTACATATTTATGTCTTTAAACTGTAATTGTCTAGGACATGCAAGAAAAACTAAATAAATAATTGTTCACAAAAAAAAGGTTGCTTAGGTCACTCGTTTTGCCCATTCTTCTAACGTTCAAACGAACAGTAACTGAATGCCTCGATGCCTGTCTGCCTGCTTTATATAGCAGGCCACAGCCACGTGACTCACTGTCTGTAGGAGAGATCCATTTTCGTGAACGGGGTGGTGTACATCACCTAATAAACTAGCCACTGAGTGTATCGCTATTATTCATATTTTGTTCTTGTTAATGATTCCAAATAACCCTTGTTATGCAAACAAACATTGTTTCAGGATTCGCCCAGGGCTCAGACAAGGCGAACGATCGAATGCTGTGATACAGACTTCTGTAATCGGGACCTGCAGCCCACATTACCTCCCCCAATGGACACTGGTGAGGCTCAGAGCCAACTGTTACTCCACTAGGGTATTCTTATGCTAGTTTGTCTGGGTCGGAAATTGTATTTGGGGACTCAAATTGTTTTGTTTTGCAGGTTCCTACTTTGGCAGTGCCCATTGGCTGGCTTTCCTTATATCAATGACTGTGTGCTGCTGCACTCTCATCTGCATCACGGTAGTCTGTTACTACAGGTAGGACTGGCTACTACAGTGGACTAGCTAACAAAAAGAGATATTCCAACTCATTCCAAATGTACTGTCTAATATACAGTGAATTGAGTACTGGTGGTAGAATAGAAGTCAACTGTTGGTGCCATTAAGCATTTCTAAATGATGGGTTTGGGATAGTCTGTTTCACCTCTTTTATAATAATGATTTACTTTTGCTTCACAGTACTTATTGTTCATATTGTAGCTTTAGCATGTGTGCCCTGTACTGATCTGTGTGTGTTATTTTCAGATACAAGTGGCAGACGGCGAGGCAGCGGTACCACCGGGACCTGGAGCAGGATGAGGCCTTCATCCCTGTGGGAGAATCTCTCAAAGACCTCATCAACCAGTCCCAGTCCTCTAGCAGTGGCTCTGGGCTCCCCCTGCTGGTAAGATCCCCACACGACACAGGGAGTGGCTTTGGAGCATGTGACCTGGATAGAAAGCCTTTGGCTATGGAATGTGACTTTTCTGCTTTCCAGGAAAGTGTAACAGCTGTTTTGTGTGTGTCTTTGGTCATAGCTAGGTTAAAGAATTTGCACACATCTTGCTTGAAACAGCGAATACCACATAAAGGAAAGAACAAATGGTAAAAGTTGTAGTAGCTATGATCTGTGGTACACGTGATATGATATGAATGCTCAGTGCCTCTCCCTGGTGTGTCTTGTAGGTGCAGCGTACCATTGCCAAGCAGATCCAGATGGTACGTCAGATCGGCAAGGGGCGCTACGGCGAGGTGTGGCTGGGCCGCTGGCGGGGAGAGAAGGTGGCCGTCAAGGTGTTTTTCACCCGGGAGGAGGCCAGTTGGTTCAGAGAGACTGAGATTTACCAAACTGTCCTCATGAGGCACGAGAACATACTGGGTAAGCTTCGTTCCTACCACTCACTTGTAGTAAAGAAGACTGCCGTCTCTGCCTCCATCTAAACCATATACTGCCATTTACAGTTTTCCTTCTAAAATAGTCTGAATCTAAGTTTAATGTTGAGTCTTGATTGACTGAGACATAATCTTGGAGTGATCTTAGGCCTACATTTGCCCTTATACATGAGGTCAACAGTCATGTATCAGGGCAAGGCCTACATCTCAATATAGCACTAAACACCCTCCCCTCTCTTCTCACCCCTCCAGGTTTCATAGCAGCAGACATCAAGGGTACTGGGGCCTTCACACAGCTCTTACTCATCACAGACTACCATGAGAACGGCTCCCTGTATGACTACCTGAAGTTCACCACGCTGGACACCCAGAGCCTGCTGCGGCTGGCCTACTCTGCTGCCTGCGCCCTGTGCCACCTCCACACGGAGATCTACGGCACCCAGGGCAAGCCGGCCATCGCCCACCGAGACCTCAAGAGCAAGAACATCCTGATGAAGAAGAATGGAACCTGCTGCATCGCTGACCTGGGCCTGGCTGTCAAGTTCAACAGGTAAAGTGCTGCTCAGTCATGAAAGTTTTAATCAAGGTTGTGTTCATTAGGCACTCAACGTAAGAAAACTGACGGAAACAGGGAGGGAGTACCTGAACTTGTCCAATAAGCAACAATAGTTTTGTGAGCTAATGAATACGACCCATGTTTTCACTTATGGCCGTTCTTCTAAACAGTTCTGAAGTTTTGTTTCTGGAGCAACTGACCATTTCCCTGTGGATTATTTATGAATTTCTGTTCTTCTCTTGTCGTCAGTGATACCAAAGAGGTGGACGCCCCACTGAGTACACGGGTGGGGACCCGGAGGTACATGGCCCCCGAGGTGTTGGATGAGACCCTGAACAAGAACCACTTCCAGGCCTACATCATGGCTGATATATACAGCTACGGCCTCATCATCTGGGAGATGGCCCGCCGCTGTGTAACAGGAGGTACGGACACAGACAGACACCGAAATAGACATGTATACACACAGACAACCATATATAGACGCGTATATACACACACACCTTATAGTCGTGAATCTACAGGCATTTGTGTACGCGTGTGATACTGATATTCCAGACTAGTCACCAGGGCCTGAAACTAACCTTTTGGTCAACCAGCCACTATCAGGTAGATTTAAAAATATACCTGCCACTCAGACTTCTTACCAGCCGATATTTTTTGGCCATAATTACACCAAAATAACGAGACAAAAAACAGATGAGCTTTGTAATTTTTCTAAAACAATAAATGTATTACTAGTAAGAAGTGATGTGGTATATTGCTAAATATTATTTCATTTTTGTGACAGTCTTATAACCAACATTTTACCGAAGAGACAATTGTTCAGCTGCCCCTTTAAGGGCGGGATGTTACTGTGGCAATGAGGGCACAAAGCCCCTCGAGTTGTCAGTGACAGTGTGCTCATACTTGACTTCTAACTCTCTTTTTTATTCTCAAATGTGTGTGAAATGATTGCACTGTGGAGCCCTGACCACCTGCCAACATGGCTGGTGAAATAAACATCTTACACTCCAATGCCAAAATCTACCCGCGGGTATTGATTTTAGGCCCTGCCAGTCACTACAGAGAAAAAAAGCAATAGGCTTAAGATTTCAACTGGTTATGAAAAGCACTACACTGACGGTATGGTGGAACTAGTGTTCTGTTTACACGTAATTATCTCCCTCTCCTCTCTCTCAGGGATAGTGGAGGACCACCAGCTGCCCTACTACGAGATGGTGCCGGCAGATCCGTCTTTTGAGGACATGCTGGAGGTGGTGTGTGTTAAAGGGCTGCGGCCCACCGTGTCCAACAGATGGAACGGTGACGAGGTGAGTCATGATTTATCAGGGCAATATGGTTTTGCCTGTACGAGACCCTTGAGATAGAAACTGAAGAGCAGTGCATAAACGCATATAAATGAGTAAAGAAAGCTAAGGTTATCTTTTATCCAGTTGTAGCGGTGGTACCCCATATGAAAGCATTTGCATTTAGTATCATAAGTACTTTTTCAAAAACTACTATAATTAAGCAAAGAGCTGCCTAGGTAATACTGTGTACTTAGTGATGATTTAAATTAGACCAAACTCCTAAAGCGGTGTGTGTGTTTTCTCCACAGTGTCTGAGAGCCATGCTGAAGCTGATGTCTGAGTGCTGGGCCCACAACCCCGCCTCGCGCCTCACCATCTTACGAGTCAAGAAGACCTTGGCCAAAATGGTGGAATCGCAGGACATCAAAATTTGATCCTTTCTCCCCTACATACTCCACACAGCCTGACCGAGAGCCAGAACTCCCCAGTGTGTCCTAATGCTGAATGTGTCACTTCTGTTCAGATGGCAGGGGAGGAGGAACAGGGTATGGGAGAAAACGGGGCCTTGGGCATAGCGCCTCGACCTCCATGAATCTCTATCACCACAACTGACAGATGTTGCTGCCAGAGGCTCTTCCCCCTATTCCCTCCCTGGCCAGAGGAGTTCTTGGTCAACGTGCTGCAATTAATGCTTTCTGTGAAAGTCAAAACATGACATTGTGTGTGTGGAGGGGGACGGCATATTCCTGCTCAAATGTTGATGGACAGAAAGGAATATGATGGAGGAACCTTAAAGCCTCACTTCAAACCAAGACACTGTCCTCGCAAGCGTCACCACCCGCCAATACTGTTCAATTTTTGCCTGTAAACATTTTATGCCAAAAATAATATTTTCAGGACAGTCTTCTCCTGCCATATTGAAACATATATCTCTCGACTCTTAAGTAGAGTAATTACGAAATAAGGTACTATAATTATATGTGAATTTAATATGTAAATATATTGTCGATAGATGCCGTGCCTACTCAAAAAAAAAAAAAGAACAATATGCTGCAATGGTATTCACGTCCAGTGGGCTTCAAACCGGACCTACTTCAAGAGCTACGAGCAATCCAAACAACCAAGGACATTGTAAGAGGGGGTACCTGACTTGCCTTAAATCAACTAGTCACTGTGCTTCCTACAATAAACCTCAACTCAGTAACTTCTCAAAAAATCTATGTTCTGACACAAAAAAAGCAGTCTGGTACAAAATATTTAACGCTAAATTGTAATGAAATGACATTTGTGAATAGGGAGTTTGTGTCCCATCCTGTCTCTATGCTTACGCCTTCTTCATATGTGTTCCCTTGTGTATGTTCTCTATGTCTTCTGGGAGGAAAGTTTAGAACACTAAAATGGCATTATATTTTGGCCCTCGTGTTCTACGGCCATGAAACTCATGAAGCCAATACAAAGGTGTGCAGCTCAGAGGGCACACATCAATTGGGCCTTTCTAAAAATGATTAATCTGACATTTCTGCTGTCCCAATTCCCCATTGATTCTTGTCCACATCAATAGATACAGTTGAAGTCGGAAGTTTACATACACTTAGGTTGGAGTCATTAAAACTCGATTTTCAACCACTCAACCAATTTCTTGTTAACAAACTATAGTTTTGGCAAGTCGGTCAGGACATCTACTTTGTGCATGACACAATATATTTTTCCAACAATTGTTTACAGACATATTATTTCACTTATAATTCACTGTATCACGAATTCCAGTTGGTCAGAAGTCTACATACACTAAGTTGATTGTATCTTCAAACAGCTTGGAAAATTCCAGAAAATGATGTCACGGCTTTAGAAGTTTCTAATAGGCTAATTGACATCATTTGAGTCAATTGGAGGTGTGCCTGTGGATGTATTTCAAGGCCTACCTTCAAATTCAGTGCCTCTTTGCTTGACATCATGGGAAAATCAAAAGAAATCAGCCAAGACCTCAGAAGAAAAATTGTAGAACTCCACAAGTCTGGTTCATCCTTGGGAGCAATTTCCAAACGCCTGAAGGTAGCGCGTTCATCTGTACAAACAATAATACGCCAGTATAAACACCATGGGACCACACAGCCGTCTTACCGCTCAGGAAGGAGACACGTTCTGTTTCCTAGAAATGAACGTACTTTGGTGCGAAAAGTGCAAATCAATCCCAGAACGACAGCAAAGGACCTTGTGAATATGCTGGGGGAAATGGGTACAAAAGTATCCATATCCACAGGAGAACGAGTCCTATATCGACGTAACCGGAAAGGCTACTCAGCAAGGAAGAAGCCACTGCTCCAAAACCGCCATAAAATAGCCACACTATGGCTGCACATGGGGACAAAGATTGTACTTTTTGGAGAAATGTCCTATGGCCTGATGAAACAAAAATAGAACTGTTTGGCCATAATGACCATTGTTTAGTTTGGAGGAAAAAGGGGATTCCTTGCAAGCCGAAGAAGCATGGGGGTGGCAGCATCATGCTGTGGGGGTGCTTTGCTGCAGGAGGGACTGGTGCACTTCACAAAATAGATGGCATCATGAGGAAGGAAAATTATGTGGATAAATTGAAGCAACATCTCAAGACATCAGTCAGGAAGTTAAAGCTTGGTCGCAAATGGGTCTTCCAAATGGACAATGACCCCAAGCATACTTCCAAAGTTGTGGCAAAATGGCTTAAGGACAACAAAGTCAAGGTATTGGAGTGGCCATCACAAAGCCCTGACCTCAATCCTATAGAAAATGTGTGGGCAGAACTGAAAAAGTGTGTGCGAGCAAGGAGGCCTACAAACCTGACTCAGTTACACCAGCTCTGTCAGGAGGAATGGGCCAAAATTCACCCAATTTATTGTGGGAAGCTTGTGGAAGGCTACCCGAAACAACATTTAACCCAAGTTAAACAATTTAAAGGCAATACTACCAAATACTAATTGAGTGTATGTAAACTTCTGACCCACTGGGAATGTGATGAAAGAAATAAAAGCTGAAATAAATAATTCTCTCTACAATTATTCTGACATTTCACATTCTTAAAATAAAGTGGTGATCCTAACTGACCTAAGACAGGGAATTTTTACTAGGATTAAATGTCAGGAATTGTGAAAAACTGAGTTTAAATGTATTTGGCTAAGATGTATGTAAACTTCCGACTTCAACTGTATAAGATGAATTCCCCCTGCTCTTCTCTTGCTTTTCATTCCATGTTGAGTTACAGATAGATATTAAGTGGCCAACTTTCATATTGCCAAACCTCATGTGAGCTCAGCTGTTGAACTGTACCGTTGACTAAGCTTGTTGCAATGTGCAGTAGTGGGTCAGAGAAATTGATTAGTAATGGTTTGTCTTCCGGGGTCCTACATGTCCAATGTCAGGTTTGTCATAGTGCTCACAAGAAGTCCACATTAGTTCAGAAAATATGCAATATTTTATTAACTTAAAATACAATTATATAGCTTGCTCAATGCTATGGTACTTGTGCTAAAAACAACATTTAGTCAGAGCTGGAATGTCAATGAAGTTTGTTGATCCATCAAGCTTCCTCAGGTACGTGTTACAGAATTACAGCCAAGTACAGAGAGAACATACAGTAGTGCAACACTGAAGTGAAAACACTTCAGCTTGTTTTGGGACACATGCAAATATATACAAATTCCCAGGTTTCCTCAGTGATGTTATCTGCGGGCCAGTGCAGAGGGTAGAGCAAGCCAATGTATTACCATTTACCACAAGAGGTACTGCATTTCCATATTTTGAACTTACACCTTTCATACAGGTCTGAAAAGGAGAAGTATGAAATGAAAACATAAATAATATCCTCGGCTGAACCACTGTCCTCACCTCTTGACAGTTCTTTTGTTGTTTTACCTTTATTTAACTAGGCAAGTCAGTTAAGAACAAATTCTTATTTACAATGATGGCCTACCAAAAGGCAAAAGGCCTCCTGCGGGGACGGGGGCTGGGATTACAAATAAAAAATATAGGACAAAAAACACATCACGACAATAGAGACACCACAACACTACATAAAGAGAGACCTAAGACGACAACATACCATGGCAGAAACACAGCATGGTAGCAACACAACATGGCAGCAGAATGATGATGAGGAAGTGTTGTCACAGATTGTGCCCCTTGTTGAACCTCTTGCATAGGATCCATGTCTTGGCCAGTGCATTCTTCAAACGTTCTCTTCCAAGTCCCTGCTACTATTGTGTCTGCCTCTATCTATCCAATGTTTGCTTTTGCTTCCCTTGTGTCCATACAAATTCATAAAATTGCAGAGCAGTGCTTGTGGTTTTGTGCACATGTTGAGTGTGCATGTCCTCTGAAATCACTTGCAACCTAGTGTGTCAGGACAGTTTCTTTGTGAATTAAGCTAACAGTACATATGGTAGATATTTAAGAAAAATACTTCACCCGAGCAGTAACTAGTGTTTTCCTCTTTGTAATATGCAAGAAAACCATATAGAATAATCTCTAATATGTTAATCTTTAATGTGTTTTTATACAGCATCTGGTTAAAAGGTGCCTTTATGAGTTTACCAAGGAAAGAAAACTGTTCTGTTTCTGTACACAGCCTGTCCAATGTATCAATTTTAAAGTAAATAACCTTATTTTAGTACACAACTTTGTGGTCTGGTCTTGGGTTATTGTTTCATTTTCTTCCAATGAACTGTGTTGGTTTGACTGGAGAATGAGGCTAAAACCAGTGAAGGTGTCTAGCACTTCCATCTGTTGGATGAGAAAGGTGCAGCATTTTGATGTACTGTAAAAGAGTTTAAAATCCATTACTCTGTTCACTTGATTGAGTTATTCACTCTAGTCAGTATGGAGCCTGTGTTGTGTAGAAAAGGGTCAGTTTCTCTACCTGGGGCCTTATACATGTACACTGCCATCAAAAAGTATTTGCCCCTTCTCTATTTTTGCATATTTTTGATACTGAATGATATCAGATCTTCAACCAAAACCTAGTATTAGATCAAGGCAACCTGCATTTACAAATAACAATAATATATAATTGTTTTATTTATTGAATTAACAAAGTAATGCTTACCCAATTCTCCTGTGTGAAAAAGTAATTGCCCCCTTACACTCAATAACTGGTTGTGCCAACTTTAGCTGCAATGACTGCAACCAAATGCCGCGCTTGCATGCGAACTGCTTTAACTCGGCGCCATTTGTGGGTTTTCAAGCATGAATTGCTCATTTCAAGTCCTGCCACAACATCTCAATTGGGATTAGGTCTGGATCCATGTCGTCCAAAAAGTTTACTCAAGTTTGTCAAAAAGCATCGGGAAGCACCTAGATGATCATCAAGACTCTTGGAAGAATGTTATATGTACCAAAGATTCAAAAGGTTAACTTTTTTGGACGACATGGGTCCCATTAATGCCTGGCGAAAACCAAACACTGCATTCCACAGTAAGAACCTCATACCAACGGTCAAGCATGGTGGTGTTAGTGTGATGCTTTGGGGATGCTTTGCTGCCTCAGGACCTGGACGACTTGCCTTTAATAGAAGGAACCATGAATTCAGCTCTGTATCAGATAATTCTACAGGATAATGTCAGGCCATCTGTCTGTGAGCTGAAGCGCAGCTGGGTCATGCAGCAAGACAATGATCCAAAACACAATTAAGTCTACATGAATGTCTAAAAAGCAACACATTTGTCCAGACCTAATCCCATTTGAGATGTGACGGGACTTGAAACAAGCAGTTTGTGCTTGAAAACCCACATGTCGCTGAGTAAAGCAGTTCTGCATGGAAGAGTGGGCCAAAATTCCTCCACAGCGATGTGAGAGACTGATCAAAAACTACAGGAAGCATTTGGTTGGAGTCATTGCAGCTAAAGGTGCCACAACCAGTTATTGAGTGTAAGGGTGCAATTACTTTTTCACACAGGTGCATTGAGTGTTGCATTACTTTTGTTTATGAAATAAGTATGTAATTGTGTTATTTGTTCACTCAGGTTCCCTTTATCTAATATTAGGTTTTGGTTGAAGATCTGATAACATTCAGTATCAGAAATATGCAAAAGTAGAGAACATTTCAAAGGTGGCAAATACTTTTTCACGGCACTGTATTAGAAATGTTGCAGTCATAAAGCACTGAAAGCCATGTATTATGGTAGCATGGAGGGGAGCATGTGATATATCTTAAAGAGCCCACCTTATATTCTGTGAGTCAGTGTTTCTATAGAACATAGTTTTATGGTCTAGAATGCTCAAATGTTCCTGTTTCCCTTATAACAACCTAGAATAACTTCAGGGAAGGTGTGTTGCAATGCTTTAAGTGGTATACTGTATGACAAATGTTTATACTCCCTGAACCTTCTACATACACTCCCCCTCCCAATATCAATGCAAGGGATTGAAACACAGGTGGCATAGCGGCTTTCAGTCTAGTGATTGATTGCTCTCAGTCCAACATCTCTCCTCTGACTATACAGAGCAGCCCCAGCTTCCTCAGTTGGTCTGATAAAGCAGAAGCCCAGCGAAGGTGTTGTCTTTGGGGTCATCAGTCACCAGAGTCCCCTCATACAGTTCAAGGTGGAGCTCCTCTCCCTGCCGCAGCTGTAGGAGACACATACGGGTGACGGGGCCAAACAATGCCATCTTGTCCTGATGCAGAGTGGCAGCCAGCTCACTGTTCTCTCTCCTCAGCCCAGACAGCGAAGGGCCAGGTTTAAAGTTCAGTGTCAGCACGAAGAGGTAGACTCCTGCCAAAGGTGCTTGGAACATCCCAGTGTGAGTTGAGTACATCTGGCCGAGGTTTAGGGATGTGTCCTCAAACACCAGCAGGCTGCTTTCACTTGGTCTGCTGCGCTGTATGCTTCTGGCCAGAAACATCAGGGGACTGTCCCCCAGCTTGGATAGCACTGAAAGAGAAGAGACAGTGAATTATCAGCTGTTATCTGCTAACTGTTCATGGGCAGTATCAAATAGAAAAAAAAATATTGGTCGCATACACATATTTAGCAGATGTTATTGAGGGTGTAGCGAAATGCGTGTAACCCATAGACACTCACTTTACTTCTGCTTAGACCACTTATAAGCCTGAACTAAAAAAATTTGTTCACCAGGGGGCAGTCTTGTGTTGATTCTCTCAGTCATGCTAAGCAACTCCTGTTTTAACCCATTGCGAATACTGACTTGAGGGTGTTTCACTGTATAGATCTCTGATTATCTTTATTTTTATACAGTTTAAAGTGCAATTCCGGTCTTAGTGGAGGTTAGAAAGAAATGTAGCCCAGCATGATTGAGAGGTAGATATGATAGTGTGTTTTTGTCTTTCATAGATTGATGCCTACCTGATGTATCCCTCCTGCTGCGAAAGTTAGCTCTGTCTCCAATATGGTCTTTGAGTCCCTCTTTGTTGTTATTGCGCTTCCTCTGTCTCTTCCCCTCCTTCCTCTTCATCAGGGCCCATAGCTGGTCCAAGTCCAGGGTGCTCTCTGAGTCGGCCAGCCCCTCTGGGTTACTGAAAACATTCTTGAAGAGACGCAAATGATTCTCTAAACCCCTCCTAAGCCAGGCCACCTCTGCCTGCAGTTTGGCGCTATCTTTGGTGTTGTTGCAGCTGGCAGAGCAAGGCCTGTACTCCAGCCTGTGGACCTTCTCCCCCAGCTCCTCCACTGCTTTCTCAAGGCTCCACAGGTCACTGTCTGAGTAGTCTTGCCGGTCGTCAGAGGCTGCTGAGACCATGAGGTGGTCACGCCTCTGGTCTCCACTCCTCCTCTTCAGGCCGCGGGAGGCCAAGTCTACCATCGCAGAGGGCTCATCTGAGGCTGGGACCTCCCCTGCCTGGGCGGCCTCCAGCAGGGAGGTGAGGCTGAGGTTCTGGCCCCTGATCTGTTCCTGTATGTGGCGGAGCCTCTCCTGCAGTGCAGGGATGGAGTGTGCCTCCTGGTTGCTTAGGGGCCAGTCCATGAACTCCATCACCTCCTCCCCCAGGAGCATCTCCAGCACATCATTGTGGCGGATGGTGTCCTTCAACAGAGAAGAGAAGGAGCTGGAGAGGTGACGCATCTCAGCCACCAACCGCTCGTCGCTCTCCCGCAGGCTGAGCACGTCCCTCTGGCTGTCCAGGAAGGAGGCCAGCAGCTGGGTCATATTGTGGTGGAGAGTCCTGCTCTTCTCTTGCTCAAAGGCCAGGGAGGCCTTGACGTGATCCAACCCCTGGTAGATGTCCTCCACAGAGGGACTCCAGCGCTCCGACCCAGCATCGGTACTCCCATCCAGGGCCAGCCGGTTGTCGTTGGCCAGCTCTGTGACGTTGGTCAGACCCTGCTCCAAGCGGGAGATGGTGGCGGTGAATGCCTTGCAGTCACAGTCTTTGGCAGCGCTGACGTTCTTGTAGAACTGCGTGTACAGGTAGTCTATGTCAGTCTCCATTTCCTGCAGCTGCTCCGAGCGGATGGTTAGGTTGCTGGCCAGCTCATTGACGCGGTTCAGCACGGCTACTTTAGCCGCCTCCACCTCCAGGCCCGTCTCCATGAACTGGATCTGGCTGTTCCTCCACGTTTGGGCAATGTTCTCCTCGAGGTCTCGCAAGCCCCTCTTCAGGTCCAGGACGTTGTCATTGGCTATCTCCAAGTCTTCAACCAGGGCATTCATCCTCACTGTGTTGTTGACCACCTTGTTGTCCAGACGAGCGATAGACTCCCACACTGCTGAGTCCTCTGGAGGGTGCTGGGCCTGACTGGGCTGGACCTGGCTGGGTTCTCTCCTGTCCCCTGGGCTGGTCAGGTCCCTCTGGAGCTCTTCACTCAGACGCTCCTGCTCGAGCTTCATGTCTGACAGGGTGGCATTCATGGACTGGAGATTAACCTACCCGGGAAACATATGAAAGGCATGAAGAACATTCTTACTTATTGCCCATAAAAAGTCTAAAAGTGTATGATACTAACACATAAGTGAGGAACTAAGTCTCGAAGTTAGTAATTATGAAATAGTTTCATCACCATGTCATGAGATACAGTAACGAGGGATTCACTGACCTGTAACATCTTGTCGTTGTGTTTGATCTTGGCGTCGATGTCTGTCTTGAAGTTGGTGATATTATAGTACAGCATGGCATGCTGGGAGTGTAGCCTATCCGCCATCTCAGCTCTCTGTCTCTCCAGTTCCCTCCTCACCTCCTTGATGTCCTGGAAACTCTGCTCCAGCTTAGCCTCAAAGGCCTCGGGACCCTCTCCGGCACCTGCACCCCGCAGGGCCTCCTCCTTTACATCCCACTGAGAGCTCCGGAGCTGGGACACATCCCGGGACAGACCCCCTACCTCCAAGGTCAGGCGCTCCAAGGTGCGGTTGAAGCCATCCAACATGGGCTGAAGCTGGGACATCAGCAGGGCCATCATGTGGGGCAGAGGGAGGGGAGACAGGGAGTCTGGGTAGGGCAGTAGAGCGACAGCCTCCACCTCATCCCTGATTGGGTCTGAGAGACAAACCAGGAAGTCAGTGCATAATATTTACTCACGTCAATCGGTATAAGGATTCAGAACAAGACTCATTTTCAGTTTTAGACATATCGACTTTATATTTGTAAATCATAACAGTGCACAAAGCTAAGATGATGCCACAACTGTACACCAACATCAATGTGTATAGGAGCATAGCAAGGCTCCTTTTCAAAACCTGTTAGAATGTATTCTCTTATAAAAGCTATTCATTCATATCAGTTGTGCCATTAGTTCTCAGGAACAGTTATGAGTGCCTTTTGTCTCAAGAAATCTACAATTTATTTGTATTTATTTTTGCTGAAGAAGCCAAAGTAAAATGCCAAGTTGCCAAAAATAGGAATAACACAGAGCATAGCTATTTCCAGACCAATATTTTGACATTTAATTTCCCCTGTTGGATGGGTTTGTTTCGTGGCAGTGTTTGTGCACCCCAGAGACGGCCCTAATGGACGCAGTTCCTTTTAGAATGATAAGCTACAGGCTCCAGGGATTCTCACATTCCTCCTAGAAATTGTGTGGGGGGGTGTGCGTGTGCATGCATGTGTGCGTGTTTATAGTTTTACTATCCTTGACAAGAAGTCCTCTCAAGAATAGTGAAGGAAATTTCAGACAAGTGGGAACATTTTGCCAGTTCTCACAAAGAAAAATGCTATTTTAGGCTTAGGGGTTAGGTTTACAATTAGGGTTAAGGTTAGGGAAAATAGGATTTTGAATAGGAATAAATGGTTTGGTCTCCACAAGGATAGTAAAACAAGCATGTGCGTGTGTGCCTGCATGTGTGTGTGCATACTCGTCTGCATGAGTGCGTATGTGACATTGAATTCCCCCACCCACATGTAGCTATGCCCCCTGGGAATGAGTCAAAATTATTACGCTGTCACCCTAATATCTGGACAGAGTCCAGACCCCCCTCCGAGCTATTTCTGCTTGTGCTCTAAAGTGTAATCTATGTGATCGGAGGGCCTTTCATCATTCAGGGCTTGTTTTTCTAATAACATTGGAAACACCCTCCATTTATTCAGGCAGAAAAAACTCTTCCCACATGCTGTGCCACAAAGAGGTCAGAGGTCATACAGTGTGGTCATACTGAGAGAGGAAGTATCAGGTCACCCCCTGCCATGAGTTGTACAAAGTTCGAAGAGTTGGTTGTGTTCTGTAAAAAAAAAGATCACACAGATCAAAAGAAGTAGGTAAGTAGTGCTGTAGTTAGGTGGTGTTTTCAAATAGATGTGCAGGCTAGCATACTCTAGCTAGCCCCTTCACCAATTTCCCTGCTATGCTAAAAATAAACTGTAGGCCGATTGTCTTTAGTCTGACATGATAGAAGTCAGATCAGTAATTTCTTTATCCAGACTTTACGTCATGGCCTTAGCCTGTTGAGTCTTTCCCAAACAAGGAGAAGATCATAGGAAGTGAGAATGTACCACAACAGCAAGAACTATGACTCTCCTCACTGTGCATAGCACTGTAATTCATATATGATGATGATGGAACACTATGGGAAAAGTGAAGTATTACCACCAACCCCAAAAAACTAGAGGCTCAACTTTTCTGGGGAAGATGTTTTGAGTTGGCGGTGCTGCCAGGTGTGAAGAAAGAAAATTCCCCTTTATGAAAAGCATTGCATAGTGGCAAACAGTTTAGTGTTTTTTTCTGCTCTTACAGGAGTAATAAAGGCCTAGTTCACACATTTTGTGAGAAAATAAGTTATTTAAATAATATATATACAGTGGGGGAAAAAAGTATTTAGTCAGCCACCAATTGTGCAAGTTCTCCCACTTAAAAAGATGAGAGGCCTGTAATTTTCATCATAGGTACACGTCAACTATGACAGACAAAATGAGAAAAAAATATCCAGAAAATCACATTTTAGGATTTTTAATGAATTTATTTGCAAATTATGGTGGAAAATAAGTATTTGGTCAATAACAAAAGTTTCTCAATACTTTGTTATATACCCATTGTTGGCAATGACACAGGTCAAACATTTTCTGTAAGTCTTCACAAGGTTTTCACACACTGTTGCTGGTATCTTGGCCCATTCCTCCATGCAGATCTCCTCTAGAGCAGTGATGTTTTGGGACTGTCGCTGGGCAACACGGACTTTCAACTCCCTCCAAAGATTTTCTATGGGGTTGAGGTCTGGAGACTGGCTAGGCCACTCCAGGACCTTGAAATGCTTCTTACGAAGCCACTCCTTCGTTGCCCGGGCGGTGTGTTTGGGATCATTGTCATGCTGAAAGACCCAGCCACATTTCATCTTCAATGCCCTTGCTGATGGAAGGAGGTTTTCACTCAAAATCTCACGATACATGGCCCCATTCATTCTTTCCTTTACACGGATCAGTCGTCCTGGTCCCTTTGCAGAAAAACAGCCCCAAAGCATGATGTTTCCACCCCCATGCTTCACAGTAGGTATGGTGTTCTTTGGATGCAACTCGGCATTCTTTGTCCTCCAAACACGACGAGTTGTTTTTACCAAAAAGTTATATTTTGGTTTCATCTGACCATATGACATTCTCCCAATCCTCTTCTGGATCATCCAAATGCACTCTAGCAAACTTCAGACGGGCCTGGACATGTACTGGCTTAAGCAGGGGGACACGTCTGGCACTGCAGGATTTGAGTCCCTGGCGGCGTAGTGTGTTACTGATGGTAGGCTTTGTTACTTTGGTCCCAGCTCTCTGCAGGTCATTCACTAGGTCCCCCCGTGTGGTTCTGGGATTTTTGCTCACCGTTCTTGTGATCATTTTGACCCCACGGGGTGAGATCTTGCGTGGAGCCCCAGATCGAGGGAGATTATCAGTGGTCTTGTATGTCTTCCATTTCCTAATAATTGCTCCCACAGTTGATTTCTTCAAACCAAGCTGCTTACCTATTGCAGATTCAGTCTTCCCAGCCTGGTGCAGGTCTACAATTTTGTTTCTGGTGTCCTTTGACAGCTCTTTGGTCTTGGCCATAGTGGAGTTTGGAGTGTGACTGTTTGAGGTTGTGGACAGGTGTCTTTTATACTGATAACAAGTTCAAACAGGTGCCATTAATACAGGTAACGAGTGGAGGACAGAGGAGCCTCTTAAAGAAGAAGTTACAGGTCTGTGAGAGCCAGAAATCTTGCTTGTTTGTAGGTGACCAAATACTTATTTTCCACCATAATTTGCAAATAAATTAAAAAAAATCCTACAATGTGATTTTCTGGATTTTTTTCCTCAATTTGTCTGTCATAGTTGACGTGTACCTATGATGAAAATTACAGGCCTCTCTCATCTTTTTAAGTGGGAGAACTTGCACAATTGGTGGCTGACTAAATACTTTTTTTCCCCCGCTGTATATACATTATTATTTGGGGGGGATTTCGATTTATCAGGGGATGCTGCAGAACTCTCAGTGGCACTTGGACAATAATTTCCTCCTCCAGGTTAGATGGACATCATATTGTATAATTTGTGTCTCCTCTTTTCATATGCCTAGATTAGATGGTTGCAGGCATTTTTATGGTGAAAATTTGCTTCCCCAAACGTGAAACTCACGTGATGCTTATGGAAGAGGGGAAAGGACAGAGAGGGAGAGAAAGAAACCTGACTCAACTCAAACTAAACTGTCTATCGTACAGCAGATCGCGTGTCCAACTCCAAACCCATACAACTGAATAGATAATAGCATATCATGAGCGCAATACTTACAAAACAGAGCTGAGAGCTCTCCTTGCAGAATGGGGCCCATATAGGCTATAAATATCCCATGTTTTTGTCTCTCTCATACACCTACCGATGATCATTTATATCAATAACGCAATGAAAAATCGTAATAATTTTTTATGATTCTTACATTTTAAAGATTTCACCACCAGGGGCTGCTGCAGCACCTCCAGCACCCCTACTTCCAGCGGCTATGTTACCGTGTGTGGCTATAATATGAGACCTCACACTACAGTATATTAGACCCCTTATGTCACCATCCTATCGTGGATTACATCATCCGTATACAATGTATGGGGGGACATTTTTTCCAGAAGAAAGAGAGGATTTCCTGACAAGGAAGCTAATGACGGGGGTGGGGGGACACTATGCAGGCATTGTCACTGCAGAGGAATGGAGTCCCCCTTACATGTATTTTCCTTGGTCAAGCCTTCCTCCGGTCAACTTCTCTCAGGGGAAGTGGATGAGACAGACAGTGTGCATAAATAAGAGCTGGGAGTGTAAACATGCTAAACAGGAGCTTAGAGACAGGATTTTGCTGTTGATTTTCACTTTTGGTTCTGTATAAAGAGTTGTTTTGTATTGACATTGAATGGCCCATTCCTTGCAGGTTTGTTATTGCGTATGAGATATTGAGTGAGCATGTGTTTGCATGAGAGTGTCTCAAAGAGGTTGATAGATGATGTTAGGGGTGTTGCCGATGACAACAGTGCCTCCTTTTCATGGCCCCGATTTTGGCAGTGGTGAAAACATTCTACCTCCTAAAGCACAGTCACAATCCTGGTCATGGTGGTCCTAACATAACATTTAACCAGGCTTCCTAACGTTCCCCTAACTTTTGCCCAGTGTGATTAACATGATGTTAGTACAGTACTGGTGATTCTAGGGTCCCAACTTACCTCCATGATTGAAGTCCTGCGGGCGGTGGTTGGGGTAGGGATGCGGGTGGTGGGGGTGGTCGTAGCTATGGTGAGGGATGTGCTCCTGGGCCTGTTGAGGGTATGAGGGGGGCTCTCGGGGATCTGTGTGTGTGTCGTTGTTGTTGTCAGCCTCTGAGGGATGGCTCTCGTACAGAGGATTCTCAGACACCTGGAAGTCATTCTGTTCCCGCTCAAGCTGGTGGGTGAGTCTAGACTGAGCGCCTAGACAGATAACAGACAGATGGATAGAATTTTAGGAGAAGGGGGATTTCAACCATGGCTTTTATCAAGGTAAAGATGTTTAACCTCACTTTGTCCTTGTTTCTCCAGTGGCACATTGTTGTATCTATTGATGTGAACTGTGATCACAGCACTTGGATTGTAGTTATATGATTCCTCATGGACTGGGACAGGACCACAGAGCAGTAGCTATGTCAGTGGGCAGACAACTCTCCCCTGACCCTGAGAAACATAGCCTTAGGTTAGCTCTCTGTCCACCACTTCTGACCCCACTTCAGCCAACCCTGTGTGTGTGCTTGATTAGTGTGTGTAATACAATAGCTATTGGACTCCAGTGGTGGTGAATAATTAATTATATGAGCCCTCTGCAGTTTAGGAAGCCCTCTCAATAAGGGACGTGGAGGGACTGAGAGCGGACTAGCCGATAACGGGGGACTTTATGTCTTTGTTTTGGACTCTTAGTTTTTTACCTAAAACTGGCCCAAAAGGGCAGAGGGTTCTTTTTAGGTCCCTAGTGTCTCAGGCAGTGTTTGTGCACGGGTGACTCAGTGTGTTTGGGTTCCTAGCTACACGCGAGGGCCATAGTTAGAGGGGGTAGGGCAGGCTGGGATGGAATGGGGTCACACACCCTTTTAAGGCCTTGCTTGATGTCCTGAGAACAGTTCACAAACCCTTTCCTCCCTCCCCCGGGAAGTGACGAACTTCCCACAGTCGCTCTCCTGGGCCACTGGCGTTTCCTCCGTTTATTCCTTTTGAGTCAGAGAGGGCGGCACGGGGCATTTGATTGAGGACAGCTTACCCAGTCACCCCCCCCAATAGGTAAACAGATGGGTCAGATGTGCAGACCTCTACCTGTGTGGTGAGGCTCAGTGTCTCCTGGATGTGGTCGTCCTGGTCGTCCTGCCATGGTGGGGTCTGTAGGGTCAGATATATGGCCATCAGCTACTGGGGAAGGGGGAGATAGGAAAAGAGGAAGAGAGCAGGAGTGCAGAGAGAGGGTGTTACTTTTATTGGTTCCATAGTTTTCGTAAACACATTAATTTCCAAGCCGGTCCGTCTCGCAGAGTTAAGGGCAATTTCACACACAGGAAATCTGCTTGAGATAACTTTACTAATATAGGAGAAAATCTAGAGTAGGCCTGTGGAGGCATATTGCACCATAAGTTTACTTCTTATACCATGTGTGTATCAGTTGTGTGTAGCTCTGTATCAGTACCCGTTTCCTCGCAGTTCTCCCCTCCGTGTCCTGTGCAGCACCTCCACAACAGGGCGGTGAAGATATTCTGCTTTTCTCTGTACACTGGCCGGGTAGAGAGCTTGTACCTAAACACACATAAAAACAAGGTCACACACAAACCAAAAACATTGGATTACACCTGATTGCATTACTAATTGGCACATATTAAATATATTGCAACTCCTATTTGCCATATCTTTAATGTGAGTCTTGTGAAAAGTATTTGTCCACAATTCTGAAGAGATGCTGAAGTGATTCCACTACCCAGCAATGGTAAAGCTCCCTTTACTTGCTCTAACATCCGACCAATCAGCTTGCTGCCAGTTCTCAGTAAATTTATGGAACTGACTTTCAGCATCCTTATAGGGAAGGGCACTCAACATGTACTGCACTGACACAAATTACTGTTGATTGTCTGAATGAAGAAGATTGTGGGAGTTGTATTGTTAGACTTCAGTGCTGCTTTTGATATCATTGATCATAATTTGTTATTGAAAAAACTTTACATCTGCCATATCATGGATAGAAAGCTACAGTATGTATCTAATAGAACAGAGGGGTTTTACTTTAATTGGAACTTCTCTAATGTAAAAAGTGTGGTATTCCACAAGGGAGCCTTCTTGGACCTTTACTGTTTTCACTAATGATCTACCATTAGCCTTAAACAAAGCCTATGCGCACAGATGATTCAACACTATACTATAACATCTGCAAAATATGTGTATGTGACCAATAACATTTGAAATTTGATTTATACATGTCAGCACCCACACTTGCAAAATCACTGCAACCCTAAACAAAGAGTTGCAGTCAGTTTTAGAATGGGTGCCTAGTAATAAACTAATCCTGAACATATTGAAAACTAAAAGCAGAGTGCGAATTACGGAGGGCCCAGGTGGGTCTCAGACCCCCTGAATGAGACATGAGTCGCACTAAATGCAACAAAGTCAAACTTTGGGGGGGGGGGGGGGTTCTAAATAATGCAACCATTCTCCTATTTGTTTAAAAATCAATTTGTACTGCTACAGTGGTCAATATTAAAATAAAAGCTTATTCCAAATTTAACATACACCCCCACCTCTGTGCCATGGTTTAAAAAAATGTATTCCATGTGGCTGCACAGTTATTGGGATGCACTTGTCATCCTGGGAAAGTCCCATATCTCAGCCCCTTTTCAGGTGTCCCAACTTTTCTTTCTACAAAAAATGCTGCAATTAGTTTGGAGTGGACGAACATGCGCATGTAGTCTACTTTTTGAAGTGATTTGTTTGACAATAAGATGAAAACATCATGACTGGTTGTGTTCATGCACCCCCAAAAAAAAAAAAAAACCCCAAAAAAAAAAAAAAACTCAGAAAACAATTATTATCCTTAAATGGCGTCTTTACTATTAGGTCCATTAAAAAAAGTGTGCACCATAGGAGGTCCCGTGAAAAGAATTGAGACACCCCGAATGTGACGGCATAATTCACACTCAGGGAATGATTTGTACTAGACCTCAGCTGAATCTGGTAATTAATGATGTGGCTGTTGATCAAGTAGAGGAAAATAAAGTTATTGGTGTTACCGTACACTGTAAATGATCATGGTCAAGGCATTTTGATTCTATTGTAAAGATGGGGATGGGTCTGTCTGTGATGGTGCATTTTTAACACCACTTTCGACCAAACAAGTCCAGCAGGCTCTGGTTCTATCACATCTATTGCCCAGTTATATGGTCAGGAGCTACAAAGAAGGAGCTAGGAAAGCTGCAGCTCACAACAGAACAGCATGTCTTGCGCTTCACTGTAAACAGAAGGTCAATATCAACAAGATGCATGCCAGTCTCTCTTGGCTCAAAGTAGAGTAAAAATGTACTGCATCACTTCTTGTTTTTATGAGAAATATTACTGTGTTAAAGATTCCAAGTTGTCTGTATAATTAAATAACATACAGCTCTGACAGACATACTTACCCCTACCAGACATGCCACCAGCGGTCTCTTCGTAGTCCCCAAATCCAAAACAAATTTAAGGAAACGCACAGTATTATACAGAGCCACGTTTACATGGAACTCCCTTCCATCTCAAATTACTCAAACAAACAGCAAAATGTGCTCAAAAACAACAACAAATAAAACAACACCTCACGGCACACCGCCTCTCCCCTATCTGACCTAAATCAGGTGTACAGTGGGGAAAAAAAGTATTTAGTCAGCCACCAATTGTGCAAGTTCTCCCACTTAAAAAGATGAGAGAGGCCTGTAATTTTCATCATAGGTACACGTCAACTATGACAGACAAAATGAGAAAAACAAATCCAGAAAATCACATTGTAGGATTTTTAATGAATTTATTTGCAAATTATGGTGGAAAATAAGTATTTGGTCAATAACAAAAGTTTCTCAATACTTTGTTATATACCCTTTGTTGGCAATGACACAGGTCAAACGTTTTCTGTAAGTCTTCACAAGGTTTTTCACACACTGTTGCTGGTATTTTGGCCCATTCCTCCATGCAGATCTCCTCTAGAGCAGTGATGTTTTGGGGCTGTCGCTGGGCAACACAGACTTTCAACTCCCTCCAAAGATTTTCTATGGGGTTGAGATCTGGAGACTGGCTAGGCCACTCCAGGACCTTGAAATGCTTCTTACGAAGCCACTCCTTCGTTGCCCGGGCGGTGTGTTTGGGATCATTGTCATGCTGAAAGACCCAGCCATGTTTCATCTTCAATGCCCTTGCTGATGGAAGGAGGTTTTCACTCAAAATCTCACGATACATGGCCCCATTCATTCTTTCCTTTACACGGATCAGTCGTCCTGGTCCCTTTCCAGAAAAACTGCCCCAAAGCATGATGTTTCCACCCCCATGCTTCACAGTAGGTATGGTGTTCTTTGGATGCAACTCAGCATTCTTTGTCCTCCAAACACGACGAGTTGAGTTTTTACCAAAAAGTTCTATTTTGGTTTCATCTGACCATATGACATTCTCCCAATCCTCTTCTGGATCATCCAAATGCACTCTAGAAAACTTCAGATGGGCCTGGACATGTACTGGCTTAAGCAAGGGGACACGTCTGGCACTGCAGGATTTGAGTCCCTGGCGGCGTAGTGTGTTACTGATGGTAGGCTTTGTTACTTTGGTCTCAGCTCTCTGCAGGTCATTCACTAGGTCCCCCCGTGTGGTTCTGGGATTTTTGCTCACCGTTCTTGTGATCATTTTGACCCCACGGGGTGAGATCTTGCGTGGAGCCCCAGATCGAGGGAGATTATCAGTGGTCTTGTATGTCTTCCATTTCCGAATAATTGCTCCCACAGTTGATTTCTTCAAACCAAGCTGCTTACCTATTGCAGATTCAGTCTTCCCAGCCTGGTGCAGGTCTACAATTTTGTTTCTGGTGTCCTTTGACAGCTCTTTGGTCTTGGCCATAGTGGAGTTTGGAGTGTGACTGTTTGAGGTTGTGGACAGGTGTCTTTTATACTGATAACAAGTTCAAACAGGTGCCATTAATACAGGTAACGAGTGGAGGACAGAGGAGCCTCTTAAAGAAGAAGTTACACGTCTGTGAGAGCCAGAAATCTTGCTTGTTTGTAGGTGACCAAATACTTATTTTCCACCATAATTTGCAAATAAATTCATAAAAAATCCTACAATGTGATTTTCTTGAGAAAAAAAATCTCAATTTGTCTGTCATAGTTGACGTGTACATATGATGAAAATGACAGGCCTCTCTCATCTTTTTAAGTGGGAGAACTTGCACAATTGGTGGCTGACTAAATACTTTTTTTCCCCACTGTATGTATATGTAAACTGATGTACAGGTAACTGCCAAAATAATGGAAACGCTTGAGTAAATGAGGGAAAATATAGTGAAAGCAGGTGCTTCCACACAGGTGTGCTTCCTAAGTTAATTAATCAATTAACATCCCATCATGCTATAAAAATGCTGGGCTGGCCATTATTTTGGCTACCAAAACTATGCCCCCATAGGATGGCAATGCCCACAACCACAGGGCTTGAGGGGTCACTGAATGGTTTGATGAGCATGAAAATGATGTAAACCATATGCCATGACCATCTCAGTCACCAATCTAATTGAACTCTTCAAAAGGAAAAGAGGACCAAGGCACTCTTCATATAATTAATTAAAATGCCTTTATTTGTATGGCATGTTCAATGGAAACAAAGATTAAAAACTCTGACGCGTTTCGGCTGCATGGCTGTCGTCAGGGAGTACAAAGATATGATAATACAATGTCCTCTTTTGAACAGCGTTTTCCAATCAACCCTGATTTGAAGAGGGAGTGCTTACAGAATTCATTGGACAACACCTAGTAAGCAATACTTTACACATTAAAAAGTAAAATACTGTAGATATGTTATCAAAATGCAAATCAAGGCTAGAAGCATCAGAACCCCTAGAAAAGTAGTTCTAACCTTGAATATGACTGGGCAAAGTGGTAAGAATAGGAGAGGCATCTATTTTATAGTACACTAGATCACAGCAAACATGGACCAAAGCAGTCTAAACATAGCTGAGGGCAATAGAGCAATATGTCCACTAGATGACAGCAAAGGGACCTCTCACGACCCTACAGGAAAAGTGAGAAATCCATATCTTCATTTAAACCAGGGTGTTTAGTGGCCTGTAGTTTGTAAATCCAAAAACGTTCCCTTTGGTTTAGGTGTTTAAGACGGTCCCCTTTTCTAATTGAGGCCGGATCATGATCAATACCCAATTTAATCAAATTGAACTCTTATTGGAGATTCTGGAGTGGTGCCTGAGACAGTGTTTTCCAACACCATCAGCAAAACACCAAATGATGGAATTTCTTTAGGAAATATACAAAACAAATATGTTTTATTGTCACATACACTAGATATGGGCAGTAAAATTTGTTTTTTTACAGTGTCAGACATAGTAGTATGGCGCCCCTGGAGCAAATTAGGGTTAAGTGCCTTGCTCAATGGCACATCAACAGAGTTTTCACCTCGTCATGTTGTCGCATCCCTCCAATATAGTTCGAGGCAGTTGTAGAATCTTTGCCAAGGCGCATTGAAGTTATTTTGGCTCGTGGTGGCCCAACACCCAATTAAGATACTTTATGTTGGCGTTTCCTTTATTTTGGCAGTTACCTGTATGTACTGTATGTATGCAAGCGTGTAATTGAAAGATGCTACTGAATCTAAGCCTATAGTATAGGTCTCTGTTTTTTTTAGCATTATGTTAGTACAGGACCTTCCATATTCTTATTTTAAATGTACATACCTCTGTCCTTGATCTGTTTTTGTCTATTAATATTCTGTATTATGTCATGTTTTATGCTTTCTGTGGATCCCCAGGAAGAGTAGCTGTTGCAATAGCAAAAGCTAACGGGGATCCTAATAAAATAACAAAATAAAACTAGAAAAATACATTTACTGAAGTAAATGTGGTGTGCTTGCTAGTCTTGAAGTATTTATGGTTGTGAAATAATAGTAGTAGTGGTAATGGTACAGACGGCAGTAGTAATGGCAGTGGTAGTAATAGGGTTTTCATAGGATATGTGTTAGTTATAGTCAGAGGCGTCATGCCCATAGGGGGCACAAGGGCAAGTGCCCCCTCAGATGTGATTTCAGATGTTAAATTCATTACTAAACTTATTTGAGCATAATTATTTATTTTTAAAAATATGTCAGCGGTATTTTGCGGAGGGGGCACCCTCAGTGGACCAGGCAAAGAGTACCCCCCCTATTCTCCCTAGTAAGTGGTTCCTTCCAAGGTTCACCACACACAGCGTTTGATTTGATTTTACCTGCCGGCGATGGGTAGGACTCGCAGGAGTAGACTCAGTGCCAGGATAAAGTGACTAAGGGGAAGTTGAAACCGGCGAGGGGGCACAATGTTTTGGGTTCTTGCATTGGAATTAAATTCAATAATGCTTATATCATGCTATACCACAATAAACATAAAGTTCAAATGCTGAGACTCCAAGATCATTGAGTGCTTTTGAAGTGACAGGTAGGCTACAGATTTCGCGCCAATCTACGCTGCGCTGTATCAGCACAATGGACAGTGCCCTACACACTAAAGCAAGGCCGTTTTGGTAATGAATATAGGCTACAAGATAGATAGGCTGTTAGTAATAGTTGAATTACGCTATGTGCATGCAGCCGTACACACAGCTGTCTTATCAAAATAATGCAAACTAAATGCTGAAAGTAGTAGCCTAGTTATTCATGCATGAAAACAAAAATATTGAATAGCAGTTTGGCTTAGAATACCGACACTGTGAATGCGAACGAATGAATGCGAACAGAACAAAACAGCGGTACCAAGTAGTAGGGCTAGTAAACAAAATATCAGGTCGATAAAGTCATGACACAATCTATATTTAGGCTAGTTACATAAACGGTAAACAATAGCAGTAAACAAAAAGCGAATGGAGATCCAAATAACCAAAACATAGCCTACTACAGTGAGATGCAGCCATGCACAGCTGTCTTGCCAAATAAATAGACCTATGGAAGGTGATGTCCATCACACGTAGCTGTGTGTGTGGAAAAACATCACAGGTAAGACATTTAACATGTTTAGTATAGTCCATTTGTAACTCCACTCGCTACTTGTAGCTGTATAGTCCATTTGTTTGTGTTGTTGGTCTTGGCTAGCTTAATGTTCTAGTCGGTAGCTAGCTAGCGCTCACTCACGTGGCTGCTAGCACAGTCATGAAAAGGGGCATGAGGGAAACCCTACAATATTATGTTTTTCTAAGTAGTTGAGAACCCTCTGGAGCAGGCAATGTTGAAAAGTCATCTTTACACATGTTGTTGTACTTTTCTTAAATGTTGTTTTGTAATTAACTAAAACAAGCAGACAACAAGAAAATTGCTTTTGAAAAAGATTACGTTTTTTGCTGTGAGCCAATGGGGTAACCTATGTAACCACATGTTGTTTTCCCCACAGGCAGGTGTTCTATCTAATACCGACTGGGACTATGGTAGTAAAAAGCTGTGTTGAAGCAATCTAAATTGACATGTCTATAGAGCTTTCATGCAAATGTAAAATGGTTATAGTTCAAAAAGTATAAATGGTATCCAAAACCTGCATTCAAGCAACCTATTGCAGAACGGTCTGTACGTTTTAAAAGGGTAATCTGCAGTTGCTACATCAATTTTTTTACTCATAAATTAATGATATGTACCCATTGATTCTTGAAGAATATAAATTATAAATGTCTCATGAGCGTTCAACTGTCGTACACCATCAGAACCCAAAATATTAGCTTGTTGTACTCCAACGTTTGTAAACAAAGTAAATGTAAACAAACACTATATAGCATCAAACCATGGTTAAACCTATACTTTTGATATAATGGATGGTCAGTCCTTGCATCCATAGCTGTGTCTATGCATCTCTCCGTTTTTTACCGAAACAGGGGCAGGGAGGACTCTTTGTTATTGTTACAACTGCTGGTTGCCGCTTTAAGTTTGAAGGGCATTTCTAGCTTAAACGGCGGAAGACCGTTTCCCATTCAAGTCTATGGCCATTGAAATGCATTGGGATTTATGCAAATATGGTTGTAGTGTGAAAAGTATTATTGTAACAGTGTTTAACTGTTGAGTTGAATGCAGCCTTGTACGTCTGTCAGTGCCAGGTGTGTGTGATTGTAATTAAATGCGTGGCCTTCAGTATATAACCTGGCTGATTCCCATTACCATGACAAGGTTGGCGTGCGCAGGCAGAACAGGAGCGGCAGCATTGGGCTAGTCCATATTCAGAAGTGGATCATAAGTGTGTTACCAGTTGGACCCGTTCTCCTTCTTCCTGGGCACACCCTCATGAGGTGTTGCACAGCACATGTTCTTTGACCGTGAGTAATATTGATCTGATCTGAGTTATGCCATGGCTCAGGTCTCTATTGAATTGTGGATTTGTACATATAACATGTTTATGTCCTGTGTATGAGAGCTTCCAATGAACATGTAACTGGAGCTGAAGAAGATATAACTTAGAAAGAAAATAAATGATTGTTGATCGCTACCTATTATCCCCATGCTCCACTCCTTGATGTTAAAGAACCTGTGTGTGTTTTTAGATTAGTCGCGAAGACCTCACCTCGCGTATAAAAACAAAAAAGGTGTTGTAGTACGGCTACAGGATATGCTTATTTATGGTTAATCCCCCGACCAGGCCTGGAATTTCGTGATTTTAGGGGCAATGCCATTTGGCCTTCAAGTAGTAGATGCCCAATCTGCCAGGGCAACAAGGCCATCTATTAGGGCACCAAGGACATTAACCAAAATAGCCAATTAAATGTTTTTGAAAAACAGTAGCTATTCTCTTAAGAAAAACATAAGTGTATGAAATGTACATAAATAATTAGCCTACATTTCAAGTCTACAATACCCCATAATGACAAAACAAAACCAGGTTTTTTGAAATATCTGCAAAAAATCACATTTACATAAGTATTCAGACCCTTTACTCAGTACTTTGTTGAAGCACCTTTGGCAGCGATTACAACCTTGAGTCTTCTTGGGTATGACGCTACAAGCTTGGCGCACCTGTATTTGGGGAGTTTCTCCCATTCTTCACTGCAGAACCTCTCAAGCTCTGTTAGGTTAGATGGGGAGCGTCGCTGCACAGCTATTTTCAGGTCTCTCCTGAGATGTTCGATCGGGTTCAAGTCCGGGCTCTGGCTTGGCCACTCAAGGACATTCAGAGACTTGTCCCGAAGCCACTCCTGCGTTGTCTTGGCTGTGTGCTTAGGGTCGTTGTCCTGTAGGAAGGTGAACCTTCGCCCCAGTCTGAGTCTTGAGCGCTCTGGAGCAGGTTTTCATCAAGGATCTCTCTGTACTTTGCTCCGTTCATCTTTCCCTCAATCCTGACTAGTCTCCCAGTCCCTGCAGCTTAAAAACATCCGCACATACTGCCACCACCATGCTTCAACGTAGGAATGGTGCCAGGTTTCTTCCAGACGTGATGCTTGGCATTCAGGCCAAAGAGTTCAATCTTGGTTTCATCAGACCAGAGAATCTTCCTTCTCATGGTCTGAGAGTCCTTTAGGTGCCTTTTGGCAAACACCAAGTGGGCTGTCATGTGCCTTATATTGAGGAGTGGCTTCCGTCTGACCACTCTACCATAAAGGCCTGATTGGTGGAGTGCTGCAGAGATGGTTGTCCTTCTGGAAGGTTCTCCCATCTCCACAGAGGAACTCTGCAGCTCTGTCAGTGACCATTGGGTTCTTGGTCACCTCCCTGGCCAAGGCCCTTATCCCCCTGATTGCTCAGTTTGGCCAGGCGGCCAGCTCTAGGAAGTGGTTCCAAACTTCTTCCATTTAAGAATGATGGAGGCCACTGTGTTCTTGGGGACCTTCAATGCTGCAGATATTTTTTGGTACCCTTCCCCAGATCTGTGCCTCGACACAATCCTGTCTTGGCGTTCTACGGACAATTCCTTAGACCTCATGGCTTGGTTTTTGCTCTGACATGCACTGTCAACTGTGGGACCATATATAGACAGGTGTGTGCCTTTCCAAATCATGTCCAATCAATTGACTTTACCACAGGTGGAATCCAATCTAGTTGTAGAAACATCTCAAGGATGATCAATGGAAACTGGATGCACCTGAGCTCAATTTCAAGTCTCAGAACAAAGGGTGTGAATACTTATGTAAATAAGTTTATTTTTTTATTTTTATATACATTTGCAAACATTTCTAAAAACCTGTTTCACATCATGGGGTATTGTTGTGTAGATTAATGAGGGAATTTTATTATTTAATCGATTTTAGAATAAGGATGTAATGTAACAAAAGGTGGAAAAAGGGAAGTGGTCTGAATACTTACCGAATGCACTCAGCTCAGAAGTACCAGTCAAAAGTTTGGACACACACAAGTATTTCTCTTTATTTTTACTATTTTCTACATTGTAGATTAAGACATCAAAACTATGAAATAACACATATAAAATCATGTAGTAACCAAAAAAGTGTTAAACAAATCAAAATATATGTTATATTTGAGATTCTTCAAATAGCCACCCTTTGCCTTGATGACAGCTTTGCATTCTCTCAACCAGCTTCATGAGGTAGTCACCTGGAATGCTTTTCCAACAGTCTTGAAGGAGTTCCCACATACTGTATGCTGAGCACTTGTTGGCTGCTTTTCCTTCACTCTGCGATCCAACTCATCCCAAACCATCTCAATTGGGTTGAGGTTGGGTGATTGTGGAGGTCAGTTCATCTGATGCAGCACTCAATCACTCCCCAAATAACTCTTACACAGCCTGGTGGTGTGTTTTGGGTCATTGTCCTGTTGAAAAACAAATGATAGTCCCACTAAGCGCAAACAAGATGGGATGGCGTATCGCTGCAGAATGCTGTGGTAGTCATGATGGTTAAATGTGCCTTGAATTCTAAATAAATCACTGACAGTGTCACCAGCAAAGCTTCCCCACACCATAACACCTCCTCCTCCATGCTTTACGGTGGGAACTACACATGTGGAGATCATCTGATCACCAACACGCGTCTCACAAAGACACGGTGGTTGGAACCAAAAATCTCAAATTTGGACTCCAGACCAAAGGACACATTTCCACCGGTCTAATGTCCATTGCTCGTGTTTCTTGGCCCAAGCAGGTCTCTTCTTATTATTGGTTTTTTTGCAGCAATTCGACCATGAAGGCCTGATTCAGACAGTCCCCTCCGAACAGTTGATTTTGAGATGTGTCTGTTACTTGAACTCTGTGAAGCATTTATGTGGGCTGCAATTTCTGAGGCTGGTAACTCTAATGAACTTATCCTCTGCAGCAGAGGTAAATCTGGGTCTTCCATTCCTGTGGCGGTCCTCATGAGAGCCAGTTTCATCATAGCGCTTGATGGTTTTTGCGACTGCACTTGAAGAAACTTTCAAAGTTCTTGAAATGTTCCGTATTGACTGACCTTCATATCTTAAAGTAATGATGGACTGTCGTTTCTCTTTGCTTATCTGAGCTGTTCTTGCCATAAAATGGACTTGGTCTTTTACCAAATAGGGCTATCTTCTGTATATATTATTTGATACACTGCCGATTTTGCAGGTTTTCCTACTTACAAAGCATGTAGAGGTCTGTAATTTTTATCATAGGTACACTTCAACTGTGAGAGACGGAATCTAAAACAAAAATCCAGAAAATCACATTGTATGATTTTTAAGTAATTCATTTGCATTTTATTGCATGACATAAGTATTTGATACATCAGAAAAGCAGAACTTAATATTTGGTACAGAAACCTTTGTTTGCAATTACAGAGATCATACGTTTCCTGTAGGTCTTGACCAGGTTTGCACACACTGCAGCAGGGATTTTGGCCCACTCCTCCATACAGACCTTCTCCAGATCCTTCAGGTTTCGGGGCTGTCGCTGGGCAATACGGACTTTCAGCTCCCTCCAAAGATTTTCTATTGGGTTCAGGTCTGGAGACTGGCTAGGCCACTCCAGGACCTTGAGATGCTTCTTACGGAGCCACTCCTTAGTTGCCCTGGCTGTGTGTTTCGGGTCGTTGTCATGCTGGAAGACCCAGCCACGACCCATCTTCAATGCTCTTACTGAGGGAAGGAGGTTGTTGGCCAAGATCTCGCGATACATGGCCCCATCCATCTTCCCCTCAATACGGTGCAGTCGTCCTGTCCCTATTGCAGAAAAGCATCCCCAAAGAATGATGTTTTCACCTCCATGCTTCACGGTTGGGATGGTGTTCTTGGGGTTGTACTCATCCTTCTTCTTCCTCCAAACATGGCAAGTGGAGTTTAGACCAAAAAGCTCTATTTTTGTCTCATCAGACCACATGACCTTCTCCCATTCATTTACATTTTACATTTTAGTCATTTAGCAGACGCTCTTATCCAGAGCGACTTACAGTTAGTGAGTGCATACATTATTTTTATTTTATTTTTTATTTTATTTTTCATACTGGCCCCCCGTGGGAATCGAACCCACAACCCTGGCGTTGCAAACGCCATACTCTACCAACTGAGCTACATCCCTGCCGGCCATTCCCTCCCCTACCCTGGACGACGCTGGGCCAATTGTGCGCCGCCCCATGGGTCTCCCGGTCGCGGCCGGCTACGACAGAGCCTGGATTCGAACCAGGATCTCTAGTGGCACAGCTAGCACCTCCTCTGGATCATCCAGATGGTCATTGGCAAACTGCAGGATTTTAATCCATGACGGCGTAGTGTGTTACTAATGGTTTTCTTTGAGACTGTGGTCCCAGCTCTCTTCAGGTCATTGACCAGGTCCTGCCGTGTAGTTCTGGGCTGATCCCTCACCTTCCTCATGATCATTGATGCCCCACGAGGTAAGATCTTGCATGGAGCCCCAGAACGAGGGTGATTGACCGTCATCTTGAACTTCTTCCATTTTCTAATAATTGCGCCAACAGTTGTTGCCTTCTCACCAAGCTGCTTGCCTATTGTCCTGTAGCCCATCGGTCTTGTGCCGGTCTACAATTTTATCCCTGATGTCCTTACACTGCTCTCTGGTCTTGGCCATTGTGGAGAGGTTGGAGACTGTTTGATTGAGTGTGTGGACAGGTGTCTTTTATACAGGTAACGAGTTCAAACAGGTGCAGTTAATACAGGTAATGAGTGGAGAACATGAGGGCTTCTTAAAGAAAAACTAACAGGTCTGTGAGAGCCGGAATTCTTACTGGTTGGTAGGTGATCAAATACTTATGTCATGCAATAAAATGCAAATTAATTACTTAAAAATCATACAATGTGATTTTCTGGATTTTTGTTTTAGATTCCGTCTCTCACAGTTGAAGTGTACCTATGATAAAAATTACAGACCTCTGCATGCTTTGTAAGTAGGAAAACCTGCAAAATCGGCAGTGTATCAAATATTTGTTCTCCCCACTGTGTGTATATATATATATATATATATATATATATATATATATATATACACTGCTCAAAAAAATAAAGGGAACACTTAAACAACACAATGTAACTCCAAGTCAATCACACTTCTGTGAAATCAAACTGTCCACTTAGGAAGCAACACTGATTGACAATACATTTCACATGCTGTTGTGCAAATGGAATAGACAACAGGTGGAAATTATAGGCAATTAGCAAGACAACCCCAATAAAGAAGTGGTTCTGCAGGTGGTGACCACAGACCACTTCTCAGTTCCTATGCTTCCTGGCTGATGTTTTGGTCACTTTTGAATGCTGCTGGTGCTTTCACTCTAGTGGTAGCATGAGACGGAGTCTACAACCAACACAAGTGGCTCAGGTAGTGCAGCTCATCCAGGATGGCACATCAATGCGAGCTGTGGCAAGAAGGTTTGCTGTGTTTGTCAGCGTAGTGTCCAGAGCATGGAGGCGCTACCAGGAGACAGGCCAGTACATCAGGAGACATGGAGGAGGCCGTAGGAGGGCAACAACCCAGCAGCAGGACCGCTACCTCCGCCTTTGTGCAAGGAGGAGCAGGAGATTCACTGCCAGAGCCCTGCAAAATGACCTCCAGCAGGCCACAAATGTGCATGTGTCTGCTCAAACGGTCAGAAACAGACTCCATGAGGGTGGTATGAGGGCCCGACGTCCACAGGTGGGGGTTGTGCTTACAGCCCAACACCGTGCAGGACGTTTGGCATTTGCCAGAGAACACCAAGATTGGTAAATTCGCCACTGGCGCCCTGTGTTCTTCACTGATGAAAGCAGGTTCACACTGAGCACATGTGACAGACGTGACAGAGTCTGGAGACGCTGTGGAGAACGTTCTGCTGCCTGCAACATCCTCCAGCATGACCGGTTTGGCGGTGGGTCAGTCATGGTGTGGGGTGGCATTTCTTTGGGGGGCCGCACAGCCCTCCATGTGCTCGCCAGAGGTAGCCTGACTGCCATTAGGTACCGAGATGAGATCCTCAGACCCCTTGTGAGACCATATGCTGGTGCGGTTGGCCCTGGGTTCCTCCTAATGCAAGATAATGCTAGACCTCATGTGGCTGGAGTGTGTCAGCAGTTCCTGCAAGAGGAAGGCATTGATGCTATGGACTGGCCCGCCCGTTCCCCAGACCTGAATCCAATTGAGCACATCTGGGACATCATGTCTCGCTCCATCCACCAATGCCACGGATGCTTTAGTCCAGGTCTGGGAGGAGATCCCTCAGGAGACCATCCGCCACCTCATCAGGAGCATGCCCAGGCGTTGCAGGGAGGTCATACAGGCACGTGGAGGCCACACACACTACTGAGCCTCATTTTGACTTGTTTTAAGGACATTACATCAAAGTTGGATCAGCCTGTAGTGTGGTTTTCCACTTTAAATTTGAGGGTGACTCCAAATCCAGACCTCCATGGGTTGATAAATTTGATTTCCATTGATACTTTTTGTGTGATTTTGTTGTCAGCACATTCAACTATGTAAAGAAAAAAAGTATTTAATAAGATTATTTCATTCATTCAGATCTAGGATGTATTGTTTAAGTGTTCCCTTTATTTTTTTGAGCAGTGTATATATATATATGTGTATATACAGTTGAAGTCGGAAGTTTACATACACTTAGGTTTGAGTCATTAAAACTCGTTTTTCAACAACTCCACAAATTTCTTGTTAATAAACTATAGTTTTGGCAACTCAGTTAAGACATCTACTTTGTGCATGACACAAGTAATTTTTCCAACAATTGTTTACAGACAGATTATTTCACTTATAATACACTGTATCACAATTCCAGTAGGTCAGAAGTTTACATTAACTAAGTTGACTGTGCCTTTAAATAGCTTGGTAAATTCCAGAAAATGATGTCATGGCTTTTGTTGTCCTCTGTAGCTCAATTGGTAGAGCATGGCGCTAGTAACGCCAGGGTAGTGGGTTTGATCCCCGGGACCACCCATACGTAAAAATGTATGCACACATGACTGTAAGTCTCTTTGGATAAAAGCGTCTGCTAAATGGCATATTATTATAATATTATTATTATTATATTATTTAGAAGCTTCTGATAGGCTAATTGACATCATTTTAGTCAATTGTAGGTGTACCTGTGGGTGTATATCAAGGCCTTCCTTCAAACTCAGTGCCTCTTTGCATGACATCATGGGAAAATCAAAAGAAATCAGCCAAGACCTCAGAAAAAAAATTGTAGACCTCCACAAGTCTGGTTCATCGTTGGGAGCAATTTCCAAATGCCTGAAGGTACCACGTTCATCTGTACAAAGAAAAGTATGCAAGTATAAACACCATGGGACCACGCAGCCGTCATACCGCTCAGGAAGGAGACGCGTTCTGTCTCCTAGAGATGAACATACTTTGGTGCGAAAAGTGCAAATCAATCCCAGAACAACAGCAAAGGACCTTGTGAAGATTCTGGAAGAAACAGGTACAAAAGTATCTATATCCAGAGTAAAACGAGTCCTATATCGACATAACCTGAAAGGCCGCTCAGCAAGGAAGAAGCCACTGCTCCAAAACCGCCATAAAAAAGCCAGACTACGGTTTGCAACTGCACATGGGGACAAAGATCGTACAAATGTCCTCTGGTCTGATGAAACAAATATAGAACTGTTTGGCCATAATGACCATCGTTATGTTTGGAGGAAAAAGGGGGCTGCTTGTAAGCCGAAGAACACCATCCCAACCGTGAAGCACAGGGGTGGCAGCATCATGTTGTGGGGGTTCTTTGCTGCAGGAGGGACTGGTGCACTTCACAAAATAGATGGCATCATGAGGAAGGAAAATTTTTGTGGATATATTGAAGCAACATCTCAAGACATCAGTCAGGAAGTTAAAGCTTGGTCGCAAATGGGTCTTCCAAATGGACAATGACCCCAAGCATACTTCCAAAGTTGTGGCAAAATGGCTTAAGGACAACAAAATCAAGGTATTGGAGTGGCCATCACAAAGCCCTGACCCCAATCCTATAGAAAATGTGTGGGCAGAACTGAAAAAGCGTGTGTGAGCAAGGAGGCCTACAAACCTGACTCAGTTACACCAGCTCTGTCAGGAGGAATGAGCCAAAATTCACCCAACTTATTGTGGAAGGCTATGCGAAACGTTTCACCCAAGTTAAACAATTTAAAGGCAATGCTACCAAATACTAATTGAGTGTATGTAAACTTCTGACACACTGGGAATGTGATGAAAGAAATAAAAGCTGAAATAAATCATTGTCTCTACTATTATTCTGACATTTCACATTCTTAAAATAAAGTGGTGATCCTAACTGACCTAAAACAGGGAATTTTTCCTAGGATTAAATGTCAGGAATTGTGAAAAACTGAGTTTAAATGTATTTGGCTAAGGTGTATGTAAACTTCCGACTTCAACTGTATATACCTAAAGTGCCTTCAGAAAGTATTCACATCCCTTTACTTTTTCCACATTTTGCTGTGTTGATTTTAATCTGACTCAATTGATCTCAAAACCCACACGGCTAACTGTGAAAACCTATGATGGAAATGTTTATGTTGGTGCTTTTCTATCTACCAATTTCTATGTTTGTGCTTTTCTATAAACCAATTTCTGTGTTCATGCTCTGTGTTCATGCAAGTGACTGACTGAACAAATCCTCACTATCAGTAGCTGCAATTTGGCAGTACGCCCAGACCTTGTTTTGAGAACGAAAGATATCTCCGTTTCAAGGTCTCAGCTTAGAGAGAAGAAGCCTCATGATGTATTGGTCTGTCACATGTTATGAACCGGTATTGGTCGGTCACATGAATGAAACAAAACTGTAATGATTAATTATGCTAAATCATGCAGATATAACTTGTCTGTGTATAGCCGTATATAAGACTGGGATGGGACTGCCCGAGCAGAGCTCCTGATTGACATGTGTACTATGGTGCATTGAGTTGGTTGGAACCTCTCCAGCACGCTGACAATAAACGATGATTCATTGAAGATTGACTTTGAGTGTCCCTTTGTAAGAATTTCCACGACAATTTGGCATCAACGAACAGGATAATTGATTCTGCCTGCGGAGCTTTCCAGTGGGGGTCTGCGAGGAAAACCGGTGGTGCATTTTATGAAGCGTGAGAGAAATTCACGTCTGACCAAAAGATGACGAGACCCACCCAGAACAGACCATTACTGTGAGCTGCCCAGAAGGAGACACATCATCTGCGAACAATTGAGGGATAGCAACTGATTTCAGTAAGTCAATTTAAATGAATTTGTATCAAAAATAAAATAAAAAATATGAAACCAGTGAAAAAAAACATAAAGATGTAGTAGGAGGGTACCACTAGCCTACAAAATAACACGAGGTGTTTATGAATATGGGGTGTTATTTACATATATGGGAAGCGGCAAGACTACAGAGCCTATAGAGACCATAGCATTTATGACTATATAAACTATTGATACTATGGATGCTGGGGGACAGTAGATGCTGAGGGACTATAGATGCTGTAGGGACCATAGATGATATAGCTATAGGGACTATGGATGCTATTGGGACTATGGATGCTCAGGGACTACAGATGCTCAGGGACCATGGATACTGTAGAGACTATGGAGGAACCGTTGAAGATACATATGACGTGGAAGAAGGCTAGAGCTAGTCTTAGAGAGAAGACTAGAGCGAGGGCAAGTAACGTTACCATGCCCCGCTGACAGCTCTCTGTAGGCATTTATAAGAGACATGTCTATGTGGTCTGCAGCCACTGGTAGAGAATAGCATAAAAGGTGCAGTTTGTGCTATTTTATATGTATAGTGAAGATACATATGGTGCATAACAAGTAACGACAAGAGAATCGTTGATGATGCACATGGGGTAATGAGGGAGATTACTGAGTGTGTTTGGAAATAGTACTAAGTGGATGTGAAAGTTGGATAACAAGAGCTGATTGATTGAAATTTGGATATTAAGCTGATTGGATAATAAGATTGATTGAAATTTTGAAATTATTATTATTAAGATTGAAATTTGGCTGATTGAAATTGGAGAATAAATTGATTTAAATTATTAGTATTAAGATTGGATAATAAGATTGATTGAGAAATTTTGCTATAAATTACTGAGTGAATGAGAGCTGTCAGGGGACTAGCTCCGGTGTGAAAGAGGATTACTCAGTGCGTGAAAGAATGGATACACCAGCCAGTTCTGTGAGCTGAGTTTTTAGATCTATAACGTTATCTAGGGGTTCTGTCCACTACTGCCCATCAATCTACAGTTAGTGAGCACTGACAGGAGAAGCCATTGAAAGATACAGTGGGGAAAAAAAGTATTTAGTCAGCCACCAATTGTGCAAGTTCTCCCACTTAAAAAGATGAGAGAGGCCTGTAATTTTCATCATAGGTACACGTCAACTATGACAGACAAATTGAGGGAAAAAAATCCAGAAACTCACATTGTAGGATTTTTTATGAATTTATTTGCAAATTATGGTGGAAAATAAGTATTTGGTCACCTACAAACAAGCAAGATTTCTGGCTCTCACAGACCTATAACTTCTTCTTTAAGAGGCTCCTCTGTCCTCCACTCGTTACCTGTATTAATGGCACCTGTTTGAACTTGTTATCAGTATAAAAGACACCTGTCCACAACCTCAAACAGTCACACTCCAAACTCCACTATGGCCAAGACCAAAGAGCTGTCAAAGGACACCAGAAACAAATTTGTAGACCTGCACCAGGCTGGGAAGACTGAATCTGCAATAGGTAAGCAGCTTGGTTTGAAGAAATCAACTGTGGGAGCAATTATTAGGAAATGGAAGACATACAAGACCACTGATAATCTCCCTCGATCTGGGGCTCCACGCAAGATCTCACCCAATGGGGTCAAAATGATCACAAGAACGGTGAGCAAAAATCCCAGAACCACACGGGGGGACCTAGTGAATGACCTGCAGAGAGCTGGGACCAAAGTAACAAAGCCTACCATCAGTAACACACTACGCCGCCAGGGACTCAAATACTGCAGTGCCAGACGTGTCCCCCCTGCTTATGCCAGGCCCGTCTGAAGTTTGCTAGAGTGCATTTGGATGATCCAGAAGAGGATTGGGAGATGTCATATGGTCAGATTAAACCAAAATAGAACTTTTTGGTAAAAACTCAACTCGTCGTGTTTGGAGGACAAAGAATGCTGAGTTGCATCCAAAGAACACCATACCTACTGTGAAGCATGGGGGTGGAAACATCATGCTTTGGGGCTGTTTTTCTGCAAAGAGACCAGGACGACTGATCCGTGTAAAGGAAAGAATGAATGGGGCCATGTATCGTGAGATTTTGAGTGAAAACCTCCTTCCATCAGCAAGGGCATTGAAGATGAAACGTGGCTGGGTCTTTCAGCATGACAATGATCCCAAACACACCGCCCGGGCAACGAAGGAGTGGCTTCGTAAGAAGCATTTCAAGGTCCTGGAGTGGCCTAGCCAGTCTCCAGATCTCAACCCCATAGAAAATATTTGGGGGAGTTGAAAGTCCGTGTTGCCCAGCGACAGCCCCAAAACATCACTGCTCTAGAGGAGATCTGCATGGAGGAATGGGCCAAAATACCAGCAACAGTGTGTGAAAACCTTGTGAAGACTTACAGAAAACGTTTGACCTGTGTCATTGCCAACAAAGGGTATATAACAAAGTATTGAGAAACTTTTGTTATTGACCAAATACTTATTTTCCACCATAATTTGCAAATAAATTCATTAAAAATCCTACAATGTGATTTTCTGGAATTTCTTTTCTGATTTTGTCTGTCATAGTTGACGTGTACCTATGATGAAAATTACAGGCCTCTCTCATCTTTTTAAGTGGGAGAACATGCACAATGGGTGGCTGACTAAATACTTTTTTTCCCCACTGTATGTGTACCTGCGCTGTGAATGTTGCTGCGGTGTGGAGGTGAAAACCTAAAGATTTATAACGATATAAAGGGATTCTGTGTGGAGATATGAAAGGAGAAAGTACTATTTCCGAATATGCTGTTAAATAGGACACTGGTGAATATTTAAACCCCTGTATGAATAGAACACTGGTGTAGAGGAGGAATCTGTGATGTAGCATAAATGTATAATGGGTTACTAGAGATAAAGTAACATATTTGTATAATGGGTTACTAGAGATCTGATTTAATAATAATAATAATAATAATAATAATAATAATAATAATAATAATATACAACTTGCACACCCACACATAGATGTACGTAAGTAGTGTAAAAAGTATTCTGTTCAGAGTGGTCCCTTTATGGATCATTTGATAAAGATTAAGTTAAAGCTTTGTACAGGACTTGACTTACCCCTAACCAATAAAACTGTAAACGCTTAGAAGATTTCCTCCTCCCTGGTAATGCATTTTTAACCATACCCTGTTAAATAGAACTAATGAATGTTGAACATGATTTTCTGTTAACTAAACTTAAAAAGGCTACAATTTATTGTACTGCCGATAAAGTTTTAATTGATATCCCAAATTATGACGTTCTAAACCAATTCATGAGTAGGGAAAATGGAGACTGCATCTGTTTCCCTGCTGTCTCAGGTGCCAGACTTATTATGGACGGAGTGCGACATCTACTGGGGACTGAGACAGTGCCAACCCAGTTAATACATATTGATCCCTCCAAAGCATTACATATGAATCTTAAAATAATAGATATTTAATCAATTTTGAAGCAGAAAGTAAATATCCAACAGAGATTGGTAATACAAATATAGAGTAACTTTTTGAAGTTATACTAAAATGAAAACAATGCCTTCCAATATGGAGAAAGTTTTCATGGTTGTTTTGTTTTGTTTTAAACCTTGAAATAGAGGGTAAAGCAGAATGTTGTTTGAGAGTAATCTGTGTGTTTAAGCAGTAGTGATTGAGGTCTTCCTATATGGAAGGAAGTCCAAGTTGAGGGAAAGAGATATGGAGACTAGTGAAAGTAACAAAGTGAATGGTAATTGGCTTTCAGATAGCAATCCAATAATGCAATATCTTAGTAATTTGAAGAAGTAAGATAGAGGGATTGAGCATTGCGACTTAAATTAGAGGGCTCACTCTTCAAGAACTGGTCCACTGCTCTTGTGTTTAAGTCATCTGGTGTTTGGGTTAAGAGATAAGCTTCCTATGGAACAATAGATAGCCGCCAGTACACACTGAACTCAAACAGGCTGTAAGAGGGACAGTGGGAAATTTGGGACAGAGGTGAATATTTGAATATTTCTCAATTCTATAGTTTGGGCAGCACCAGGGATTTAAGAGGGGCTCTGGGATTGTTTACTTAAGGGGCACCGTATCATCTGATGTGTCTAGCTTGGGCTAACCTTGCCCCAATCTCATTCTTAGCAAGGTTGGTGTGAAACTGTTAAAACGTGTTCTCTCTCTCTTCCCTGTGAAATGTTATTTACATGCTGTAAGGCGATCTGTGCCTCTCTGGCTGATAAGATTTCAGCAGCTATCATGTTTTCTGCTCCTCCATAGGATGGTGAAACTAATGAGCTGCCAACTCTGGAGGAGCTCCCATTTCCCCCTGTGGATACAGATGATGAGTAATGGTTTTCATTTAACAAGTTGAGGGTACGGTCATCTGAACCCTTAACCTGTTTACATTATGTGGAACACTGACCTGATGAGCCAGCAGCAAACTTTTGAAGGTCTTAGCAGAATTGTTAAACAACAGGGTTTTATATTTTGACTAAATTGATGTCCCAGGGACAGCTAGTGAAAAACATAGGTCAATCCAACCCGATTGGGGTAAGAGATATGGAAACAATGGTTAACATTGAGAGATTTATTCACCTCTGAATCTACAGATCTATTGGTCTGTCACATGTTATGAACCGGTATTGGTCGGTCACATGAATGAAACAAAACGGTAATGATTAATTATGCAAATATAACTTGTCTGTGTATAGCCGTATATAAGACAACTGCTGGGACTGCCCGAGCAGAGCTCCTGATTGACATGTGTACAGTTGGTTGGAACCTCTCCAGCGCGCTGACAATAAACTATGATTAATTTAAGATTGACTTTGAGTGTCCCTGTGTAAGAATTTCCACGACAAACCCTGTTAACTCTTCATTGATTGATTTAATTCTTGCTAATAACACCCATAAATATTTGTCTAGTGGAGTATTTGCATATCATCTCAGTGATCATTGTCCCATAGTATGTATTAGAGATACGAAACAGCAAAATACTAATCCTCTTTTAATGAAGATAGATTTTACATAAAGATTATGTTTTCTGCTCAAGGTTTTTTACATGACATGTTCTACTCTGATTTAGCCACTGTCTCCTGTATTCCTGACCCTGAGTTGGCTCTAGAAAATGTATCCTCCATATTTATTCCTCTGGCAGATAAACACTGTCCTTTTAAACAATTCAGAGTCAAAGATAGATTGAACCCTTGGCTTTCTTCTGAATTATCTGAGTTCATTCAGAGGAGAAATCAGGCCTGGGCCAAAGCAAGGAAAACTGACTCTGTAGTGGACTGGCAGTCTTTCAGACAATTGAGAAACAGATATACTACCTTGATTAAGAAAGCTAAATCAAACTACTTTTTAAACTCTATCTCTGACTCTGCTGGTGATCCTTCTAAACAGTAAATGCACTGAAGTGTACAAATTCCTCTTCTTCCCTTCCTAAGCAAGTTCTGTCTCTCTGGCATCATAACTGAGAATAATGGGATAAGTGATGCTTTTAATCATTATTTCCTCTCGGCAGACTTTGTATTTGAGTGAGACTGTGGTGTAGTTGACCCTGGTCAGTCAATTGACTGCTCTTCCCTCTGCCAACCTCTAGCTGACTTGACAGTTAACCCGTCAACTTGTAGTGAATCTAGGTTTTCATTTCAACAATTTACTATCTGTGATGTGGTAGATGTCTTCCTTAAGATTTTTGTAACAGAAATCCACTGGAGCTGATATTCTTGATCCATTTTTGTTGCAGCTCTCTGCCCCCCTGATTGCTGAATCATTAACCCATATTTTTAACCTGATGATTACAGTGGGGGAAAAAAGTATTTAGTCAGCCACCAATTGTGCAAGTTCTCCCACTTAAAAAGATGAGAGAGGCCTGTAATTTTCATCATAGGTACACGTCAACTATGACAGACAAAAATAGATTTTTTTTCTCCAGAAAATCACATTGTAGGATTCTTTATGAATTTATTTGCAAATTATGGTGGAAAATAAGTATTTGGTCAATAACAAAAGTTTCTCAATACTTTGTTATATACCCTTTGTTGGCAATGACACAGGTCAAACGTTTTCTGTAAGTCTTCACAAGGTTTTCACACACTATTGCTGGTATTTTGGCCCATTCCTCCATGCTTCTTACGAAGCCACTCCTTCATTGCCCGGGCGGTGTGTTTGGGATCATTGTCATGCTGAAAGACCCAGTCACGTTTCATCTTCAATGCCCTTGCTGATGGAAGGAGGTTTTCACTCAAAATCTCACGATACATGGCCCCATTCATTCTTTCCTTTACACGGATCAGTCGTCCTGGTCCCTTTGCAGAAAAACAGCCCCAAAGCATGATGTTTCCACCCCCATGCTTCATAGTAGGTATGATGTTCTTTGGATGCAACTCAGCATTCTTTGTCCTCCAAACACGACAAGTTGTTTTTACCAAAAAGTTCTATTTTGGTTTCATCTGACCATATGACATTCTCCCAATCGTCTTCTGGATCATCCAAATGCACTCTAGCAAACTTCAGATGGGCCTGGACATGTACTGGCTTAAGCAGGGGGACACGTCTGGCACTGCAGGATTTGAGTCCCTGGCGGCGTAGTGTGTTACTGATGGTAGGCTTTGTTACTTTTGGTCCCAGCTCTCTGCAGGTCATTCACTAGGTCCCCCGTGTGGTTCTGGGATTTTTGCTCACCGTTCTTGTGATCATTTTGACCCCACAGGGTGAGATCTTGCATGAGCCCCAGATCGAGGGAGATTATCAGTGGTCTTGTATGTCTTCCATTTCCTAATAATTGCTCCCACAGTTGATTTCTTCAAACCAAGCTGTTTACCTATTGCAGATTCAGTCTTCCCAGCCTGGTGCAGGTCTACAATTTTGTTTCTGGTGTCCTTTGACAGCTCTTTGGTCTTGGCCATAGTGGAGTTTGGAGTGTGACTGTTTGAGGTTGTGGACAGGTGTCTTTTATACTGATAACAAGTTCAAACAGGTGCCATTAATACAGGTAATGAGTGGAGGACAGAGGAGCCTCTTAAAGAAGCAGTTACAGGTCTGTGAGAGCCAGAAATCTTGCTTGTTTGTAGGTGATATAGTCAAATACTTATTTTCCACCATAATTTGCAAATAAATTCATTAAAAATCCTACAATGTGATTTTCTGGATTTTCTTTTGTCAATTTGTCTGACATAGTTGACGTGTACCTATGATGAAAATTACAGGCCTCTCTCATCTTTTTAAGTGAGAGAACTTGCACAATTGGTGGCTGACTAAATACTTTTTTCCCCCACTGTATATCTGGTACCATCCCCAAGGTTTGGAAGGTGGCCCATGTACTCCCCCTTGTGACCTAAATAATGATCGGCTTATTTCTAAACTTTCATGCCTAGCTAAAATATTAGAATCCTTGATTAATTCTCAGCTAAGATCTTTCTTATATTGGAAATGTATTCTAAATGTATATCAGTCGGGTTTTAGACCAGGTCAAAGCACTATCTCTGCTGCATCCCTAAATATAAATGATGTGGTTAAATGTATGGATAAAAGGCAACATAGTGTTGCCCTCTTCATTGACCTGTCAAAGGCTTTCGATGCTGTTGATCACTCACTGCTAATTCAGAGGCTTTCCTCAATTGGCCGTAGACCAGGCTGCATGTAACTAGTTTAAAAATTACTTGACAGATAGAACTCAATGTATATCTACTGATGGTGTTAAATCAGGTTTCCTGGATGTTACGAAAGGTGTCCCACAGGGGACTATTCTGGGTCCTGTACTTTTTACCGTTTACATTTAACAATATTTATTTGTCTGTAAAAAAAAAAAAAAGATTGTAACCTGCACTTGTATGCCAGTTTTTAGAAATGTTTGCAAATGTATTAAAAATAAAAAACAGAAATACCTTATTTATATAAGTATTCATACCCTTTGTTCTGAGACTCGAAATTGAGCTCAGGTGTATCCTGTTTCCATTGATCATCCTTGAGATGTTTCTACAACTTGATTAGAGTCTACCTGTGGTAAATTCAATTGATTGTACAAGATTTGGAAATGTATGCACTCACTAACTGTAAGTCGCTCTGGATAAGAGCGTCTGCTAAATGACTAAAATGTAAATGTAGTGATTTGGAAATGCACACACCTGTCTATATAAGGTCCCACAGTTGACAGTGCATGTCAGAGCAAAAACCAAGCCATGAGGTCAAAGGTATTGTCCGTAGAGCTCCAAGACAGGATCGTGTCGAGGCACAGATCTGGGGAAGGGTACCAAAAAATGTATACAGTATTGAAGGTCCCCAAGAACACAGTGGCTTCCATCATTCTTAAATGGAAGAAGTTTGGAACCACCAAGATTCTTCCCAGAGCTGGCCGCCGGGCCAAACTGATCAATCAGGGGAGAAGTACCATGGTCAGGGAAATGACCAAGAACCCGATGGTCACTCTGACAGAGATCCAGAGTTCCACTGTGGAGATGGGAGAACCTTCCAGAAGGACAACCATCTCTGCAGCACTCCACCAATCAGGCCTTTATGGTAGAGTGGCCAGACGGAAGCCACTCCTCAGTAAAAGGCACATGACAGCCCGCTTGGAGTTTGCCAAAAGGCACCTCAAGGAATCTCAGAACATGAGAAACAGGATTCTCTTGTCTGATGAAACCAAGATTGAACACGTTGGCCTGAATGCCAAGCATCACGTCTGGAGGAAACCTGGCACCATCCCTACGGTGAAGTATGGTGGTGGCATCATCATGCTGTGGGGATGTTTTTCAACAGCAGGGACTGGGAGACTAGTCAGGATCGAGGGAAAGATGAACGGAGCAAAGTACAGAGAGATCCTTGATGAAAACCTGCTCCAGAGCGCTCAGGACCTCAGACTGGGGCGAAGGTTCACCTTCCAACAGGACAACAACCCTAAGCACACAGCCAAGACAACGCAGGAGTGGCTTCGGGACAAGTCTCTGAATGTCCTTGAGTGGCCCAGCCAGAGCCCGGACTTGAACCCGATTGAACATCTCTGGAGAGACCTGAAAATAGCTGTGCAGCGACGCTCCCCATCCAACCTGAAAGAGCAGGAGAGGATCTGCAGAGAAGAATGGGAGAAACTCCCCAAATACAGGTGGCCAAGCTTGTAGTGTCATACCCAAGACGACTCAAGGCTGTAATCGCTAGCAATATATCAAACTACGTGACATCAAAGAGCACAACCGATTGGCAAACGTACTGCAAATTGAGAATCATGTGACTAAACTGAGTAAAAAGAAGAATAAACTATACTATGAAACAAAGATAAATGATATAAAGAACTTTGGAGTACCTTAACTGAAATTTTGGCCAAAAAGGCAAACTCAGCTCCATCATTCATTGAATCAGATGGCTCATTCATCACAAAACCCACTGATATTGCCAACTACTTTAATGATTTTTTCATTGGCAAGATTAGCACACTTACGCATGACATGCTAGCAAAAAACGCTGACACTACACATCCAAGTATATCTGGTCCTCTGTAGCTCAGCTGGTAGAGCACGGTGCTTGTAACGCCAAGGTAGTGGGTTCGATCCCTGGGACCACCCATACACAAAAAAAATGTATGCACGCATGACTGTAAGTCGCTTTGGATAAAAGCGTCTGCTAAATGGCATATATATATATATATATATATAAAAGACAAGCATTGTAAATTCTTTAAAGTAAGTGTGGTAGAGGTGAAAAAATTATTGTTGTCTATCAACAATGACAAGCCACCGGGTTCTGACAACTTGAATGGAACATTACTTAGGATAATAGCGGATGATATTGCCACTCCTATTTGCAATATCTTTACTTTATTTTTTTCACCCCCTTTTTCGTGATATCCAATTGGTAGTTACAATCTTCTCTCATCACTGCAACTCCCCTACGGACTCAGGAGAGGTAAAGGTCGAGAGCCATGCATCCTCCGAAACACAAGCCGCACTGCTTCTTGACACACTGCTCTCTTAACCTGGAAGCCAGCCGCACCAATGTGTCAGAGGAAACACCGTCCAACTGACGACCGAAGTCAGCTTGAAGGTGCCTGGCCCGCCACAAGGAGTTGCTAGAGCACGATGAGACAAGGAAATCCCTGCCAGCCAAACCCTCCCCATAACCCAGACGACGCTGGGCCAATTGTGCGCCGCCCCATGGGTCTCCCGGTCATGGCCAGCTGTGACAGAGCCTGGGATCGAACCCAGTGCCTTAAAACGCTGCGCCACTCGGGAGGCCATATCATCAATTTAAGCCTACTAGAAAGTGTGTGCCCTCAGGCCTGGAGGGAAGCAAAAGTCATTCTGCTACCTAAGAATAGTAAAGCCTTTTGGAATAAATTGTGTTTGACCAGATACAATGCTATTTTACAGTAAACAAATTGAAAACACCCTTTCAGCACGCTTATAGGGAAGGACATTTAACAAGTATAGCACTTACACAAATGACTGATGATTCGCTGAGAGAAACTGATGATAGTGGTCCTCTGTAGCTCAGCTGGTAGAGCATGGCGCTTGTAACGCCAAGGTAGTGGGTTCGATCCCCGGGACCACCCATACACTAAAATGTATGCACGCATGACTGTAAGTTGCTTTGGATAAAAGCGTCTGCTAAATGGCATATTATTATTATAAAAATATTGTGGGGGCTGTTTTGTTAGACTTCAGTGTGGCTTTTGACATTATCGATCATAGTCTTCTGCTATATTGGCTTTGCACAACCCCTACTATATTGTGGATAAAGAGTTACCTGTCTAACAGTACACAGAGAGTGTTCTTTAATGGAAGCCTCTCCAACATAATCCAGCTAGAATCAGGAATTCCCCAGGGCAGCTGTCTAGGCCCCTTACTTTTTTCAATCTTTACTCACAACATGCCACTGGCTTTGAGTAAAGCCAGTGTGTCTATGTATGCGGTTGACTCAACACTATACACGTTAGCTACTACAGCGACTGAGATGACTGCAACACTTAACAAAGAGCTGCAGTTAGTTTCAGAATGTGTGGCAACTAAAAGCATTGTTTTTGAGGCAAATCATTCACTAAACCCTAAACCTCAACTAAATCTTGTAATGAATACTGTGGAAATTGAGCAAGTTGAGGTGACTAAACTGCTTGGAGTAACCCTGGATTGTAAACTGTCATGGTCAAAACATATTGATACAACAGTAGCTAAGATGGGGAGAAGTCTGTCCATAATAAAGCGCTGCTGTGCCTTCTTAACAGCACCATCAATGAGGCAAATCCTACAGGCCCTAGTTTTGTCGCACCTGGACTACTGTTCAGTCGTGTGGTCAGGTGCCACAAAGAGGGACTTAGGAAATTTGCAATTGGCTCAGAACAGGGCAGGACGGCTGGCCCTTGGATGTACACAGAGAGCAAACATTAATAATATGCATGTCAATCTCTCCTGGCTCAAAGTGGAGGAGAGATTGACTTCATCACTACATGAATTTGTGAGAGGTATTGGCATGTTGAATGCACCGAGCTGTCTGTTTGAACTATTGGCACACAGCTTGGACACCCATGCATACCCCACAAGACATGCCACCATAGGTCTCTTCACAGTCCCCAAGTCCAGAACAGACTATGGGAGGCGCACAGTACTACATAGAGCCATGACTAAATGGAACTCTATTCCACATCAAGTAACTGATGCAAGCAGTAGAATCAGATTTTAAAAACAGATAAAAATACACCTTATGGAACTGCGGGGACTGTGAAGAGACACAAACGCATGCACAGACACATGCATACACACACAAGATAACATACGCACTATACACACACGTACACATGGATTTTGTGTTGTAGATATGTGGTAGTAAAGTAGTGGCCTGAGGGCACACACTTAATGTGTTGTGAAATGTGTTGTGAATGTATTGTATTGTTTTTAAAATTGTATAAACTGCCTTAATTTTGTTGGACCCCAGGAAAAGAATGTGGAACAATGGTCTTATTATCTTCAAAATGGTCTTAAATGTGACGTTTTGGTGCCTCTAGGGCAATTCAGAAAGCTGGTTGAGGACCTTATTACTGATGAATGCGTTTGTTTTTTATGACCGTGTTTTTCTTTCTTCTTGCATTTTGTATTTATATTGATGTGTGTATTTTCTGTAATTTCTGTAATTAAGGGCTTATCTGTAAAATAGGCCTCCGTATGACTCCTGATAAAATAAAGTTAAAATAAAAAATAAACAAGATGTGTGTGGGAGATTGGAGAATCTGAGTGTGCATTGTGCAATCTGTAATATAATGCATTGTACTGTTAACATGTGGTTTGAGTTGACATTTGAATGCACAGTGGGTAACTCACATGACAAGCTGGCATTCAGGTGTGCCGTTGGGACAGGGGCTCTGGGACCTGATGGTGTATTTCTCTGTGCCACAGGAGACAGCCATGGTGACAATGCGGCGGTGCACGAATGCACACCAGTTCCTGGAAGAGAGAGACACACACACAGCGTCATTCCTTTCATACTGTGCAATCTCTGTGTGTAATGACACCGGAAGCTGGGAGACAGCTGAGATAATCTATGGAGAGATATTACATCCTCTAGGAGCACGGCGCTGGTGCCAAACCCTGTTTGTTTGTTTATAGTTATATCGCTCAATTTTGTTTAGTTTAGTTTAAGTCCAAGTGCGTTGCAAGTTTGAAAGTGGATTGTACATGGCATGTGTGACCCTGTTCATCCTGATCGCTGTAATATGCGAAAAACTTTACAATCACTATGGAGTCAGTGAGTAAAACAACCACCATCACCTACACAGATTCTGCTCTCTTACCAAGATAAAGCTCACACTCTCGAAAACAGCATTGCCTTACCTGATTGTTGTTCTACAAATTCAAAAAGGGAAACTAAGAAGAAGCGAGGCTGAAGCGGTGGTGTCAGGAACAGACTACGGAGGCGGGGAAGCCGTCACCCACTCCCGGTGATCACCCTGTCAAATGTGCGGTCACTAAATAATAAACTGGATGAGTTAGCGGCCAAGGCTAAATTCGAAGACGACTTTAGGAGAAGCAAGCTAATCTGCTTTACAGAAACGTGGCTCAAGGAGGACAATATTGATGTGAACATTGATGGATACACTGTAATTAGAGCAGATCGAGACAAAACAACATCACATAAATCAATAGCTGGGGCTATGTATCTTTGTAGTTAATACTTGGGCCACACAGTGTAATGTGATTGAACAAGTGTGCACCAGAGACTATGAGATGCTCAGTATATCATTCAGGCCATTCTATCTACCACGTGAGTTTGGACAGATAACCATTATTCTGGTATATGTGCCTGGACCTAACAATAAGGGAGTTTCAAAGTTGTGCTTTCAAGATCAGCTGACCAGCCAGTATTTGTGCTTGGGGATTTTAATATGTTCTCCCTCTCCGCGCACCTCCCCACTCTGCAACAGTTTGTCACCTATCCGACTCACTCAACTCGCATCCTGGACCAGTGTTATGGCAACGTAAATGACGCATACAAGGCAGTTTGCAGAGCACCCATCGGGAAATCAGACCATAACGTTATCCATCGCCTATCGACATACAGGCAGCAGGTGAAACGCGAAAAAACTTTAGAGAAATCCATTCAGGTATGGACAGAGGAGAGCAGGGAAGATCTCAAGGACTGCATTGACTTCACAGACTGGGAGGTGTTCTTTGACTCGCGTGGGGATCCCCATGATTTGACAGACAGCATCACATCATACATCCAGTTCTGTGAGTATACTGTCATTAACAAAAACTGTCTGAGTATTTCCCAACAACAAGCCCTGGGTGTCTAAATGTGACTAAATTAAAGGAACTTACTGATGCTTTAAAGGAGAAAGAAAAGGAATTCAGGTCAAAAATGTGGAAAGCTAAAAAGTACTTCAAGGATGAAGTGGAGCAGAGGTTCTGTCCAATCCAAGACAAGCATGTGAAGAGAGAGGAAAAGAGAGAACAGTAACATTTGAAAACAACCTTAACTGCTTTTATGGAAGATTTAACACTGTCGATTTTAAAGACGAATGTGAACAAAGATGTGACAGCATCACAAAATCCTCTCCTGTCCAGATAACAGAGAACTAAGTGGCCTCATACCTGTCACATATCAAGCCACACAAAGCACCGGCCCAGACAGACTACGGGGCAAAGTACTGAAGGTCTGCGCTGACCAGCTCAAGGGAGTCTTCACATTACTGTTTCAACTCCTGCTGAGAACCTGCACAGTGCCAAACTCCTGGAAGGTGTCGACCATTGTACCGGTGGGTAAGAAGCCAGGGGCCAAATCACCAAAGGACTTTCAACCTGTGGCCCTCACGCCCCTTCTGGCCAAATGCATGGAAAGGGTTGTCAGTAAGCACCTTACCCTGTCCATAGCAGATCAACTTGACCCATTACAGATTGCCTATAAGGCACAGAGGGGGACTGAGGATGCTACCCTGACCTTGGTGAACATGGTGGCTAGTCACCTTCAACATGCAAAATCATATGCACACATTTTATTTATTGATTTTAGTTTTTAATACAATGCAAATACACACACAGCTGAACCGACTACTGGACCTGAATGTCATATGAGGCTTCACAGGTTGGATCAAGGACAACCTGCCAATGTCCCAAGCACACTCTCTGAACGACCAACCAATGGAGGTGGTTGAGTGTTTCGAATACCTAGGGACACAAATTGATGACAAGCTGAGCTTTACAGAAAATGCAGACAGTATTTTCTTTAAAGCAAGCCAGTGCCTGTTTTTAATCAGGACATTGAAGAGGTTTGGGGTCAGCCAGGATGTTCTGGAGAGGGTGTATAGCAGTCTGGTGGAGAGCATCCTCACATTCAATATCTGGTATGGTAATCTGAGCGTGAGGAGCAAACGCAAACTGACCAGAATAGTAAACACAACCAGCAAAGTAATTGGTCGACCACAGCACAGATGAGCAGTCTGATCCACAAGGCAACCAAAAGGAAGGCTCTGGCTGTCGTTGGCGACCCCCTTCCAACTTCTACACCCTCAGTTCGAGAGGCTTCCCTCTTGCCGGCGCTTTAGAATGCCCATGGCCAAGAAGAAGATGTTGGACTACTAAATGCAACGTAAATTGTATTGGTATATGTACTTATCTATCTATTTTAACATTGCAGTTGGGGCAGCGGTCAGTTGTGAGTGAATGTATCAATGTCCTGTTTTTAGTGTATGCAGTATGCTGAACTGACTTCCATCCTGGATGGACAATAACGTTTTAGTCTATTCTATTCTATTCTAGGTTGCTGGGGTGAAGGTCTGTCTTCCTCCTGTGCTTACAGCGCTCTCTCCCTTAATGACTGCTACTGCTGTTGTCTCACAGTTTGCTTGTTTGCAATTCTGTGGTTTTCCTTCCTGCTTCTACAGGTCAGGGCTACAAACATAGCATCCGCTCCAGAAAGACATTGACCACTGGACTTCCCATAATCTAACAGTCATAATGCATGACTTAAAGAGTGCTCATTTTCATTTATCTAGATTTATTGTTAACAGGGCCAAACAAAAATATCCATTCAGCAGCATCTGCCTTTTCATCCAACCTTATCTGGATGTTGTTGCAACCTTATTTGGGTGTTGTTGCAACCTTATTTGGGTGTTGTTGGACTCTTGAAGAACGTATTGTTTCGGTGGCCTACATTTCTTATGACATTTTTAAACCTTTTCTATTTAACAGTTGCTTTTTCTATTTTACAGTCTCCCTCCTGACCCCTATCTACCCCACATTACTACATAATGGGTATTTTACTGCCAGCTTCAGTGCCCAGATCTGGCATGGTGAGTCACCCGCCTGGTTCCTCTCGAGGGTAACGCTGAAAGAATGATCCCCTGCTTCCAACTCTGCTTTCTCAGCACGTAGCACCTACTGACTGGGCCAAGACATCATCTATGGCCTGGCTTTCTTGTCAGGATGCTGTCTGCATATATCTAATCAGGGAAATTGTATTCACTTTTATTTCCCAGCAGGTTTGATTTCAATGAATTGTCCCCCATTACCTTCATTTGCTACAGCTGCTCTCCCCTTCTGACCCTCCCTAACCAGCACAGACCTGCACTGAGCTTTGCTAACCTGCTTCAGACCCAGACTGTCCAAACAGCCCATTAGAGAAGATGAAGGATAGCCAGGGGTCATTCTACAACACTGCAGGGGTCATCTCGCCCCTTACCCAGGTGAGACAGGTGCAGAGGGGGATGAATTTCACTGCTCCTGGGTGGCCCTGTCTTGACCAGTCTGTTTGAGACAAACCCCACGCCCCCTTGTCATCAATGAGGGACAGAGTTGACTGTAAACACCAGGTGAGCAGGCAGCTTGAGGCCCCTCAAACTAACATGTGGTAGAGTGTGACATGTCAGATCTAGTGTTTGGTGTTTTTTCTGGATTATCTTGCTGAAAAACCTAATTTTTGCCAAACCACTCCCTTCCTCTGTGGTCTGTAGCATTGTATGGAGGCTGAATTTGTGGGGACACCAGTCAAGGGTTAATTAACTCTGCGTGTTTTGTGTTTGAGTACGAGTGTTTCCCGAACAGTAAAATCTCTATCTGACCTGGCTCACCCATTCAAGGTTAAGAGGAACTTGAAGACGTACAGTGGCTTGCGAAAGTATTCACCCCTCTTGGCATTTTTCCTATTTTGTTGCCTTACAACCTGGAATTAAAATGGATTTTTGGGGGGTTTGTATCATTTGATTTACACAACATGCCTACCATTTTGAAGATGCAAAATACTTTTTTGTGTGAAAAAAAAACAAAAAATAAGACAAAAAACAGAAAACTTGAGCGTGCATAACTAGTCAATACTTTGTAGAGCCACCTTTTGCAGCACATCTAGCCACTGGGATTTCTGCCCATTCTTCAAGGCAAAACTACTCCAGCTCCTTCAAGTTGGATGGGTTCCGCTGGTGTACAGCAATCTTTAAGTCATACCACAGATTCTCAATTGGATTGAGGTCTAGGCTTTGACGAGGCCATTCCAAGACATTTAAATGTTTCCCCTTCAACCATTTGAGTGTTGCTTTAGCAGTATGCTTAGGGTCATTGTCCTGCTGGTAGGTGAACCTCCGTCCCAGTCTCAAATCTCTGGAAGACTGAAACAGGTTTCCCTCAAGAGTTTCACTGTATTTAGCGCCATCCATCATTCCTTCAATTCTGACCAGTTTCCCAGTCCCTGCCGATGAAAAACATCCCCACAGCATGATGCTGCCACCACCATGCTTCACTGTGGCGATGGTGTTCTCGGGGTAATGAGAGGTGTTGGGTTTGCGCCAGACACTGTGTTTTCCTTGATGGCCAAAAAAGCTCAATTTTAGTCTCATCTGACCAGAGTACCTTCTTCCATATGTTTGGGGAGTCTCCCAACGTGTTTGTTTATTTCTTTCTTTAAGCAATGGCTTTTTTCTGGCCACTCTTCCGTAAAGCCCAGCTCTGTGGAGTGTACGGCTTAAAGTGGTCCTATAGACAGATACGCCAATCTCTGCTGTGGAGCTTTGCAGATCCTTCAGGGTTATCTTTGGTCTCTTTGTTGCCTCTCTGATTAATGCCCTCCTTGCCTGGTCCGTGAGTTTTGGTGGGCGGCCCTCTCTTGGCAGGTTTGTTGTGGTGCCATATTCTTTCCATTTTTAAAAATTGATTTAATGGTGCTCCGTGGGATGTTCAAAGTTTCAGATTTTTTTATAACCCAACCCTGATCTGTACTTCTCCACAACTTTGTCCCTGACCTGTTTGGAGAGCTCCTTGGTCTTCATGGTGCTGCTTTCTTGGTGGTGCCCCTTGCTTAGTGGTGTTGCAGACTCTGGGGCCTTTCAGAACAGGTGTATATATACTGAGATCATGTGACAGATCATGTGACACTTAGATTGCACACAGGTGGACTTTATTTAACTAATTATGTGACTTCTGAAGGTAATTGGTTGCACCAGATCTTATTTAGGGGCTTCATAGCAAAGGGGGTGAATACATATGCACGCACCACTTTTCCGTTATTTATTTTTGAGAATTCTTTTAAACAAGTTATTTTTTTCATTTCACTTCACCAATTTGGACTATTTTGTGTATGTCCATTACATGAAATCCAAATAAAAATCCATTTAAATTACAGGTTGCAATGCAACAAAAGGGGTCGATTAATACTTTTGCAAGGCACTGTATGTACAGGATGTGTGCCATTCTCAGCCTAATCCCCCCCTCCCAGTTCGTCAGTCATGGGTCAAGCCGTGGGACTCACAGGACCTTGTATTGGACAATTCTCAACATGAGTGTGTCGTTGGCTCTCTAATCCACCACTTCTGTGTCCAGGCCAGACCAAACAAAGAGCTGTGACGCTCCAGGGGTGCAGCTGCAGAGGAGTGGAGAGAATTCAACCAAAATACTTCATCTGTTTCCAAGGCAACAAGCAAGTGGCCGCATCGTTGTGGCCCTGACATTTTCAAAGTCCTTCATGTATTGTACAGACACATGTACCGCCGAGGTTCATTTGAGACTTACTCTACACTGCAGAGACAGAGAATGTGTAGAAAGGATACAGTTGACTTTTACAAGATGTTTCACCTTTTCTCTCACTCTGATCCAAGACTGTCTTTCTCTTGTCCCAGTAAGCTTCAACCCCCTGTAGGAGGGGAACTCCTGCTGGATAAATAGTGGGGAGGAGTGGTGTCACAACCCAGCACTAAGCTTATATTTCATAAACTGAGAGAACAAGGTCTCCTGAACCCCCTAACAGCCTCCAGTTCTACCACAGTGTTCACCCCTACACAGACTAAACAGTTCCACAACAAACAAGCTCATCTAACAAGTTTTCGGTACATGATGATCGCCATTAGAAAGCAAATAAGAAAGAAAATACAAGGAGAGAATTTGTCCCTCCCATATAAAAACAGAGGACATTTTGAGCAACATCCTCGTTCAACAGGACTGAATGTAAACTCAGAGAGTGGAATGTCAGGTGGGTCACTGATACTTTAAGTTTGTTTTGGCCTCTAGTGTGTCAAAAACAGTGTTCTGTGCTTGACCTCGTCTTTGATATTTCACAATAGAACAATATTATTCAACTTTTACAATGTGAGAACATCAAGGTCTGCTCTTTCTGCCCTCCCAAGTTAAATGTGCACTCACTGTCTGGCAGAGAAGAAGGCGGATACTAGATTCTTACCAGCCACCAGCAGTGGCAATGTGCTTTCACATTCTAGGAATTAGGGTTCCCACAGACTGCTCGCTTGCAAAGTTGAACATTTTCATTGGAAATTCCAATTTGTCAATGTCATCTTGACCTCCAATATCTGTCCCTTCAATGCTTAACCCCACCACTGTGCTACTAGCTTGGCAAGTCTGAGTCAGAGCTGCCCGGTGTCACTTACTCCTGGTCTGCTGTGAAATCATGAAGGGCCATCTCTGGGAGAGCACAATAGCTGTGGTCGTACCTCCTGTAGGCCTACAGCTCCCAGTCCATCACCCCCCTCTGGCTCCGACCAGGAAGGAAGCATCTGATGCTCTCACGCAGCGCTAACCTACTCCATCCTGGAACACTCCACCACACAGCATACCCACATATATACACACACACACACAACCACACACTGGAGAGGATGTGAGAGTCACTTTCCACTGCAAATCCATTGGGCAAACCTTCACACAGCTCTGTCATACAGCTTTGGTGGTGAGTTGCTCTATCATGGTGATATGATACTAAGACTGTGTTCACACAGCGACACTGCCCTCTCCCACAGTCTAATCATAGAGGTCAGGGTAGTTGATTAGGCCTCTGGGTGGGAGGAGCCGAGGTTGCCAAAAAGGGTTAACTAAGTTGTTCAAGGTTGAAGAGTCATGTCTTATAACTAAATCATAGACGTTTTATAGTACCAACAACACCAGACCAGGTACTCCTTTCGCAAGATAAATGAAGAACTAATATTAACAGAAGAGCTACATTGTTGTTTTGGTTGGGTTTCAAAGCCCAGACTCTTTGCTTGTTTCTTATACAGTACAGCTGGCCTGGATTACACTGCCTCCTTTATGCTGGTGGCCATTATTATATATAATTTTTTTTTTGCTTTCAAGAAAATCCACATTGTGTCGGAGAGTGTTTAAATTCTGCAGAGGACCCTGACTGCTGCAGATGATGTTGATTCAGAAACTAAAAGAGAAAATAACCAGATGAGTATGGGGGTCCTGTTAGCCATTGAGTCGACATGGACTCTGAAACCCGACTGTACACAAAAGGCCTTTGTGCCAATGCCAGTGGCAGAGCGGCGAGGCCAAGCACACTGGGAATCAAAGCTGATTCCCTTAGGCCATGTTTTATGACAGTGAGTCAGAGAGTGAGTGAGATGTGAGAGCATAGCAGCAACAAGCAGAATTGGCTTTTCCACACATCCATTCCAGACACACAGCCATTCTGGCTGCATTGGTGATGGGTCAGGAATTACCTTTTTTCCGAGCGGTCCGGGAGGGGCCACTGAGGGATGGGAAGGGAGCGGATGGGACTGAGTTCCGCTCTGGAAGCTGGAGCTGGTAGATGTAATCAGTACAGTAATCAGTACAGCCTCAGAGCCCCTTGATGGACCCCAGCAGGAGGGCCAGGCTTTAGACTTGGTTTGATTTCATTATTTTAGCTTTTATTACTATTATGTTGATTTTAATGAGAGTGCTTAATGAAAGACATTTGTGAAAAATATAATTGTCGTTAAAGGACTGTTAATTATGTCTATGGAGCGTTGCCGTTAGCGATGATGTTACAGATGTAACATCCATCCCACACTAGAAGGATCTGTGTTGCATTTAAATATTTGAGCAGAATGAATGAAAACAGCTTAAGCAGTAAACTACCCCTCCCTCATACTTCCTGTTTTCATGGGTTCTCGTAATGAGTTGTTTAGCCTGTTGTCTGGGCCTGCTCCACTTTGCTTCTGCATAGTTCTGTTCTGTTTGCTAGCTAGATTGTAGTAGTCCACACAGGTCTTCAGTTCACTCCCTCTCTGTCTGTGGCCTTTCAGAGCTCCCCATGCGTACCAAAGACCCAAAGCCTCACGTCAGCCGTGAACCATCCATCCCAACGCCTCTCGTATATCCACATTCCTCACCCACCACCTGGGTTCTAACACACGCATTTGGGGGCCCAGCAGCGTGTAGAATGAAACAGCCTCAGACTCAGCAGTGACGTGCTGAGTGTGTGTGTGTGTGTGTCTGTGAAGCACACACACACACACACATCACCTAGACCCTGAGCACTCACTCAGGCAGTATACTCACCAAAACAACAGGAGCTTTTACACCCTGGGGATGAAAACATGCCAAAAGATTTAGAAGAGGATTAAGATACATTTCGGCCTTACAGCCTTCAGCATTGGTCATCCTTGAGTGGCTGAATACCTCTCACATATTCAGTCTGTTCGTCTATTAATACATCTTTGTTGGACTGCAAGGTAGCGACAGTTTCCTTTTTCCTTTGCGCAGTCAGTGCTCTTCATACGTCAGAAGTATTCAGTCACTGACTAATTTACATTTCTAGATTTTGTTTTATTATTGTTAACAACCAATGTGTTTCCCCTTTACAGATGTCAAGGCCGAAGCACATTGATAATTTATTTTTACAATGAAGAGGAAGGACTGTTTGAATACCTCTAACATAACCAGTCTAGCCATGAACCTTGGTTGAATTGAGAGGTTGCAAAAGACAGCGTACTTTTTCTATTACAGAGTAAGCGTTATTCACACATGTACCTCTCTTCACAGGGTGAACCTCTCAGTGACCCCCCAGCCTCCTCCAGCACAAGAGGTTCCAATCAAACCTGGCCATCAGAGATATCACAGGCTACTCGCTCGCCGGCCGAAACCTGAACTCTGTTACAGTAATGATGGTGACACATAAGAAAAAGAAGGTCCTCTTTGAACGATGTCGTTAATTAAATGTTTAAGTGGCTGTTCATAAAGAGGACTAATCGCTGGCTGTTTGGGCTAGCTCCTCAGGGAGCACATTATCGGGGGATCAGGCTAGCTGCGGTGCAATTTAGTATGTATCTGAATTAGAATAATGACATGTCCAGTAACCCAGCTCTGGAGCAAAGATCAGGCTCTGCCAGCAGCTTGGGCTCTGAGCACAAACTGCAGAACACATATGGCTCTCTTATGGCTTTCTCTGCAATTAAGATGAATTACTATTGATTAGGCTCAGGTAAGGAAAACCATGTGCCTACGTTTGACACTTTGGGGAGGTCGGAAACCACGGCAGTGAAACCCCAGCAGTTTGTGTACAGACTCATTCTGCTGGGGAGGGCACATGTAAATGTTTGCTAAAATCCCTTTGTTTAGTTCACCCCATCAGCTCAAGCTTCATGCTGATTGCAGAGGAAGATTGCAAAGATACCAAATGTCTCCACATAGTGGAGGTCAGAAAGAGTTGAATGTGGTGAGAGGGAAAAAGCCTGCAGGAAGAGACACCCAGTTGCAGAGATGAGACAAGATCGAAATTGGGGATAAATAAATAAATTAAAAGTCATATTTCTGGGGCACTGCATATATATGTGAGCTGCTCCACGTTCTTAACCTGGGTGTTAGCCATAGCCGTGGGAAGATGTTTGGGGGTGCTGGGACTTTTGTTGTTGTTGCCTACTTTTGTGAAGAAGAACATACATTTTCTAATTCCGATTTTTCGGGGGGTGCTGCAGCACCCTCAGCACCCCTGCTTCCCACGGCTATGGTGGTAGCTGTTATTACACACATGCTGGTAGACCAAACATTTAATGTTCTGTTTGATGTGCATGCTGTGAAAGTGCATGTGTGTGTTTGTCGATCCACAGGTAGTTGTTCCTGTGTTTTCCTTCTCCTATAAATACATGTCTGCACAGGCTGTCTGTCAGCTGAGAGGTGGCTAGCTACTGTGAATAAACACTTACCCGGTGCGGGCTGGGTAGCTCCCTCCCTCTCCTGGTGGGAGTGCAGTCTCCTCGGGCAGCAGACCCATGGGGTGTTGTCCAGGACCCGCCTGATGGGGTTGACCATGTGGCCCATGATCCAGGGGTTGGTGGGCAGATCCAGGCACGTCAGGTCTATGGTCATGGGATCCAGTCCTGAGGTGGGGAATGTCAATCCCCCCAGGTTCAGGGTGGACTCCCACCCCCATCCCCTGGGTATCCAAGCCTTCTTTCTCCAGAGGCAGGCCTGGGTCATCTTCCTCCACCTCTGGATCTCTGGCCCTGACCTCACAATGAGCTGTCACCAGCAGCCCCAGCACCAGCAGCATCAGTTCCCCCACAGTTGTCATGTCTGCTTCCCTGCCTGGTCCTGATCTATCCACGCTAGCTAGCTGACAAAGTATCTAAGACCTCTCTGGGACTGCTATTTGTTTTTAAAGAGTTGCGTTTTGGAAATACCCCGCCCCCATCTTCAAAAGTCCCCCTCCTCCTCCCCAGGCTAGGAGTCCCCTCCCACTGTTCCCCTCACTCACATACACATACACATACACTCACACCCCAGCTCCCCAACTCCTGACGTTTTCAAAGCCCTCCAACAATCCTCGGAAATGAGCCTCCCACCCACCCCCACCTATCCTCCAACCAGTTCCCAATGGAAAGGTTGCTGGCCCTGGAACAATGAGTCTGTGGCTGTGCCTCTCTCCCTCCCTCAGGCCCGTTAGGATCCCCCCCCTACCCAACACCACCACCATCACCACACACGCACGCGCATACACACACACACTCCAGCCGGGCCGGTGAGGAAGCAGCCCATTTCTCTTGGCAGGTTACTGGAATTCTTATGTTCTTATCATCTTGCCTCTGTCTCGCTTCCTCCGACTGGCAGAGTGCAGGAAAGGGACGTTAGGGGAGAGAGAGAGAGCGAGGGATTGGATGTGTTTTAAAGGAGTGTAAAGGGGTGTTGACCAGAGGATATATGGAATCAGTCAAATGTATCTGCATGGGAGAGACTTCAGACTTTTCCCTCTAGTTATCTTTGTCTCTATGCATCAGAATCACACACAGACCCCCACACTGACCCATATGAATAATCTGTTTTTAAATAAATTGTGGGGAGATTAATGACGTTATGACTAGGGTCAATAAATTCCCTGGTTGGAGGATTCCAGATTTCTTGCTAATTCCCTCCTGATTCCGGGAATCCTCCAACTGGGATTTTGTTAAAACCAGAGAATTTATTGAGAGTTCCTGGAATTTTGGAACCCTAGTTATGACGAGACATTGTTGTTTAGCTTACGGATGAGTTAGTGTTTGAGTTGAATCTGTCTTGTTCTTCCATTTATCATACATCTGCTGCCACGGCGACAGATGTTCCGATAGTTGAGTGGTAGTGAAAGTCACGTAACTCCCATGTTAAGTATCAAGTACAGTGAAATGCCTTTCTTACAAGCTCTAAACCCAACAATGTAGTAATTAATAACAATTTAATACTAAAAATAACATATGGTAGAACAAAAACACACGAGAAATAAAAATAAGAAATAAGATGAACACAAGAAAGTAAGGAAGCATACTATCTACAGGGTCAGTCAGTTCCAGTACCATATTTACAATGTGCAGGGATACTGGAGTGATAGAAGTATATATGTATAGGTAATGTGACTAGGCATCAGGATATATGATAAAAAGAGTAGCAGCAGCGTATATGATGATTGTGTGTGTGTGTGTGTGTGTGTGTGTGTGTGTGTGTGTGTGTGTGTTGTGTGTGTGTGTGTGTGTGTGTCTGTGTGTGTAGAGTCAGTATAAATGTATGTGCATATTATGCGTGTGTGAGCAAATTATGAAGTGAGTGTTTGTGTGTCAGTGTGCGTTAGTGTGCAGGGCCCTGTGAGTGTGCATAGAGACAGTGCAAACAAAAGCAAAAAAAATACTACGCCATTTTGTTAGCTATATAGCTGCCTTATGGCTTGGGGATACAAGCTGTTCACTGTTGTGTCATCAGCAAACGGGTGTTGGATTCATGCATGGCCATGCAGTCAAGGGTGAACAGCGAGTACAGGAGGGGACTTGTGTGTGACTGTCAGCGACAGTGTTAGTGTCCCACTAACTTTAAGAGTTGACGTTGTCCTGCTGCTGTGGGTATCTTTCCCAGTGTTTGGGACAGACTTATTCACTATAGTATGATTTACGGTGCTCCTTAAGGTGCTTAACATGGATAGCCATATAACTCTTTAGTAGCAGCAGGACCTGGGGCACCTGAAATTCCTCCCTTATGTATGAGGAGAGACAGACCTCGGAAGCCCATTAAAATAGACAGACTACCATGATCATAAACAGTACAGTGTAGCACAGTACAGTAAGATGCTTTAACACTGTAAGCTACAGTGGGGAAAAAAAGTATTTAGTCAGCCACCAATTGTGCAAGTTCTCCCACTTAAAAAGATGAGAGAGGCCTGTAATTTTCATCATAGGTACACGTCAACTATGACAGACAAAATGAGAAAGAAAATTCCAGAAAATTACATTGTAGGATTTTTAATGAATTTATTTGGAAATTATGGTGGAAAATAAGTATTTGGTCAATAACAAAAGTTTCTCAATACTTTGTTGTATACCCTTTGTTGGCAATGACACAGGTCAAACGTTTTCTGTAAGTCTTCACAAGATTTTCACAAACTGTTGCTGGTATTTTGGCCCATTCCTCCATGCAGATCTCCTCTAGAGCAGTGATGTTTTGGGGCTGTCGCTGGGCAACACGGACTTTCAACTCCCTCCAAAGATTTTCTATGGGGTTGAGATCTGGAGACTGGCTAGGCTATTCCAGGACCTTGAAATGCTTCTTACGAAGCCACTCCTTCGTTGCCCGAGCGGTGTGTTTGGGATCATTGTCATGCTGAAAGACCCAGCCACGTTTCATCTTCAATGCCCTTGCTGATGGAAGGAGGTTTTCACTCAAAATCTCACGATACATGGCCCCATTCATTCTTTCCTTTACACGGATCAGTCGTCCTGGTCCCTTTGCAGAAAAACAGCCCCAAAGCATGATGTTTCCACCCCCATGCTTCACAGTAGGTATGGTGTTCTTTGGATGCAACTCAGCATTCTTTGTCCTCCAAACACGACGAGTTGAGTTTTTACCAAAAAGTTATATTTTGGTTTGATCTGACCATATGACATTCTCCCAATCCTCTTCTGGATCATCCAAATGCACTCTAGCAAACTTCAGACGGGCCTGGACATGTACTGGCTTAAGCAGGGGGACACGTCTGGCACTGCAGGATTTGAGTCCCTGGCGGCGTAGTGTGTTACTGATGGTAGGCTTTGTTACTTTGGTCACAGCTCTCTGCAGGTCATTCACTAGGTCCCCCCGTGTGGTTCTGGGATTTTTGCTCACCGTTCTTGTGATCATTTTGACCCCACAGGGTGAGATCTTGCGTGGAGCCCCAGATCGAGGGAGATTATCAGTGGTCTTGTATGTCTTCCATTTCCTAATAATTGCTCCCACAGTTGATTTCTTCAAACCAAGCTGCTTACCTATTGCAGATTCAGTCTTCCCAGCCTGGCGCAGATCTACAATTTTGTTTCTGGTGTCCTTTGACAGCTCTTTGGTCTTGGCCATAGTGGAGTTTGGAGTGTGACTGTTTGAGGTTGTGGACAGGTGTCTTTTATACTGATAACAAGTTCAAACAGGTGCCATTAATACAGGTAACGAGTGGAGGACAGAGGAGCCTCTTAAAGAAGAAGTTACAGGTCTGTGAGAGCCAGAAATCTTGCTTGTTTGTAGGTGACCAAATACTTATTTTCCAACATAATTTGAAAATAAATTCATAAAAAATCCTACGATGTGATTTTCTGGAGAAAGAAATTCTCAATTTGTCTGTCATAGTTGACGTGTACCTATGATGAAAATTACAGGCCTCTCTCATCTTTTTAAGTGGGAGAACTTGCACAATTGGTGGCTGACTAAATACTTTTTTCCCCACTGTATTCTGCACTAGATTCTTTCTGTTGAAGATGAAAAGAAAGGAAAGGTTTTTCTTCTTCTCCATAACAACAGGTTTTACTGTCCTTGTCTGCTTCCAGATGGAGCTCTAGTAGTGGGGTCCCTCCCTGCCGGGGTCCATGTGATCGTAGACTTAATTTGGTGTTCTTGGCTGCAGCCAAGCAGCTAGGGACCCCAGTGTAAACTATGAGCTTAGAGCGAAATGAAGACAGAGTGAGTGTTCCCTTTATCATCAGCAGGTGGCACTAGTTTTATACCCAGAGAGCTGACGGGCCTTGTTTTGCCAGCCTCCCTGGGGGGCACAGCTGTTATGGCTAGCTGGGGCTGGGGATCAACAGCCCACCAGCAGAGAGGTCGTTCAGACGGAACAGGCCAGGAGGAGAGCTCTGGTCATTACTGATCTCTGTGTTATTATGTTATTAGAACTGTATAACTGTATGTGCAGTACTGTAGTGTAAAGTGCATGTCCTGTCCAACGACGGTGGTTGTAATGTAATGTGTTTCCAATGATAGATATGAAAAAGGGATAGTGGACAGCAATCCATGCTTTGGTATAGTTTCCCTGGCAGTGTTTTCAAATGCTAACATTTTAGAATTTTTGGCACAATTCCAATGCAATTCATTGTACGTATTGTAGTATTATTTTGCGCATCGTGTCCAAATCTTCTTAAAGTATCTAAAATGTATTGTGTAGCTGAACAAATTCACTTAAAGATGATTTGGCTAATATCGGTACCATGACTTACATGGGATTGTTAGCATTAGCATTTGGAAACAGTGCCAGGGAAACTAAACCAAGGCATGGATTGCTTCCATACCTTGCCCCCAACTACTTACAGGGAAAGGAAACCAATATGTCATTTTGTAATTTGGGTGAAGTATCCATTTAACATTTTACTGCATTGGGCTAAATCCGGGTCACACAGAGTGTTTCTTGGTAGTCTTAAACAAATCTACTTTGAAAGAAAAGTATACACCTCACACACATTGTTATGGGCTTAAAAAAAGAAGACAACTGTACCATGTCAGATATAGCATTGAAATGTATTACATTTTTAGTTTGCATCCCAATATTACACTTTATATACATCACAGAAGACTGAAATATAGCAAAACTGTTTGACATAGAAACACCGGATGTTTATTAATTATGAAATTATGAGAAATATGAATAACATTCCACCCATGAGGCCATGAGGTCATTTGACTGCAGGAAAGGGCTACGATGCACTGGAATGTGTCATAAATGTACACAATTCCCTATACAGTCATTAACACAATTAGACTCACACAGAGACCCAGACTACCTCACTAAACAGGAGCCACTGCATTGGGAATATATGAATGTACACTATGCAGTGAAATTTGAGTTTCCTTGAGAAATACAATGACAAGTGAAATAAACTACCAGTCAAAAGTTTGGACACACCTACTAATTCAAGGTTTTTTCTTTCTTTTTACTATTTTCTACATTGTAGAATAATAGTGAAGACATCAAAACTATGAAATAACACATATGGAATCATGTACAGTGAGGGAAAAAAGTGTTTGATCCCCTGCTGATTTTGTACGTTTGCCCACTGACAAAGACATGATCAGACTATAATTTTAATGGCAGTGTGGGGATCTATTTTCTTACAACTAGATGTGATGCCTAGCTTAGAAAGAATACATTAATGATTAAAGATAATAGGTTTGTGCTGTACTGATATAGATTGTTTAACATAACAAGCTGTGATTAATGTGAGGAACCGTTAGGGGGTAGGCTGAGACAGGCTTGTGACTCACACACACAGCCTCTTTGTTAAACCGCTCAAGGACATGTGTTCTGCTACAAAGAAGGTCAAACTATGTCTGAGGTTGCTGACTCGAGACAAGTTGTAAAGATAACAACTAATGCCTGGCAACAGTGAAGCGCCAAGGGACTGGGACCAGCCTGTGCGCCATCGATAGGTTGGGTAAGTTTAAACCACACCCAGCCTCTACTCTGACAGGCCCAGCAGGGAGCGGGAACTATCTCTGTCAGAGTATTTAAAGAAGAACTTATAACAAAAGCTCAGTTCCCTGACTGCCCTGCGTGGTTTTTCAGTGGGCCCGTATATACGAACATCATATTTACCATTCAAGTGTTTGCATTAATTAAAATACTAGTCTATTTTAGAAGACGTGTATTGATCTCTTTTTGTTCCTATACCAGATTTGAATTGACGCAACTTAACAATTGGTAACCGCCGACGTGATCTGGTAGAGGGACTTCGCTGGGTATTGTCCGGCCGATTGGACATCGCTGTCGTTGGACGGTGTGTTTCACAAAGAGTCCGGACTACTAAAAACAGGTAAGCAGACACCTATTGTTATATGACTGAAGTTCTGCACATTGGCTTTATCCAAATTAATTTTGTGAAACACCTGTTTGATGTAAGTGACCCAAATTGTAACTGAATACCTGAATCATTATTAATTACATAAAACACTATGGTGTGACATGCAAACTTATGGTAAATGTGAGTGTTAAACCATGGTATTATAGAGTATTGTTCCACTGACACGTACCAGAGGGCTAGGTACGGCTAGGATCAGAGGGACACTTACAATTTTAGATAGTGTTGCACTACTGACACGTACCAGAGGGCTAGGTACGGCTAGGATCAGAGGGACACTTACAATTTTAGATAGTGTTGCACTACTGACACGTACCAGAGGGCTAGGTACGGCTAGGATCAGAGGGACACTTTAAAGTATAGGGTGTTGTATGAATGAGAGTGCGAATGATCCCAGTGTAATAAAAGAGTGATTGCAAATGAAATAAAAGAGTGAATGCGGGTTATTAAAATTAATAAACCTGTATACCTTGATAGAAAACTAATTAGGAGTTAAAGAAGTCTGTGGTTGCTTAAACCGTATAACCCGTTAATAAAAATTGGGAATAGATATACTAGGGTAGAGAAATTAAAATAAAATATATATTAAAAGTGAGACATAGAATCATAGCCTAAACATTTTTAATTTCTAAAATAAAGATAAAAAGAAAGAAGTGTCGTGTACATAAATATGGCAGGACACACAGAGGCGGAACGGGTGCTGAAAGTACTGAAGTCCACCCTTGAAACAAACGGAGGAAAAGATGGAAAGGAGTGGAAACGGAGAGGGTTGTATAATTGCAACTGACGGAATCCCAGGAGACGGAGAACCTGGCAGAATACTAGAAACACTGAAAAGAAGAACTCAGAAAGCAGAAGGTGAATGGAAGAATGAAGGGGAGCCCCGCAAAGGCAAGAATAAAGATGCAATGGAGAAGGCGAGACTAAGGGAGCGGATCGGCCTGGCCATGCTTGAAAAATTGAAGAAAATGTGGGAGGAGAAAACAGGACAGAAGGAACGGACCCGTTTATACCCACCCATACCAACAGCGCCACCACCATATGACGACCACCCAAAAACAATGGCTCCGGTTCTGGACATAGCGGGAAAAGTCCACTATCAACAAAGGACAGATGAGGAGGAAGAAGGAATGTGGGTCAGAAAGAGCGATATGACTGACAGAAGGGGAGACGTGGACATACTTCTAAAAGCTGCACAAGCGCTAGAAAAAGGAGTGTCTGAACTGAGTAGAATCGAGGGAGAGACGGGGAGCAGATGCGGAACAGAAGGAGGAGGAAGTGTTGACGGAGACAGTGAGAGAGAGAGAGAGAGAGTAGGAGGGGGCCAGTACCCACTGATAGCCTTACCTAATCTATTGGCGAGCAACCTTAGATGTATACAGTAATAATAATAATAACATGCCATTTAGCAGACAGGCCATGAACACAGAGGACGTGGCCAGAGCGGTAGAAGGAATGACCCACCCCAAAACAGGAATAGTAAGGTTTGGGCTGCCATTAGAGGGCAATGGGTTTCAGGGGATGCAAGTAGCTTTAGCTATTATGCTGAGGGAATAGCACCAACCTATAGTAGGTTCTAGATTTGTTAAATAAACAAACTTATATTTTAAACTAAAGTAATGCAATATGCTACAATTATAACATTATCAGAAAAAGGCACAATTTAATGTGAAATAGTTATTACAATTATTATTAATAGTTATTACAGTTATTATCATTGATCCAGTAATGATAGAAGGATAGTAGAGGAAAGGCAAGGGATTAAATCTCATTTAGGGAAAGAAGAGGAGTATGAAGATATATTAGGGAGAAAATACCATTAACTGAGGGATATAAAACGTTTAGCTGAAAAAGACAACAGGAATAATTTACCTTACACCCTAATATAGACATTAGACCACACCAGAAGTAGAGATGGCAGGATCACCAGTAGCAATCATGAAGAGAAGGTTCCCAGAAAATAGTGAAGATATTGGTAATATCTCTAACAAATGAGAAAAAGGACCAGAAAGATAGTAACTAAATGGCCAAAGGAGGGAACATTTGATGTAACCGTGATTGTATTGGCTAAAAAATGAAATATGACATTTACAGGGGGGACAGGAACAATAGAAGGGGAGACAGATTTTCCTTGGGGGTTGAACAAATAATTGATAATGGATCATTTGAGATGAGATCATATGTAGCAGATTTAGGATTAATAATCATTGTATACTCGAGGAATTTTGAGTGGTTTTATGGATTAGTTATGAGGAATTGATTGATACAAACAATTATTGATGGGTTAGGACTGGGGATATCTGTATCATGTTTTGTGTGTACTACCATCTTTAGATTACTGATGGTAATTGAAGGTTAACAAAATGTATGACCAGGAGAAAGAGATTAGCTTATCTCATTGGAATGTTGACCAGGGCTAGGGGGAGCAGTAGTGAAGTTAGGCAGTATTTAAAAATAAGGGATGGCAATTGGATGATAAATTACCAATATTACCTAAGTGATTGTTTAGGTAGGTGGTAATATTGACACATGGGCAAAACATGTGTCAAAAGGGGGATGGTAGGAGATGGTAGGATTAAATAATACATATATACGACAAAATACTTTTTAAAAAAAATACAGTCTAGAAAGAGAATGCAGTCAGAAATAGAAATTGAGAGCTGAACACGTGTGAAGATAGTTTATTAACCACACCCGTATGTCAGAGGTTTTGTGCCCCACAGGTGAACTAAAGGAGAAGGTGACCCACTCTATCTAACCAGGTGACTGGTGAGCATCCAGTCCCTAATGAAGAAAAACTGGAAGCAGGCCTGTTGGGAAGGGCCCTATCAGGTTATATTGGTCACTGCCTTTGCCATTAGAATAGCAGAAAGAGCAACCTGGGTCCACGTTACCCACTGCAAAAAGGTAAGAACACATGCAAGCACCACTGAACACATGCAGAGTTAGAGAGAAGAACTGGACCAATAGGGTCTGGGGATCACCTCTGTTAACGAAGATCTCCTACCCCGACCTATCATCACTGTAGTGTGTTCTCAGGGTGTGAGTATGGGGTAGTACCAAGCAGAAAGATTGAGGACAGGAGAGGGTTGGCGGTTTTTGGGAATATGGATAACTTGAGTTGCATCATAGTCTCGGCAATGGTCTTGATATGTCAAGATCCACCACCAATTGTGCTATGCCCTTACCATTGTTAAGAAGTAAAAGAGAAGAGAAGCGACCCGACATACTGACCGTCAAGGACGAGTGGCCTACAAAATGGGAGTCAGAGAAGGGCAGACTATCAGATTCAAAATAAGGGTTAGGGACGTAGCCAATGGGTGGGGTACATGTCAATAAACAGTTTGGGATTATAAAATCCCATTATATTCGTGTTCGGCCCCCACGGCGGATTGTTCCTAGACTCAAGTGTTTAAATACACTTGTGGATGGGGATATGAGACCGGGGGGGACTGAACATCCAGATGGGGGGTAAAGAGAAACAAAGACATCACCGATTATCAATTGGAGATAGTAGTAATGTGACGGACTTAAGTTCGGAAGCACAGGAGAGAATTTTGAACCTTACAGCCCCTGTAACCGATGTGTGGTGGGCGTGTGCCAGTAAAGGCAGTGTAAGGCAGAGAATTCCAAAAGGGTGGCTTGATACATGCGCCCTGGCTCTACTGGTTCAGCTAGTTAGAATTAGTCACCAGGAACCAAGGATTAAACAGATGCAGGAGGAGTTTTAACAAGAAGGAGAATAGCCCTATTTAGATGGATGCGATTGGGATACCAAGGGGGGTATCGGATGGATACCGAGCTATGAAACAATTAGGGGAAGGGTTTACTACCACGTTCTTTTGATGGGTGACAAGCAAAATTGTGGATTGGATTAATTATATCTGTTACGACCAACAACGATTTATTGGCTAGACTAGGGATGCAACAGAAGGGATCTTTGAACAATTATCCGCCATCTCACTCTTATGACTTAGTAAAAATAGGTTGGCTCTAGATCAGGCAGAAAGGGGTGGTGTCTATAGAATGGTAAGCCATTGTTGTACGTTTATCCCTAACAATACCAGTCCTGACGGGAGTATCTCTAAAGCCCTAGTTGGTTTAGATAAACTATCAGCTGAAATGAAGAGCATGGCTGGAATGGAGGGAAACTGACTGTTCTCCTGGTTGGGGGAGTGGTTTGGTAAGTATGCTGCATTGGTGGTTACTGGATTTCTGACCCTAGTAGTTGTGTTTCTAATATTCATGTGCTGTGCTGCCTGTGTAATTCCTTGTTTGAGAAAGTCTGTTACAGATGTTGTGCATGCTGCTGGTATGATGCCCCTCCTGGGGGCTCAAGAAGGAGATCCAGACACTGAGATGAAGCTGACTGAGGATGACCCTTGGTTTGCTATTGGTGAGGTGGTGGAGTGACACCCTAGTGGGTGTCTAAAGGGGGTCCAAAATGTACTTCCCTGTTTGTGTTTTATGCTTTATTAATCAAGTTAACCATTGTGAATGTTTGTCTTTCCTTATGTGAAGGTTTGAAGTTCCTGGGTGGCTGGTAGCCAACCTAGTACAAGTTAGGTGTAATGTAGATGGAAGGACTGAAGGCCTTTTTATTATCATTATTGCCTATTAATAAAAGTGTGATTCTTTTTGTTTGTATTGTATTTTAATGAGTGACACCCTAGTGGGTGTCAAAAGGGGGATTGTGGGGATCTATTTTCTTACAACTAGATGTGATGCCTAGCTTAGAAAGAATACATGAATGATTAAAGATAATAGGTTTGTGCTGTACTGATATAGATTGTTTAACATAACAAGCTGTGATTAATGTGAGGAACCGTTAGGGGGTAGGCTGAGACAGGCTTGTGACTCACACACACAGCCTCTTTGTTAAACCGCTCAAGGACATGTGTTCTGCTACAAAGAAGGACAAACTATGTCTGAGGTTGCTGACTCGAGACAAGTTGTAAAGATAACAACTAATGCCTGGCAACAGTGAAGCGCCAAGGGGCTGGGACCAGCCTGTGCGCCATCGATAGGTTGGGTAAGTTTAAACCACACCCAGCCTCTACTCTGACAGGCCCAGCAGGGAACGGGAACTATCTCTGTCATAGTATTTAAAGAAGAACTTATAACAAAAGCTCAGTTCTCTGACTGCCCTGCGTGGTTTTTCAGTGGGCCCGTATATACGAACATCATATTTACCATTCAAGTGTTTGCATTAATTAAAATACTAGTCTATGTTAGAAGACATGTATTGATCTCTTTTTGTTCCTATACCAGATTTGAATTGACGCAACTTAACAGTAGGTTTATTTGAACAGTGAGAGACAGAATAACAACAAAAAAATCCAGAAAAACGCATGTCAAAAATGTTATAAATTGATTTGCATTTTAATGAGGGAAATAAGTATTTGACCCCTCTGCAAAACATGACTTAGTACTTGGTGGCAAAACCCTTGCTGGCAATCACAGAGGTCAGACGTTTCTTTAAGTTGGCCACCAGGTTTGCACACATCTCAGGAGGGATTTTGTTCCACTCCTCTTTGCAGATCTTCTCCAAGTCATTAAGGTTTCGAGGCTGACGTTTGGCAACTCGAACCTTCAGCTTCCTCCACAGATTTTCTATGGGATTAAGGTCTGGAGACTGGCTAGGCCACTCCAGGACCTTAATGTGCTTCTTCTTGAGCCGCCACTTTGTTGCCTTGGCCGTGTGTTTTGGGTCATTGTCATGCTGGAATACCCATCCACAACCCATTTTCAATGGTGATATACACAAGATAGCCCTATTTGTTTACCTCTATGGGATCGGTGGATCGGGACGGTTGAGCTAACGAGCGCTAATGTGATTAGCATGACTGTTGTAAGTAACAGTAAACTTTCCAGGACATAGACATGTCTTATATGGGCAGAAAGCTTAAATTCTTGTTAATCTAACTGCACTGTCCAATTTACAGTAGCTATTACAGTGAAAAAATGCCATGCTATTGTTTGAGGAGAGTGCAAAACAACAAAAAACACATCACGCCAACTGGTTTGATACATTCACCTCTGAAGGTAAATAATGTACTTACATTCAGTAATCTTGCTCTGATTTGTCATCCTAAGGGTCCCAGAGATAAAATGTAGCATATTTTTGTTTGATAAGATCCATTTTTATATTCAAATGTAGAAACTGGGTTCTACAGTTTGAACCCCTGCTGTCTCTGGCTCCACACCCACCCCGCCCAGCCATCTAGATGTGTGAAAGTTAGTGTATAAGCTAATGATCCATCATGTATGACATTCCTGGGAGTGTGTAAACTTACATTTTGTGTTACCATTACATTTTTGTATGTTCTCTCTAGTTATGTACGTGAAAATGTATCAATTGACCAATTCGGCACATTTTGGCAGACTTGATACAAAATAGCCCAGTATTACAATGCTTCACTGGATCAATCTGAAACTTTGCACACACACTGCTGCCATCTAATGGCCAAAATCTAAATTGCGCCTAAACTGCAATATTATATTGTGGCCTTTCTCTTGGATTTCGAAGATGATATAAAGAAAAGCTAGTTTTTTTCAAATGGTATCAAGAATATGCATATCCTTGCTTCAGGTCCTGAGCTACAGGCAGTTAGATTTGGGTATGTCATTTTAGGCGAAAATTGAAATAAAGTGTCCAATCCTTAAGAGGTTAAAAGACCAAGTCCATATTATGGCAAGAAGAGCTCAAATAACCAAAGAGAAACGACAGTCCATCATTGCTTTAAGACATGAAGGTCAGTCAATATGGAACATTTCAAGAAATTTGAAAGTTTCTTCAAGTGCAGTCGCAAAAACCATCAAGTGCTATGATGAAACTGGCTCTCATGAGGACCACCACAGGAATGGAAGACCCAGAGTTACCTCTGCTGCAGAGGATAAGTTCATTAGACTCACCAGCCTCAGAAATTGCAGCCCAAATAAATGCTTCACAGAGTTCAAGTCACAGACACATCTCAACATCAACTGTTCAGAAGGGACTGTGTGAATCAGGCCTTCATGGTCGAATTGCTGCAAAGAAACCACTACTAAAGGACACCAATAAGAAGAAGAGACCTGCTTGGGCCAAGAATCATGAGCAATGGACATTAGACCAGTGGAAATTTGTCCTTTGTTCTGGAGTCCAAATTGGAGATTTTTGGTTCCAACCGCCTTATCTTTGTGAGACGCGGTGTGGGTGAACGGATGATCTCCGCATGTGTAGTTCCCACCGTAAACCATGAAGGAGGAGGTGTTATGGTGTGGGGTCCTTTGCTGGTGACACTGTCAGTGATTTATTTAGAATTCAAGGCACACTTAACCAGCATGGCTACCACAGCATTCTGCAGCGATACGCCATCCCATCTGGTTTGGGCTTAGTGGGACTATAATTTGTTTTTCAACAGGACAATGACCCAACAAATAAAATAAAATAAAATCAACTCAAATTTTATTGGTCACATACACGTGTTTAGCAGATGTTATTGCGGGTGTTGCGAAATGCTTGAGCATTACACACCTCCAGGCTGTGTAAGGGCTATTTTACCAAGAAGGAGAGTGATGGAGTGCTGCATCAGATGACCTGGCCTCCACAATCCCCCGACCTCAACCCAATTGAGATGGTTTGGGATGAGTCGGACGGCAGAGTGAAGGAAAAGCAGCCTACAAGTGCTAAGCATGTGTGGGAACTCCTTCAAAACTGTTGGAAAAGCATTCCAGGTGAAGCTGGTTGAGAGAATGCCAAGAGTGTGCAAAGCTGTCATCAAGGCAAAGGGTGGCTATTTGAAGAATCTCAAATATAACATATCTTTTGATTTGTTTAACACTTTTTGGTTACTACATGATTCCATATGTGTTATTTCATAGTTTTGATGTCCACTATTACTCTACAATGTAGAAAATAGTAAAAAAATAAAGAAAAACCTTGAATGAGTAGGTGTGTCCAAACCTTTGACTGGTACTGTAGGTAGATTTTTCTACTGTGGGACCCCTGTGGGACGACCCCTTGGGGACTCCTGTGGGGACTCCTTCCTAAAGGAAAACATTAGTAACCCGGTACAGGAGATGCTTGAAATACCCCAAGGTTGTGTGACTCTCCTAAAAGTTTTCTAACAAAGCTGGCGACAAGCTAAATGTCCAACTTTGATTCTTTGTAACAGGCTTCCTTTTGTTCCACACGTAGCCCACCCATTCTGATAGTGAGATTTCTGGGCCCCACATTAATTAGATAAAAGCATCCTCTTGGTGCCTTCGCTGTTTGGATGAGGAGGCCATGTGAGGCACGGGACCATTATTGTCTAAATACATGTAAATACAAGTCCTCTAAAAAACTAAAAAATAAATGAGGAAACAACAGTCAGATTATGCACATGAGCAGTTTTCAATTAGAACTGTAGTGTTAGTTTAGCAATTTATGGAAAATCATTTAATAGAAAAAGACAAGCAAAACAAGTGGTTAAAATAAATCTCACAAGAGAAATTTGAGGGTAGCCTATAGTAGATTTCTGTTTCACAGGGAGTGCTAAATAATAGTCATTTTCCAATGGCCATATCAATATCACTGTCCATGTTGCTGCGTGGCGCAGTGGGACACTGCTAGCAGACTGTGCTGGTGTCATGGCTGGCTGCTCTGAGGTACTATCTATTGCGTCTCACGTAAAATATGTTATGGCCTTGTCCGCCTGCCCCTGCTGTAGCCCCGCTTTGCGACTATACACAGGTGCATGATGGGAGAGACTGCAGCGATGCGCTGGAGGGTGTGGTGGCTGCAGCCTTGGCATGGTGGGTCTGTCTGGAACTGACTGGCAGCATGCCCACTATGTGGGCCTTTATTTATGACTGCTCTGAATGCAGGCATTGGGTGGAACTGGGAATAGGGGGAGGATAATTTTCTTGCAACCCCAGGGAACTCTTTCTACATTTACATTTTAGTAGACGCTCTTATCCAGAGCGACTTACAGTTAGTGAGTGCATACATTTTTCATACTGGCCCGCCGTGGGCATCGAACCCACAACCCTGGCGTTGTAAGCGCCATGCTCTACCAACTGAGCTACAGGAGGCCTAGAGATCACTTTGTCTTATTTTTTCCGGGAAATTAAATGTGTTTGAGTGGCTTATTAGAGTGATGCAGCACAGGGGCTGCTGGATCTCGCATATATGTCAATACAGCTGCATCTACCACAAACACAAGCACACATTAACAAACATTAGGATACTTCTCAAATCATTTAGACCTAGAATGCGCTACATTATTCTCTCCCCCTGCCTGAAGTGGAGTAGAAAGTAAAGAATGATATGGGGAGACTTGAGTAATAGCTATGAAGTGGTTAGCTTATTACCACCACAATAATGTTGCTCTATGGATTCTGGCACTTGAAGTTGGGGTTAAGAGACTAAAGTTGGCTCCATTAGTGTTGATATAACATGGGAAAATGGTGAGAGGGTCTGTTTAGGAACCTGGGCAGTGATAAAGTGGTATGATTAGTCCAAATGGTATTGACATCCTGCTGCCCCAGCTGTTATTATGTGCTGCCAGATCAAAACTGAACTGCCCTAACACTATATTTTCATTACTCTTTCATTGATAGCCTTTGTTTTTTTGGAATTAGGGGACTGATACAGTACCTCTGTCTGTTGGATTGTTGTATCAGTATCCATGTGCAGTAAACTTGGGCCGTAACAGTGTGTAGGCCTATGTAGTTACCCCTGGGTGAGGATATCAGACAGTGGAATGCTGCAACCCACCATTGTGAGTAATTTAGCACCCACCTGCTAATGGGTCCTCCCTCGCCATTTAATGAGGTGGAAGTCAGGTGCATGGGTCCTATATTGATGCCCATCCATGTGACTGTTTTGTTATTTGTTGTTTTCATAACAACGTGACCCAAAATATATTAACCCATGCAACCCAACCCAACCCTCATAGATGGACAACAAACTTTTACAGGATTTTTTAACCACATGATTGAACCCCCAATTAACGTCTTGGCAATAACAGCAGATGTGTAGACGCAAATGTTTTGTTATGTGTCATGGAAAAGTAAAGAATAGTTTTTCAGGCTGCGCTCCAGCAGTCAATCAGCTTCAGGTTGTTGGATAAAGCAGTGGTCGTCACACACCAATATCTGTATTGTTGCTCTATCCTTTCTCCCCTTTCTAAAGGGAAACCCTTTAAACGTAATACCCTCGTTTCAAACCATGGCAGCTCACTGGGCCTAGTATCTGAGGTTTTACATATAGCAGGCCTACAGTGCCTTGCAAAAGTATTCATCCCCCTTGGCGTTTTTCCTATTTTGTTGCATTACAACCTGTAATTTAAATGGATTTTTATTTGGATTTCATGTAATGGACATACACAAAATAGTCCAAATTGGTGAAGTGAAATTTAAAAAGTAACTTGTTTCAAAAAATTCTAAAAAATACATAACGGAAAGTGGTGCATGCATATGTATTCACCCCCTATGCTATGAAGCCCCTAAATAAGATCTGGTGCAACCAATTACCTTCAGAAGTCACATAATTAGTTAGATTGCACACGGGTGGACTTTATTTAAGTGTCATGATCTCAGTATATACAGTGGGGGAAAAAAGTATTTAGTCAGCCACCAATTGTGCAAGTTCTCCCACTTAAAAAGATGAGAGAGGCCTGTAATTTTCATCATAGGTACACGTCAACTATGACAGACAAAATGAGGAAAAAAATTCCAGAAAATTACATTGTAGGATTTTTAATGAATTTATTTGCAAATTATCGTGGAAAATAAGTATTTGGTCAACAACAAAAGTTTCTCAATACTTTGTTATATACCCTTTGTTGGCAATGACACAGGTCAAACGTTTTCTGTAAGTCTTCACAAGGTTATCACACACTGTTGCTGGTATTTTGGCCCATTCCTCCATGCAGATCTGCTCTAGAGCAGTGATGTTTTGGGGCTGTCGCTGGGCAACACAGACTTTCAACTCCCTCCAAAGATTTTCTATGGGGTTGAGATCTGGAGACTGGCTAGGGCACTCCAGGACCTTGAAATACTTCTTACGAAGCCACTCCTTCGTTGCCCGGGCGGTGTGTTTTGGATCATTGTCATGCTGAAAGACCCAGCCACGTTTCATCTTCAATGCCCTTGCTGATGGAAGGAGGTTTTCACTCAAAATCTCACGATACATGGCCCCATTCATTCTTTCCTTTACACGGATCAGTCGTCCTGGTCCCTTTGCAGAAAAACAGCCCCAAAGCATGACGTTTCCACCCCCATGCTTCACAGTAGGTATGGTGTTCTTTGGATGCAACTCAGCATTCTTTGTCCTCCAAACACGACGAGTTGAGTTTTTACCAAAAAGTTCTATTTTGGATTGATCTGACCATATGACATTCTCCCAATCCTCTTTTGGATCATCCAAAAGCACTCTAGCAAACTTCAGATGGGCCTGGACATGTACTGGCTTAAGCAGGGGGACACGTCTGGCACTGCAGGATTTGAGTCCCTGGCGGCGTAGTGTTTTACTGATGGTAGGCTTTGTTACTTTGGTCCCAGCTCTCTGCAGGTCATTCACACACCCCCGTGTGGTTCTGGGATTTTTGCTCACCGTTCTTGTGATCATTTTGACCCCACGGGGTGAGATCTTGCATGGAGCCCCAGATCGAGGGAGATTATCAGTGGTCTTGTATGTCTTCCATTTCCTAATAATTGCTCCCACAGTTGATTTCTTCAAACCAAGCTGCTTACCTATTGCAGATTCAGTCTTCCCAGCCTGGTGCAGGTCTACAATTTTGTTTCTGGTGTCCTTTGACAGCTCTTTGGTCTTGGCCATAGTGGAGTTTGGAGTGTGACTGTTTGAGGTTGTGGACAGGTGTCTTTTATACTGATAACAAGTTCAAACAGGTGCCATTAATACAGGTAACGAGTGGAGGACAGAGGAGCCTCTTAAAGAAGAAGTTACAGGTCTGTGAGAGCCAGAAATCTTGCTTGTTTGTAGGTGACCAAATACTTATTTTCCACCATAATTTGCAAATAAATACATTAAAAATCCTACAATGTGATTTTTTTTTTTTCCTCAATTTGTCTGTCATAGTTGACGTGTACCTATGATGAAAATTACAGGCCTCTCTCATCTTTTTAAGTGGGAGAACTTGCACAATTGGTGGCTGACTAAATACTTTTTTCCCCACTGTATACACTTGTTCTGACAGCCCCCAGAGTCTGCAACACCACTAAGCAAGGGGCACCACCAAGCAAGCGGCACCATGAAGACCAAAGGAGCTCTCCAAACATGTCAGGGACAAAGTTGTGGAGAAGTACAGATCAGGGTTGGGTTATAAAAAAATATCAGAAACTTTGAACATCCTACGGAGCACCATTAAATCCATTAATAAAAAATTTAAAGAATATGGCACCACAACAAACCTGCCAAGAGAGGGCCGCCCACAAAAACTCATGGACCAAGCAAGGAGGGCATTAATCAGAGAGGCAACAAAGAGACCAAAGATAACCCTGAAGGATCTGCAAAGCTCCACAGCGGAGATTGGAGTATCTGTCCATAGGAGAACTTTAAGCCGTACACTCCACAGAGCTGGGCTTTACGGAAGAGTTTGCCAGAAAAAAAGCCATTGCTTAAAGAATGAAATAAGCAAACACATTTGGTGTTTGCCAAAAGGCATGTGGGAGACTCCCCAAACATATGGAAGAAGGTACTCTGGTCAGATGAGACTAAAATTGAGCTTTTTGGCCATCAAGAAAAAGCTATGTCTGGCGCAAACCCAACACCTCTCATCACCCAGAGAACACCATCCCCACAGTGAAGCATGGTGATGGCAGCATCATTGGCAGAGACAGGTCAGAATTGAAGGAATGATGGATGACGCTATATACAGGGACATTTTTGAGGGAAACCTGTTTCAGTCTTCCAGAGATTTGAGACTGGGACGGAGGTTCACCTTCCAGCAGGACAATGACCCTAAGCATACTGCTAAAGCAACACTCGAGTGGTTTAAGGGGAAACATTTAAATGTCTTGGAATGGCCTAGTCAAAGCCCAGACTTCAACCCAATTGAGAATCTGTGGTATGACTTAAAGATTGCTGTACACCAGCAGAACCCATCCAACTTGAAGAAGCTGGAGCAGTCTTGCCTAGAAGAATTGGCAAAAATCCCAGTGGCTAGATGTGCCAAGCTTATAGAGACATACCCCAAGAGACTTGCAGCTCTAATTGCTGCAAATGGTGGCTCTACAAAGTATTGACTTTGGGGGGGGTGAATAGTTATGCACACTCAAGTTTTCTGTTTTTTTGTCTTATTTCTTTTTTGTTTCACAATAAATCATATTTTGCGTCTTCAAAGTGGTAGGCATGTTGTGTAAATCAAATGATACAAACCATTTTAATTCCAGGTTGTAAGGCAACAAAATAGGAAAAATGCCAAGTGGGGTGAATAATTTTGCAAGCCAATGTACCTCTGGAATATAATTAATAGTGGATGATAGTGTAGTGGCTTGGGGCTCTATTCAATCCACATAGCGGAAGTTCAGCATTACAGCGTGATTGACATTTTATTGGCAATGTTCCCGTACTATTGGAGACTGCAATCACGGTAAGCGCTGCATTTGTCGGCTCAATCAGAAATTATCTTCAAATTTACGCTTCCGCGATGCAATTGAATAGAGCCTTTAGTCTGAAATCTCCTCAATCAGGCCCTCGTAATCAACAGAGGAGACTGATTAATAAGTCAATATACTTAACACAGCCCTCTGGCCCCATTTGGCCTAATTTTCCAAAGAAGGCACTTGACCAATGATAGTTCACTTAGGTTGCAGGTGTTAGTTAAAATGCCTTCAATTGTATTGAGTTTTCAGTGGGACCGTGTAACGTGACTTGCTGACCCATTTTGGCTCAAATATTCTGGGAACATTTTGTTTATTTTCTAAGCAAATTGGATGATGAGAGAATTCAAAACAAAAGCTGCCTGATCTTAGCAAAGCATGTGTTCCAGTATACTGTCTCATGACCAGGCCTGACTAGACTGGGAACATGCTGTGGTTCTCAACCCAGAGGTGTTGTACTGTATCTGAAATGCTCCACTGAATATGAGCTACATAAAAGGCTTAGACCACAGGGTGGGGAAAATTGGAGCTTTTAAGATTTAGCAGTCTTTCTGTCTGTAGGTCAACTGACACATCCTTCATGCCAAAACTGGATCCTGATGAAGGACTTGTGATCAAGGTATGTCTGCTTGATCGCCAGCTCCTCTCAGCCTGTGGTGGATGTGGAGATTGTGGACATCCATCACTCTCCTTCTCCTGTCCTGGTCAATAGGCCTTGGCTCCTGTGGCCACTCTCAGCTGGTGAGAGGGACAGGAGGGGGTAAAGGGGGAGATATTTCACAGCAAGACACCACAGAGAGCCTCATGATCTGTATTGGTCACTGCTCCTCTGACCTTGTGTAGGGTGGGCGATCTGCTACCGCAGCGACCCATAGGAGCCCATGTCACTATACATTCTCTCATTGTTATACGTGAAATTAGCTCCTCTAAAAATAGCCCTGCGCTGGCCATTAGCCAATCAGAGGAGAGACGGAGGCTGCATGAAGGAGGGAAAGAGGTGGCTGGCTGGAGGAGGCTGGTCAGGTATTGGGGCTGACTGCTAGAGGTTATTCGCTGAGTCACCCTGTTTTCTGCCCAGGAGTCAGGACACGAGAGGAGGGAGACAGCTGCAAATCCAGGACTGTGCAAGGCGTCTGGCCAACAAACCCAATCATTTTTTACATTTATACATTTTAGTCATTTAGCAGACGCTCTTATTCAGAGCGACTTACAGTTAGTGAGTGCATACATTTTTCATACTGGCCCCCCATGGGAATCGAACCCACAATCCTGGCGTAGCAAGCGCCATGCTCTACCAAGTGAGCTACAGGGTGAAATGTCAGCTTTTTTCAGCCTGTGTGGGTGTAAATGGACAACTCCAGTGGAGCCGAAGGGACAGCAAACTGATTTACAACAGCAGTGATAATGGTGCAGAATGATCCAATTATCACTCTCCATTTGCAGCTCTTTATTCATTTTTCAATTGGCCACTTCTGATTACAAAGATCGACTTTCCCTGAATAAAAAGATCCAAAGATCTTTTCTCAAATAAATATATTTTCTCAAATTTGAAGTGCTTTACTTTGATTTTAGGGGATACTTATTTTTCGATGTTATAATTTTGGCTTTTAACTTTAAATAATATGAGGTCTTATCCCAATAACTTTAAGTCCCCAATCTCCCATACACCTTACCTCAACATCTCTCAGCACTCTGTCTCAGCCCCTCGTTCCCCCATAATTCTCTTTCTCATTCGATGTCTGTTTCTTTCATACATTCACGTCACACGCATAGTACAGACAATCTGACATGAATCAGCTTCAACAGTAATACCATAGCCACTGCAGAATATATCCCCATCCTATTTTCCCTACTGATACAGAGGAAAGTGGCACGGAACTGTTTCTTGCTTGATAATGTTGAGTTGAGACGAGTTCAGACTAACAAGTCATGATGACTCTAAACCCCATCCTGAATATTACAGATAAAAGCCTGACTCTGGGACCCTGAGCCGGACACCTGGGGTGCACACGCAAACACGTTTACACATTTGTCCTTAAGCACTTCTTTAACACACTATGTTCTGATTTCTTACATTATATTCTTATCTAATAACTGCACACACACACATAATGTGCAACAGATCATTAATATTCCTGCCGTGCCCTATCACCCCACCCTGCCTGACTATTACGCTTTCCGGTCTTTCCCTCAATGGCACCACAGCACTCTCTTTATAGAACATCCTGAGCTGTATTAAACTGAAGCATAAACATACAACGAAACTGTATCTATATACAGTATATCTCTACATATTAAAAATATGTTGATACTATATCTGCACCACCTTTTAGTATGCATCATGAGTATGGATAGCTTTTACAGGTAAGGCACTCTAAAAGGGCTCTCTTTGCCATTCACTTTGATGTAGAGAGGGGGGATGCTGTGTGTATTGCATGGATGTGCGCTAGCAGCCATATGTATCTAACTTCACATGCGCTAATTATAGCTCTGGGCTTCATGATCCATTCCCCCTCCCTGTCCTCCTGCTGCCAATGAGATCAAATACAGTGAGCTGGATTAGAGCGGCAACGCAAATCTCATTAGTGGTTTTCTGTATTATTATTGGGAGAGATCACAGTGGCATCTCGATTTCTATTAGGGAAAAACCTGCTGATCAATGTACAAGTAAGTGTGGTGTATCTACGGGATATACATTATATACTGTATATAGTGGGATGTACAGCATATACCGTTTTTTTTGTTGCTGTTTTTGTTTGTTATGTTTTTCCTTTATTATTTTCTTCTAACCCTACCACCCCTCCCCTAATTGGAGTAAACTAATGGACAACAACACTTAGGCTTCTACTTCCAGCTTATACATACATACTATATACATTTTACGGGCACAGTATATTTTACATTAGTTATCTTTTGTTTGTTTTTAGTCCCATCCTTCAGCTACCCCCAACCCCTCCCATCTCTGAAGACCATCCAGTTTTGATTTGTATATACTGTTTGATGTGCTGTTGACTTCACAAAATGACTTTTCATCAAATTGGGCAATCAAGTGTAAGATCATATATCTTATTGCTATATTGCATTGTATCATATCAGTATCTGTGTATCATATCAGTATCCGTATGGTATATTGCTGAGGATGGCATGTCAGTGAATATTATGGGTAATGAAAGAGAGGGAAAGCAGAGAATTGCAGTTTTGGTGTTGAATAGCATTTCAAATGTGTCATTCCAGGGTTGACAGACAGATAAATCCAGGTTTGAATAATCCACTAAGCCTGTGAGTGTATTTCTGCCTCTGTGTGCACAATAGCAGAAGAAATGGAGCAGCATAACTGAGAAACACAGCAGCATGCTTCTCTGCATTCCTCACCCACTTGTTCTCTCTTTCTTCACCTCTTCTCTCCCTCTCTCTCCATCGCTCTCTCCATCTCTCTCCCCATGTCCCTCCCTCTCTCTCCCCTCCCTCTCTCCCGCTCTCTCCATTTCATTCGCTCAGCTGCTCAACTTGTTAAGGGTGTCCCAATCTGCCTCAGCAGCCCAGATCAGTCCAGCCCCTCTCTCGCTCTCTTTCTCTCTCTCTCTCATAAGAGCAGTGCATGCACATACACTCGCACACACACCCACCTACCACGCAGAGACACACTCTCAGGCGCGCTTACACACACGCAGACACACACGCAGGCAGGCACAGAAGGGCACACCGAGCAACCTCATCTACCAGCTAAAAGACACAGCCCCATAACAGTAGACCAGCATGGATGCACTGAAGAAGGGATTCTCCATGGCCAAGGAGGGCGTCGTGGCGGCAGCAGAGAAGACCAAGGCAGGAGTGGAGGGGGCAGCTGCCAAAACCAAGGAGGGGGTCATGTATGTGGGTGAGTACAGGAGTGATGATGATGGGGGAAGGTGTGGAGGACAGACTGAGGTGGTTGACTGGAGAGGGTTAGCTGAAAATAGTACATCACAGTCTTTATGTGGGATAATCTGTCTTACATTTTGATCCTGTGAAGCCCTCCTGGTGTCCTTGTATTTGATGGATGAGTGATGGGTGAGTGCACTAACCCGTCTGCAAGGTTTGAATAAAATGGGACAGACAACCAGGCAGTGCATGGGCTAAATATGACTGGTGATGGGAACATGGATAAAGATAGGAAGGGAATGTTGAACAAGAAAAGGAGAATGATGGCAAAGGACTGAAGGCAAGACAATGGAGAGGAAGAAATTGATGTATTCTCTGTAGATTGCATATGCCTCAGGCAAGAGATGTTCTGTTCAAAGAGGAAAAAGTATGGATGAGTGGTACTGAGGTACTCTATTCATTATGTAGTGGGTAATGGCCAACAGAACATTGACAAATAATATTGATGGTCATAAAATTATTTGCACGCTCCCATCTCTCTACTCCAATCCCCCCCACACACACACACACACAGACAGACACACGCCACACACACACACACACACACACACACACACACACACACACACACACACACACACACACACACACATACACACACACACAGTACACCTGTTACACATACAGTACACCCACTTAATGTGAGAGGGGGATATGGATGAGGAAATCCAATTGTAGAGCACTGGGAGGTGATTGTACTGTGTGTGTGTTCACATAGGTGGGTGCGTATGTGCATGTTGACAGTACAGTATGGTGGTGCCGGAGAGAGAGGGAGGGGTCTATGACTCTGAGTATAGCTCAGATCAGCTCTGCTGTGCCACCCACCTGCCTGTCTGCCTGCTGCAGCAGTGAGATTTATCATGGGCGTATCAATTCTCAGTGACTAATGCAGCTAGCTCCACTGTCAGACCCCCCGTCAACCCAGCCCAACCCAGCCCAGCCCAACCCAGCCCAACCCAGCCCAGCCTAACCCAGCCCAGCCCAACCCAGCCCAACACAACCCAGCCCAACCCAGCCCAACCCAGCCCAACCCAGCCCAGCCCAACCTAGCCCAACACAACCCAGCTCAACCCAACCCAACCCAGCCCAACACAACCCAGCCCAACCCAGCCCAACCCAGCCCAGCCCAACCCAGCCCAACACAACCCAGCTCAACCCATCCCCACCCAGCCCAACCCAACCCAGCCAACCCAGCCCAACCCAGCCCAGCCCAGCCCAACCCAGCCCAGCCCAACCCAGCCCAACCCAGCCAAACCCAGCCCAGCCCAACCCAGCCCAACACAACCCAGCTCAACCCAACCCAACCCAGCCCAACACAACCCAGCTCAACCCAGCCCCGCCCAACCCAGCCCAGCCCAGCCCAGCCCAACCAACCAGCCCAACACAACCCAGCCCAACCCAGCCCAGCCCAGCCCAGCCCAACCCAGCCCAACACAACCCAGCCCAGCCCAACCCCAGCCCAACACAACCCAACACAACCCAGCCCAACCCAGCCCAGCCCACCCAGCCCAGCCCAGCCCAACCCAACCCAGCCCAGTCCAACCCAGCCCAACACAACCCAGCTCAACCCAGCCCCACCCAGCCCAACCCAGCCCAACCCAGCCCAACAAAACCCAGCTCAACCCAGCCCAACACAACCCAGCTCAACCCAGCCCCACCCAGCCCAACCCAGCCCAACACACCCCAGCCCAACCCAGCCCAACCCAGCCCAACCCAGCCCAGCCCAACCTAGCCCAACACAACCCAGCTCAACCCAACCCAACCCAGCCCAACAACAGCCCAGCCCAACCCAGCCCAACCCAGCCCAGCCCAACCCAGCCCAACACAACCCAGCTCAACCCATCCCCACCCAGCCCAACCCAACCCAGCCAACCCAGCCCAGCCCAGCCCAGCCCAACCCAGCCCAACCCAGCTAAACCCAGCCCAGCCCAACCCAGCCCAACACAACCCAGCTCAACCCAACCCAACCCAGCCCAACACAACCCAGCTCAACCCAGCCCCGCCCAACCCAGCCCAACCCAGCCCAGCCCAACCCAGCCCAACACAACCAACAACCCAGCCCAGCCCAGCCCAGCCCAGCCCAACCCAGCCCAACACAACCCAGCCCAACCCAGCCCAACCCAGCCCCAACCCAGCCCAGCCCAGCCCAACACAGCCCAGCTCAACCCAGCCCCACCCAGCCCAACCCAGCCCAACCCAGCCCAACCCAACCCAACCCAGCCCAGCCCAGCCCAACCCAGCCCAACCCAGCCCAACACAACCCAGCTCAACCCAGCCCCACCCAGCCCAACCCAGCCCAACCCAACCCAACCCAGCCCAACACAACCCAGCCAAACCCAGCCCAACCCAGCCCAGCCCAACCCAGCCCAACACAACCCAGCTCAACCCAACCCAGCCCAACACAACCCAGCTCAACCCAGCCCCATCCAGCCCAACCCAGCCCAACCCAGCCCAACCCAGCCCAACCCAGCCCAGCCCAACCCAGCCCAACACAACCCAACACAACCCAGCCCAACCCAGCCCAGCCCAACCCAGCCCAGCCCAGCCCAACCCAACCCAGCCCAGCCCAACCCAGCCCAACACAACCCAGCTCAACCCAGCCCCACCCAGCCCAACCCAGCCCAACCCAGCCCAACAAAACCCAGCTCAACCCAGCCCAACACAACCCAGCTCAACCCAGCCCCACCCAGCCCAACCCAGCCCAACCCAACCCAACCCAGCCCAGCCCAACCCAGCCCAACATAGCCCAACCAAGCCCAGCACAGAGCAGCCCTGAGCACCACTGACACATACAAAACACTGACACATACAGCACCAGTCAAAAGTTTGGACATGCCTACTCATTCCATGGTTTTTCTTTCTTTTTACTATTTTCTACATTGTAGAATAATAGTGAAGACATCAAAACTATGAAATAACACATGTGGAATCATGTAGTAACCAAAAAAGTGTTAAACAAATCAAAATATATTTTATATTTGAGATTATTTGAAGTAGCCACCCATTGCCTTGATGACAGCTTTGCACACTCTTTGCATTCTCTCAACCAGCTTCATGAGGTAGTCTTCTGGAATGCATTTCAATTAACAGGTGTGCCTTGTTAAAACTTAATTTGTGGAATTTCTTTCCTTCTTAATGCGTTTGAGTCAATCAGTTGCGTTGTGACAAGGTAGGGGTGGTATACAGAAGATAGCCCTATTTGGTAAAAGACCAAGTCCATATTATGGCAAGAACAGCTCAAATAAGCAAAGAGAAACGACAGTCCATCATGACTTTAAGACATGAAGGTCAGTCAATCCGGAAAACATCAAGAACTTTGAAAGTTTCTTCAAGTGCAGTCGCAAAAACCATCAAGTGCTATGATGAAATTGGTTCTCATGAGGACCACCACAGGAAAGTAAGACCCAGAGTTACCTCTGCTGCAGAGGATAGGTTCATTAGAGTTAACTGCACCTTAGATTGCAGCCCAAATAAATGCTTCACAGAGACACATCACAACATCAACTGTCCAGAGGATACTGTGTGAATCAGACCTGGCGTGAGTGATGGAGTGCTGCATCAGATGACCTGGCCTCCACAATCACCCGACCTCAACCCAATTGAGATGGTTTGGGATGAGTTGGACCACAGAGTGAAGGTAAAGCAGCCAACAAGTGCTCAGCATATATGGGAACTCCTTCAAGACTGTTGGAAAAGCATTCCTCATGAAGCTGGTTGAAAGAATGCCAAGAGTGTGCAAAGCTGTCATCAAGGCAAAGGGTAGCTACTTTGAAGAATTTCAAATATAAAATATATTTTGATTTGTTTAACACTTTTTTGGTTACTACATGTGTTATTTCATAGTTTTGAACCCTCTGCGGAAAGGGTTCTACATTGAACCCAAAAGGGTTCTTCAAAGGGGACAGCTGAAGAACCCTTTAAGGTTCTAGATAGCACCTTTTTTTCTAAGAGTGTAGAAAGAACACTGACACATTAGAACACTGATTCATACAGAACACTGAGACATGAACCAGCTCTATGTTACTGTCTCTCACCACTTGAATGCCCTGTGACCCTGTTACAGCACTAATAACCTCGTCCCCTATTGAGCACAACACATTTACGCCTGGGATATCAACGATTCAAAGTTGGCCTTAGTGGGAGTGACCATAGAGTTCTATGGGCGTGACCTACTGAGTAAAGTACACTACATGACCAAAGTTATGTGGACACCAGCTCATCGAACATCTCATTCCAAAATCATGGGCATTAATATGGAGTTGGTCCCCCCTTTGCTGCTATAACAGCCTCCACACTTCTGGGAAGGCTTTCCACTAAATGTTGGAACATTGCTGCCGGGACTTCCGTACATTCAGCCACAAGAGCATTAGTGAGGTTGGGGAATGATGTTGGGCAATTAGGACTGGCTCGCAGTCAGCATTCCAATTCATCCCAAAGGTGTTCGATGGGGTTGAGGTCAGGGCTCTGTGCAGGCCAGTCAAGTTCTTCCACACCGACCTCGACAAACCATTTCTGTATGAACCTCGCTTTGTGCACGGGGGCATGGTCATGCTTAAAACAGGAAAGGACCTTTCACAAACTGTTGCCACAAAGTTGGAAGAACAGAATCGTCTAGAATGTCATTGTATGCTGTAGCGTTAAACATTTCCTTCACTGGAACTAAGGGGCCTACCCCGAACCATGAAAAACAGCCCAAGACCATTATTCTTCCTCCACCAAACTTTACAGTTGGCACTATGCATTGGGGCAGGTAGCATACTCCTGGCATCCGCCAAACCCAGATTTGTCCATCTGACTGCCAGATGGTGAAGCTTGACTCATCACTCCAGAGAACAAGTTTCCACTGCTCCAGAGTCCAATGGCGGCAAGCTTTACACCACTCCAGCCGATGCTTGACATTGTGCATGGTGGTCTTAGGCTTGTGTGCGGCTGCTCGGCCATGGAAACCCATTTCATGAAGCTCCCGACAAACAGTTATTGTGCTGACGTTGCTTCCAAAGGCAGTTTGGAACTCTGTAGTGAGTGTTGCAACCGAAGACAGACAATTCTGACACACTACACACTTCAGCACTCGGCGGTCCTGTTCTGTGAGCTTGTGTGGCCTACCACTTCGCGGCTGAGCCGTTGTTGCTCCTAGACGTTTCCACTTCACAATAACAGCACTTACAGTTGACCGGGGCAGCTCTAGTAGGGCAGAAATTTGACAAACTGATTTGTTGGAAAGGTGGCATCCTATGACGGTGCCACGTTGAAAGTCACTGAGCTCTTTAGTAAGGCCATTCTACTGCCAATGTTTGTCTATGGAGATTGCATGGCTGTCTATGGAGATTATACACCTGTCAGCAACAGGTGTGGCTGAAATAACCGAATCCACTAATTTGAAGGGGTGTTCACATGCTTTTGTATATATAGTGCATTTGTCATCATTTAATTTGAGCGAATCACGTACAGGGGAGGGTTAAGGGGAAGGTGTTGTGGGAGATTTTTGGTTGGTAGATTCAACCAATTAAGCCAATGCCTACAGTATGCGCTGGGAGTTTCTCCCGGTCTTTCTGCATTGCATGGAACAACAACTAGATTAAGCCCCGGGCCGATTGTTTTCTTGAGCGGATGGTTGGGGGGCCGGAACATAATTACAAATAATTTGTAGACTGCAAATTGACCGCAAGAAGCACAAACATATATAATATTTGACTAAAACATAATAATTTCAAACCTTGCTTATGTTTGTATATGATCACGTCTCTCTATTATGCGTGGGAATACTTGAACAGAGTTCTTAAATTAAAATCACTTGATTTCCTGGTGTTTTACAGTTTATGTCCAACAACGAAAAAAATTATTCAGAATCCAGTTAGTGGGATTATCATTCATTGGATGTCAATAAACAGAGACAGAAGAGGAGGCCATATCCATCTTCATCCATCATCATAAATCATCCCCACCACACGGAGGCGGTCTGTCATCCACCCCGTTCTGCTGAAGGACCTAGTGGAGCCATTCAGCCAAAGAGGGCAGGGCCCATCACATTTCACTGTTGTATTGATCTTCACAGCACTGTAAAGAGATCATTTAACCTCTACTGCACAGCCAGATATCTTATCAGCATGACCAAGCTTCATTTTGGTCTATTCTCCTTTATTGTTTATCTTCGTTGTTCTTTCCCCTTGTTCTAAGAGAGAAGGGTGCAGTGTACAAATCCTCCCATCCCTGTCACAGTGTGCATCCCGATGCCAATCCACATACATATGCATTACTGGACTGACAGTCCGTTCTGCCTGTCTATGATCAAACAAGTGAGCAGTTGAGCGTGCAGAGCGTACTGAGGCTCTTACACACAGCCAAGCCCCTCCAGGCCTCCATCAAACACATTGTGTGAGTCATCTACAGTATGTAAGAGAGAATGGATTATGCTTTTAAAAAAGGAGAAGAATTGTCACAAATCCCCCCTAACCCTGATCTGCTGCCTCTGTTTATCTACACAGCCTCTCAGTGAGCCCTTATCCTGTGTGTGTGTGTGTGTGTGTGTGTGTGTGTGTGTGTGTGTGTGTGTGTGTGTGTGTGTGTGCCCATGCCCGCCCGTGCCTGCGTTCGTTTGCTACGTTCATCTGTTTGAGTGTGAGCACTCTATTCAGAGAGTGCGGGATTGGCTGATGTCTGTACGCAGTGTACTGTCATGTGACGCGGTCTCGTGTGAATTCACTACTGTGTGGTCCACAGGAGGCTGGTGGTAATGGCTGGAGCTTAATAAGTGGAAAGGTATCAAATGCCATTCCATTCGCTCTGTTCTGGACATTATTATGAGCTTTCCTCTCCTCAGCAGCCTCCTGTGGTGTGGTCGTATCATAACACACTAGCCTTTGAGCAGATGCATTCTGTGGTGTTTACGTGTGTGTGTGTGTGTGTGTGCGTGCGTGCGTGTGTGGGCGTGTGCAATGGTGCAGGCATGTATCTATAGTGGTGTGTGTGTGTGTGTGTGTGTGTGTGCGTGTGCAATGGTGCAGGCATGTATCTATATTGGTGTGTGTGTGATGCTCAGCTGCTCCTGAGTGGGTGGCAGACAGTCACGAGGCTATAGGACAGGGAGTGTGCTGAGCTGAGAGGAGGATGGGGGAAGGGAGGGAGGGAGAGAGAGAGAGAGAGAGAGAGGGAGGGGTAAAAGCTTGAACCCACAGTACAGGCTGTCTCCCACAATCACAGATGAGAGGTCACAGTGTGCCAGAGTGTCCCCTCACATCACAGCTGAGACGTGAATATACTACTACCCAGTGGCGGCTCCTGAAAAAATTCTCAGGGGGGGCAATTTTTCTGATGATTTAGGTGACCTACACACATTTTAAAAAAGATATGTCCAGCAACAACATGAAGACAGGGGCAGCATATAAGTCAATACCAGAAGCATTTATTGACTGATCTCAAAAGTGTTGGCTTACCAGGGTTGGTGGAGCCCTCAGTTTCATCTTTGCCTCGCAAAGCTAACTCAAACACTCCGCAAAACTTCACACACTGGATTAGCCGGCTGAGGATGTGGCGGTTCTTGCTAATGTCGTAGTAAATATATTTGTTATAGTGAATATGGAATATGATATGTTGAGTAAAATGTTGTGCTAAGATCTATTTAGGTCAGGAGCTGGTTATAAGTTCTGTTCCTATCCAATAACAATGGACAAAAGGGTCCTATCTTGTCAGCCTTGTCAGCAGGTGGCCAAGGACAACACCCACGCCATAGGCCTCTCAGTTCTTCCAACTCACGAGTTCTTGCTCTGAGGACACACACACACACACACACACGCATCATCACTGTTAAACACACACACACACACACACACACACACATACACACATCATCACTGTTAAACACACACACACACAAAAATCCCCTCTCTTAGGCTGAACATTTGAAGACAGAGAACCCGACTCAGAGCCAATGCAACAGTGACACTAGCCTGGAGGTGACCTCGCCCAACTCATCAGGACCAATCAGAAGATCAGAACTACTAGATTCAACCTACTTCATTTATTGCATAAAATGTCTGCACACAATGAAACATTGTCTTCAGATAACGAACGGGTCCGTGCACGCGATTCCAGATATCTTTACCTCTGAATAAACTGCCTTTATTATACCATATCCACCCTGTCCAAAGTCTCTACTTGGTCTCAGTTCTCCAGTAAACTTGTGATTATCAACACTAACCTCATCGTTGTGGCGGCGGACAGCTAGCCTGTATCCCTCATCCAGTTGAGTGGCAATGTTCACTCCCCAAAGCAGACAATCTCAAACAGCTATCCATGTGGGTCTTTGACAGCTCATGTTTCTTAATCTTTCCTGAAAGATGGTGCATGTCCGTTACACACCAGTCGCTGTCCAACCGGTGCTGTCTGCCGTGCCGCCTTCAGGGTGAAAGAGTAAGCAGGGGGTAGCAGAAGACTGCATTAGCTACATCGCAGCCTGCTAGCCAGGTTTTTCGTTCAGACTAATTTTTGGAAAATCCTCGGGTGTAGGACTTTCCGCCTTTAGTAGAAACCTGTTGAATTATTAAATTTGGTCTGGGAGGTCCTAATTGTTTCGTTGCCAATTTATCTTGATTTGTTCGCCGACAAAAAGTAACTTATTTCAAAGAGACAATCGAGTTGCACTGAACGCTATAGCAATCTTACCAGTAGTACGTGAATTGATTGACGCTGCTACCCGCTCTTTTCTTAGTTACGTTCATGGTTACGTATGACGTAAGCGCGTAAGTGCAAGCCCTCAGAAACCCATAGAGATTGTATTGAAAGCTCTGATATTTGAAAAAAAATAGATTTTACATGGGAGTCTATGAGAGACTTCTGGGCGATTTTCAACCTGACTGAAATCGCCCCAAAAGGGGGGGGGGCCATTTGAAGCACGACTTTAGCCTGATTGGACATTTAGTGGCAGATCAGACGTCTAGATTACAACACTGATAACTACTGTTGCCGTGATATAATTGATTAGAAAAAAAATCCCTTCCTTTTCCCGTTTGGCAGTGCGTCGCCCATATCGCCCTATTGAACACACCGCCCCTGCTACTACCACTACCACCATCACACACACGCAGTTACCTACGTATGTATGCACATACATACACACACACAATGAGAGGTAATGATCCCATTATGTCTGGATTGTACTGCTCTTCATTAATTTAGCCACAGTGTTCCTTTGTTAATCAAATTATATAACTGAACTGTACAGTGTGTTCTTTCAATTGATAAATTATGTTAAAATGTCATATTTCTTATTCATCCTCTTCTCTCCCCCTCACCTTCCCACTCCCTTTTTCTTCTTATGGTTACATCGTATCATAGAAGGATTAAGACGTTGTAGATTAATCAGAAGCAGAGAGAGCGAGAGAGAGAGCGAGAGAGAGAGAGAGAGAGAGAGAGAGAGCGCATGTGAGAGAGCACGCATGTGAGATCTGGTTCTGGGTACCGAGATTACTACATACAAAATCAAAGATGCTATAACATTCTGATGAGACAATGAGGTCCTGTATTTCAGTTGTTATCTTTGCATATAAACACTCTAACATGATATTTTGTGGGTGTGTAGTCATGTATCATAGTAACAGTATTTACCATCTCAGGTGCAGGGGAGGTAACTGTAACCACAGTCACAATGTCCCTCTGCTGATATGAAGCCATGTTAGATTCCTCACAAAAACTGACCTCATGTTACAACATCGATGGCTGCCTGGTGATATTACCCTCCTCTCTATTGATTACAGCATTAACAATACAATAGCCTGGCTCCTGTGTCTGTCTCTGTTTGCCTGTGTTCTACATAGGACAGTAGGACTTTAGCTCATGGCAATTTCCATGTCCCCAGTACTAAATTAGCCCATTGTCGTGTAGGGAGTGAAATAACAATGACACGCTTGACTTAAGAAATGTGTTTGTGTGTGGGGACCGGGGAGAGATTTTCAAAAACTCCCGGCTCAAAGGGGCAGCAGGGGAAACAGAGCAATGGCTTGTTGTGCTGGTGATTTGCGTGAGAGGTAGAGGTAGAGAGAGAGAGAGAGAGAGAGAGAGAGAGAGAGAGAGAGAGAGAGAGAGAGAGAGAGAGAGAGAGAGAGAGAGAGAGAGAGAGAGAGAGAGAGAGAGAGAGAGAGAGAGAGAGAGAGAGAGAGAGAGAGAGAGAGAGAGAGAGAGAGAGAGAGAGAGAGAGAGAGAGATCCACTCCAATGCTCCATGCCAGTTGTATTGAGGAGGTTGAGTGGGTTTGGCAGGCCAGCAGGCCTCAACCCATACAGCTCTGTGGCTGAAGGAATGACTGATCTTTTCTCTCCTCAAGGAGTCTTTGTGAGCCAGAGATGGGCTCAGCTCCAGGGGGCCCAGAAAGACAGAGCAGAGTGCTGTGGCAGAGCCTGGGAGAGAACAGACAATACTGGACTAGCTGAGCAGAACCCATTACTCTTAGAACAGACACCAAGGATCTGGCCCTATATAATAACCATTAGAGAGGGAGACTGTTTCTCTGTGCCCAATTCATCAAGTATTGAAGTGTTAGGGAAGCCTGGAGATGTTGATCTGGGTTTATTGTACAAAACCTGGTGTCCTCGCTAAGTTGTTCCATGTTGCCTTTGATTTGGAAGCTGTGCCCCCATCCAATGTTATGCGCTTTGAGTTTGAGAAACGATATTTAAACTATCTAGCCCTTATTACCATATTTTTAAGCAGGGTGTTTCTCTCTTTTACAGGGAACAAGACAAAGGACGGGATGGTAGCAGGTGTGAACACAGGTAAGCGCAACATTACCCACAGAAAATATCCTGCATTACATTTCATAAGTATACAGGGATCAGACATTTTTCACAAACTAAATTCTGAGGTGAAACATTGGTTTTTCCGAGGATAGAGTATGACAACTTCCTGTCCCCTTTTCCCAGTGGCCCACAGAACGACTGACCAAGCCAATATTGTCGGGGACGCAACGGTTGCCGGGGCCAACGAGCTGTCTCAACAAACAGTGGAGGGGATGGAGAATGCAGTGGTGAACTCCGGATTGGTGAACCAGGTGAGTCACATCCTGTCTTTTCATATTGTAAAGATGATGACAAACTCCTCTCCTCTACAGGGAACTGTGGGCTGGACGGTTGGAAGTGGTTGGATTAGAGACAGTTTAAACAGATTTGAGATCAGCATTGCGATTCCAGGAGAGGAGACTTCAACAGGTCCATCCTTCAACAATCTTATCCTGGTCAAAAATACAGATTTTTCCAAGTTGACTTGACGTATTAATGTTTGTGTGCATATTTCTGATTTTAGTGTCTTTGTTATAAGGAATGCTGAGTAAAAGGATCAAAGCTTACCTGTGTCTTCTATGTTTGTGTATGTCTGTCTGTGCGTGTTGTTGGTAACTTGTATTATTTATTCTCTTTCCACCCATAACTGTGGTGTCTGGCAGGAACAGGAAGAAGCTGTAGCTCTGGAGGCTAAGCCTGAGGTGACTGGTTTTGGTTCTGGAAGGGTGTGTGGTGGATAGTTTAGTAGAATGAATGAATGCACAGCATGATGCTTGCTGCCTTTATTGCCTTCTTCTTATTATTGAAGCACCATGGCTTAATATGCAGTAATAAGCAGTCAACTTGGGTGCTGGCTGCAGCCTACAGTAGTGTTTGGGTGCTGGCTGCAGCCTACAGTAGTGATTGGGTGCTGGCTAGTAGTCTACAGTAGTGATTGGGTGCTGGCTAGTAGGCTACAGTAGTGATTGGGTGCTGGTTGGTTTGAGGGTGCTCCAAATGAGCAAATTTTTCCTCAAGTGAATTTATGTTCATATTGAGAAAACATTTCCAATCCCAAATCATACAATGAATTCAAAGGAATACAGACCATAGAATTGTTTTCTATGCATATAAATGAAATAATGCAACAAATGTAAAGGTAGAGTATAGATACCTTTACAATTTTAAATTGATTAAGGTTAACCTTCAGTATAGTGTTGTGGTCATTTGTAGTGCAGTGAAGATACAGCAGCTGTGTCCCCGCTATATTACAGTCAGAGGCATCATGCCCAGAGGGGACACAGGGGCACGTGCCCCCTCAGATTTGTCTTGAAAAAAAAAGAAGGAAGAAATATATATATACAGTGCCCTCCACAATTATTGGCACCCCTGTTTAAAGATGTGGTCGAGGACTTCCAAAAATTCTCATTTTTTTTAAAACAACATAGAACCCAAATGCAAAAAAATAGAAAAATCCAACCTTTTATTTAAGTACATTACTTTGGTGTAAAAAAAAAAAATCACACATTTAGGAAAAAAAAAACTTGAAATCATGTGTCCCACAATTATTGGCACCCCTGATGTTAATACTTTGTACAACCCCCTTTTGCCAACAAGACAGCACTTAATCTCCTCCTATAACATTTCACAAGATTGGAGAACACAGAGAGAGGGATCTTTGACCATTCTTCTTTGCACAATCTTTCTAGATCATCCAGTGTCCTGGGTCCTCTCTTATGCACTCTCCTCTTTAGCTCGCCCCACAGGTTTTCGATTGGGTTGAGGTCTGGGGACTGAGATGGCCATGGGAGGACCTTGAGTTTGTGACTGCTGAACCATTTTTGTGTAGATTTTGCCACATGTTTTGGATCATTATCCTGCTGAAAGACCCAATGACGACCCATCTTCAGCTTTCTGGCAGAGGCCATCAGGTTTTTATTTAAAATGTCCTGGTAGTTCAAAGCGTTCATAATGCCATGCACCCTAACAAGGTTCCCAGGGCCTTTGGAAGAGAAACAGGCCCACAGCATCACAGATCCTCCACCATACTTCACGGTGGGCATGAGGTGCTTTTTCGGCATACTCATCTTTTGTTTTACGCCAGACCCACTTAGAGTGTTTGTTGCCAAAAAGCTCAATCTTAGTCTCATCTGACCAAAGCACACGATCCCAGTTGAAGTCCCAGTGCCGCTTAGCAAACTCCAGACATTTACGTTTGTGAGTGTTAGTGAGAAAAGGCTTTTTCCTTGCATGCCTCCCAAACAGCTTGTTGGCATGTAGAGAGCGTCTGATGGTTGTTTTGGAGACTTTGTGACCACAAGATGCCACTCTTTGATGCAATTCTGTGACAGTGAGCTTAGGACTTTTTTTTACTTCTCTTACCATCCTCCTCACTGTGCGTTGTGGCAAGATAAACTTGGGACCTCTTCCAGCCTTGTTTGTCACTGTTCCAGTTGTTTTAAACTTCTTAATGATTCCTCTGACTGTAGATACGGGCAAGTTAAGGCGAGTGGCTATTTTCTTGTAGCCATTGCCTGACTTATGAAGGTCGACACAAATCTGCCTTACTTGAATGGTGTGTTCTCTTGTCTTTGCCATGTTGACAAATGGGTAAGAGAATTAGGCCTCTGTGTCACGTCATATTTATACCCCCAGGGAAACAGGAAGTCATGAATTACTAATTAAAAGTTCCTAGATACCCTGACCAACTTTAGCAACTACAGAAAAATATATTTTTTAAAAAATCAATTAAAATTTTCAGCGGAATTGTTAGGGGTGCCAATAATTGTGGGACACATGATTTCAAGATTTTTTTTTTCTAAATGTGTGATTTTTTTTTTTACCACCAAAGTAATGTACTTAAAGAAAAGGTTGGATTTTTCTCTTTTTTTGCATTTGGGTTCTATGTTGTTTAAAAAAAAAGGAGAATTTTTGGAAGTCCTCGACCACATCTTAAACAGGGGTGCCAATAATAGTGGAGGGCACTGTATATATATACAATTATTATAATTGTTTTGTTTCTCTGTAATACTAATAGCCACCTAGCAATTTTATGAAGTTGGCTTTAGCTAGCCCAGATAGATCCAATCTCCCAACCTCATAACTACCTAGCAAGAACCCATTTCAGGCTATCAATTAAGTTAGAGTAGCTAGCTTGTCTAACTAGGTTGGCAGACTTTAGAAAATAAAGCAATATCTAAATGTACTGAATAAGACTCACATTCCTTTCACCCATCTTTTACCCAGATTTTAGCAGAGATGCAGAGAAACATTTTAGTTTCTTAAAAAAATGTATGACCAGTCAGGAGGATACAGACATCTCAAGATGTATGCTTAGATATGCAGAAAAATGACTTAATTCCACTCAACTAAATCTATATTATGTGTTTGTGGGTGAACATGCAGACATGGGTGAGTGTACGTGTATGTATGCCTGAGTGCGTGGGTATGCGTGTGTGAGTGCATGTGTGCGTTTGTGCATGTGCGCAGCCTGGTCTCATAGACTAGACGTTACATAGTAAATGTCAATCCGTGACACTCAAATTAGTATTACATTAGGTATGGTTACATAAGACAGATGGTTACTTAAGGCAAAAACGAAAGTAGGATGGTTGGTCGGGGTGGGTGGATGGATGGGCATATAATGTGAACGTCTAGCAACCCAAAGGTTGAGAGTTCAAATCTCATCACGGACAACTTTAGCATTTTAGCAACTAACTACTTCCTACTTTTGATCTACTTTGCAACTACTTAGCATGTTAGCCATCCCTTCCCCTAACCCTAACCTTAACCCTTTAACCTAACTCCTAACCTATAACGTGAACGTCTAGCAACCCAAAGGTTGAGAGTTCAAATCTCATCACGGACAACTTTAGCATTTTAGCAACTAACTACTTCCTACTTTTGATCTACTTTGCAACTACTTAGCATGTTAGCCATCCCTTCCCCTAACCCTAACCTTAACCCTTTAACCTAACTCCTAACCTTAACCCTAACCCCTAACCCTAACCCCTAGCCTAGCTAATGTTAGCCACCTAGCTAGAATACCAAACATACTGTATCATACGTTTTGCAAATTTGTAACATATAGTACGTTTTTGCAAATTCATAACATATTGTAAATTTAGCAAATTCGTAACATGTAATACGAATTGTAATTCGTAACATATCATACGAAATAGGTGATGGACGTCCACAAATTAATATATACCATACGAAATGTAACATATCATACTAAATGGTGAAATACTCTGAGACCAAGTTGATGTGCATGTTTGTTTGTGTTTGTGTGTGTGTGTGTGTGTGTGTGTCCTTTCTTCTTTCAGGCTCTTTGTAATGTAAAGCAAGAAGATCCCTCTGCAATTAAATTCACAGCTCTAACAATCTCTCCATCGCTCCTCTCCGCAGTATACAATCAACCACCTTCCTTTTTTAACCTCTCCATCTCGCTCTCACGGTTCTATTATGTGTTCATTTTCAAAGGCACTAAAAAGCCTTTTGTGGAAGAGAGTACAGTAGAGGCAAGGTCAAGTATAACAACCATAGCCATACCGATGATATGCCACAATCATTCTCATTTTCACAATCTCAGTCTCTGTTATATTATGTGGTTAGGACATGATTAAAGTCAGTTCTTGCTAGAATTATTGCCCATATTAATTAGAATCATTATAATATTGGGGATTGAGGTCATAATTATTCCCACAGCAATAAGTTTAATTATATTAACATTTCTACAACCAAATCAGGCAATGTTGCCATTGCCATGAATAATCATAATCAAACTTTAAACCATTCAGCAAACTATTACCATAATTCCATGCCGGGAGTAGAGATGATTGCAAAGGTAATTGTTGGGCATGAATCAACTGATGAGGAAACTGTCAATGACATATATTTTTTCCTAAGTGCCTGAGCCAGTAATTTTGCAATGCATGTTCTGCCATTGAAGCCTTAACTCCCCTACTAAAGAGATGCCTGTGCATGTCTGTTAACCAAAACCGTGGTTAAAATACACTAACATCTCAATTTCTTTCCAGCTTAACCCTCCTCCAAATCCATTACTCACATGCTCAGCTGGATATTGCATCAGAGGAAGTTGTCATCACCATCCTCCACTGTAGCAGCAACAGGCGGTTGCAGCAGTAGTAGTAGTAAGGATGGTATCTATTCATTCTCATGCTAATCCCGTTCTCTGTTTGTACCACACAGAGTGACTTCTCTCAGGCAGCTGAGCAGGCAGGACAGTAGGTGAGTGTGTTTGTAGGTATATAGAGGGATGGGTTCTGTGTGTGCTTGCGTGTTGAAGTATATTTATGTGCATGTGTTTATGTATGACCAGGAGCAATGTGGTATAACATCCATCTCCTCTTGGAATAGCCATATGCTAATTTGAGATGCTTAAAGGGGCAATCAGCAGTTGCTACATCCATTTTTGGACTTCTAAATTAATTATATGTACCCATTGATTCTTGACGAATATAACTAATAAATGCATCATTAGCTTAGTTCAACTGTCATACCCCATCAGAACTCAAAATATACGCTTGTTTTAAAGTTGGTAAACAAATAACATGTAAACAAACACTGTATAGCCTGAAAACATGGTTAAAACTATAATTTAGGTATCATGGATAGTCAGTCCTTGTATATATCGCTCTGTCTATGAATTTGAGAGTGGTTACATTTCTCCAGCCCCATCCCTCAGCTTTTTACCGAACCAGGGGTGGGGAGTCTGCATTGTTATTATTTCTACTGCTGATTGCCGCTTTAAGGGGGTCCTAAAATTGCTATGACATTTGATGTAGTGTTCAAATAACAGAAGGCGATCTACTAACATGTAAAGGTTGAGTTTTACTCAAGGGGCCATCGGAAAAAGCCTTAGCCCAAAGACCCAAGCAGTCATGATGACCATACAGTGACAGATATGGGGCTAGATGTGAGCTAGGGGATTTGTTACACCTGGGTATCATTCACTAACATCCTAGAGCAGGAACTACATGTTCTCATAAATTGAAAGCAGACCTTTTGATATACAGTATTTATATTACATCCACTTTTTAAAATGGGGCCCGAAATGAGGGTGGCACCCAAAACTGCCAGATAATTTTACATTTTGCAGACGCTCTTATCCAGAGCGACTTACAGTTAGTGCATACATTATTATATACTGGCCCCCCCGTGGGAATCAAACCCACAACCCTGGCGTTGCAAACGCCATGCTCTACCAACTGAGCTACATCCCTGCCGGCCATTCCCTCCCCTACCCTGGACCAATTGTGCGCCGCCCCATGGGTCTCCCGGTCGCGGCCGGCTATGACAGAGCCTGGATTCGAACCAGGATCTCTAGTGGCACAGCTAGCACTGCGATGCAGTGCCTTAGACCACTGCGCCACTACTCTGAATAAACAGACACATTGGCTAGTCTTTATCCATTATAATTGCTTAATTGGAAGGTAAAGTGTTTTGATGTATACCATCTGCAGTAGAAATCTGTGACTTCTGCTCCTCTCACAATATTTACCCTTTCTTTCTCTCTCCTCCTTATCGCAGGAGTGTTGGTTCTGACCTCAGTGATCTGCAGCGGCCTCCCTCGTCCTCTCTTCTGGAAGAAATCCTGTGTTAGCTGCTGCTTGTCCTGCGTCTCCCATCGTCAACTCTTGTTCCTTGGGAGCACCCCCACCCCCGGTGTGTCCCCTCTGATGCTTTCTTTGTGTGACTCGATTGAAACTAAACATTCTGAAAGATCCACCCCATCCACAACACCCCTCACCATACACCCTACACATTCCTGACCTTATGCCTTTACCGTCCATGTACCTCACCCCTGAATATTATCCCACCTTACCACTGTGACTATCCCCACCCCTCTATACCCTTTGCCCACCACTCCAGATCCCCCTACATGATACCACACATACACATACACAAACAAACAGTTCACACATGCATACACAGACATTGAGAAAGACTTCGCATAACAATAATTTTAGTCCTCTCCTAGAGGTTCGGCAATGTGAGACTTACTGGTAGTGTACAATCTGTGAGCTAATGTAATAACTGTACTTAAACAGTAGATGTATTATATCAGTGTATGCTTTGGTCAGGTTTGTTGATTAAGATGTGTTTGAAGCGTGTTAATTTAACCCCTTGTGTCTTAATGCCTGATGTCCCCTCATCCTTATTATGACAGAACAGAGGGTCACACTTTATTAGGATAGTCCGGATTTTCCATCTGTAGATGCTCTACAGATGGTCATACTATCAACAAGCTATCTGTTGATAAGCAACTGCTTACTAAGGTTATTGTTAGGGATAGGTTTAGAATGAGGGTAAGGGTTAAGGTTAGGGCTAGCGTTAGCGTTAGAGTTTAGGGTTAGGATAAGGGTTAAGGTTAGTGTTAGTAGAAAGTTAGTTGAAATGTTACTGATAGTCTGTAGATAGTCCATCTGTAGATGCTCTACAGACTATCCAAATAAAGTGTTGCCCAACAGGGTTCAGGGTCAGAGTGAAGGTGGAGTTATGGGTTAACAGCTCCCTGTCATCCCTCATATTGTCTTTTTACTCCCCTATCACATGACCCATCACATGACCCAGGCAGTCTCGCACCTGCAATGGGGCTGCAGTACAGACAGGTTACTATGTACCTCATTAACAGATACTGTCTGTGGTGTTTCCTGCTGTCTCTCCGCCCAAACCTGGGTCTGCTATATAGAGAAATCAAAGAGAGAAAGGTTACATCGGGAGTTTGCAATGGCCTTTGTCTTGTGTTTGACTAGTTGCAATGAAAGGCAATAAATAGGATCTGTTTAGGTGTTTTTGTATGTGATCAGATTAAAGATAAAGTATAATGGCCCCACTTCCAGATTCAGTATGTAGGCCTACCTCAGAAGTGAATACAAGTAGTCGACAGCTGAATTACCTTGACATCCCGTACATCTGGTCTTCGAGGAATACAATTTCTCCAACCCCCTTATCATGCTTTCACTCTGTTCCTTCATACAAGCCATGGCTCCGGTCACTCAACAATGTGCTCTGACCCCTCCCCTATCTGTCTGCTTTCAGTGACTTAAACGGGTCTTTTAAACCATTACAGTGTTTGTCCTTTGAAGCCATCTAAAATGAGACTGCATGTTGCCTTACTAACATCCAGACACATAGACTCAGACACACATTCATTGGTACTAAAAACACAACATCACACAAATTAAAATTCACCTATCACACACATTTATCCAATAATTAGAGGTTACATATTCACTGACACATACATTCATACAAAAATACAAAGATATATGTTGGCATCAAAGCAGACTGCTTCTTTTATAAACAGTACAACTGAAATAAATACAATTTTGTTTAAATCCAAAAATCTTGTTTGTTTATGTCTTGTTTTATTCTCTTTCATTATGGGATAATAATTATTCTCAAGCCTGACACAATACAAAATTGGGGCAAACACACCAATAGACTTCTCATTTAATTATTTACACTTTCTCTCATGCATGATATTCTTGGCTACTCCTTTATTATTCTGTCTTCTCTCTTGTTCTCTCTCCCTCTCTCTCTCCATCTTTCTCTCTCTCCACCCCACACGTTTATCTTCTTTCCCTTTCTATTTCCATCCTCACCAGACTATCTGTGCAGTGGAGCCTAATTACTGCCTCTAGAAATAAATGGGGTGTAAACTGTATGGTCATTCTGCTATGCTATTGAAGCAGGGCTCTTTATTGACCCTTTGTCTGGTGTACGGATAATCTGCAGAGAGACAAAACAGAAGAGCAGTGGCAGTAATAGACAGAAAAATCGTCACAGACACCCAACTGCCACCTGGTGTTGAGTTGTGAAAGCAGAGTTGTGCGCTTGGCTCCAGCTGAAAACAACCACAGAACCATTACTTATTTAAGCCACATGCCCTGCACCTCCATTTGCATCAGAGAGTGATTCCCCAGGGATAGGAAGAAAACACACACTCACCACTCAAAACATGAACACATACTCGAACGCACACATCATACATAAACACGCACACACACGATGCACTCACATTCATACATACAGTATATGTGCAGCACTCACAGCCAGAGATTGTACTGCAGTGGGCTAAATCAGGGTCACAGAGTGTTTACTGCAGTGGGCTAAATCAGGGTCACACAGAGTGTTTCTTGGTAGTCTTAAACAAATCAAAAAGTATACACCTCACACATGGTTATAAGCTTAAAAAAAGAAGACACCTGTACCATGTCAGATATAGAGTTGAAATCTATTACATTTGCGTTCCAATATTACACTTCAATACATTTTTGTAATTTAGCAGACGCTTTTATCTAGAGGGACTTACAGGAGTGAGTGGATACATTTTCACTCTGTGGGAATCAAACCCACAACCCTTGCGTTGCAAGTGCCATGCTCTACCAACTGAGCCACACAGAAGACAGAAATATAACAAAACCGTTTGACATAGAAACACCAGATTTTCAGCAGGTTTTTTTAAATAAAGTTTATAAATTATTAAACATATTAATAACATTCCACCCATGAGGCCACTAGAGGGCGATTTGGTCATTTGACTGCATAAAAGGGGTGTGGTTTAAACATTTGCACATTATGTTCCAACATGACACTGGCAGGAAGTCAGGATTCATATCCCTGGGTGAAAAGAAAGGGAAGCTGGACAGGAAATTCAATGTGGTTTCAGCATACTGGCTTCATATTGCTTAGTGTTCATATTCTTAGCATTCCAACAGCTTTCCTCATATTCTTGGGAATCAAGTTCCAGTCAGAAGTTGGCCCTCATTTGCAAGGTAGTGGGGCTGTCGTGTAATTCTCAGAACGGGTGTTTCAAAATGGAAGACACGGATTACAGTAACGGTATAATATTTCTCAGTGTCATACCCCTTCAGACAAGCCCTGGAAAAGTGAGGGGCATTTAATTTGATTGGGTGGATCATCAATTGTCACATACACATATGCAGGTACGAATATGCATGCAAATTATACTTAGACACAGGCACTGATCTTATTTATTGTCATAGCAGGCAGATTGTATAGAGTATAAAGACTATTCTTGATGAGTCAAATAAACCTTTATGTACTTTACAGGTTGTTGCATAACCCGATCCTGAATCAAGTTGCTTTGGAGACATTCCTATAAATAATATTGCTGTTACCCCGTCCTTCACCCTTGTTATCACAATTCTTCTTCGGACAAGTTTATGCTTGCTATGCTATGCTATGCATATTATTCACTGTTTGAATGTTTGTATCAGCTCAGCAGGAAACACAAAACACCAAATAAACTCTGCAACAAAGGCTGCGTTTACACAGGCAGCCCAATTCTGATATCTTTTCACTAATTGGTCTTTTGGCCAATCAGATCAGCGCTGAAAAGATCTGATGTGAAAAGATCTGAAGTGATGGTCAAAAGACCAATTAGTGGAAAAAAAGATCAGTAAATGCAGCCAGTGAGAGGACACACACAAAGTCAGACAGGAGACAGGATGGTGAGAATGTTTTCACACGGGGGTCCGTCTGCGTCACACGCACGTATGCATGCACGTACGCACGCGTACACACACGCATACACACACATACTCACACGCACATACACACACGCACAGTGTTTACCAGAGAGGCTGTTTCTGTTCCCTCAGTGGCACTTCTGTCTATTCTTGTCCTGATTTTAGCATGTGTAAGCATTCATTCCCTCAGTGGACAATGTAGGATGGTAGTCCTAGGAGACCAGAAAAAACTCAGGGCCCATGATATGGTCTGTAGTTATTCCCCGGTCAGGTCATGTGGCACTAAGGATAGGTTACCAAGCGGTGCATCTGATGATACCGACACCGTCAATCTGAACCTCAGGCATGATGAGAGCACAACAGCAGGTGAGATGACACACCCAGGACATAATGGACAACAACACAGCACACACCCTCCTATTCATTTTCCCTGTGCACAGGTCCACCTGCTCCCTTCTATCAAATATTCACCAGGGCCAAATAGGTACACAGTCATCCTACATCACCAAACAATAACATGAGCCTAATGGGTGATTCCACACCAGCAGGAGCGGAAAATATTTTTGGTACCACAGATTGTTCTGGCAATTCTCACATAGAAACTTCATTTTGGGACTGTTCTTTTTACATTTGTATCACAAACCATTTTTGAGAAAAGCATGATGAAAGTGGCCATTTTAGGCCTATATATGCTTCCTATAAGACCCTTTGATCTGTGCATGATACAGACAACATCTTGGTGTCATTATACTCCTGCTCAAAAATATAAAGTATGTATTGATTCTGAAAAACTATTTTTCACATTAATTTATTCAACATAGAAAATTTGAATATCTCAAAACCACTTTTGATTTTGTTCATTTTTATTGTTTGGAACAATATACTCTACAAGTACATCAAACTTTATGAGCATTTTTTAGGTAAATATTCTAAAAAACTCGACCCTAGGCAACACAGTGAATTGGGTCTGGTTTCAATGATGGACTCTTTTGGCATAGAGGATGTCACGTTCGTTTAAGGACGGGTCAGACCAAGGCGCAACGTGAAATGCGTACATGTTTATTTAAATGATAAACACACGACAAAACAACAAACCAACGAAACGTGAAGTCCTAAGGCTACACCCAAAACAAGCCTACTCACGGAACAAGATCCCACAACCCATAACTGCCAATAGGCTGCCTAAGTATGCTCCCCAATCAGAGACAACGAGCGACAGCTGCCTCTGATTGGGAAAGACACCCGGCCAAACATAGAACTACAAAACCTAGATCACAAACATAGAAAATACAACATAGAATATCCACACCCTGACTCAACATACAAGAGTCCCCTGAGTCAGGGGCTCCGACCACACCAACCTGACATGACAGGGAAGGGTCCGGGTGGGCATTCCGCCTCGGAGGCGGATCCGGCTCCGGGCGTGACGACCACATTCTCTCCGCCTCCCCATTACGCCCCTGGTCTGGTCTGGACCTCGGCGCGCTGCTTCCCCTCTCCTTCCTCCCACGATGTACCAAGCCCTGTCTGGACCCTGGTGTGGGAGACCCCGAACCTGGAGAGGGGCTGACGTCTGGGTCTGGACTGGAGCCGCTGACCGGAGCTGGACTGAGCACCGGTGGAGCGGACTTCTCTGGCTCCGGACTGGAGCCGCTGACCGGAGCTGGACTAGGCACCGGTGGAGCGGACTGTTCTGGACTAGAGCCGCTGACCGGAGCTGGATTGGGCACCGGTGGAGCGGACTGCTCTGGCTCCGGAGTGGAGCATCTGACCGGTGCCGGAACGGGCACGGGTCGTGCCGGACTAGACACACGCACCACTGGTCTGGTGCGAAGAGCAGGCACGGGCCGGACCGGACTAGGAACACGCACCACTGTCTTGGTGCGAGGAGCAGGAACGGGCTGGGCCGGACTGGCGACATGCACCACTGGCTTGGTGCGAGGAGCAGGAACAGGCCGGGCCGGACTGGGAACACGCACCACTGGCTTGGTGCGAGGAGCAGGAACAGGCCGGGCCGGACTGGGAACACGCACCACTGGCTTGGTGCGAGGAGCAGGAACGGGCCAGGCCGGACTGGGAACACACACCACTGGCTTGGTGCGAGGAACGGGCCGGGCCGGACTGGCGACACGCACCACTGGCTTGGTGCGAGGAGCAGGAATGGGCCGGGCCGGACTGGGAACACGCACCACTGGCTTGGTGCGAGGAGCAGGAACGGGCCGGGCCGGACTGGGAACACGCACCACTGGTCTGGTGCGAGGAGCAGGAACGGGCCGGGCCGGACTGGGAACACGCACCACTGGCTTGGTGCGGGGAGCAGGCACGGGCCGGACCGGACTAGGAACACGCACCACTGGCTTGGTGCGGGGAGCAGGCACGGGCCGGACCGGACTAGGAACACGCACCAATGGCTTGGTGCGAGGAGCAGGAACGGGCCGGGCCGGACTGGCGACACGCACCACTGGCTTGGTGCGAGGAGCAGGAACAGGCCGGGCCGGACTGGGAACACGCACCACTGGCTTGGTGCGAGGAGCAGGAACAGGCCGGACCGGACTGGGAACAAGCACCACTGATTTGGTGCGAGGATTAGGAACGGGCCGGGCCGGACTGGGAAGGTGCACTGGTGACACAGTGCGTATCTCCGCATACCTGGTTTCCTTTATTAACCCCTGCTCCTTATGCTGCCTAACCAGCTCCTCTCTCCGTGCCTCTACTTCCTCATTTTCCCTACGAGCCTCCTGCAGTGCCTCCTCTTGAATGGATCTCTCCCGCTCTATTCTATCTATCAGCCCCCGTAATATGGTGGTCTCCTCTCTTACCCTGCAGATCCGATCCTTCTCTCGGCACTCCTCCTCCAGTGAGGACTCCTCCGGGAGCCCCCACGAGTTAGGGAACAGAAACTCATCGCCGTCGTCATCCTCCGACTCCTCAGTATAATACTGTTCCCACTCTTCTTCCTATGGTCGTAGGGACTCAATCTGGAAACCCACCGTGTGCAGTGGTCGGGGCTCTTCTCTCTCGCTCCCCGACCACCCCTTTAGCCCCCCACATTTTTTTTATTGGGGCTGCTTCTCGGGCTTCCTCCTCTGCCAGCTTCTGTGTTGCCGTTGCTCCTCTCCTGCCTGGGCTTCCCTCTTCACCCAGGGTCCTTTTCCCGCAAATATCTCCTCCCAAGACCAAATCTTCCCCACCTGTGTCCAGGGTGTTCGGTCCTCCTGGGCACGCTGCTTGGTCCGTGTTTGGTGGGATCTTCTGTCACGTTCGTTTAAGGACGGGTCAGACCAAGGCGCAGCGTGAAATGTGTACATGTTTATTTAAATGATAAACACACGCCAAAACAACAAACCAACGAAACGTGAAGTCCTAAGGCTACACACAAAACAAGCCTACTCACGGAACAAGATCCCACAACTAACTAGTGCCAATAGGCTGCCTAAGTATGATCCCCAATCAGAGACAACGAGCGACAGCTGCCTCTGATTGGGAAAGACACCCGGCCAAACATAGAACTACAAAACCTAGATCACAAACATAGAAAATACAACAAAGAATATCCACACCCTGACTCAACATACAAGAGTCCCCTGAGTCATACCGTGACAATATCCTGAGGCCCATTGTCGTGCCATTCTTCCGCCGCCTCACCTCATATTTCAGCATGATAATGCACTGCCCCATGTCGTAAGGATCTGTACACAATTCCTGGAAAATGAAAATGGCCCAGTTCTTCCATGGCCTACTCACCAGACTAGTCAACCATTGAGCATGTTTGGGATGCTCTCGATCGATGTGTATGACAGCGTGTTCCAGTTCCCTCCAATATCCATCAACTTTGCGCATCCATTGAAGAGGAGTGGGACAACATTCCACAGGCCACAATCAACAGCCTGATAAACTCTATGCGAAGGAGATGTGTTGTGCTGCATGAGGCAAATGGTGGTGACACCAGATACTGACTGTTTTTCTGATCCACGCCCCTACCTTTTGTTAATGAATCTTTGACCAACAGATGCATACAGTGGGGGAAAAAATGTATTTAGTCAGCCACCAATTGTGCGAGTTCTCCCACTTAAAAAGATGAGAGAGGCCTGTAATTTTCATCATAGGTACACGTCAACTATGACAGACAAAATGAGATTTTTTATGAATTTATTTGCAAATTATGGTGGAAAATAAGTATTTGGTCAATAACAAAAGTTTCTCAATACTTTGTTATATACCCTTTGTTGGCAATGACACAGGTCAAACGTTTTCTGTAAGTCTTCACAAGGTTTTCACACACTGTTGCTGGTATTTTGGCCCATTCCTCCATGCAGATCTCCTCTAGAGCAGTGATGTTTTGGGGCTGTCGCTGGGCAACACGGACTTTCAACTCCCTCCAAAGATTTTCTATGGGGTTGAGATCTGGAGACTGGCTAGGCCACTCCAGGACCTTGAAATGCTTCTTACGAAGCCACTCCTTCGTTGCCCGGGCGGTGTGTTTGGGATCATTGTCATGCTGAAAGACCCAGCCACGTTTCATCTTCAATGCCCTTGCTGATGGAAGGAGGTTTTCACTCAAAATCTCACGATACATGGCCCCATTCATTCTTTCCTTTACACGGATCAGTCGTCCTGGTCCCTTTGCAGAAAAACAGCCCAAAAGCATGATGTTTCCACCCCCATGCTTCACAGTAGGTATGGTGTTCTTTGGATGCAACTCAGCATTCTTTGTCCTCCAAACACGACGAGCTGAGTTTTTACCAAAAAGTTCATTTTCGGTTTCATCTGACCATATGACATTCTCCCAATCCTCTTCTGGATCATCCAAATGCACTCTAGCAAACTTCAGACGGGCCTGGACATGTACTGGCTTAAGCAGAGGGACACGTCTGGCACTGCAGGATTTGAGTCCCTGGCGGCGTAGTGTGTTACTGATGGTAGGCTTTGTTACTTTGGTCCCAGCTCTCTGCAGGTCATTCACTAGGTCCCCCCGTGTGGTTCTGGGATTTTTGCTCACCGTTCTTGTGATCATTTTGACCCCACGGGGTGAGATCTTGCGTGGAGCCCCAAATCGAGGGAGATTATCAGTGGTCTTGTATGTCTTCCATTTCCTAATAATTGCTCCCACAGTTGATTTCTTCAAACCAAGCTGCTTACCTATTGCAGATTCAGTCTTCCCAGCCTGGTGCAGGTCTACAATTTTGTTTCTGGTGTCCTTTGACAGCTCTTTGGTCTTGGCCATAGTGGAGTTTGGCGTGTGACTGTTTGAGGTTGTGGACAGGTGTCTTTTATACTGATAACAAGTTCAAACAGGTGCCATTAATACAGCTAACGAGTAGAGGACAGAGGAGCCTCTTAAAGAAGAAGTTACAGGTCTGTGAGAGCCAGAAATCTTGCTTGTTTGTAGGTGACCAAATACTTATTTTCCACCATAATTTGCAAATAAATTCATAAAAAATCCTACAATGTGATTTTCTGGAAAAAAAATTCTCAATTTGTCTGTCATAGTTGACGTGTACCTATGATGAAAATTACAGGCCTCTCTCATCTTTTTAAGTGGGAGAACTTGCACAATTGGTGGCTGACTAAATACTTTTTTCCCCCACTGTATCTGTATTCCCAGTTATGTGAAATCCATAGATTAGGGCCTAATTAATTTATGTCAATTGACTGATTTCCGTATATGAACTGTAACTCAGTAAAATCGTTGAAATTGTTGCATGTTGCATTTATATTTTTGTTCAGTCTAGTAGCTAGCAAGATGCAGATCATGAAGGTTATTTTTCATGAGTGCATTTTCCAAGTGGCTAGTTTGCATCAACTTCCTTAACTAAAACCACTGCAAAGGTTTTGCCTGCAAACTTTTGTTTTGAATCGCAATGTTCTGGCATGTCTGCCTCGTGATTTGGCAGGCATACCTCGTGATGATTATTTTTCCCTTATCGATGTAGGCAGTGACATAGTTGCTCTATGCCAAGAGGGTCTATCATTGAAACCAAACTCTAGTCACTGTGTTGCCTAGGGTCTGGCTTTTGAGACTTATGCTGCATTCACGTGCTAGTCGGAACTAGGAAATGGGTAGTTTCGAGATATTAATATTAATATATGTAATGTTGAATAAATGAATGTGAAAATTGTGTTCCATAATCTAGACATACTCCATATTTGAGAGGACACTATAAGGAGTATAATGACACCAAGATGTTGTCTCTATCATGTACGGTTCACGGATCATAGGACCTTACAGGAGGCATGTATAGGTCTAAAAAGGGCCTAAAATGGCCACTTTCATCATGATAAAAAAATAAAAATGGTTTGGCATGCAAATGTAAAAAGCATGTTAAACATTGTTCCTCTCAATGACGTTCATATGTGAGAATTGACAGAACAATCTGAGATACCAAAAATATTTTCTGCTCCCGCTGCCGTGGAATCGCCCTCTTGTCTTATTGTCTTATATTATGTGTACAGTGTAAGTCTGTCTACTCAAAAATAAGTCACTCTTTTACAATTATAAAGTTAGAATAAACACATCTGAAATAAAAACCAAAAGGAAATTGTGAATGCACAATCTCATCTCAGATCCCATGCAAACTCTGATATTAGTACATTGCAAATTGATGTGTCATATGGCACAACCATAGAAATAGAATCACCAATATCATCAAATATTGATGAAAGGTAAGTAGTCTTATGGCCGATTGATTTCTTACTTTGTTACATTGTTCATTGCGAGCATAGGTCTCTTGGATGCAGTATTTTGCTGTTACTCATTAACTAGTGGAATGTTGAACCAATTACATGAATGATGGCAGATGGACAGTTTCTTGTTTTTCCCACCACTCTTCATGGTGCACATTGAAGACAGACTCAAAACAAAGCTTTGCTCCAATGGTCGCGCCTTTCATCTCTGTGTCTGTGTGAGAGAGAGAGTATCATTATGGTCATCCGTTCTTTCAAGCATTCCTACTGAGGGTGGAGACAGAGCGGCGTGCCAACCTTTCCATTTCCACTTTCACGAGCCCTACAAAGAAGCTTTTATTCGAGGAAAGGCAAGCAGTCATGGAATTCACTCTCAAAAGCAAGCCAGCCCCCCCCTCCCATTCCTACCGTCCTGAGTTACACTGACCTCTCTGGCCAATCGGTAGAGCCGTAAAAGGCGTAGGCTTAGGGACTGAGAGTGCCAACCTCTATAAGACTCCATGCCCTCCTCTGCCCCACACACTACTCCGACATCCTCTCTCAGACACACACTGCTCTAAAGACACTGACTACTCTTCAGAGACATGTCTTTCCTCTCAGGCATTTTGGGCGACTCGGCTGACAAATATGTGGACCAGGCAGTGGATACGGCAGGTGAGTCTTGAGGGGGAGATGGGGGAAAGGGGGGAGGAGATGGGGTTGTGAGGAGAAGGGGAGTAGAGGGTGACGCACAGCTGGAACAGCTTTGTCTTACTTTTGTTCTGCGTGATTATTTTATGTGGAGCGTTTCACTGTCCTACTTTGCCTGGAGTGAGGCTGGCAGCAGCTGGAAATGATTAAACATAGATACATTTCACTTTCCTCTAAACATACACTTTTACACACAAACATATAACTGACATTTACTTTTAAAACTCAGCATCCTTTGGTATAAGTTGGGCCTCTGTCATACAAAACTTGGCATTTAAGGGTGGTTGCTAGGCTTGGACAGACCTGACTTGTTTTTGTAATTTTTTCCACTGCCTTGGCCTCTGTGCTAAGATCAGCGTATAAAAAAACAGTAGCTCACTTTGACTCAGCTCAGTGACATTCCTCTTTCAGCTGCAGTAAGTAATGATCCGGCCTTGTCTTTTAAAACCATCTCTCCTCTAATCTCTTTGTAAACATGTCAGCACACTTTGAATTGATCTGAGCCTCGCTTTTCACAGTTTCTCATTCACTCTAATTAGATGTTAGAGAGAAAGTGAGATAAATCCTTTAGGATTTGACTGGTAACTGGAACCTAGGCATTAGCATCAACTTGTGCTGATTAATCATGTCATTTATGGACAGCTCATGATGGGAAGCATACAAATGCAATATATGGCATTTGTCTTTTAGAAATGTATTGTAAACTAGGCCACAATTGTTCATTTATACATATCCTGTTTGTTAAATTCGCAAATCCTTGAAACTAGCTGTATTAGTGTAATTACCTAGATGTTAACAACATGTAGGCCTAAGAAGTGTTTGCTTGTAATGTCTGACAATGCTGTCAGTTCACTATGTACAACTACACTCATAGAAGGTAAACGTGAATTTGGCATCTGGCACCAAATAAATAAAACCACAGATGTATTTTATGTCGTACACTGTTGCTTTCTCTGAAATACCTTCAAATACGATATCAGTTTATTCAACTTCAAAACACAGTAGAGGGGTGTCATTACAATAATAATAATCTCCTTTCAGTTTCATGCATCATATGTTTCTGGTCAGATTTCTAAACAGTTTACTTGGTGATGTTTTGCAGCTAAAGTTGCCAAAGAGAAGGTGAAGGGCATGCTTGGAGGGGATGATTCAAAGAAGGAGGAGTCCAGCGGGGGCAACAGTGGGGGTATTGGAGGATTATTTGGAGGATCAAAGGATGACGACAAGGGCAAAGACAAAGAGGGAGGCGGCTTCGGAAGTCTCTTCTCTGGCAAGGATGAGAAAGAAGAGTCAAGTAGAGGAGCAGGTGGGGCCGGAGGAGGTGACAGAGGTAAATCAACCTACATTTGGTAATAAATAAATACCCTACATTACATAGTACAATAAAGTACTAAATACATAGTATTATGAAGTACAAACCTCATGTATCCTATTCAGGTGTGCCTTTGCATGTTGTATTTCCTGTATATTCTCCACATGAAGCAAGGGGAACTGCCCCTCCCTTGCTTAAGGCTACTAAAAGTCAATTTAGAAAAACTCCTCGCTTAAGGCCACGAAAAGTCCATTTAGAAAAAGCTGTATCCCTTCTAGACAAATGTGAGGAGTACTGAGGATACAAAGAGGCAGGACGCAGACGCAGGAATCAACAATGTAAAGGTTTACTTAACACTGAGCAAGAGAACAACAAAGAGCGAGTACACGACATGACACTAACAATCACAACACTGAACAGTCCAGGTCTATATAGGGGTGGTGATGAGGCGCAGGTGCGCTGGAGGTGATTAGGGTGTTTTGGGTTTCCATTTCGGTGTTACCGAGGTGGTGCGCTCAGACCGGTGGCTCAGTAGACGGGTGGCTCAGTAGACGGGTGAATCAGAGCGCCGGAGGGGAGCAACGGGAGAAGACGTGACAACAAAACCCTGTCAAAGCTCTTCTCTGCCCAGGCACCCAAATAGTGGAAAAAGCTTTCCCCTAATGTCAGGACCAATGATGTGTATAAACCCTGGACTGCTGATGTTACAGTATGTATTGGCCAATGAGAGGCTTTGAAGCCACCAGCCGCCACATTGGTAACCCTCATTAGGAGCAGTCCTCCATCCATAGGAATGAATGGAATTCTACAGTATTTCAATAAAATGTTTCAAGGACAAAATTACATGTATTTAAGTATTTATTTGTTGTAGTGCGGACAATAACATTAGTACTCTCTAAAATGAAATGTTTTTATATATTATGTTTATGTTCAGTTGACATAATATAATTTAAAAGTATAGTATGCATTAAGGTGTCTTATCAAAAAAGTTCAAACGTACAAAATGGCTGCGTGTCGGCTTCCCCTTGCCTGTCATCTACGTTTAATACATATCATTGGTCAGGAAGGACAACAGAGTCCCTGCCCATCTTCCGAAAACATCTGAAAACCTAGGTCTCCGCCCTTGCCCTTCTTGCACTAACACTCGCACTTGTCTTTTCTTACTAGCATTGACTTTGTATTTAGCTGCTGCTTTATTGAGGAAAAATGTACTTACTATAGCCAGGTTTCCATCCAACCTTTTTATGCGAGTAAAGTAGGCTACATGTCGGATAAAAAATGTCAGGACAGCCCTGATGGAAATTTTTGTACGTAAACTTGACAAATGTCGCCAAAACAAAATATGCTAGTCAATGTGGTATCTTTTTGTGTAGGTAAAATTAATTATGCGAGAAATGGCAATGGAAATGCCTTTATGCGCAACTATAGATATAATAACCATCATATCGATCGAAGTAAATTTGGAGTCACGCGATGATATGTTGTGTGGTCCTCCCACTATGACTCAGGAAAGAATGCAGTTTACAGATTAAATAAATGATAAACTTCTGAAGGTGGTGAAAGTGCACGCGGTGATTGACGTTCCTTTCCAATAAATATCGAGGGTCTTATTCTGGAGACACAATGGTCGATGCTTGGCTACCTTTTTGACAAATACGAATAATCTCGTTCTTTTGTCCATAATAATCTCTTGATGTAGGCTATCCTACCCGCACTGCATCTGCGAGCTGTTGGCTAGAGCGCACGTGCCAAAACCAGAGAGGGCACTTCACAATATAAAGTTTTTTTTTTTTTTTTTTACAAAATCATCAGTAGAGTTGAAAGTGTGATGGAAACCGATTTAACTTGTATCCTTTATTCGGTACATGTGAGTTTAACCGCGAAAGTTATTTTTGTGTGCAGTCATCAAACAGGCTTTTATCCGCAACAGGTCAATTTGATGGAAATACATTTCTGGTGGGAAAATGCGCTCAGGCCCATTGTTTTTATGCAGATTTTAGAATGTTCAGCATGAAAATCTGTCGCCAATTGGATGGAAACCTAGTTTGAGACCGTGATATATGGTTGTGTCACCTAGCTAAATCGCTCTGGATAAGAGATTCTGCTAAATGACTCAAATGTAAATAGATTGTCTGATAGAAGCTTTGCAGCTGTTTTTGCTGTTGCTGTTTAGAGACAATAATGAATGTTGAGCTCCATCTGTAACCTCACCACCTCTGATCATTTTTATCTATAAACTCTACAATTCTTATAAACTCTGTTTATCCTTCAGACCTGACAGACACACTGGGAGACATTGCAGGAGAGATGTCTGGCGAGCGTGATGGCAAATCTAAGGACAACAGCGCCGCAGACCAAGTGCTGTCATTTGGGAAAAGTCTCTTCAGCTGAGTCAGACTTTGAAGCGGGTTCACTTCCTCTCATTGTCAGTCTGACAGACCTCTGGTTATAGCCTATGAATAATATGATTTTACCGTCATAACCTATTACTGCAACTACAGTACATTGTGTAATGTTAATGTTATGTATTATTATATTTGAAAAGTAAATAAAATGTTTATTCCAAAAGTCTATGTTGAGCAGGCTAATGTTGGATGAAATAGGTACAGTGGGGATTATGCAACCAATACCTAGCTATTGATAGACAAAATAAACTGAATTTACCCCAATGGGAAAATCTTTACATACCCCATGGGGAATCATGGTTTCTGGTTTGAATCAATAAATAAATCAAATAAAAATAATTGAGCATTTTATAGTTTAATTCTGTATCAAGAAAAGGCAGTACAAATTATCTTACATAGAATCCCAAAGCAGTCAATCAAGAACATTTTGTTTCCACATATTCCCTCCCATCTCCCCTTCCAGTAGCCTTCAGCACAGAAACCATTCCGATATGGGTCAAATTCTGAGGCAAGACAAAGCGTTCAGGTTTAGAACAAAGGCACTGAAGGAAGCACACCGAAACGGTGAACAGAGAACAATCTTCTGGAATTCAGCGTTTTAGTAGTGTCAACCGACTAACATAAAGTCTGCTTTGTAACAGATGTTCAGTATTTTATGAAATCATCCTGAATAATGTAGAAGCACACGTTGTGCACTGCTTTATAAGTGCACTGAACTCTTATTGGGTGACTTTAAATAGAAAGAGAACATTCTGGTGCAGGTAAAAAAAAACGTTCTCCATTTCACCACAGGAGAAACCTGTGTAATTAAGGCTTTAAGTGTGTGTATCTGATATGCTCTACATTCTATTATGTTGACTAACTTACTAAAATCTGTCTGTGAAGTAACAGTAGATCCGTAACAGATACTGAAAAAGCACAACACTGATTCATAAAAGCACTAGCCCGTAAAAGCTGTAGACCTGAATTTGTGTTTACTGGCATAAGAATATAGTAACAGGAATAAATGGGTTCGAGTCGATAGAATGACTGAGAAAAGAAATGAGGTTTCTACAGTAAAGGAAAAAAATAACCATAGACACAGTAGCGTCATAGAACAGCCCTACTGGATTTAAGGCAAGCTAGAACATGGGTTCTCTTGAAGACATGAGAATGTGCGTATTGCTTTGCTGGTTATACATATGCAAAGAGTAAAGCTAATGGTCATGTGTAAAATGTAAACACTTGATATGTCGTGTGATTGTTGTATGAAGGTTGTATGAAGGCTGTGAGGCGGGGGGAGGAAGGGCCCTGGGTCTGCTCGGGTGGACGGACAGACAGACGGAGGCAGGCGGGCGGGGTGGCGAGGAGCCGCCTATGTGAAGGTAACACCAGCCTCGTTGTACACCTTGAAGACCTTCTCGATGGCGTTGACGTACGCTGCCGTCCTCAGGTCAAGGCCCAGGTTGTACTTGTTAGCGGTGCGCATGATTTGCTAAAGGGGAGATAAAACAAAGAATATAAACTCAACCAAGATATTTATATATATTTTTTTGATTTAACCAAGATATTAATCTGTGTCCCTTCAAGTAATCATTATTTAAACCATTATTGTTCCATAATCAATGCAGTGATCCATTTCCACAGGATAATAAAGCATCTCTATGTGCACTTCTATAGAAATAACCAAGTCACAAACCAGCAGACTCTCATGCACTATGTCTGCACAGAGTATTATATTTCCTGGGAGGTGGTATAGGCAACCCCATATGATGCAAGGGGATGTCATTCCACACAGGATGTATCCTCAGTCAGACGTGACATTAAAGTCATCAGTGTTTGTGGGATAGATAGTGTGTTAATGGTAGAGGGTGGGCCGTGTGATTAGGAGCAGGTAATGGCCTGAATCCTCATCCTATCTCTGCTCTCTCTGGCAACAGGGCTGGGCCTTAGCAATGATGAGAGACTAACAAATCCCTGGCTTCTCCAGTTACCCCTGCTCGCACGCACAGCAAACCAGTGAGAGAGGGTGTGGGTGTGTATATACCACGTTCGAGAGTGATTTATTTTACGAGCTGGAATAGGCAAAATAAAAAGGTGACAAGATAGCAGAGAAAAGGCAATATGAGCTTAGTGCTGTTTGGGTAATAAGATGTGTAAAACAGAAATGGAGCTTGTCACTGGACCGTTGAAGCATGCCTTCAACTTTCAAGACTTAATTTCCCCTAACAGGAGTAATAGGATGCCTCAGGACCTTGTGTTGAATTAACACAGCATTTCCTTTGAATAAAACCCCTGCCCCTGGACCTGTGAGGAACCATTTAGCACAGATAATCATGTTTAAGCAATCAGCCTCTTACCCTGGCAGACCTCTCCATGGTGTAGGCCAGTCCTGAGTGCACAATGTCCTTCTCTGAAGCACCCTGGAAACAAACAGAGAAAAATACATTGAAAATAGGGCTCAGAGCTCACATTTAGCCCACTATACTAAACCCTTACTAATCTCTAGAGAAATGCAGCTTAACTGTGATATACAGAGTTCCAAAATGCCTCTGGAAGCAACGTCAGCACAGGAACTGTTTGTCAGGAGCTTCATGAAATGGGTTTCCCTGGCCGAGCAGCCGCACACAAGCCTAAGATCATCATGTGCAATGCCAAGCGTCAGCTGGAGTGGTGTAAAGCTCGCCGCCATTGGACTCTGGAGCAGCAGAAACGCGTTCTCTGGAGTGATGAATCACGCTTCACCATCTGGCAGTCCAAGGGACAAATCTGGGTTTGGGGGATGCCAGGAGAACGCTACCTGCACGAATGCATAGTGCCAGATGTAAAGTTTAGTGGAGAAGGAATAATGGTCTGGGGCTGTTTTTCATGGTTTGGGCTAGGCCCCTTAGTTCCAGTGAAGGGAAATCTTAACGCTACAGCATACAATGACATTCTAGACAATTCTGTGCTTCCAACTTTGTGGCAACAGTTTGGGGAAGACCCTTTCCTGTTTCAGCATTACCATGCCCCTGTGCATAAAGTGAGGTCCATACAGAAATGGTTTGTCAAGATCGTTGTGGAATAACTTGACTGGCCTGCACAGAGCCCTGACCTCAACCCCATTGAACACCTTTGTGATGAATTGGAACGCCGACAGCGAACCAGACCTAATCACCAAACATCAGTGCCCGACCTCACTAATGCTCTTGTGGCTGAATGGAAGCAAGTCCCCGCGGCAATGTTCCAATATCTAGTGGAAAGCCTTCCCAGAAGAGTGGAGGCTGTTATAGCAGCAAATGGGGGACCAACACTATATTAATGCCGAGAATTTTGGAATGAGATGTTCGACGAGCAGGTGTCCATATACTTTTGGCCATGTAGTACAACCCATTTCATGAAGCTCCCGACGAACAGTTCTTGTGCTGACGTTGCTTCCAGAGGCAGTTTGGAAACTCGGTAGTGAGTGTCGCAACCGAGGACATACGTGCTACGTGCTTCACACTCGGCGGTCCCGTTCTGTGAGCTTGTGTGGCCTACCACTTCGCAGCTGAGCAGTTGTTGCTCCTAGATGTTTACACTTCACAATAACAGCACTTACAGTCGACCGGGGCAGCTCTAGCAGGGCAGAAATTTGACAAACTGACTTGTTGGAAAGGCGGCATCCTATGACGGTACATGTTGAAAAAGTCACTGAGCTCTTCAGTAAGGCCATTCTACTGCCAATGTTTGTCTATGGACACTGCATGGCTGTGTGCTCGATTTTGTACACCTGTCAGCAACGGGTGTTGGTGAAATAGCCAAAACCACTAATTTGAAGAGGTTTCCATACTCTTGTGTACAGTGGGGAGAACAAGTATTTGATACACTGCCGATTTTGCAGGTTTTTAAGTAATTAATTTGCATTTTATTGCATGACATAAGTATTTGATACATCAGAAAAGCAGAACTTAATATTTGGTACAGAAACCTTTGTTTGCATTTACAGAGATCATACGTTTCCTGTAGGTCTTGACCAGGTTTGCACACACTGCAGCAGGGATTTTGGCCCACTCCTCCATACAAACCTTCTCCAGATCCTTCAGGTTTTGGGGCTGTCGCTGGGCAATACGGACTTTCAGCTCCCTCCAAAGATTTTCTATTGGGTTCAGGTCTGGAGACTGGCTAGGCCACTCCAGGACCTTGAGATGCTTCTTACGGAGCCACTCCTTAGTTGCCCTAGCTGTGTATTTCGGGTCGTTGTCATGCTGGAAGACCCAGCCACGACCCATCTTCAATGCTCTTACTGAGGGAAGGAGGTTGTTGGCCAAGATCTCGCGATACATGGCCCCATCCATCCTCCCCTCAATACGGTGCAGTCGTCCTGTCCCCTTTGCAGAAAAGCATCCCCAAAGAATGATGTTTCCACCTCCATGCTTCACAGTTGGGATGGTGTTCATGGGGTTGTACTCATCCTTCTTCTTCCTCCAAACACGGCGAGTGGAGTTTAGACCAAAAAGCTCTATTTTTGTCTCATCAGACCACATGACCTTCTCCTATTCCTCCTCTGGATCATCCAGATGGTCATTGGCAAATTTCAGATGGGCCTGGACATGCGCTGGCTTGAGCAGGGGGACCTTGCGTGCGCTGCAGGATTTTAATCCATGACGGCGTAGTGTGTTACTAATGGTTTTCTTTGAGACTGTGGTCCCAGCTCTCTTCAGGTCATTGACCAGGTCCTGCCGTGTAGTTCTGGGCTGATCCCTCACCTTCCTTATGATCATTGATGCCCCACGAGGTGAGATCTTGCATGGAGCCCCGGACCGAGGGTGATTGACCGTCATCTTGAACTTCTTCCATTTTCTAATAATTGCACCAACAGTTTTTGCCTTCTCACCAAGCTGCTTGCCTATTGTCCTGTAGCCCATCCCAGCCTTGTGCAGGTCTACAATTGTATCCCATATGTCCTTACACAGCTCTCTGGTCTTGGCCATTGTGGAGAGGTTGGAGTCTGTTTGATTGAGTGTGTGGACAGGTGTATTTTATACAGGTAACGAGTTCAAACAGATGCAGTTAATACAGGTAATGAGTGGAGAACAGGAGGGCTTCTTAAAGAAAAACGAACAGGTCTGTGAGAGCCGGAATTCTTACTGGTTGGTAGGTGATCAAATACTTATGTAATGCAATAAAATGCAAATTAATTACTTAAAAATCATACAATGTGATTTTCTGGATTTTTGTTTTAGATTCCGTCTCTCACAGTTGATGTGTACCTATGATAGAAATTACAGACCTCTACATGCTTTGTAAGTAGGAAAACCTGCACAATCGGCAGTGTATCAAATACTTGTTCTCCCCACTGTATATATAGTGTATATTATATCTTAATAAAATATTAGGGGTTTTGTTTGAATGAAGGGAGAGTAATCCAGGAGGATAGAAAGACCGGGGGGGGGGGGGGGTTGTACTCACAGCGATCCTGGCCTGGAACTCAGAGGTAGGGACCACAGGGATGGCTCCTCCATGCTTCCCAAACTTTCTCTCCAGACTCTCCTGGACGGACACTGAGGAAGACCACAGACAGTTCATATGTATATGAATAGATTATGTATATTACATAGTAGTGTATATGGATCTCCTGAATAAATCCTCACTGTACCATCATGAAAGATACAGATCATAAATCTTCACTTTTAGGTCATTTTAAAAGTTAGTTCACTTGCATTAATAATCTGGTATACATTTTCTCTTTCTGCTAACATTTTATGGTTTCGGCAATTCACAGCTGTATCTATTCTGAGCTCTCTTCCATGTCTCCAACATTGCCCAGTCTTGCCACTCTCGTGGGACTGGGGAATGGGTTCAGCTTCTGAAATATTCAGAAACCATCCCATTGTTGTTCACTAGTTTACTCCAATTAGGGAAGGGGGTGGTTTGGTTGGTAATAAAGGGAAATATATTTTTAAAAAGGATATGTATGTATGTACGCATGTACAGTGGCTTGCGAAAGTATTCACCCCCCCCCCTTGGCATTTTTCCTATTTTGTTGCATTACAACCTGGAATTAAAATAGATTTTTTGGGGGTTTGTATCATTTGATTTACATAACATGCCTACCACTTTGAATATGCAAAATATTTTCTTCTTGTGAAACCAACAAGAAATAAGACAAAAAAACAGAAAACTTGAGCGTGCATAACTATTCACCTCCCCCCCCAAAGTCAATACTTTGTAGAGCCACCTTTTGCAGCAATTACAGCTGCAAGTCTTTTGGGGTATGTCTATAAGCTTGGCACATCTAGCCACTGGGATTTCTGCCCATTCTTCAAGGCAAAACTGCTCCAGCGCCTTCAAGTTGGATGGGTTCCGCTGGTGTACAGCAATCTTTAAGTCATACCACAGATTCTCAATTGGATTGAGGTCTAGGCTTTGACGAGGCCATTCCAAGACATTTAAATGTTTCCCCTTAAACCACTCAAGTGTTGATTTAGCAGTATGCTTAGGGTCATTGTCCTGCTGGAAGGTGAACCTCTGTCCCAGTCTCAAATCTCTGGAAGTCTGAAACAGGTTTCCCTCAAGAATTTCCCTGTATTTAGCGCCATCCATCATTCCTTCAATTCTGACCAGTTTCCCAGTCCCTGCCAATGAAAAACATCCCCACAGCATGATGCTGCCACCACCATGCTTCACTGTAGGGATGGTGTTCTCGGGGGGATGAGGTGTTGGGTTTGCGCCAGACATAGTGTTTTCCTTGATGGCCAAAAAACTTTGCAACTCCTTCAGGGTTATCTTTGGTCTCTTTGTTGCCTCTCTGATTAATGCCCTCCTTGCCTGGTCTGTGAGTTTTGGTGGGCGGCCCTCTCTTGGCAGGTTTGTTGTGGTGCCATATTATTTCAATTTTTTAATAATGGATTTAAATGGTGCTCCGTAGTATGTTCAAAGTTTCTGATATTTTTTAAAAACCCAACCCTGATCTGTACTTCTCCACAACTTTGTCCCTGACCTGTTTGGAGAGCTCCTTGGTCTTCATGGTGCTGCTTGCTTGGTGGTGCCCCTTGCTTAGTGGTGTTGCAGACTCTGGGGCCTTTCAGAACAGGTGTATATATACACTGAGATCATGTGACAGATCATGTGACACTTAGATTGCACACAGGTGGACTTTAACTAATTATGTGACTTAAGGTAAATTGGTTGCACCAGATCTTATTAAGGGGCTTCATAGCAAATGGGGTGAATACATGTGCACGCATCACTTTTCCATAATATTTTTTTTTGAAACAAGTTATTTTTTTCATTTCACTTCACCAATTTGGACTATTTTGTGTATGTCCATTACATGAAATCCAAATAAAAATCAATTTAAATTACAGGTTGTAAGGCAACAAAATAGGAAAAATGCCAAAGGGGATGAATACTTTTGCAAGGTACTGTATACTGTATGTATGTATGCATGTATGTGCGAGAAAAATAATATTTAAACAAAAACAAGAATACCCCCAGCTCAATCCTCTGCTGCAATGTACTGAAAATCTAATCTACATACAGTGCATTCGGAAAGTATTCAGACCCCTTGACATTTTCCACTTTGTTACGTTACAGCCTTATTCTGAAATGGATTAAATGGATTGTTTTTTTCTCATCAATCTACACACAATACCCCATAATGACAAATCAAAAACTGAAATATCACATTTACATAAGTATTCAGACCCTTTACTCAGTACTTTGTTGAAGCAACTTTGGCAGAGATTACAGCCGAGGGTCTTCTTGGGTATGACGCTACAAGCTTGGCACACCTGTATTTGGGGAGTTTCTCCCCTTCTTCTCTGCAGATCCTCTTAAGCCCTGTCAGGTTGGATGGGGAGCGTCGCTGCACAGCTATTTTCAGGTCTCTCCAGAGATGTTCGATCGGGTTCAAGTCCGGGCTCTAGCTGGGCTACTCAAGGACATTCAGAGACTTGTCCCGAAGCCACTCCTGCGTTGTCTTGGCTGTGTGCTTAGGGTCGTTGTCCTGTTGGAAGGTGAACCTTCGCCCCAGTCTGAGGTCCTGAGCGCTCTGGAGCAGGTTTTCACTTTGCTCCGTTCAGCTTTCCCTCGATCCTGACTAGTCTCCCAGTCTCTGCCGCTGAAAAACATCCCCACAGCATGATGTTGCCACCACCATGTTTACCATAGGGATGGTGCCAGGTTTCTTCCAGAGGTGACGCTTGGCATTCAGGCCAAAGAGTTCAATCTTGGTTTCATCAGACCAGAGAATCTTGTTTCTCATGATTAGAGAGTATTTAGGTGCCTTTTGGCAAACTCCAAGCGGGCTCTCATGTGCCTTTTACTGAGGAGTGGCTTCCGTCTGGCCACTCTACCATAAAGGCCTGATTGGTGGAGTGCTGCAGAGATGGTTGTCCTTATGGAAGGTTCTCCCATCTCCACAAAGGAACTCTGGAGCTCTTTCAGTGACCATCGGGTTCTTGGACACCTCCCTGACCAAGGCCCTTCTCCCCCGATTGCTCAGTTTGGTCGGGCGGCCAGCTCTAGGAAGAATCTTGGTGGTTCCAAACTTCTTCCATTTAAGAATGATGGAGGCCACTGTGTTCTTAGGGGCCTTCAATGTTGCATAAATGTTTTGGTACCCTTCCCCAGATCTGTGCCTTGACACAATCCTGTCTCGGAGCTCTACGGACAATTCCTTCGACCTCATGGCTTGGTTTTTGCTCTGACATGCACTGTCAACTGTGGGACCTTATATAGACAGGTGTGTGCCTTTCCAAATCATGTCCAATCAATTGAATTTACCACAGGTGGACTCCAATCAAGATGTAGAAACATCAAGGATGATCAATGAAAACAGGATGCACCTGAGCTCAATTTCAAGTCTCATAGCAAAGGGTCTGAATACTTATGTAAATAAGGTATTTCTGTTTTTGCAAAAATGTATATAAACCTGTTTTCGCTTTGTCATTATGGGGTATTGTGTGTAGATTGATGAGGAAAAAATAATTTTATCAGTTTTAGAATATGGCTGTAACGTAACAAAATGTGGAAAAAGTCAAGGGGTCTGAATACTTTCCGTATGCACTGCAGGATAACAAAATTGAATGCAAGACAAACAGCCAGATAAAGATATAATGCGCTAATCATGAGTGAATCTCAATGTTCTGAGGGGCTTTTGTGTGGAAATGCATGTGCACAATATCAGACTGCCTCATTGACTGATGCTGGTGATAGATGGGAAAGCGAGAAAGAGGGTGAGCGAGTGTCAGACATGGCCTGCAGACAGTCAGCATCCACCTCTTCCTGGAAACCCTGCATAAAGTGACTGCCAATAATGTTCTCGCTCTCCAGGCACAGAGGGGCTGTGCCCAACATTGTACTGTGTGTGTGTGTGTGTGTGTGTGTGTGTGCGTGTGTGCTGTGCGTGTGTGTGTGCCTACTCTGCAGTTCAATTCGTTTTTTATGAGCAACATGAGTCACAGCTGTACAAAAACAACATTGTGGTTAAGCAGCTTAGGGTTTATGAAATTTCGAATAGTTCTTATTCCCATTCTAACAATTTTCTCCCCGTTGACAGAGGGAAGTAATTAAAGGTTTCAACACTTAAAACTTTACCATAATACAAGATAAACAACATCCATCTTTGTGACATAACAGAGAGCAGGCTGAACTAGTAGGAGTGAGTGTGATGTTTATTTTTTATGGATTATCAGATAAAATTGAGTTAATCATGAACATATAGTTAACATTCTTTGTGGCTAACTGAATTGGGCCGTTTGTTTTTGTCTTCAAACACAGTGAAAAGAGCCAGGGTTTAACAGAGTTTAAACTAAACATGAGTGTTTTTGCAAGATAAGGATTGATTGATTGTAGTACTCTGAACTTAATGAAAGTTGAGTTTAGCCGCTCTCAGAGACAAAGGAAGTGGGCGGAGCAATAAAAGAGCAGGAAAACTGAAGAGGACTATATAAGATGGAGGGAGACTGTAAGGGGGGGCCCCCTCTGCAGACTGGTATCGGCTTTGTTGAAAACTTTAATAAAGTCATTTCTTGATGCAACAAAAACTCTGTGAGACCTTATTTGTAATAAAGTATAGTGGTTATTTTCCACAACAAGTGCTTCCCTACAGGTTGGGAAGTGTCAGACTTACTGAGCAGGTGGTAGTTGGAGTCCCTCTCGTACTTGAAGGTCAGTCTACCGTAGCTGACATGGTTCAGGTTCTTCAGCCACTCAAAGTAGGAGACAGTCACTCCACCAGCGTTCAGGTACATGTCCTGAATAAACAAGAGATGGTGAACGTTTGCAGACACCAACATTACTGCTATGATGTAACATACAGGCAATCTAGAGCTGTGAAGTCAAAGAGTGAATTACACAGAGACCGATTAAGCAACTATCTGCACTAAATTGACTTCACATTTTTTTTAAATGATAATTGTTGTTCAATGCATTGTCTTAAAATATTCCTGGACTATGATTAATCTCCATTCAAAGAAATAGAGTCAGACTCTGGAGCCCAGAGGTATGCAATCCAACTAATCAATGTTCATGAAATCCCAGTCTTCATTGTAGATTAAACAAGTCAGAATCTGACCTACTTCTAGGCCATTTATTTTTTAGATCTGGGTGTGTGAAACCAACTAAAAATATCTAAGGCTCCAGGACCAACAGACTCTAATGGAACCTGCTACAAGTGTATGTAAGAGGTTTTATTGTGTTCTCAGGAATTCGGCATTCTCCGTGTTGCTGTTGCCATCCCCCATTTTCTCACATCTCTGTGAAGCAGTAGGTTCTGTTGTGATAATATCCTGTAGGTCTGATATCTGATTGGAAGTTGACCAATATGAATACTGTTGAGTTAACAACTCAGAGTTTGAATCTAAACATGTTCAAGTGGTTATAAAAAGGGTCTTAGCTTCATTGTTTCTTTCTCTTTGTTCCTGACATGCCTAGAATAATGCCTTGTAATGTTAGTAATGCCTTGTAACTTAAAGGGATACTTCGGGATTTGGACAATGAGGCCCTGTATCTATACTGAACAAAAATATAAAATGCAACATTTTCAAAGATTTTACTGAGTTACAGTTCAGTTAAGGAAATCAGTCAATTTAAATAAGTTCATTAGGCCCAAATCTATGGATTTCACATGACTGGGAATACAGATATGCATCTGTTGGTCACAGATACCTTTAAAAAAAAGGTAGGGGTATGGATCAGAAAACCAGTCAGTATCTGGTGTCACCACCATTTGCCTCATGCAGCCTGACACATCTCCTTCGCATAGAGTTGATCAGGCTGTTGATTGTGGCCTGTGGAATGTTGTCCCACTCCTCTTCAATGGCTGTGTGAAGTTGTTGGATATTGGCGGGAACTGGAACACTCTGTCTTACACATCAATCCAGAGCATCCCAAATATGCTCAATGGGTGACATGTCTGGTGGATATGCAGGGCTTAATGGCACGACAATGGGCCTCAGGATCTCCTTATGGTATCTCTGTGTATTGAAATTGCCATCGATAAAATGCAATTGTGTTCATTGTCCGTAGCTTATGCCTACCCATACCATAACCCCACCGCCACAACCCCACATTGCCTCCACCATGCTTAACAGATGGTATCAAGCACTCCTCAAGCATATTTTCATTTGGTCTGCGTCTCACAAATGTTCTTCTTTGTGATCCAAACACCTCAAACTTCGATTTGTCTGGACGGTAGTGTAAATGAACGGTAGTGTAAATGAACATTCAATTATCTGGCAACAGCTCTGGTGGACATTCCTGCACTCAGCATGCCAATTGCATGCTCTCTCAAAACTTGAGACATCTGTGGCATTGTGTTGTGTGACAAAACTGCACATTTTAGAGTGGCCTATTATTGTCCCCAGCACGAGGTGCACTTGTGTGATGATCATGCTGTTTAATCAGCTTCTTGATATGCTACACCTGCCAGGTGGATGGATTATCTTGGCAAAGGAGAAATGCTCACTAACAGAGATGTAAACAAATTTGTCACAAAATGTTAAGAGAAATATGATTTTTGTGCATATGGAACATTTCTGGGATCTTTTATTTCAACTCATGAAACCAACACTTTACATGTTGCATTTATATTTTTGTTCAGTATACTTCCCCAGAGTCAGATGAACTTGTGGATACCATTTATATGTCTCTGTGTATGAAGGAAGTTAGAGGTAGTTTCGTGAGCCAATGCTAACTAGCGTTAGCGCAATGACTGAAAGTCTATGGGTATCTACTAGCATGCTAGCAGATACCCATAGGAGCGTTGGGCAAGTAACTGAAAGGTTGCTGGGTTGAATCCCCGAGCTGACAAGGTAAAAATATGTCACTCTGCCCCTGAGCACGGCAGTTAACCCACTGTTCCCCGTGGATCCCCGTGGATGTCGATTAAGGCAGCCCTCCGCACCTCTCTGTTTCAGAGGGGTTGGGTTAAATGCGGAAGACACATTTCAGTTGAATGCATTCAGTTGAACAACTGACTACGTATCCCCCTTTCCCTTTCCATAGACTTCCAGTCATTGCGCTAACGCTATTTAGCAATTGCATTCAAACTGCTCGCAGATGGTATCCACAAATTCATCTGACTATGGGGAAGTAGATAAAGGGCCTCATTGCCAAATTCCCAAAGTATCCCTTTAAGCTTTTTGCCTTGTATGTGAATTCATTCATTTTACTATGTAATTAAATCAATTTGCCTTTAGAATTCCATTATCAGACCTTTCTAATACTTTAACTCAACTATAGTCTATTGCACATTGCTAAATCATCTTTATGGAGTCAGATAATGTTAGCATATACATTACATAGTCTTATTACGGGTTGCATGTGAGGTATAAATAATATACATACATGATAAATATTACCCCACTACACAAGTGGATAAATGGATAAATAATTAATATTCAGTCTGAAATATGAATGCAGCCTCTCACCGGAATCACCATGATATTCCTCTCCAGGAAGATCTTGTCAGCGTCAGGAGTGGTGGGGCCGTTGGCTCCCTCAGCAACGATCTGGAACAAACAAAGAGGATTTAAATACACTCTACATACCGAATCCAGTTTTTTTACTGTTAGGGAGGTTCATTAGAGGTCAGTGATGATTGTGTATGTTTTACATAACTTAAATAAATATTACTAAACACCCCCAATTAGCCTGAGCAGTCAAACTGACGGGAACAAACACATTCATGTGGAATCATTGTACATTACCCAATGCTGGTCTGGACTAGTTGTTGAACTCTGACCTTGGCCTTGATTTTGTGGGCATTGTTCCTGGTCAGCTGCTTCTCGCTGGCAGCGGGGATCAGGATGTCACAGTCGGCCTCCAGGATGCTGCCTTTGTATGGTGTGGAGTTGGGGAAGCCCACAATGGTGCCGTGTTGCTAGTGAGAAGGAGGAGACCGAAAGAGAATGAGACAGAGAGAGATACAGTAGACAGACACAGGACCAAAGTGTATTGCTAGTCATGCATCTCAATTGCTTTGCCATTGGAGCCACTTGGATGTTGGCTGTGGAGGACTTTCAGAGTGTAGGGACACTGTACGTCCCCTAGGTGGTACCCTTTGACTGTGCTTTCCACTGTGCTCTCTACAAGGACAGGGAACAGCCAGAGAGAGGTCGACCTGCAGGCTAGTGACTGTAGCTATGAGTTGTGTACTAACCAGCTTGTAGTCCTCCAGCTCCTTGGGGTCGATGCCATTGGGGTTCCAGATGCTTCCATCCATCTCTCCAACACCAACACACTTGGCCCCGAAACGGTGCAGGTAACGCATGGAGTGCATGCCCACATTACCGAAACCCTAGAAAAGGAGGAAGAATAATAACAATATTAATAATAATATTATGCCATTTAGCAGACGCTTTTATCCAAAGCGACTTACAGTCATGTGTGCATACATTTTTACATATGGGTGGTCCCGGGGATCGAACCCACTACCCTGGCGTTACAATCGCCATGCTCTACCAATTGAGCTACAGAGGACCACTTAATCTAGGTTCAGAATAAAATATAGAAAATAGGCCAAAAAAATCCAACCTGGGTGCCCTGTGGTAGATAAGTCACGCATTGCTAAGCCTGTTCTTCTTGTACGTACCGAATGTACATTTACATTTATGTTCTTGTTCATGAGAAGCATGCTTGGTTGGCACAGTAAACATGTCATGTAGCGTCTTCTGGTCCAATGAGTTTATCGTTCACTTATGTTCATGATTATGAGGACACAGTAATCAGAGATTGTAAATAGCTGTAACAATGTGTTCTATTGTAGAAGGGAGGACTGTCCTCTACACATCCAAATGTAACACCTTGCTAACAAGTCATTATGCCTTCTGTTGAGTGAATATACCAACCTTGTGGGTGCCATCCTATAGTACTCTCTAATGTTGCTACCTCTAACCAAAAATAAAACACATTTGTGTTTGATTTGATGACAACCAAGCAGTGTGGATCTATCCTTTAACAAAATACTTTGTTTACGTGTATCCGAGGACACAGCAATATCTCTTCCCAGCTTGAGCTATATATATATATATATATATCAATACCTTTTAACATCCAGAACATATTCATACATCACTCAGATATCGATTATTTATGACTCATGAGGAAAGTAGGCAACTCAACTACTGCAGTGGCCAATACAAAGACACCAGTCAGCAACCTAGATTACTTGCAATACTCCCTCCCCCCAGTCTTTCCAGGCAAGCAGAAGCCTGCTGATTAGGTAGGTATGGATTTTAAGGGATAAGGATGAGTTAGATTACAGACTCATTTAAAAAGGCATCTAGACCGATTTCAATCTTGTCTCTAAGAGGTTTTCCTAATGGCATTTCCCATAACTACATTACAAGACTGCAGAACAGAGGAATTGATTCTCTGGCCAATTTTGCACTGAATCACGTACAACTGATATCTTGTCAACATGGGGGGGGGATCTATATGTTGAACATAAAGCCTTAATGCTTGGTCTCAGTGCCAAAAGGTACAGTCATTCTGTAGATATATAAGCAGTGCTGCAGTAGATGCATACCTTGCAGTAAGCAGCATTGCCCTAAAAGAAGACGCTGTTAGGTGCCGAGTCATACCTCTTATTAGAATGCCACCCCCCATACACTGTAACAGGCTTTGAGACCTGATGAAAGACGCTAAATAAAATGCCATTCCTAATCAATAAGTGCCGTGTCTGTGTACCTGAATGACAAAGGTCTTGTCGGTGAAGCCGGGGCTCAGGCCCAGCTGGCTCATGTAGGCCGTCTCGTTGATGAAGTTCTCGATGCCGTGGAATACTCCACGCCCGGTGGCTGAGATCCTGCCGTGGATGCCCCCCTGGCTGATGGGCTTACCAGTCACACAGGCATGGGCGTTGATGTCCTGGACACAGAGGAGAGGAACGTGTGGTTAGTTAGTGGTGGAAATAGCAACTTCGCATAAGCAAACAAATGCAGCAGGCGGCCATTTTATTATACATATTTTGTCAACCTTGTATTAGGTACACTGGACGGTGGAGTCGACATATTTTGGGATGTATCAGAGACTAAATCATCCGAGAGGCAAAGATGAGGCTCTAGCGAAACTCTTTCCACAAAACAAAGTCAGCAGTTGATGACTATATAAAAAAAGAAAGTCACAACATGCACTTGGCGAGGCCAAATTGCCAATTCACTATACAATAACATCTTCAGCCTAAATTCAGAGAAGAACATGAATCAGACTAAACGTATTGATAAAGTCTCCCGAGTGGCGCAGTGGTCTAAGGCACTGCATCGCAGTGCTAGCTGTGCCACTAGAGATCCTGGTTTGAATCCAGGCTCTGTCGTAGCCGGACGCGACCGGGAGACCAATGGGGCGGCGCACAATTGGTCCAGGGTATGGGAGGGAATGGCCGGCAGGGATGTAGCATAGAGCATGGCATTTGCAACGCCAGGGTTGTGGGTTCGATTCCCACGGGGGGCCAGTATGACATTTTTTTATAATGTATGCACTCACTAACTGTAAGTCGCTCTGGATAAGAGCGTCTGCTAAATGACTAAAATGTAAATGTAAATGAAGGCTATGGGAAGACAGGGAGTTAACCATGCCACCTGCATGGACACTAGGGCTGGAACGAAAACACGAAGCAGACCAAACTCTTCTAGGGTACAGTTGAAATGATTTACCTTTTGGAGCGCTCCCTGACCTCCTCCCTGGCAATCAACAAAACATATATGATCATGTATACAGCAAAAGACTGGTTGAGCTTTGTCTTTCGAAACACTGTCATTAGAATTGGAACAGTAGCCTTTTGACAAGAAAATAAAGGGTAGAAGTGTCAGCTTAATGAAAGTCAATGCACTTCCTCTATTGGAAATAGATCTCAGAATACTGTCTGGAGCCAAGGAGCGGGGGTTACAAGGCCAGCAGAACTTCCTGTAAAAAGTCAAATCAACAAAAGGGATAGGGAAAAAACAGTGACATACTGGAAATATTTACTCAGCAAATACAATAGCGATGGTTAGTGTACACACAGAATAATCACAATGTATCATTTGACCATTAGCCACTATACACAGATAATTAACATCCCATCATGCTTAGGGTCATGTATAAAAATGCCCAGTTGCCCATTATTTTGGCTACCATGGCTAGAAGAGGAGAGCTCAGTGACTTTGAAAGGGGGTCTTATAGGAGCATAGCGGTTTAAAGTGTGTGTGTGTCTCAGTCACCAGATCTCGACCCAATTGAACACTTATGGGAGATTCTGGAGTGGCGCCAAGACAGCGTTTTCCACCACCATCAACAAAACACCAAATGATGGAATTTCTTGTTGAAGAATGGTGTTGCATCCCTTCCAGACAGAATCTAAGCCAAGGCGCATTGAAGCGGTTCTGGTGGCCCAACGCCCTATTAAGAAATGTTATGTTGCCGGTTTCTTTATTTTGGCAGTTACCTGTATATGTCATTTTCCTTCATTTCTGTGGTTTACAGTAATTGTTAAAAGCAGTTTAACTTAGTTGATAGGAAGTGCTGGGGAAAACTCAATGTCTATTGTGGGAGAGGGCAGTGAGTTTATACAGGGAACACGTACATGGTGGCCCATGGTGTTGGCATAGGTGTCAGCGATCCATGACATCTCCCTCTCTCCAGTGCTCATGTCAGGGGCAGGGACATCAATGCCAGGTCCTGACAGGGGAAAAACAAAATCATTTAAGTTGAAGTAAACTTCTAGGATAAGTAAAATGGCTTCAGTAAAGAACAAACAACCAATACACCAACAAACTCATACTGAAACATGCAGACAAATCTAAATATATTGGTGTGAAACAGTAGTACTGTATTTAGATAGAGGCACTCATGGCCCACTTTGAAGCTATGGCAGTGTACTGTAGACACAGTGCCAGAGGGCACGGTTGCCATGCAGGGTTCCATACTTATACACCCCTTAAGCACACATACGTACCGTTTCTCCTCATTCTAGGAAATCAAGCACTTCAATAGTTACATGTCACGTGACTAGACTAAAACATGTAGCTATACAAACAGTCCCCTCCTCCCTCTATGGAAGAATGTTGGCGAATGCCTTTTAATAACAGGCTCCTCTGGACTGGTCTGATACCTTTCTGACTTAGTGACCATGTGGACCACATTTACAGCTTTGGATAACATATAGGGACAAAGAGAGCAATTCTTGCCTTTTGAAACAATGTGGATTTGTCAGGCTACAAACCCCCTACCAAGGCCTGAAGTCAGGTCTCGGGCACTTCAAGCATTGAATGCATAACTCTAACATAACTCTTAAACAAGCGGAAGTCCTTGGGGGTGATAGTGAATCGTTACAGGGAATGTGAAGTTAATGTGAACTGCTTCTTTCATTGCAATGTCAAACCAATAAATATTTTGTGGATTATTGTGTTTTAGATTTTTTCTGGTGTACCGTTTTCCCAGTATTCCCACCCTGAGAGATTCCCCTTGTGATTAATGGAAGGTAAAGCTGCCTTCATGCCTTGTCAAGCCTTTTGTTTAACCCCTCTCTCATCATGGTTATTTGTGCGTGTACTGCACCGTGGGCTCATGAAACCCTGCCTCTGACAGTATGGGCTAGGGGGAAGGCAGACCCCCTCCCCCACTCAAGGGGACCATGTATTCATGCAGACATACACATTACCGCCAGACATTTTCACCACCAGCCTTCAATGTTCCCCTGGTAACACAGACACTACTCACCAATAAAACCCTTCTTGGCCAGCTCAATGGTGAATCTTCTGGTGATTTTCTCCAGTTCATTGTCCTTCAGACAGAGCATAACAGTATGATAAAGGGCATTGCATATTTCACTGGCAGTAAAGTCAGACCAAAGAAGTAAAGGCACTACTACTATCACAGAACAACAACTCCCTACTCAAATATTGAGAAGCATCATCAGCTTCAGGTAGGTTATTACTACTAAATTAAAGCTGGATTACTTATTCAAAGAACACCAAAAGTGACACGCTCAGGGACGGGACAGAACGTTTGCTTCAGGAGTATCAGGGCCTAAAATGCTTCAACTCTTTCAGAGCCAGCAGCCCAGCAGATAGGAGGGGGGGAATGTCCCAGTCATGATGTCTACCAGCTGATGGCTCAGCAGTTCTACCCCAGAGCAGAGCTGCCAATTCCTAGGGCCACTGGCAACAACAGACAGGACAGGCAACAACAGACAGGACGGGTCAGCACTGGGCTGGCAACAGGAAGGGGAGCGAGAGCCCACTGACTAACAGCTTCCTGTGCAGAGCTCTATAGAACACTGAATGGGGCTTTCAGGAATGGTGTGACCTATTAATTAACATAGAATATTCAACATATTAATAACTTCTGCTATAATATGTACAACCTGCACTTAATAAAAGTTATCATTTGCAAATTCAAATGAGAACTTTATAAAATGCAGGTTATGCTTATTTTGTATTCATGATAAATCATCAAGTAATCTCAGCTTTTCTGGGGTCAAAGTTGAAGGTGGAGATTCCCTCATCCTTGTTCCTATCACTGCAAAAACAACACTCCACTGAATGGCCACATAATAGGACATCTTGCAGCCTTATTATCTATGCACTAGGGGTAAATATAGAGCAACGAACCAAGTGGGGTAAAAATGAAATGCCTTGACAGCGCACTAATCACTGGTTTAGATGACTTGGTAATGTGAGCCTGTATGCTAAGATAAACAAGTTCCCAATAAAGGACAAAATGGCCTTGTTGAAAGGGAACACACCCTAAAGCTAATGTGAAACCAACACGTGAATGGGATGAAAGGACATCAACAATAAGTATTAAATAAAATACTCTGGTGTATCCAGAAACAAACTAATACCTACAGTGTAATTCTTTACATTGATCTTCACTCCAGCTTTGGCTCCTCCAAACGGCACATCTGTAAGGAATTTAAATGGACGGGGTTACAACAGAAAAAACTAAATAGGCTATATAACAACTACTTATGTCTGGAGGACTTATGTCTAGAAGATACTGTACAGGCGTTTAAAAGCCCTTACCCACGACAGCACATTTGTATGTCATCAGCGAGGCCAGGGCTTTCACCTCGTCGACAGAGACCTCGGTGCTGTAGCGGATACCTGGAACATACAACATGACAGAGTTAGTGGTGTGTAACCTGTAATTTCAGACTTGGCTGAAAAAAAGTTGTTTTCCCATTTTCGTTCTCTCGCTAGGGTACGTGTGTATCACAATATTAGGAAAATGGTATACCTTAACTTTATCCTTTCTGCATGATGAAAACAATATGTCTAATAAGTTGCTGTACAATAAAACCAGAGATATCACTCCTCCATTAGCTTAATCAGTTTGGTATTTTATTCTCCAACACAAGAGGTGGACTAATGCAATTAGCCTATTCACACAATCACAAGCTAGGCGATATTTTGAACCCTTATTATTAAGCCTTTAACCCTTCTCAGAACCACTCTCATAATGAGGAGTATGATTGGGAGAGAAAGAGGGCATTCCAAAGTAACCACGCAATTTGTACAATGTAGGCTAGCCCTCGTTCCAGAGCTGACTGGGCTTGCATAGACAAGACCACTTTTTTTTTTTTTTCAAAATCCAAATACTCCAGTTCATACTAGGCCTCTCGTAGTGATCTCAGGGAGTTAGTTTTAGGATATACACAAAATGGTTGCAGCTGCCCAGTGTCTGAGAGTTACTGTAGAGCTCCGTAGAGAGGAGAGGCTTGCATGTGAGGGAGGTAGAAACCACACACCGCCTAGAGCTATGACTCACTGTGGGGATTCGATTAGGCTGAACCGGGTTGCACCAGGCTATGGCCTGTAATGCGACCGGGCAAAAGTGGTGAGGGAGGAGCGCCCTTCTCAAATCAAACAGTAATCTGCACCGCCCAGTCATATTGTCAACAAGGCAGTATGGTGCATCGTTCAGAAACACAAATATATGCTTAAACTTTCAAACTAGTTTTCCTTGCGAAGGCAGATAAAGCCTGTTTTTTTATCAAGAGCAAACACCACTTTCACATGTGAAAACCCGGAATCCTAACTCATTACTCCACATGTCTGACGTGTCACTTTGTTGAGTCGACTTCCCCATCAGCTTTGAAAGGGGCGCCCAGCTCACGCCTGGGAGGCAGCCAGGTTTTAAAACTAATAGTCACTCTTCACCCAGTGCAAACTCCACCCACCCGGGCCAGCTTAAAAAAACTCCCTCACTCCTGAGACCGCAGGCCAGCCCCCCTCCACAAAGAAGAAAAACATAGTGAGCTGGAAACTGGGTGTGGTCCTGGCAGGATCGTCTTGTTCACAGACTACCACTATATTCTACACACATTACCTCACAAACCCTTCTACTTCTGAAGACACTGAAGCTTTTAATAGCTGCATAAAATGTAGGATTATTCTAATTAGTGCAACATGAGGCTAATGGTTAAAACTTGATGCCAGGTTGATGCAGAGAACAGGTTTTGGGAAAGGTGTTCTATTCAAAAGCAGACCAAACAGGATTTAGGATTGAAAGGAGATTAATTTATTCCCCTGGGGAGAGAATTGTGGTTTGTTATGGTTAGTTTAATTACCACCACTTTCCTTTAACCCATATACCTACTGTATGTCAGTTGACATATGGACAGGTGAACCAACTGTAGTTTGTGACTACTATGATTTCCCATTGTAGCCAATTCAGTACAGTAGAGCATAGTACAGTAGCTATGTTCAGTACAATATACTTTACCCTAGTGTGCTCTACTGTACTGAACTCTACTCTGTTGATTAGGTCAACAAAAACAGTGACAAAGATAATTGGCAAACACCTATTTTTCAGTGGCGATTGACGAGACTAACTGAAATCGACCCAGAAAAAAATAAACAAAAATGACTAAATTATATCTGTGACTAAAATCTGACTACTAAATGAACTGGACAAGAGTTTTAGGAGAGAATGAGCGCTTTCCGTGATAAGCACGATTAATATTAACGGCACAGATGCGCAGCGCACTGTTCAGCAGTGGGAAGGACGCACCACGACCGGCACACACAGCCTACATCAGCTTGTGAGATGCGGGGGAGCAAGCAATGAGTGAGGGCAGACATGCAGACAGGCTCCGCTCCAGCTCCAATTATACATATTGCGCAGGCAACTCTCTTGCTTCCCCGTAGCTAACCAGTCACCACCAGCCTTCTAGTTAGCTACCCTTCGCCTGGTTAAGAAACACAAGCTGCTATATGAAAATAAAAAAAAAAAAGCACTGGATTTAATAGTAAAACTACTGTCTAGCTATGTTTTTCTCTCCCTTGAGTATAGAAAAGTAGGCTCTTTGTAGCCTCGCTCAACCCTCCCGCTTTCCCCACTACATTTCATTGCCAGGATCTATAGCCAACATAGCCAAGTCTCCCTCTTTACCTCAGAGAAAATGGCTTGATTCTAGCCCTTAACGTTCAAAAGATATGACCCATAATGTTACCTCATTAGCTAGCTATAGCTAACAACCTGGGGTGCGGTCAGCAAGACGCAATGTTTTGGAACGTTCAGATAATCAGAAATATGCTATGTAGAACAAACATGCTTCTCTGACTTGTTGAATAAGGAATAATGTCAGCTCTATTCATGGAATTTTTACCTGCAACGTTCAAGAACATTTTGCAACTGAACGTGGCCCTGGTAACATTACCAAGTCTATATGCAAACATGTGGTGGCACAGAAAGAAAGGAAAAGGGATAGCAAACAATTTGACAAAATTCCTCTTGCCACTACACTATATCTGACTTTATTTTGAGTTCATGTGGACCCAGTGACTCAGACTTGAGCACTTGGACCAGGACTCGAGCACTGGGACTCGGACTTCAGCCATAAAGACTCATGACTCGCCCATTGGTGACTCTGACTTGGACTCAAACACAGGGGACTTGGGACTCGAGGTTTAGTGACTCGACTAAATCACTGGGCGAAACAGTCATTAGCCCCCGTTCTACTTTTGGACACCAATGTGGCTGCGGCGTCTATGGAACGTTGATAACAATGGCAATGACGGAGGTGGAACCCATACTACTTTGCAGCACCATTTGGTGATTGTGCTACTCTCCCTCTGCGCTTATATGTGTCGGTTATGTATGTAATGTGCTGTTGTGACGAGGGCCCACGAGGAGGTCGTGTGCAACAGGGGTGATTTACAATTACACATTAACACGGGAACCAGGATCACCCTTCCTGCCCTTGAGTGGGTCACCAGAGCTGGAATGGGCTTCATTATATGACTAGGTCATTAAGGCCGAAGAAAAAGGGAAACAAGAGAAGTAAAGCTATGTTGGGAAATAGGAAACCACTAGACTCGTTTTTGGTCGGAGTCAGGGTTTTGGATCAATACTACTTGGGAATTCCGTTTAACGTCTCCAGGAAAATCTGGAATGTGTGGAGTCGGTGAGAGTCACAATAAGTGGTCTTATTTAGATTTTTTGTGTGTCTGCGGAGCAGAAGAAGCGTGTTTTAAGACTCAAAAAGATATCGGAGTGGAATGTTTCCTGCATGTATTTTTGTAGCAGAGCACCTATCAAGGGGGTTATTTCTGGGGTGGCGCAATAAATAAAGGCAGAAGATATAACTGAAGACATTGATGGAGTGGTTGGTGCACGTCGTCTGACCTGTATGGTGGACGGAGAAAATAAATTCACTTCATCCATGCTACTGTTCTTTGATGAAGAGTCTCTCCCTTCTCATATAAAGTTAGGATTCATCAGATACCCTGTAAGAGCTTTTGTGCACAAGCCCCTTCGGTATCATCAATGTAAAAGAGTTGGTCATGTGTCAAGTGTGTGCAGAAGGAAAGAATATCGTATGCCAGATGAAGGGAAATGTTGCAACTGTGGAGGTGAACAGGCGCCTGAATTCTTTGAGTGCCCTGTTAGGGTGAAGGAAAATGAGGTGGGAAGGGTAAGGAGTGTCCAGCATGTCTCCTATCTGGAGGCTGTGAGAAAATTGGAAGGAACGTGTGGTGGGGAAGAAGCAATGGTAGTAGAGCCACCACGACCAGTGAAGGTTTCTCATCACCCGAGGGATAGTGAAATGCTACATGTTAAAAAGGTGGATTTTGTATTAGGTATTGCAATGGTCATAAACTGTACAGCACAAGCGGAGAAGAAGTCTAAGAAAATTGGAATCATTGTGAATGCGCTGAACGTTTTGTGGGTCTTCGTGATTTCACAGCCGAGGCTGTGCAAGAAATCCTGTCGGTTAATGTACCCCCATCACAGGCCCCTGAGCCTGTGTAGGGATGTACAGTGGGGGAAAAAAGTATTTAGTCAGCCACCAATTGTGCAAGTTCTCCCACTTAAAAAGATGAGAGAGGCCTGTAATTTTCATCATAGGTACACGTCAACTATGACAGACAAAATGAGAAATTTTTTCCTGAAAATCACATTGTAGGATTTTTAATGAATTTATTTGCAAATTATGGTGGAAAATAAGTATTTGGTCACCTACAAACAAGCAAGATTTCTGGCTCTCATAGACCTGTAACTTCTTCTTTAAGAGGCTCCTCTGTCCTCCACTCGTTACCTGTATTAATGGCACCTGTTTGAACTTGTTATCAGTATAAAAGACACCTGTCCACAACCTCAAACAGTCACACTCCAAACTCCACTATGGTCAAGACCAAAGAGCTGTCAAAGGACACCAGAAACAAAATTGTAGACCTGCACCAGGCTGGGAAGACTGAATCTGCAATAGGTAAGCAGCTTGGTTTGAAGAAATCAACTGTGGGAGCAATTATTAGGAAATGGAAGACATACAAGAACACTGATAATCTCCCTCGATCTGGGGCTCCACGCAAGATCTCACCCTGTGGGGTCAAAATGATCACAAGAACGGTGAGCAAAAATCCCAGAACCACACGGGGGGACCTAGTGAATGACCTGCAGAGAGCTGGGACCAAAGTAACAAAGCCTACCATCAGTAACACACTACGCCGCCAGGGACTCAAATCCTGCAGTGCAAGACGTGTCCCTCTGCTTAAGCCAGTACATGTCCAGGCCCGTCTGAAGTTTGCTAGAGTGCATTTGGATGATCCAGAAGAGGATTGGGAGAATGTCATATGGTCAGATGAAACCAAAATAGAACTTTTTGGTAAAAACTCAACTCGTCGTGTTTGGAGGACAAAGAATGCTGAGTTGCATCCAAAGAACACCATACCTACTGTGAAGCATGGGGGTGGAAACATCATGCTTTGGGGCTGTTTTTCTGCAAAAGGACCAGGACGACTGATCCGTGTAAAGGAAAGAATGAATGGGGCCATGTATCGTGAGATTGAGTGAAAACCTCCTTCCTTCAGCAAGGGCATTGAAGATGAAACGTGGCTGGGTCTTTCAGCATGACAATGATCCCAAACACACCGCCCGGGCAACGAAGGAGTGGCTTCGTAAGAAGCATTTCAAGGTCCTGGAGTGGCCTAGCCAGTCTCCAGATCTCAACCCCATAGAAAATCTTTGGAGGGAGTTGAAAGTCTGTGTTGCCCAGCGACAGGCCCAAAACGTCACTGCTCTAGAGGAGATCTGCATGGAGGAATGGGCCAAAATACCAGCAACAGTGTGTGAAAACCTTGTGAAGAGTTACAGAAAACGTTTGACCTGTGTCATTGCCAACAAAGGGTATATAACAAAGTATTGAGAAACTTTTGTTATTGACCAAATACTTATTTTCCACCATAATTTGCAAATAAATTCATTAAAAATCCTACAATGTGATTTTCTGGATTTTCTTTTCTCATTTTGTCTGTCATAGTTGACGTGTACCTATGATGAAAATTACAGGCCTCTCATCTTTTTAAGTGGGAGAACTTGCACAATTGGTGGCTGACTAAATACTTGTTTTCCCCACTGTATTTTGGAGTGGACTGTGATTGAAGTGTGATGGGTTTTCTTAGTTGACGTGTTTTATTTTGTATGATGTCGTTTTACCCCTTTCCCTAAATGTTTTTTTGTAGTTTCTTATTCAATACCCGGTCCAGCTGGTGGCGGTAATGCACCATTAACATTGGATGCCAACCGCCATTAAACCCCATCGAAGAAGAAGGCGTTTCCACTCACTACCAAATATGGACGTGGGAGAAGATGGAACGAGATGGATTTTGGCCAAAATTCTGCAAATTCTCATCTATTAAACATTTCATCTCAATACAGTTTGATGTTCCCAAAACTGGAATAGGTTATTAACAGAGTGTACTAAGGCTTGTAGACTTTACCCTTTGCGAAAGTTTTTTTTATAATCGCGTTGTTTAGGAGTGCAAAGTCGAATTTAGTTATTGCACACGCGCACTTCAAAGTAGGCGTTCCCTAACGGAAATATGCAGATTATGCTAGAACGCGCCAATAGGGTCTCGCTAGCTCGTGCCCCCTCCTTGCCAGTGTTGCCAACTTAGCCACTTTGTCGCTATATTTAGCAAGTTCAGACCCCTCTAGCGACACATTTTCAAAAAAGCGACTAGCGACAAATATAGCTACTTTTTCTGGTGTTATTGGAGACTTTTGGAGAGACTGACGTGAAAGCACATATCGTTCTTACTCTTCTCAACGAGCAGCGGGTGCTTTGTTACCCCCGTCCCAAAGCACTCACAGGCGGCCCAGTCCTCGCGCAGCAGTCCCTCCTAGCTGCAGTCAGAGCAGGAGATGTTCACCCCTCCGCAGCATCCAGACTGCAAATGAATCGCGCATGCGGGAAGCCGCCGCTGGCTGATCCCGCCTTGGCTTACATTCAGGGCGGGATGTAAATGTAGGGTGTTTTTTACTCACTTTATGTCTCTCCCATGACGTTATTCCTTTCTCCTACAACTTCCATCACAATTACATGCACATGGTCAATTATGCAAATTAGGTGATGACGTCATTTAGCGACTTTTAGGACAGCCAATAGCTACTTTCCTTACTGAGGAGTTGGCAACACTGCTCCTTGCTTGTTTTGCCCACTATGGCTCATTTGTTGGTTTAGTTATAACAATCTTAGGCCATATTGGGCTGCAGCTAACCCCTTCTCGATTTGACAGGCTAGCTAGCTACACTCCGCTTCAACACCTTCACTGTAATTTCTCTTTCCCCGGCTTACCTCCTTTACAGGGGGTCCTGTGTTGGCTGTGCTGGGCACGATACCCCTCAATCACCTCCCATTCGCCATCGTCTCGCTTGATAGGGAACGATACACTCAGTATATGGTTGCAGGGCTTGATAATCTTGAGAATTCCGCGTACTCGGTGTCTCTTCTGCACTGGCGTCTCCTTGTTCTTGAGGTCCTCCACCAATTTATCCTCAACGATATTTGCACCGCGGTCAAAGAATCCCTCCACCATTCTAAAGAAGTTGGGGTCATCTGCATCTTTCTCTCCTACTACCTCGCTGTAGTGGCGCACCCTCATCAACGACGCGGAAACTGGAAGAGCCGCCTCGACACATCCCGAGGCCAGAGCACTGCTTGCTCCACGAGTAAGTAATTCTCCGAAATACCTGTACATTTTTGACTGAGTTAAGGCGTTAGTAACGAATGAAACTTAAAGAAAAGTGAGGGGAAGACGAAGTGGGCCGGGGGGAAACAAAAACTTATAACGAGACAACCTCCTTCTGGTCCTGTCCCGTTTCGCACTGATCTGACAGCAGTCATGCATGCGTTCCCTTTTCGTTAGAGAGCAGGCGTGTTTGTGTGGATTCCCACCTCACTGGGGAGGGTTCCACTTGAACGCGCATGCAAAATAATGCGCGCCTCCGCGACATTTTTGCGCTCCGAGGGCGGCGTTCCGCAGGTGTGTAATGGTAAATCATTAGCCAAAAATTGGAAACGTTCCGGTTTGCAACTACAACAACAATTTATATTGGACAAATTCAGATGGGTCCCGCCCAGTTTCGTTCCGTTTTCTTTCGGTTAAGAAACGTTTTGCAACAAAATCGGCGTAATGAATACCCCATTACAGGGCAGAGCCCCATCTGTTTTGAGCCCCACCTGTTTAGCATTTTTTATAAAATAATAATAATGTTTTTTTTTTATGTGTCTGTTTTGCATGTTATTTTGGCATTAATAGGTGTTACATATCAGTTTGCAAACAATGTAAAAAATAATAATCATTGAGTTAATAAAGCCGCATAAAAACATGGTCTCTTTTTTGCTTTCTTGAAAAAGGCAGCTCCAAAGCATAGGGGTTTGTTAATGTTCTCTAGTTGCGCCGTGATTGGCTCAGTGTTCTGTCACTCATGGGGACACTACATCACTGCAAAATCTACAGGGAGAGCTCGAAAATTCAAGCCCCTTGGGTGCTGCCATAGATTTACATTAGAAGTGCCCATCAAAGAAGGCTCAAGGTCATTAGCCACAGATAAAATGAAGTCAAATCACGTTATATTTACTGTAGCTTTGATTCAACAATGAGTGGTTTGGAAGGAGTCAGTGGCTAACTGCAAGTATTGCAAAGCAATCACTAGCCTGCTATTCAGTGGAGAGGGTGTGTGGTCCAAGTCTGGGTTTAAGGGTCTCTATTCCAAGCTTAAAAGGATAAACATTCACATGCAACACCAGAAAAGGTTGAATACATTGGCCATGCTGTCAATCCAGCATGACTTCTGCTGCGTTCAAACAACTGGAAACTGGGAAATCTCAGACTTCAGTGAGTTCAAGAAAACTGGGAACTAGGAAAAAAAACGGGCTCCGACTGGGAAAATTCATTTTGAACGGTCATCCAACTCAGAATTCCAAGTCGGGAACTCAAGCCTCTTTCTAGAGCTCCGACCTGAAGATCACTGACGTCATGATTCGACATTTGTTTTTTTTACGATTTCCCAGTTGTCTTGAAAGCACCATAAATCCAGAGAATGCCAGACTTTGATGACAAAGTTTGATGACACACCACCTTCTTGTTCAAGTGAGCACAGAACAACGAGGTGAGTCCAAAAATGTATTGTATGCTGCTGCATAAATGATGAAATATGCCAGGGAGATGTGTATACTGTAGCTAAGAAAGTAATACTAAGTGTATGTTGTGTAGTAAGCTGTTAGTAGCCCATGTGCCTCACCCTAATAATTTGGTCCCTTTCCCCCTCATAACTAACCAGGTATTGAAAAAGTTTGGTCCGAAGTCTTGGTTAGTAGGCTATTTGTGATGTGCAATTCAGTCATTATGCCCCATTTGCATCAGGGGCGTAGGCATGGGTGGGCCTGGGTGGACACATGCCCACCCACTGGGGAGCCAGGCCCACCCAATCAGATTGAGCAAAAACAAAAAAAGAATACCAAACATATATATATATATATTAAAACATTTCTCAGACCTCCAAAATGGTCTCCTGATGTGGTTTAAGCATTGTTGTGGACTTAGAACATCACATTTTTGTTGTTTTTCTATTTAAAAAAAGTGTGATTTTGAGAGTGCAAATCTGAAGAAAACAAACATGCTGCTTTTTTTTATATTCAGTTATTTTGCAGACTGTAGCAGTTGTAGAAACTGTAAAAGTCATACACCACTACAGCCCAATTTATATGAATGAACACCAAAGGTAGACAGTGTCCCTTGAAGTTAGACACTGCACATTGGTGTGTTTTATGGGTGTCCTCCTGAAGTCATAGGATGGCAGGGAAGAAGGATGTCGTGTCACATCTGTGCCAGTGACGCCCAATCTGACATCTGGATGTAGATCTATCACTAATAAATTGAGATGGTGTGTCCAACCGCAAACATCAGTGGGCTTGCGTTACACATGTCTCCAAAGACCCAGCACTGGCTGATGCAACCTGATATCAAACAGTAGGTAGCATTTTGCATCCTTTCTATACAAAGCTGTTTCACTTTGTAAATCCTTACTACCACTAAACTGGTGTTAGTTGTAAAGGGAACACCGACCCCTTGCTGTAGACTCTACCCTGAGTAAACAGATAAGATCACCCCTAGGGTTGGACACACACACACACAGTCAAGTCCACCACACTTGCTTAAATGAGAAATCTAGCTATAATCAACCACAACTCTTCTCCAGGGGCTTCTGGAAGAGAAGTGTGTCAACTAGTAAGACTAGTAAAGGACCTTGGCCAAATTACTGTATGAGACATTATGGGCCAGTTTGTTTGTGCATATTAAATTAACTGGATCGTGATGGTTTGGAGTATTGTCATGAGGTCAGGGAGAGGTGCTTGTCTTTTCACTGTTGGAAATGACTCATGTGTGATGATATCCACATGATATCCTCCACGGTGGTGGCGGTTATGAAATAAGACCAGGACATGACTCCATGAAATATTAAACCGGTTTAACCTGTAGCTACTGGATTCGAATGGTATTAAGGGATCAGAGTAGCCACTCCCCAGTCCAAAATGTCAATGTTTTTGCTCTAACAAGATACAATTTTGCATTTCCATTTAGTGCTCTTTATATCTATTTTCACGAGTTCGCTGTAGGAACACGTTACACACAAACTTTGGCAGTTTTCTATAGTATAAGTACACTCACGACATTGACAATCAGAAGGCACACCTCAGTCATTTCAAAACATTCACTTCGCTTCCTTCTCTCTAGTCTTACCATACCTTGTCATTTACCACACTTTTAAATCCTTTCATTTCCCTCTCTCTATCTCTTTCTCTTCTCTCTCCTCACTCCCATCTTTTCCTGTCTCTAACCCCACCGTTCTGTGGTTTGAGGGCTGCAATCAATCTCCGTGTGGTTTCAAAGCGCACTGTTCTGGTGTATCATTGGCTCGTGCTCACAACACCCATCTTCTGGTTGGTGAGTTCTGTGGAGTTACTCAATTACACTGCCTTTTTTAGTATTTTCCCCCAGAAGAAAACTCACATGCCAGGAATGTGTACATTTAACAGAGTCTCTGAGAATTTACCTCTGTTATCATTGCCAGCTGTGGGTATGTATATCTCTGCTGCACTAAAATCCCTGTGAAGCTGGGTTTTCAGAACAGGGGGGCTCTACCAGGTGTTTTTCAAATCACCATTTCTGCTGAGTCATGTGTGTTATACATTCCAATAAATATAATGTTGACTTGATGAAAAAGTATCCTTGGAGGTTTTTGTGACGAAAATGTGCCCTGTTTGAAGAGAGAAAGTCAAATTCCACAGACGTACAGTATTTAACCCCTCCAAGGTGAATTCACACGTCAGTGAGTTTGGGCTCTACAGTGTCCCACCTGAAAGTATTCTAGTCCTGCCCTACATATTAAGAACCAAATTAACATTAGTAATCTATCAAAGGGATGAAGTAATCATTATCAACATGCATTATATCATAGACTGTTTTCTTCACAGGTTACTTATCTGTTGGAACCCAAGAGATACTGACATGTGGCATTAAGTGAAAACAGCTGCGGCCCCCCTCCACTCACACCTGTGTCTGATGCTGCTGAGGGAGTGCCTGGACAGTCTGGTCAGTGGAGGACCATGGAGCTCTGCTGGCAGGGGGGCCGAGGGAGGATGAGGATCCATGGAAGTGATGGTCGAGATGACGCCCAAACCGGATCTCCCTTAGAGAGAGAACCGGGCTGCAAAGAGACAACCCAGGCTGGCCTCTTTGGAGAGCTCACCTGCCCAGAATGAGCAAGCAGTCGGTAATGATGAGGACCTGTGTTCTGAGTCAATGAGGGAGTACCTGGACAGCTGCTTCCCTGCTGGGGCAGCCTGACCCAGGGCTTGAGTGTGCCCCTGAGAGAGCAGACCTCCAGTCAGATCCAGCCCCTGCTCAGTCTGTGTCTGTGGAGACGGAGTACCTCAGTGCATGGACAGTCAGCCAGGCCCTGCTCCTGAGAGGAAAGCTGAGGACACAGCCAGAGACCAGCCCTGTGAAAGCCGGTTTTCCACAAATACCACCTTTACCCACACCATCCACTTCCACCACCACCAGCTCCCCGGAGCTGTACAGCCCAGCAACCCCCACTCAGTCCCCCAGAGAGACGGGCCAAGGAGGGACCCAGCAGGGCTCCATGGAGCTCTTCTATGAGCCCCTGCTGAGCCAGAGGCAGGAGGAGCGAGGGGTGATACTGGAGACCACTGCTGATGGGGTGCTCTGCTCTCAGGGTAACCCGTCACCTAGATCCCCTGTGCAGATTCACCTGCATCCCCCAGTTGCTAAAAAAGTAAAGTCTCCAACACCACATCCATAACGCATAGGTCACCAGACTACAGGGAAGGGTTGTGTTACTTCCCAAAGCCCCACCACCCTCCTGGCTAGATATGGCACTCAGGGAGTGCGTTACTCCATCTTAGTGGCCGTGGTGCACCCGTGTCATCTGAAGGAGATCTGAGTGAGGTCTGGGGCATCTGCTGGGTCCAGTATCCCCATGGCCTCTGTGGTGGTTACTGAACAATCAGGAGTGGAGATTAAGGTGGTCCTGTGGAGGAGGGCAGCGTTCTGGGCCCTGACTGTCTACCCTGGAGATGTGTAACAACAATCAAGGGTCCAAGGAAGTTCCTCGCATTTGTTCCTTATACAGTATTCGAACTTGCTACCAATAGACTATCCATTTTATATATGATATAGCAGTAACACCTACCTGTTTGTGTTGTCATGACAGGTGTGACGGTGAACGAGGACAAGTGGAGAGGAGAGATGGGGCTGCAGTCGTTGTACAGCAGCAGGCTACTCAACCTGAAATTAGCCCACCCAACTACCTCATCCCTTTATTGTTATTTATTTTGCTCATTTGCACCCCAGTATCTCTATTTGCACATAATCTCTTGCACATCTATCATTCCAGTGTTAATACTAATTGTAATTATTTTGCACTATAGCCTTACCTCCATAACTTGCTACATTTGCACACACTGTATATATATTTTCTGTTGTATTTTTGACTTTATGTTTTGTTTTACCCCATATGTAACTCTATGTTGTTGTTTTTATCGCACTGCTTTGCTTTATCTTGGCCAGGTTGCAGTTGTAAATGAGAACTTGTTCTCAACTGGCTTACCTGGTTAAATAAAGGTGAAATAAAAAAAATAAAAAAAATAAACCTGGCCCAGGTCACTGGCATCCGCTCACCACTAGGTGAGGCTGTGTAGACAGGAAACACCACATCATTCACAAGCCATTTGTAAAACACTGTGTCTAAATGTGGTGACATGCATCAATTTCAAAGATTTTACTGAGTTACAGTTCATATAAGGAAATCGGTCAATTAAAATAAATTCACTAGGCCCTAATCTATGGATTTCACATGACTGGGAATCAGTGGAGGCAGCTGAGGGTAGGACGGCTCATAATAATGGCTGGAATGGGTCAATGGAATGGTATCAACCACACAAGCAGGGGGATAGACAGCAGGGGTCAGTGGTGCTCTGGGGAGCTGCATTGACCTGGCTGCAATGCATCTGCATCAACAGGAACAAAGGTAAAGTCAGGACAAGTAAGAATGAGTTACTGGGACTTTTCTGTTAGTGCTAGCAATCATTCTACTTATATGCATTACATAATCCAACTAGCTATTTACTAACTATTTAGATTATGCTGTATGAGTGAGCTGCCGCCCCCTGCTCCTGTGCAGATGCTCTGTGGGAGTTCCGGGTGCTCCTGGTGAGGGAGAGTATGACGTCAGGCCTGCTGGAGCTGTACTCCACCCCCTGGGGCTCCTGTGAACCCTCTTTCCTGACGACAAGCAGGCGCTGGAGTTCTACAGGCCAGGTCCTGCCAAACATAGCAGCACCAGCCTAGAGACCTTCACACTCTTGTCCCAGAAGTACACTGGTGAGCAGCTACAACAGGTTTTGTTTGCCAAATGGTGGGTTGGGGCCTACTCGTGTGACGTGAGTCATGACTCATGGCCATTGCAATTCCTACATAAGACTGGGCTGTGGCCAGGAACATTACTTTATTTGGAGGGTCACAGGAAAATACAATAGGATCAAAATCTAATGTTATTGGTCATGTACACGTATTTAGCAGATGTTATTGCGGGTGTAAAAAAAAACATAAGTATTCAGACCCTTTGCTATGAGACTCAAAATTGAGCTCAGGTGCATCCTGCTTCCATTGATCATCCTTGAGATGTTTCTACAACTTGATTGGAGTCCACCTGTGGTAAATTCAATTGATTGGACATGATTTGGAAAGACACACACCTGTCTATATAAGGCCCCACAGTTGACAGTGCATGTCAGAGTAAAAACCAAGCCATGAGGTTGAAGGAATTGTCCATAGACCTCCGAGACAGGATTGTGTCGAGGCACAGATCTGGGGAAGGGTACCAAAACATTTCTGCAGCATTGAAGGTCCCCAAGAACACAGTGGCCTCCATCATTCTTAAATGGAAGAAGTTTGGAACCACCAAGACTCTTCCTAGAGCTGGTCGCCCGGCCAAACTGAGCAATCGGTGGTAACTCTGACAGAGCTCTAGAGTTCCTCTGTGGAGATGGGAGAACCTTCCAGAAGGACAACCATCTCTGCAGCACTCCACCAATTAGGCCTTTATGGTAGAGTGGCCAGACGAAAGCCACTCCTCAGTAAAATGCACATGACAGCCCGCTTGGAGTTTGCCAAAAGGCCCCTAAAGACTCTCAGACCATGAGAAACAAGATTCTCTGGTCTGATGAAACCGAGATTGAACTCTTTGGCCTGAATGCCAAGCGTCACGTCTGGAGGAAACCTGGCACCATCCCTACGGTGAAGCATGGTGGTGGCAGCATCATGCTGTGGGGATGTTTTTCAGTGGCAGGGACTGGAAAGGGAAAGTCAGGATCGATCGAGGGAAAGATGAATTGAGCAAAGTACAGAGAGATCCTTGCTGAAAACCTGCTCCAGAGCACTAAAAAACAGTTTTGGGGTTATTGTGTGTAGATTGATGAGGGGAAAAAACGATTTAATCAATTTTAGAATAAGGCTGTAACCTAACAAAATGTGGAAAAAGTCAAGGGGTCTGAATACTTTCTAGGATCTGCCATCCTAGAAGTCGTTTGTGTGACGTCAAAATGAGGGGCGTAGTGCAAAACAAATTCATCAGCGATTGGATCGTCTCCAACAAATCTAACCAATCAGATTTTTAAGTTGATCTCATCATCATGTAGGCTGGCTCTGGCTGAACCAAAATGTTACAACACTTTAGAAATCGATAAATAGTGAGTGATTATGTACAGGAGTTTTGTAAATGCATTTCTGTATTGAAAAGTAGCAAGATCACCACTAAATGGCTATTCTCACAACCCATTGAGAAGTTGCTGACCAACACTTGTTGCTTTTTGACCTCTAAAGGGATGTGGAACTGAGAGTTCACATCAGAGCGTTCCAGTTTTAAGGCAGCCCCTCCCAGAATGCACAGCAATGCGCATCTGGAGAGTATCCTGGATACGGTGTCTGCCCCACACTGAAGTACACCGCTACTACAGGTCAGACTCAGTCTCACACATCACTGGGCATCTCATACCAACATTAGATTACATTACATAGGGTATACACAGAGTCCTCAATAATATTTCACATTATCTGTGAAAGTGTCCACTTCTCAGATGTACCAAACACACTCATTCCAAATGGAGATGTAATTTGCCAGTCATTAACTCTTACCTTCTAACAGGGTGATCATGTAAACTGCTCCAATACAATATGACTCTTTGGCTTAGTAAACTGACTTTCTCTGTTCACACCAGGCATGCTGACAGTGAAGGATGGGGAGAGCCAGGTGTTACCTATATGGCTGGACATTCCTCCTGACAAGCTGCACAAGACCGTGGGTAAGAGGAGGAGTGTTTTCCCAGTGTTGTTCAACCCATCTTATCTCGTTCTCTTCTGCAGTTTGTGACACTGTCTCACTAACAGTATTATTTCTCTCTCACAGCTCCAGATGTGAGGTTAGTCCAGGTAGTGGTTGAGAGGTTCTACTCCTTACTGTCCATTCCCAGACACACCTTCCTCCATACCGTCCGCAGCCACTTCCTGTGTGACGAGAACAGTGTCCCCACTGCCCAGGATTTCCTACTGTTGGATTTGTATCTCTCTGCTCACTTGAATCAACTCCAAATGTCATATTATCCAGAGCGACTTTTCATACTGGTCTCCCATGGGAATCCAACCCACAACCCTGGCATTGCAAGCGGCATGCTCTACCAACTGAGCTACATGGACTGTGTTTGTACTACTCTACCAGAATCTACCATATCTACAAACAAATATATTTACTGCTGATCGAGATTTGATATTTGGTTCTGATCGAGAACACCTGAAGCAGTACAGAGTCATCATAGTCACAGATCTTTGAGGTATGTTCAGGCACAATCGCTGAAAGTACTAGTCTGAGATGTAAAATAGCTTTATTTTTGTATGAATTGGTTGGAATTTTTTATAACTTTGCCTCATGTGAAATAAAAGGTTATTTTCAGTGTACAAATCTTGCAGTATAGTACCATATCATACTTTTTTGTCATATAATATCAACGTTTATTACTGAAAGTTACTGTCATGACTTGCCAATACAAACATCAATACATTCTTCCTTGCACCTCTTGATTGCAGGCCACATCATTTTATAGCTTTTTAAATGAGGGCGGGAATTTGTAGGCAAGTCACTTCACTTCATGTATATAACCCCTGGATTGCTGATGCTATGTATTGGCCATTGAGAGGCTTTGACGCCACCATTCGGCCATATTGGCACACCCCAGTAGGAGCAGTCCTCCATAGGAATGAATGGAATTCTACAGTATTTAAATTAAATGTTTCAAGGACAAAATTACATGTATTTAAGTATTTTTTGTTGTAGTGGGGAAAGTAACATTAGTAATCTAAAAATATATACTTTTTTATGTTTATCTCACATAATATAATTTAAAAGTATGCATTAAGGTGTTTGTAATATAATACATGTGGCAAAAACGAATGTAGACATTAATAAATGCATTTCTATAGCTTCCAAAAGATTTTTTGCAATATTGGGCTGCCAAGATGTAGTCACAGTGGCTTCAACACAGTGCCCCCTATTAGTCATCCAGTGTATATATAAATCATTGGTCACTTCCCACAACCAATCGGTAGCTCGAGTTTGACACGTGTGTCTGCGGAATTCCCCCAGCACTCCGGGGCTTTCCAGCTGACTTGATAGATCGAATGCAATCAGGGGTCATAACAGTCTAACTAACAGATGGGTAGAGAGGATACAATCAACAGTTGAATCGATGGAGAAATACATGGAACAAATCCCGGATTTGAGCCAACACTTAAGTGAACACTGTGTGTAACAGTGTGCTTTTGATGTACACCCTGACATTTCACAATCGGTTTGATCATTGCGTAGAGGTGGATCAAGTTCAAAGGAGTTCAAAGGTACGGAATTTCATTAACAGTTATTGTCTGTTGTGTCAAAATGTAGTTTATGTGATGTGTGTTGTGATGTAGCCTATTGTTGTCTGTTCTCTGCTACAGGTTTATAATCATATACATTAAAACCAGTAGATTGTGATAGTTTATAGTATGCAAGAGTAATGGGCAATTCCACGGTAACATAGTGATGCTGAGACTCAGATTTTTGACTTGAAAATGTATGTCAAACAAAAACCAATGATTGCAAAGTTCAACAAACCATACAAGTCTATGCACAAGGACAACTTTTAACAATGTCCACTGAACATTTTACAAAAACACATACCTGAATAACAGCGCAGTTGCAAAGTTTCGTAACAGAATGACGGCACAAACAGCACAAACCGTCATCCTGTTACCTAACTTTGCATCTGCATTGTTCTTAAAGTAAATACATTTTAAAGTGAAAAATCGGAGTCTCAAGCATCACTCATATTGCTGGAAAGTTGTGGCCATTGTATAAATGATGGTTTAAAGTTATGACACAACTTTAATGGTATAATGAAGACTGTGCTTCCAACTGATTGTCTGTGATTTGCATTCTAATTTGTTCAGGATTGTTTCATGGGGAAAAGTGGGTTGCGGATTTGGCCCCATCTCAGCAACTAGGGCCTGGAAATTCCCCTATTAGTCTATACCATTTGGATATGAACACACAAACCTGCTGTGCTGTGAGCCACTAGATGAGGTTGGAGGGGCAGACAGTGGGATGATGTTAAACCCATAGGAAATACCCTATGGACTAATAACAGCAGGTTCCTTTTATTTCAGGGAGCTGACAGTGAGTCTGAAATATCATCATCAATGATCCACTGACAGGCATCATGTCTGGAGCACTGAGGTATGTACTGCTGCTGTGATTGTTGTGCTGCTTTGTTGGGGGTCTATACAGTCTTTGACAGTTGATTGTTCTCTCAAGTTGATTGGGGTCATTTTGAACAGACTGGGACTATGGGTTCGGGTCAAGGACCTCATTTGCAGAGAGTAAGGTCTGTTTTAAAGGAATGGACTGTAAATGGTTGTGCATGTTTTGGTGTAAAAGTAAGTTACACACGAAGACACCACTCTTCTCAATTTACTGTTGGGCTTGTTCTGCTGTTCTCTAGCTTTCACACTTTGATAGCTCAGGTGGAGTAGGCCTAGCCCTAGCCGAAGTCTTGAGAGTTAAATGGTGGCTATGTTCACGGTGTTAGTTCAAATCGTTCTCAAAGGTGGAAAATCTTTCTGCTGCTGCAGTGGTGTTGTTTGCCAACTTGATCTAGTTGTTGTCTTTGCCGTATTAATCTGTTCATACACAATTGCACATTCTTGAGTGTTCTGATATATCCACACATCGTTCTGTTATGCCACTCGGAATCTAATCTATAAAACAAAGGGCTCGGTTCTGTTTAGTGTGTCACGATACCTGTATCGCGATACTACAATACCAGATTTTCCTTGGCAAAAACAAAAACACAAATTTCACTCTATGGTCCTTTAAAACCTACTTTTGCAAAATAAACAATTGTGACTCTGGGTGACAACATAAGGCTGTTTTATTCTCCAAAATTAGGACTGTTTTCCTCAAGAAATTAAGTCTGCTTCATGTTTTGTTTCCTTTCCTTCCTTCCTTCCTTCCTTATCGAGATACTGGTATTGTGACAACCATAGTTTCTGTTATAGATGACAGATGTCACTGCTCGCATTGGTCAAACTTCAGACTTCCTGTCAATTCATCATCATGACACTGACAGTTTGCATGATAACGTTACACATTTCATATATACCTACAACATGAAGACGGCCCAGTCAGAGTGGAAGCCACTGACAAAGACCATAGAACCTGAAGGGCACAGGAGATGCATACTGTAGGTACATTATTCTTGAATAGGGCCCTTTGTTGGCAGGGATTTTACCTATTGTTCAGAGTTGAAAGACTGTTTTCAGGCTGTTGTAGTCTCACTATTCACATTTTAGTAATTTAGCAGATGCTCTTATCCAGAGCGACTATGAGTGTGACCCTCAGTTAACATCAGTTTAAGTCAGGACTTTTATTTTACATTTAAGTCATTTAGCAGACGCTCTTATCCAGAGAGACTTACAGTTAGTGAGTGCATACATTTTTCATACTGGCCCCCCGTGGGAATCGAACCCACAACCCTGGCGTTGCAAGCGCCATACTCTACCAACTGAGCTACAGGAGGGCTTTTTATCCAAGTAGCCTTATTCTATACTTAGTTCAGTAGGATTTTTTTGAAAACTTTTCTCTGTGCTTGCGAGTCAATTTAGAATGGTAACTGCTGAAGAAAAGCCATCAGAAAGCAAAAGAGAGAGGCGGAATGCTGAAGGTTGGATGTTATCCTAAAGAAAGAAAGAGGCTGAGGCCTCTTATAAAAACCACTAGGCTTTTTTATCTGGTGTAGTGCATCAATCTGACATCAGCAGCAGCACTGAGCTGGTATTCTGGGGGCTTTCCTCTCTGTTGTTTTCCACTGGAAGTGACGTGTGAGTAAAAGAGGGAAGGGGAAAGAGAGAGAAAAGAACAGAACACTGAAACACCCTTCCTTGTTCACTTGCTGTAGAGTATGAGAAAGTGAAACCACAATGTTTGAGTCCAGTGTATGGGATTGAACCTTTATCTCCGTTTTGTTGTTGGTTCTCTTTTTTTCTTTCACTTTAAATGTTGGTTTTGAGTTGAGTGGGGAAAAAGAGGGAAATAACACTGAGTCAAGTGAGCTGTTCATATTGAGTAGTACTGAAGTAAACAGCTTCCTGTCTATGTGTACGTCTCTACAGTACATAACTGACAGGTTGGGAGACTCATTGTTCATGAACAGAAAGGAGGAAAGACTCTTGGCAAGCCAGTACATTTGGTAATTTGTATTCCTCGTGTTTCAGAATGGATGAAGCTCAGTACAGCATGAAAATGATTGAAAATGAGGTAAGACCTACAGTATATTGACATGTTTTTGCTGGCTGTATTAGTGTGTCCCTTATATTATGTTAGCGTTAAAGAACGTAATAAAGCTGTAATAACGTGTCAATAAAAAAGAGCACTCTCTTATCAACATGTGTAATCTCCCCAGCTGATGATGAATTTATCGTATGATTTCATGCCCCCTGTGGATGTCAAGATTGAGCCCTACATACCTGAGACCGGTGGGTTTCTACTTTCTACCTTACGTACACATGGTAACCGCATACTCAAGTTGTAGTGATATGATGTGCATATGGTACTGGACACTCAAGTGGAAGTGATCTTACGACACATTTTTATATGTTGTGCATGGTTATGACATCATACACATTGAACCGTTTATACACTATGTAATGCAGATACTGTATGCTGCCTGTATATTTTTGTTCTTTGGATTCTCTGCCCTAGTTATTTGAAGGGCTTGGATGTGAGCCTCGATATGTTGCCTCCCTCTTCCAGTGACAGTGACCCTGTGTGTTTCTTTGTCACAGCTCATGGACCCTACATTCAGATCATTGAGGAGCCCAAACAGGTGAGCTCAGAGTCGTATCTTTTTGTACTGTTTCTGTTCAAATAATTGCATAAGATTGAACAGAATTTCTTCCCTTTTTTCATTGTGAAACTATGACATTTACATAATCAGTTGATTCACACCAAGCATCTTTCTATAGGTACTTTAGATCTAACGCAACTCTCCCAGAGAATATACCCTTTGAACTAGAATGGCATGTTGAAATAGAAATCGCCTTGACAGACTTGTCCCCTACTCCTGTCTTTGCTTTATGGCATTAGAATATAACGGTGGGTTGGAAAGTCCAGGATTTAGAAAGTGACTGTTTGTTACAGTAAGTGCTGTCACTGATGTTGGGGATTATCCCTTGACTTCCTTGTCCCCGTGTCTGCAGAGAGGCTTCAGATTCCGCTATGAGTGTGAGGGTCCGTCCCACGGTGGGCTCCCAGGGGCCTCAAGCGAGAGGAACAGGAGGACCTACCCCACTGTCAAGGTCAGCTACTGTACTGTAGTACACACTGTTGGATACTTGGCTGTCTTTTAGCTTCACTGTTTCTGCCTGCTTTTTGTCATGTGTCTTAGTTCAAGGGAGTTGAGATGCCTTGCTTTCAGCCCAATAAGCTTTCGAAAGTATATACAGTGGGGAGAACAAGTATTTGATACACTGCCGATTTTGCATGTTTCCTACTTACAAAGCATGTAGAGGTCTGTAATTTTTATCATAGGTACACTTCAACTGTGAGAGACGGAATCTAAAACAAAAATCCAGAAAATCACATTGTATGATTTTTAAGTAATTAATTTGCATTTTATTGCATGACATAAGTATTTGATACATCAGAAAAGCAGAACTTAATATTTGGTACAGAAACCTTTGTTTGCATTTACAGAGATCATACGTTTCCTGTAGGTCTTGACCAGGTTTGCACACACTGCAGCAGGGATTTTGGCCCACTCCTCCATACAAACCTTCTCCAGATCCTTCAGGTTTTGGGGCTGTCGCTGGGCAATACGGACTTTCAGCTCCCTCCAAAGATTTTCTATTGGGTTCAGGTCTGGAGCCTGGCTAGGCCACTCCAGGACCTTGAGATGCTTCTTACGGAGCCACTCCTTAGTTGCCCTGGCAGTGTGTTTCGGGTCGTTGTCATGCTGGAAGACCCAGCCACGACCCATCTTCAATGCTCTTACTGAGGGAAGGAGGTTGTTGGCCAAGATCTCGCGATACATGGCCCCATCCATCCTCCCCTCAATACGGTGCAGCCGTCCTGTCCCCTTTGCAGAAAAGTATCCCCAAAGAATGATGTTTTCACCTCCATGCTTCATGGTTGGGATGGTGTTCTTGGGGTTGTACTCATCCTTCTTCTTCCTCCAAACACGGCGAGTGGAGTTTAGACCAAAAAGCTCTATTTTTGTCTCATCAGACCACATGACCTTCTCCCATTCCTCCTCTGGATCATCCAGATGGTCATTGGCAAACTTCAGACGGGCCTGGACATGCGCTGGTTTGAGCAGGGGGACCTTGCGTGCGCTGCAGGATTTTAATCCATGACGGCGTAGTGTGTTACTAATGGTTTTCTTTGAGACTGTGGTCCCAGCTCTCTTCAGGTCATTGACCAGGTCCTGCCGTGTAGTTCTGGGCTGATCCCTCACCTTCCTCATGATCATTGATGCCCCACAAGGTGAGATCTTGCATGGAGCCCCAGACCGAGGGTGATTGACCGTCATCTTGAACTTCTTCCATTTTCTAATAATTGCGCCAACAGTTGTTGCCTTCTCACCAAGCTGCGTGCCTATTGTCCTGTAGCCCATCCCAGCCTTGTGCAGGTCTACAATTTTATCCCTGATGTCCTTACACAGCTCTCTGGTCTTGGCCATTGTGGAGAGGTTGGAGTCTGTTTGATTGAGTGTGTGGACCGGTGTCTTTTATACAGGTAACGAGTTCAAACAGGTGCAGTTAATACAGGTAATGAGTGGAGATCAGGAGGGCTTCTTAAAGAAAAACTAACAGGTCTGTGAGAGCCGGAATTCTTACTGGTTGGTAGGTGATCAAATACTTATGTCATGCAATAAAATGCAAATTAAATACTTTAAAATCATACAATGTGATTTTCTGGATTTTGGAAGATTACAGACCTCTACAACCTTTGTAAAATCGGCAGTGTATCAAATACTTGTTCTCCCCACTGTATGTGATATATTGACATCATAGGATTATTTGAGACATGTTGTGAATAAAAACAATTGTATTAGTGTCATAGTGTATTGAAAGTCTAGCATTATAGGGCATGAAAATGCTTCCCTTTAATAATAGTCTAACTCACCCTTTCACTCACTCGCTCTCTCTATCTCCAGGTGTCTAACTATGTGGGGATTGCCAGGGTAGAGGTGCAGCTGGTGACCCACTCAGACCCCCCTCAGGTCCACGCTCACAGTCTGGTGGGGAGGCAGTGCTGCACAGAGAGCGGCACATGCAGTATGGATGTGGGCCCAAACGACCTCACAGCACAGTGAGTACTGATTGGTTGTCTGTCTTTTAGCATTGTCATATCTTATTGTGTTGAGACTGTGTAATAATAACAAGCTAGATGTGTACCACTTGGCTTCCTTTAACATAGTCTGTGAATGGAATATGTGAACAATAGCTGCAACGTGACTGGTGAATGTCAACATCTCTCTAACTTCCTGTTTCTATTTCTCTCTCTGTAGGTTCAGTAACCTGGGCATCCTTCATGTCACTAAGAGAGGGGTGGGGGAAGTATTGTGCAAGAGACTGAGAGATGAGAAGAGGAGGCAAAGGGGGCAGCACTACCATTTTACTGGTAAGAGCTTGAAACTCCACGTCACTGTCCTTTTTAAATGAGGAAATCTACTACGGACTCCTAACTTGAGATATACTACGTGCAACCCACATATTTGTGTAAATCTCAATGCATGACTTACACACGTTAGTCCATAGAAATACACTACCAGTCAAAAGTTTGGACACACCTCCTCATTCAAGGGTTTTTCTTTATTTGTACTATTTTCTACATTGTAGAATAATAGTGAAGACATCAAAACTATGAAATAACACACATGGAATCATGTAGTAACCAAAAAAGAGTTAATCAAATCAAAATATATTTGAGATTCAAATAGCCACCCATTGCCTTGATGACGTCTTTGCACACTCTTGGCATTCTCTCTACCAGCTTCATGAGGTAGTCACCTGGAATGCATTTAAATTAATAGGTGTGCCTTCTTAAAAGTTAATTTGTGGAATTTCTTTCCTTCTTAATGCGTTACAGTCAATCAGTTGTGTTGTGAGAAGGTAGGGGTGGTATACAGAAGATAGCCCTATTTGGTAAAAGACCAAGTCCATATTATGGCAAGAACAGCTCAAATAAGCAAAGAGAAACGACAGTCCATCATTACTTTAAGACATGAAGGTCAGTCAATATGGAACATTTCAAGAACTTTGAAAGTTTCTTCAAGTGCAGTCGCAAAAACCATCAAGCACTATGATGAAACTGGCTCTCATGAGGACAGCCACAGGAATGGAAGATCCAGAGTTACCTCTGCTGCAGAGGATAAGTTCATTAGAGTTACCAGCCTCAGAAATTGCAGCCTAAATAAATGCTTCACAGAGTTCAAGTCACAGACACATCTCAACATCAACTGTTCAGAGGGGACTGTGTGAATCAGGCCTTCATGGTCGAATTAATGCAAAGAAACCACTACTAAAGGACGCCAAAAAGAAGAAGAGACCTGCTTGGGCAAAGAAACACAAGCAATGGACATTAGACCGGTGGAAATGTATCCTTTGGTCTGGAGTCCTACTTGGAGATTTTTGGTTCCAACCGCCGTGCCTTTGTGAGACGCGATGTGGGTGAACGGATGATCTCCGCATGTGTAGTTCCCACCGTAAAGCATGGAGGAGGAGGTGTTATGGTGTGGGGGTGTTTTGCTGGTGACACTGTCTGTGATTTTATTTAGAATTCAATGCACACTTAACCAGCATGGCTACCACAGCATTCTGCAGTGATACGTCATCCCATCTGGTTTGGGCTTAGTGGGACTATAATTTTTTCAACAGGACAATGACCCAACACACCTCCAGACTGTGTAAGGGCTATTTTACCAAGAAGGAGAGTGATGGAGTGCTGCGTCAGATGACCTGGCCTCCACAATCCCCTGACCTCAACCCAATTGAGATGACTTGGACGGCAGAGTGAAGGAAAAGCAGCCAACAAGTGCTCAGCATATGTGGGAACTCCTTCAAGACTGTTGGAAAAGCATTCCAGGTGAAGATAGTTGAGAGAATGCCAAGAGTGTGCAAAGCTGTCATCAAGGCAAAGGGTGGCTACTTTGAAGAATCTCAAATATAAAATATATTTTGATTTGTTTAAAACTTTTTTGGTTACTACATGATTCCATATGTGTTATTTCATAGTTTTGATGTCTTCACTATTATTCTACAATGTAGAAAATAGTAAAAATGAAAAATATACTTTGAATGAGTAGGTGTGTGCAAACTTTTGACTGGTACTGTAATGTCTTTGTGAAACTTGCAACAAACACACCCTCTCTCTGTCTACCGCAATCAGATGCAGAGGAACAATCCATAGTGAAAGAAGCCAAGGAGCTTGGGAAGATCATGGACCTGAACATAGTGAGGTTAAAGTTCACGGCCTACCTCCAGGACAGTAACGGAGGGTTCTCTAGGGCCCTGAAGCCGGTGGTCTCTAACCCCATCTATGACAGCAGTGAGTACAGCCCCCTTCACCTCAGTGTTCTTCAATCCTGGTCCTGGGTGTGCAGGCTTTTGTTCCAGTCCAGCACTAATACATATTATTCAACTAAGAGCATTCTATGTGAATACCCAATACCCACCCTGTTTTTATTTTATTTACTATTATCAGTAATTAACATGATGATGCTTTCTCCACTCAGAGTCACCCAATGCCTCCAACCTGAAGATCTCCCGAATGGATAAGACCAGTGGGTCAGTGCTGGGAGGAGATGAGATATTCCTACTGTGTGACAAAGTACAGAAAGGTGAAGGACCAACTCTCAGCTAGAGGGGGCCAGTTCAGCCTGCACTGATTTTACAATAGTTTGTGTGAAAACAATTGACACAATTTCACTCATTATCATATTTTCTTTCTACTTTCCAGATGATATTGAGATCCGCTTTTATGAAGAGGATGATGGAAGCTGGGAGGCCTTTGGTGATTTCTCTCCAACTGATGTCCACAAGCAGGTACAGAGTCTTTACTCAGGAGTGGGTGTGTCAGGGAGATTTTGCGTGAGTAATAAGTATTGGTATACTACAACAGTTGACGTCACACCATATATCACCTAACTCATACCTCTCTCATTGATGTCACTGTATGTGCCCCCACCTGTGCAGTACGCCATCGTGTTTAAGACGCCGCCGTACCACAGCACAGAGATCGAGCGTCAAGTCACTGTATTCCTCCAGTTGAAAAGGAAGAAAGGTGGAGACTGCAGCGACCCCAAGCAGTTTACCTATGTTCCTCGAGTTCAAGGTGAGTTAGTCTGCTACTCACAATCCCTTCTGTAAGGGAGAAGAATGATGAAATACAGAGCCAGAGGTCTGATTGGATTGAGTCAAACCCTTTAAACTCTTTCTCTTCCCCTCTCCCTCTCTCTTCTCTCTCCATCTCTCCTCTGTGTGTGTAACTTAGATAAAGAGGAGGTGCAGCGTAAGAAGCAGAAGCCCTTCTCCTATAATGACCAATGGAGAGGGTCTCTGGGAGGGGCTGGGGGTGCAGGGAGAGGGGCCGGAGGAGGAGGAGGTGGTGGTGAGGAACCTAGTTGTACATACTTGAACTCCTTTTTCTGTCGGCCCTTCATCTCATTGCTATTAGATGAAACGCTGGCCTCATCCGTTAATCCTTGTGACAACTATGTCATCATCACTTAATCGTTTCTTTCCTATCCACAGGCTTCCAGTTTAACCAGCAGATGAATGGATCGGGGTGGATGGGGGGTGGATTCACTGGTTTTGGGGGAGGTGGAGCGCAGATGTCAGGCACCACTGTCCAGGCTGAGGGGACCCAGCAGCAGCAGGCAGGAGGGATGGCCGGACAGACGCCAGGACAGACAGCCTCACCACTACAACAGCAGCTCTTCCAGATTGGTAAGCCACATTTAGAGCAGTGCGGGGGCAGGGGGAAACTAGAGCTAGCTAGCAACTAGCTGTTGGAGAAATGGTCATTAGAGTTGTGCTATGCTAATGAGACTATCCTGTTGTTTCCAGCTGCCACTCTCCAGAGCAGGGCCACTCAGATGACCAAGCAGACAGCTGGGGCTCTACTACAGTACTGCACCACTGGGGACGTCCGGGTCCTTCTGGCAATGCAGAGACACCTATGTGGCGTCCAGGATGAAAACGGAGACACGTGAGTCTAACTCTGCCTTTACAGTAGATTTTTGTTTTTAAAGATCTGAGTTGAATGTCTGCCTTCATTATACATGTGTTTGACTGTTGAGTTTGCTGTGCCGCACTTGTTTGGTCTCCCCACAGTCCTTTGCACCTGTCCATCATTCACCAGCAGTCAGCTGTGACCCAGCAGCTGGTTCATACACTCTTCACCATCCAGCAACACAAAGTCCTCAACAAGCTCAACCACCTTGGCCAGGTACTGAGCCTTCTACCACTCACACCCGGACTAGACCACTAGCTGTTCAGTGTTGACGTGGTATTCACAACATGCCCTTGTCTTCCCTCCTGTGTCCGCCATCTCTCTCTCTCTGAAGACTCCTCTCCATCTGGCGGTGATCACCAGGCAGGTTAAGGTGGTGGATGTTCTCCTCAGGGCCGGAGCAGACCCCACCCTGCTGGACCGGGACGGCCGGACCGCCCTGCACCTGGCAGCACTGGCCGGGGACGACGTCACACTCCGGGTCCTGCTGGGGCACCTAGGAGAACGCTATGTCCACCTGGTCAACATGGCTGACTATCATGGTGAGTTGGGATGGTGGAAAGAAGGGGCTAATCGGAGTTTATTCCGCTTATGAGACTTTAGCATGATAAATGCAGTCTAATTTTCACCCTATGTGAATTACCAATGTATAAGGCAATTTATGGTTGCTGCTTAGTCTCAGTAGTAATAAACTCAGCTGTAGTATTTCTGTTAACTTAAGGCCGGGATTCAATCCAATCTGCATTAGATCCCCGTTATAGCGCACTTAACATTTTAAAGGTAATTTCCGATTGAGCCGACATATGCAGGAACAATGCCTTTAAAATACTCATTGTCTTCAAGTGCGTTTGGATTGAATCCCGGCCTAAGACTCACTATGTGCTTATTGCTGTAGTACACTGTCTTAATCTCGCTCATTCCCTCTTTCTCAGGTCTCCATCCTCTCCACCTGGCTGTTCGTAAGGGAGGAGAGCGCTGTCTGCGTCTGCTGGTGGAGGGCGGGGCTAAGATCAACGCCCCAGAGCAGAAGAGTGGATGCTCTGCCCTCCACCTGGCTGTTAGAGAGAACCTCTTCAAAGTGGCCTGCACTCTCATCACAGAGGTACCTGTCTTGACACACACACACACTTTATATAAACTTTGCTTCTCATACTATTCTTACTCAGACTCTGTTGGCTCTCTGTTATCTAACCTGGCACGTCCTCTCCTCTCCTGTCCTACAGCTGAAAGCAGATGTAAACATGGGTACTTTTGGAGGGAACACTCCTCTCCATCTGGCTGCCAGTCAGGGCTCCCCCCCTCTCTGCTCTATGCTCATTGCTGCAGGTGAGATGCATACCCCCTACTAACCATCCAATGCATGTCATATGCATGGAATGTTTTTAAAAAATCTCAGTCAGTTAGAAAGGGGCTACAGTGAAATGAAGATTCAAGTGCGTGAGCAGTAATTTGTGGATCACCACGTTTATTATTTATTGGAAAAGTGTCTGCTAAATGGCTAGTAAATGAACGTAAATAGAACACTGAGGACTTACCTCTCTCTCCTCAGGAGCCAATAAGAATCTGGAGAACGACGAGCCGCTCTTCTTCAGCTCATCTTCGTCAGATGAGGAGCAGGAGGATGGACCAATAAGAGATTTCAGAGCGATCCAACAGCTACCAAACACACCACCACCTTCAGAGATAGAACAAGTCAACCCTCGTAAGAGATCAGCAACAGGACATACACCCTTTGACCTGGCTAAATGTCATAAGGTGAGATTGATTAGTCTTATCAACCCAACATTTGCGTCGAAACATTTATTAAAAACAGTAGCTGTTGTGGTGTTGAGAGAGGCTGTACTGAGCTTTTTGCCATTGCACTTACATAAAGCTTCCCCTGCTACAGGTGAGAAACCTTCTAGACTCCAGACAGAGTCCCAAGCCCAGCCAACACTCAAGTAAAAAGCCTAAACCGAGCAGCACGGAAGGTAAGAGAACGGTCATACCACCATTTTGACTCTGAACATTACCTGTGGTCTATACAGTAATCTAACTGCTGTTCCCATTCCCCTCAGCAGAAAGTGGGCAGCTAGACAGCGAGACGCTAAGTAAGCTGTGTGAGCTCCTCAGTCTGAACGATGTGCCATGGAGACAGCTGGCAGAGAAACTCAACATGCTCTCACTGGCACACCTGTACCAGGAGAGTCCCTTGCCCTGTCACAACCTGCTGGAGAATTACCAGGTGAGCAGGGGGGCTGTGTGGGCACATTTTGCGCATGCGCACGTGTTTGCGTGCATGTACGTGTGTGTCTGTCTAGTTAGGGGTAAGTATGCATTCATTAAGGGCTTAATTCAGTCCATATCGCCAAAGTTCAGCACTGTAGCGCACTTGAAAGTTAAAGGTCATTTCTGATTGAGCGGACATATGCAGCGTTTACCATGAATGCAGTCTCCGAACGTGGGAACATTGCATTTACATTTAAATCGCGCGACAGCGCTGAACTTCGGTGATATGGATTGGATCGAGCCCTAAGTATGCTGTTTTAGAATGGCAGGACTGTGCTTGATGAGTATTTGGCTAATAGTGCCCGAGTGTGTGAGTTTGCGAGCTGACAGTATCTCTCTGTGTGTAGTTGGGTGGCGGTCCAGTGGAAGTGCTGGTGGAAGCTCTACAGTCTCTGGGTCTGACTGAAGGAGTGAGACTACTGAGACAGGCTGAGCTGAGAGAGGACAAACAGAACACAGGTACTGAACTCATCCTACATTGCTAAACCACTAATATAGTCATAAACAATGCCCCGGCATACACATACACATTATCTCTATCTCTCTACCATACACTTATGACATTGCAAATACATACTGTATGTAGTTCCTTCCCAAAAACAGATAAATGTATTCTAATTTACTCTGTTTATGCCTCATGAGATAAGACCTAATAACTGTTCTCACTCTGCTAATCAGATCAGACAGTGGACAGCGGCTTTGCGAGTCAGCCAATGGAGGAGGAGATAGAGGAGCCAGCCTTGGCCAACCAGTGAGTACCAGGAAGGGTGAGGGGTAAGACCCTTATGTGAGGGAGGTTTCACCCCAACGTTTCATCATGGAGATATGACTAACTCTGTTCATCTCACACATTGGGAACCCATTGTGAATCTGATGTCAAACCCAAGCCTTTACTGATGAATGCAGAATTCGCTCTCTGCCATGACTGACAGTCAACCAGTTTGAGTTTTCCTAAAGAGCTGAAGGGAAGAAAATCTCAATGTACAATCATTTTAAGTAGAGTCATATCTCGTTCCGTTATTTCTGATGGTAAAAGTGACTGAAAGGCATTTTTTTAATGGTCCATTTATGCCTTCCAAAAAGTCCCAGTATAAATAAGAATTCCTAAATGTGCAACATCAAATTGATCAATGGAATGAATCTATTTAAACACATATTTATTGGCTGGCAATATCTTACTAATACTGTGTATTCATTTGGTTTAACATTCAACCAAATATAATTATACAGCCTTATTGCAAATGTATGTGGAAGGTTCGCTATGTAACGTTTTAAAAACTTGTCGATGTTGAATTAAATGATTCTTTTCTGACACAAGGGGTCTTTTCAAAATGTGTTTATTTTTGTCCTCTATGCCTCAAACATACAAACCATTTAGTATATTTCACTGAGAGCAAAATCTTAATTAGTTATTGACAATATGTACAGCTAATGGGAAATTATAGAAATTAGTTATGTTTTAGCATTCAGATGCAGTGTCTATGGGGAGTGAGTCCAGTAAAAACCTGTACATGAAGCAGTATACATGACAAATACTCAACAAGACCAAGTTAACTGATAAGCAGAAAATAAATAGATACTTTACTTCAACAGTAGGCCCTAACCCAAAGGGAAGAAGGGTGTGATACATTATAACCCCTGTTTTATATCACATTAGAAGCCCTACTCAGAAGTGCCTGGAAGCTACTCCAGCTTTTAGTTCTGTCTATCCATGGTCTCTCACCATACCACCTCACATATTTACACTGTGGGAACGAGACACTCCCAAAAGTAATTGTGACATTCTGCATGACTGCACATATCATGCCTCACCCTGTCATGGTCCTTAAAGAATTACACTGACAGCCAATATTGCTAATGTGACCAACTGAGTTTGAACCGTGTCCTCTGCGCAACAAGACTGTGTTAGCCCGCTAAGCTAAAGCCTAGATAATAGTTCAAGAGGCAAACGTATGTTCTTCAGGCTTGAGGCAAGGGTACTCATCACAGAACCATCGCCGTTACACTAACACATTTCTGCCATGTTGTGAGGTTTTATTCAAATAGCCATATGTGCGGATGCCTAACTCAACATAATCATAACACAATCTCATTCTGTTTGCAGTGGGGTCCTTACACACGGAATCATGTTTCACATCACCTTGATCAAATTGTAATATTGGGGGAAAGCAGTGATCACTGTAGGTCCATGATGACACCCAGATAAATCCTGTATCACACACTCCAGTTACTCTTAGCACCTGAGGCCATCATTTCCCATTGGAACAGCAACCTCTGGTGACCCTATGGTGGCATTACTGCACTGGTTTACAGACAACACCGCCAGCCTGAGAAGAAAATGCCTATGCCATGGCATGACATTCTATATATACAGTGAGCTCCAAAAGTATTGGGACAGTGACAATTCTTGTTGTTGTTTTGGTTCTGTACTCCAGCACTTTAGATTTGAAATTATTCAATGACTATGAGGTTGAAGTGCAGTCTGTCAGCTTTAATTTGAGGGTATTTTCATCCATATCGGGTGAAACATTTAGAAATTACAGCACTTTTTGTACATAGTCCCCCCATTTTAGGGGACCAAAAGTATTGGGACAAATTCACTTATGTGTATTCAAGTAGTAAAAAGTTAAGTATTTGGTCCCATATTCATAGCACGCAATGACTACATCAAGCTTGTGATTTGTTGGATGCATTTGTTGTTTGTTTTGGTTGCATTTCAGATTTTGTGCCCAATAGAAATGAATGGTAAATAATGTATTGTGTAATTTTGGAGTCACTTTTATTGTAAATAAGAATATGTTCCTAAACACTTTTACATTAAATGTGGATGCTACCATGATTACAGATAATCCTGAATGAATCGTGAATAATGATGAGTGAGAAAGTTAGACGCACAAATATACAGACATGCTAACCTCCGCTGTTATTGTCATCGTGAGAGGTTAGCATGTCTTGGGGGTATGATACTGGATTTGTGCTTGATGTAGTCATTGCGTGCTATGAATATGGGACCAAATAATTAACTTTTAACTACTACTTTAATACACGTGAATTTGTCCCAAAACGTATGTATGTGCTGTAATTTCTAAACGGTTCACCCGATATGGATGAAAATATCCTCAAATTAACGCTGACAGTCGGCACTTTAACCTCAGTCATTGTATCATGTCAAATCCAAAGTGCTTGAGTACAGAGCCAAACAAAACAAATTCACTGTCCCAATACTTTTGGAGCTCACTGTATTTACACGTTACATTATTTTATGCATATGCACGGAGTGTACAAAACATGACATAGACTGGCCAGGTGAAAGCTATGATCCCTTATTGATGTCACTTGTTAAATCCACTTCAATCAGTGTACATGAAGGGGAGGAGACAGGTTAAAGAAGGATTTTTAAGCCTTGAGACATGGATTGTGTATGTGTGCAATTCAGAGGGTGAATGGGCAAGACAAAATATTGAAATGCCTTTGAACAGGGTATGGTAGTAGGTGCCAGGCGCACCGGTTTGTGTCAAGAACTGCAACGCTGGTGGGTTTTTCACACTCAACCGTGAACATCCAGCCAACTTGACACAACTGTGGGAAGCATTGGAGTCAACATGGGCCAGCATCCCTGTGGAACGCTTTCAACACCTTGTAGAGTCCATGCCCCGACGAATTGAGGCTGTTGAGTGCAAAAAGGGGTGCAACTCAATATTAGGAAGGTGTTCCTAATGTTTTGTACACTCAGTGTATACTAGATTGGGTGTGGTAGGCCTCCTCATTTTCTTTCCTCATTACAATTCATGATACTGAATTTAAATCAACATTCAACCAACATTTAAATAAATTCTTCATCAATTATCTGATGAGTTTTTCCTGTAGAGACGTTCAAACTCGTGTTTGACAAACAGCTGAGATGTACTGTCATGTTTCATTTTTCAGTTATACAAATGAAAAACACCATGTGAATAACGTCAGAATAAAAAAAAACGATTGTCTTTTAATACCATAGTGAAGCATGTCCTCGATGAGTGAGTCTTCCATCTCCTGATACTACTCTTCAAAGTGAATTAAACTGATAGATAGCCAGCCTGTGTGATCAATCTACTTTATCAACCCATTAGTATGACAAATCATTCAGATTAGTGGCGGTGCCATAGCTGATGTGTGTAAATGTCCTTAGAAATAATAATGAGATCCAGCAGAGCTTCACAGTTAAAGTAGAAGGGCCTGGGTCTGGGCCGGTTCGGTTTGCCACAATAAAAGCCCTTAGAATAATAAAATCATAGCAAAGACTTTGAAAACAAAATTAGTATGTGCATGCAGCATCATAAATTATGTCCAGTAACCTGCTATATTCTTTCCAATTGATCATGTCTCTCATGAAGAACACAGTGTTCCTCCAGTTTCCTCCAAATGCATTGTGGTTGGGTTGAGGTCCTGGCACTCTGGTCGGATGGAATGATCACAGGCTCCGTTTAGTCTCCATGGTAACAGTCAGATGAGCTGATGCAGCTCTGTCTCTGTCCATCCTAGCTGGTCGGCACGGCAACTCACTTTACAAGTGGCGAGGTGGGCTGTGCAGTGTGCAGTAATCACATAGATGGAATTTATGGAGACACTGAACTCTCGTAGGAGGAAAATAACCTACGACTCTCAACATAATCAGATCTAATGGCTTAGTCTATGTAATCTTTAGATCTCTGTCAACAAGAATTGGTCCAAAATAATATTCAAATAAAATACATGTGGATATGACCCGTAATTTAGGACCACACAGAAGTTAGTCATTTGTATAGTAAAATGAAGGACTGAGTGTCCACTGTACTGTATAATTAGCCCTGGAGCATCCGTGCCTGGGGTTTCTCAGGATAGAAGCATGCAACAGGTCAACCCCCAACCCATCATCTTCCTCCTCCTCCCCACCTCCATCAAATTTTCCAGTCACACCAGTGGTCCCTGTCTATCGATCAACACAGATAATCCAATTGTTTAAACCATCCTGTCCACCCCAACACCCTCCAGGGTCCCTCTCACTGTTTGACAGCCTGTCTGTAGCTGTTTCTCTGGGGCTCAGAGCGCTTGGTCTTGCTTCTCCCCTTGGTGCTGGAACTACTGCTGCTGCCCCCACCCTTAGCACTGCTGGCCTGGCTGCTGCTGCTGTGTTCCTCCCGCAGAGTGGGGCTGGAGTGGGCCCTCTGGAGACCCCCGTTGTCAAAGAGACGCGACTCGAATAGAGACAGGTCCTCTTCCCCACTCCGGATCTTAGCCCTCAGTAGCATGGCGTACGTACCGTAGCGAGTTTTCTGGATCAGAGAGAGAGAGAGAGAGAGTACTTGATGTCAAACAGGATTCTGCAAGGATTCTGCATAGCTGAGATCAAAGCCATAGTTTGGCAATAGAGTTTGGCAATCTGTCCTGGATTCTGGCACCAAACTAAAGCATTCTTATTTCCATTCTGGCTGGCCTGGAATGGAATTGTCTTAAAACATTTGATAGGCAATTTGGCAGCCATTCAAATTCTGAATATCAAACAAACTCAGTCTGCCAAACTCGGCTCGACTACAGCTCTGGCTGCAACTATCAATCCCTATAACTATATTAAAACAGACAACAACAACAATCCCTTACCTCAAACTCCAGGTACTCCTCACGTTGCTTGTGCTCCTCCAGATCACACACTTTGGCCTTTTTGTCTGGAATTACAGCGGTTAACTCATTCAGCTCAGAGGAGATGGCCCGGAAACGTGTCTCATGGGATTTCACCTGCTCTTCCTGTCACATGACAAAGGTATATCATTAACATAAGGCTACACCAAAGTCAGGTTAACTTATACAGAATTCTGCTCAACATGGAGGCCTACTTACGCATTTTAGTAATTTTATGGTTGTAAATAGCAGTTCTTCTCTGTTTTTAACACAAAAAGAAGTATACAGGAGTGTGTATTTAATGATCTGCCTTAAGTACACAAGTTTAAAAAAATGTTTGGGTTAATCTAACTACAGAACAGATACTGGCGGTAATAGGTTTGGACTAAGAGCTAGTATGGGGAAGCAGAGAGAGCGAGAGAAAGAGAGAGAGGGTCATGGTGTGAGTGGAGGCCTCTGTGTACCTGAGACAGCTTGGTGTTGGAGCCTGGCAGCAGCGGGCGGCTGAATTTCTTCTGGGAGCCGATGGCTGCAGGGAAGGGTGGCGCTGAGAACATGGCTGACACCACGTTGATACGGGTGATCCACGACTGCATCTGCTCTGCATTACTGAGATGGAGGACAAGAGAGTTAAAATCTGGATACTGACTATCAGAATAAAGGCCACAATTCTCAGCCCCAGTAAACAAAAAAGGCAACTAATAGAAACAGGCAGGTAGACAGGTTTGGGGTCAGTTATCAATTGAATAAGAGTGACATTTATTTTCAATGAGGATTTTTTAATTCCACTTCCTGAATTGAAATGGAATTGATCCCAACCCTGAAAGAAAGTGTGTATCTAGGACATCCCAGACAACTGTGTCCTCCAGGGACACAAAAACATCATGATCATCTATCTGAGCCTGGGGCTCTATGACAGGGGCACTGCCCACTCTGTACTCAATCACTACTATTTTGGAGGCACTTAGTACAGCCTTGTAGAAGGCAGAAATAGCCATGTACCAATACAGAGCTAATACAGAGCACAAAATTGGGTCAGATAACTAAATTCTTAATTGTATGGAATTAAAGAGGTGGACTTGGTGGAGATAAGAAATGGGTGGAGGAGGGTAGAGATGAGGAGTGGGTGGAGGTGGAAGAGGAGGATGAGGAGACTCACGGTGCTTGGAAGAGGAACACTCTCCAATCTGCAGTGCGCAGGTAGAAGACGTTGGGCCTCTTGCTGTAGTCTGCTGCCCTCATGGCCAGAGAGTGGTGGATGGACACAGCGTTCTTCAGATCCTCTTCAGACAGCTGCTTATCTGGACGGTACTCTCCCTACAGACCAATCAGAGAGCAGAATGTTATCACACACGTCCAATCACAGAGTGGGATATACTGTAAGGATGGTGGGAGGGGTGTGGTTTGGTGTACCTTCTGCAGGTAAAGGACCAGTCCCTTCAGCATGACATAAAATGTCTTCCATCCTCTCTTACCTCGAGGGGCTGAAAAACAGACCATAGAAAGAAAGTAAATATCCACAATGTGATTTTGAATCAAACTTAGTGATAGTACAGCAATGTTTAGACAAACATGGTCGGATTTATCAACCTTGAAATGGAACAGATATGGTTCACAGGTGACAGGTGAGGTTAGAGGGAACCTACTTTTCTTGCCGTCAGAGTCTGCGTGGACCTTCCGTACCAGGAAGCCGTTCTTATAGATCAGGGCGTCAGGATTCTGGGCCACGCCTAGACTACTGCCGATTCGCTTCATGGTGTGGGAGGCGGAGTCAGTGCGCAAATCGGCCAACTCGGAGAAGGACTTGCGCAACTCCTCCTCATCGCTATGGAGAGGATAAAAATCAAATACAAATTGTAATTCCCTCATCATCAACAAAATGTGTTAGTCTCAAACTCTTTTCAATCATCTCCTCCAGTACGATTGAATGATCAGTCCTCATAGCTTGGAGGTGAGAGGGCCATATGTCTTAATGCACTCAGCATGCCACTCATGTGAGAGCCTCTGGATTTCAGGGTCACTGGCTGTGTCACCCACGCTGAGAGGTAACATCCCATAATGCTCCAGCTGAGCAGCTTACTTGCATCTTACTGGCCAATCACAGAGAAATGTTTACCAAGTTCTCCTGCAATGCTAACAACTGAAACCCTGCCATAAGCCCTGACACTGAACTGATAGAACTCACTTTGATAAGCATAAACATATGCCAAATACGACTAATATCTCGTCCAGTCAATTATCATTCAGATATCTATAATTAATCTGTTACATAGAAATGGTTTTGCTGTAAGTGCAACGATCCACATCGGTATGAGTGGTGAGAGACTCACTGTCTGTTAGATAACAGGTCCTGGCATCTCTTTGACTGACTGTGGGGCTTTTAAAGATGCCATTTTCCCGTGAACTGAGGGGTCTGAGTGTTCCATGATGCTATAAGAGAGAATCCTACGGTACTGACATTTGGGGATGATGGTGTCTCCCACCCACTGAAGACACTGACTGAATACAGATCAGTACACCAGTGAAGCTTTGCAGCTGCTCGCATAAACATTCATTAATGTATGAGCTTTAAATTGCTGTTTGTCAGAGTGGGAGTGCTGCTGTGTCACACTGTACTGTCCACCTCCTGTCTCTCTGCTAGACACACTCAGATATATAAATAGAGGCTCACACACACACACACAATCGATCTGTAAGATTCAATCATCCACTGTCACACAAGTCACATACCTGTGGACACACACCAAAAACACACACATACATACACACACGCAGTCTGCCCATCCTTCTGGTATGACCCTCCCAGGATCTGTGTCTTAAAATAACTCTCCATCTCTCTCACCTCCCTCTCTATCAATCTTTCTTTTATCTATCTCTCACAATATCTCCTCAAAGCCATTGGTAACACTTAAAGCCTGTAGGTGTAATGCATTATGATGCAATTATAATGCATTGCAAGACTTGTCGTAAGCATGCATGACCCTTTAATAATGTCTTGGAATCATCTCATAATGTTTCTGTCAATTTGAGTCAGTAGAAATATTAATGCATAGATAACACAATAAACCTTACTGTAAGACAAGTAAGACAAAAAATGGCTCATAAATGCCTATAACAAGTTATAGCATTATACCTGCAGGTACAATGTCAAGCGTTACAGGATGTTATCAATTTATTTTTAAAAAGACAATGCATAAACTAAGCAACTAACCACTTGTGTTGCCACTGCTAGATTCATTCTGAAAAGTGAATCGGCCAGTCAGCACATACTATACACAAAAGCTCTCATCTGTTGCTAAGTAACTGCTGACCTCTCTGAATCCACAAGAGCAAGAGGTGTAGAAAGGCACAGAGAGAGAGAAACAGAGAGAGTGAGGCAAAAGCGAGAGAGAGAGAGGAGGCTACAGGCAGAAAAACTAGGATATAGAGCAAGGCACATGGCGAGCCTTGGGATGTTGGGACCGGGAAAGATTCAAGCAGTGGTGCAGAGTAAAAGGGAATGTGAGAGAAGATGCTTTTCCCACTGCTCTCTTTCAGAGGATGACTGAACCCCCAAAAGCAGGCGTGCCTGCGTGTGTGTGCTTAAGAATCGGAGTGAGATGTCGACCTGTAATTACAGAGAGAGGCAAGTAGGGACCTGTATCCATGGCAACGAAGTCTGGAGAGCTTAAGTCTTAAATTAGGGTCTCAGGGCATCACAAAGGCTAGGTCCAGAATAGCAACCCTTGGCACACACACACAGTCCGGCAAATGCTACAGGGGCACAGTTGGTAGTTGATTCTGTAAGGGGGATATTGCTTGTACACTGATTACAAGTAGATTTACCGCTAATTCCAATAACAAACGTCTGATATGCTGATTTTGTAACATTAAGAAAATGAATCCAAACCTGAGATGAATCATTATTCAGGAAACCTGAACAGCAGTTTTGATTAAATAAGGAAAGTACAAGCAAATAAAGTCAGACATATGCCCATACGTTCATGAGAACATGAACATCATTCGTACACTATAAAAAAAGAAAAAGAAAATCTAGTTGTTTCAAGTAATTATTATTAAGTAACTGGTTCCACAGTCTTTTTTTGTTTTCTCAACTTTTCAGTCCAGGTGTTACCTGAACAAAACAAAAAAATACTTTGGCCAAACTTAGCTCCAAATTGAGAAAATGTAGGCAAACATTCTGTTAACTTAAAAATGATGTGTTTGCTCAACTTGTCTCATATGTTCATTCAACTAGAAATTATTATTTGGGCATCTTACCTAAAAAAAGGCTGTGGAACTAGTTACACACACAGTGCTTTTAACATACAATGTTTTTAACTTACATTTTTGACACACATTGACATATATTATTATTTTTGTGCATGTTCTTTTATGCAGTAATTATTATTCAACGTCCTCACCTGGGATTTGAACTCACAACCTCTTGGTTCATGGCATTCTGATTTTCCTGCTACGCCACCATGTCTGTGTTAAATGTCAGTTAATCAGACTAATCTCTCATCATTTATTTTGATTACTTATTTCAGCAATTTTAGGTTTTTCTGTATGGTTGTCTAATGTTGGTGGGGCATATTACTCTGTTTTAAATGTTACTCCTTAATCACTATAATAAATACAATAGTTTTTCTTGAGTGTACTTTTAACAAAGCTGAGATTTACTTTGAAGTGAAAAGTGTAGCAATACAGGTGAAATCAGTCATTGACACAGACATGGTGGTGTAGCAGGAAGATTGGAATGCCGTGAACATGCGGTTGGGAGTTCAAATCCCAGGTGAGGACATAATAATAGTTACTGTATAAATTAAATGTAAGTTGAAAGCATTGTATGGTAAAAGCACTGTGTGTGTAACTAGTTCCACAGCCTTTTTTATGTAAGATGCCCAAATAATAATTTCTAGTTGAATGAACATATGAGACAATTTGAGCAAACATCATTTTAAGTTGACTGAATTTTTGGGGCCCGTTTATATATATTTTTTCTTCAGGTAACACTTGGTCCGAAATGTTGAGTAAAAAAAAAGAAGAAAAGGCTGTGGAACCAGTTACTTAATAATAATTAGTTGAAACAAAAATATTTATTTTTTGCTAAGTACACTTACATGGTCCACTGGAGCTTCTCGTTTCTGATAGAGTTGTACAAGGCCTAGAAAAAAAGACCAGACAAAACAGACGTCACACATATGAAAACGTGTGTACATGCATGTGTGCGTTGAATGAGTGTGGTGGGACCCTTGGTCATCCTGGTACATCCTGGTATCATGTCGGACAACTATCAATAGAGCTCCTGAATAAACCAGTTCACACTGATCTTATTAGTCACACTGATCGCTGCTTCGACCAAATTAAACCACACAAATTTACCCTGCATTTTCCAAGCTGTGCCTTCTTCTTGCGGGCCTGTGGGTGGTTCTGTCCATCTTGGGACCTTCCCAGCAGGTCAGGGAAGGACAAGGGTTTGAGGGAACGAGAGCGGGGGGCGCGGGGGTAGCGGAAGGGGTCCATTACTCTGAAGTCCCGCCGAACACGCACAGAGCAAAGAGAGCGGGAGCGATTCCGCCCATCGGAGTGGATGCTGTTTACACTAATCATAATGATGAACCAATGGGAGCAGGGTCTAGAGGGTAAGAGTTTTTGGAGGGAGGGATAAAGCGAGATTGGTCGAAGGTTCCACGGATTCTTTATATGGCCTCTTTCAAAGCGTAACACCAAAACGTACTGGATTCAGTTTAAGATAAAGATAGGAGAGAGAGAGAGAGAGAGAGAGAGAGAGAGAGAGAGAGAGAGAGAGAGAGAGAGAGAGAGAGAGAGAGAGAGAGAGAGAGAGAGAGAGAGAGAGAAGATGCAATGGATCCCACCAAGAGAGAGAATATGACACAAAGTGGCGGCTCTAAATAGAGGTGTCACTCTTCAGACAGACAGAGAGGCAGACAACAGGGGTCTATCTTACTAACAGCGCTTCACTGGACTTTTGAGGAAACTACTGATGAGGTTAACATGGGCTTCAAGCCCTCCGAGGGGACTCCAGTTCCTGCATAATGGATCCTTATGCATTCATTATGTATGTATGGAGAAACAGTGTTGTGCAACTGCAAATCCTTTAGCACCATTCCGTGTCAAGTCTATGAAGGTGGAAGTCTTTCTGGAATGATGTCATGCAGTTGCCAACATGTTACGCAAGAGCTGGTGCATACATACAGTTCCACCATAGATACAGTTCCAATGATACCCAAGAGAGTCACACAAACACACACACACACACTCACAGGTGAACACAACCCAGTTAACGAGGCTGAAGAATGCCTAAGACGATCGTAACAAACATGAGACAGCAGTGAGCAAACAAGCAATTGAGTTCACACGCACATGTACGTCAGTGCACACACACACTCCCAACACAGCGAGTGCGGGTGGAGGGAGACAATTCCACCCACTCACTCACAGGCAAGCTGTGAAGAGAACCCTAAAACTGACGCCTTGTCACGTCCTCTGGGACCCAACAACATGTATCCAAGGCTTGACAATACAGATGCTGTATCCAAGGTTGCAGAATACAGATGTGGGAGAGAGGCAGGTGGACAGGCAGGTGGAGCTAGGAGGCTAGGACTATCCTGTTGCTGTCTATTAATGACAGTTTGGTGGCTTGAGGATGAGGGACTGAACAGGTCCCCTCTCTCCCTCCGTTCCTGGATCCTATCCTCTTCACAGGTTTGTCTTCAAACTTGTAAATGGTTTCCACACATCCACTTATTTCGCCTCCGTATGCGTCAGTCTCTTATTTCCCTCAGAAAATACCTCTATATGCGATCCAGGACAGAAAATATCTTCTGTGCTTCGCACTCCTTTTTCCTCCTTTTATCTCTCTCTCTTTTCAATCTATTTTCCTGTGTGCTGCAGATGAAAAAGCAGACAGAATCGCAGTGACAAAAGAAAGCTGATGATTAGGACCGAGAGCTCACTCTCTCCTCCCTCTGTTTTCTCACTCACTCTCTCTCACTCCCCTCTCTTTTCTCGCTTTCCCCCCTCTCTCTATGCGCATTTCTCTCCGGCTGAGCAACAAATCCCAGTCCATGTTTTCTGTTCAGATCCCTCCCTCCTTGAAATGTCAATCATTTGCCTACATATCACAGTTTTCTTAAAATGCAGACTTTTTCACACTCCATTTCCACCAGTCTAACAGTGTAATATAAAGGAATGCTCAGTCTACAGCGTCTAGTGAAAGTCTACAACCCCTTGCAAAAATGGGAGAAAAAAATTCTGCTGATTTACACAACCTGCTCTACACATTCCCTACCGCTGACAAGCATACCCATAACATGATGCTGCCAGCACAATACTTGAAAATACAGAGGGTTTCACTGTAGTTTTTAATTTAGGCCCAAAAATGTATTTATTTGCCGTGTTGTCTTGCAGTATTACTTAACGGCCTTGTTGTAAACAGAATATATGATTTTAAGTGATTTAAAAAAAAACAGGCTTCCATCTTTTCACTTTGTCATACAGGCCAGTAATGTGGAGTGAATGCAATGTTGTTAATCCTCTGTATTTTCAAGTATTGTAGTGGCAGCATCATGTTGTGGGTATTACACACATTTTAATGCCATAGACACACCAGAATGGCTTTCCAAGAGGTGTTGTTGAGTGTTCCTGAACGGTCCAGTCTGCTTGAAAATCAGAGACAAGGTTGGAATATTGCTGTTCATTAATGATTTCCTAACCACAGTTCCTGAGCTTGAGCAATTTTGACAAAATCAATGGATACAATGCAGTCGGAAAGTATTCAGATCCCTTCACTTTTTCCACATTTTATTACGTTACTGCCTTATTCTAAAATGGATAAAAAAAATTAAAAAAAATCCTCATCAATCTACACACAATACCCCATAATGACAAAGCAAAAACAGGCTTTTAGAAAATTTTGCAAATTTATATAAAATAAAAAATACGGAAATATCACATTTACCTAACTATTCAGACCCTTTACTCAGTACTTTGTTGAAGCACTTTTGGCAGCGATTACAGCCTCGAGTCTTCTTGGGTATGACGCTACAAGCTTGGCACACCTGTATTTGTCACACCCTGGTTCTGGGGACTCTATATGTTGAGCCAGGGTGTGTATATTCTATGTATTGTATTTCTGTGTTGGCCAGAGTGGTTCCCAATCAGAGGCAACGAGTGTCAGCTGTTGCTGGTTGTCTCTGATTGGGAGCCATATTTATAGAGGCTGTTTTCCCACAATAGTTGTGGGATCTTGTTTCCAGTTGGTTTGTTCCTAGTTAGGTTTGTCCTTTGGATGTCACGTATCGTTTGTTGTTTTGTTTCGCTGTTCGTGTTATCATTCGATTAATAAAGTATGTTTGCTTTCAACGCTGCGCCTTGGTCTACTCCGTCTAACGATCGTGACAGAAGATCCCACCATACCAGGACCAAGCAGCGTGTCCAGGAGCAGGCGGCCTGGACATGGGAGGAAGCGCCGGGAAAGGAGCTGGAGAGGTTGGCGATGGCCCAGGTGGGCAAATCGTGGTCCTGGGAGGACATGCTCGGGGGCAAAGGGCCATGGGCTAAGATTAAGGCCCTGGCGAGAGAGGAGCAACGGCGTCAACAGTGTCGTCGTCGGACGGACGAGAGGCAACCCCAGACATTTTTTAGGGGGGCACACGGCATGGGCGACTGGGCAGCAGGAGGCTGCCACAGGGCGTAATGGGAGACGAGGAGAGAAGGCCACCGGGTTACGGGAGCCATTGGTGAGAGGAGGGAAGGAAGTTGTAGAGGCACGGCGAGAGGTACTGAGGTGTATTGCCAGTCCGGTCCGGCCCGTTCCTGATCCCCGTTTAAGGCCAGTGGTGTGTGTTCTCAGTACGGTCCGGCCTGTTCCTGTTCCTCGCGCCAAGCCTACGGTGCGCGTCGCCAGCCCGGCCCGGCCTGTTCCTGCCCCTCGCACCAAGCCTACGGTGCGCGTCGCCAGCCCTGCCCGGCCTGTTCCTGCTCCTCACACCAAGCCTCCGGTGCGCATCGCCAGCCCAGCCCGGCCGGTTCCTGCTCCTCGCACCAAGCCTACGGTGTGCGTCGCCAGCCCGGCCCGGCCTGTTCCTGCCCCTCGCACCAAGCCTACGGTGCGCGTCGTCAGCCCGGCCCGGCCTGTTCCTGCCACTCGCACCAAGCCTACGGTGCGAGTCGTCAGCCCGGCCCGGCCTGTTCCTGCTCCTCGCACCAAACCTACGGTGCGCGTTGCCAGCCCGGCCCGGCCTATTCCTGCTCCTCGCACCAAGCCTACGGTGTGCGTCGCCAGCCCGGCCCGGCCCGTTCCTGCTCCACGCACCAAGCCAGGGGTGCGAGTCGTCAGCCCGGTCCGGCCCGTTCCTGCTCCACGCACCAAGCCAGGGGTGCGTATCGTCAGTCCGGTACGGCCCGTTGCTGCTCCACGCACCAAGCCAGGGGTGCGATCGTCAGCCCGGTCCGCCCGTTCCTGTTCCACGCACCAAGCCAGGGGTGCGCATCGTCAGCCCGGTCCGGCCCGTTCCTGTTCCACGCACCAAGCCAGGGGTGCGTATCGTCAGTCCGGTACGGCCCGTTGCTGCTCCACGCACCAAGCCAGGGGTGCGCATCGTCAGCCCGGTCCGGCCCGTTCCTGCTCCACGCACCAAGCCAGGGGTGCGCATCGTCAGCCCGGGCCGGCCCGTTCCTGCTCCACGCACCAAGCCAGGGGTGCGCATCGTCAGCCCGGTACGGCCCGTTCCAGCTCCACGCACCAAGCCAGGGGTGCGCATCGTCAGCCCGTCCGGCCCGTAGCTGCTCCACGCACCAGGCCAGGGGTGTGCGTCGTCAGTCCGGCACAACCCGTGCCTGGGTCACCGGTGCCTGGTCAGGTACCGGTCAGCTGCTCCACACCGGAGCTGAAGCAATCCGCTTCTACGATGTCCAGTCCAGCTCCAGCCAACGGGGCCAGACCGGACCAGGGGCGCCATGGGGGGGATGGTTGAAGGGTGGTGGTCAAGCCCGGAGCCGGAACCGCCTCCGAGGAGGAATGCCCACCCAGCCCTCCCCTGGTTTGTTGATGTTTAGGCGCGGTCGCAGTCCGCGCCTTTAGGGGGGGTTACTGTCACACCCTGGTTCTGGGGACTCTATATGTTGAGCCAGGGTGTGTATATTCTATGTATTGTATTTCTGTGTTGGCCAGAGTGGTTCCCAATCAGAGGCAACGAGTGTCAGCTGTTGCTGGTTGTCTCTGATTGGGAGCCATATTTATAGAGGCTGTTTTCCCACAATAGTTGTGGGATCTTGTTTCCAGTTGGTTTGTTCCTAGTTAGGTTTGTCCTTTGGATGTCACGTATCGTTTGTTGTTTTGTTTCGCTGTTCGTGTTATCATTCGATTAATAAAGTATGTTTGCTTTCAACGCTGCGCCTTGGTCTACTCCGTCTAACGATCGTGACAGTATTTGGGGAGTTTCTCCCATTCTTCTCTGCAGATCCTCTCAAGCTCAGGTTGGATGGGGAGCGTCGCCTCACAGCTATTTTCAGGTCTCTCTAGAGATGTTTGATCGGGTTCATGTCTGGGCTCTGGCTGGGCCACTCAAGGACATTCAGAGACTTGTCCCGAAGTCACTCCTGCATTGTCTTGGCAGTGTGCTAAGGGTAATTGTCCTGTTGGAAGGTGAACCTTCACCCCAGACTGAGGTCCTGAGCGCAGACATTTTTTGGTACCCTTCCCCATATCTGTGCCTCAACACAATCCTGTCCCGGAGCTTTACGGACAATTCCTTCGACCTCATGGCTTGGTTTTTGCTCTGACATACACTGTCAACTGTGGGACCTTATATAGACAGGTGTGTGCCTTTCCAAATCATGTCCAATCAATTGAATTTACCACAGGTGGACTCCAATCAAGTTGTAGAAACATCTCAAGGATGATCAATGGAAACAGGATGCACCTGAGCTCAATTTCGAGTCTCATAGCAAAGGGTCTGAATAATTATGTAAATAAGGTATTTGTTGTTTTTCTTTATATACATTTGCAAACATTTCTATAAACCTGTTTTCGCTTTGTCATTATGGGGTATTATGTGTAGATTGATGAGGAAGAAATTGTATTTAATCCATTTTAGAATAAGGCTGTAACGTAAAAAAAAATTGGAAAAAGTCCAGGGGTCTGAATACTTTCCGAATGCACTGTATATGTTGCCCTAAGAGCAAAGTTGGTAGAATATTATTTAAAAGGATTCACAGCTGTAACTGCTGCCAAAAGTGATTCCACCAAGTATTAACTCTGGGGTGTGAAGACATACGCAATCACGGAAATCTTTGGGGTTTCTTTTATTAATATGGAAACATTTATATAAAGTGGAGTAGGTTGTGTAGATCCGTAGGAAAATAATCCAATGTAATCCCTTTTTAGATAAAATTTGAAGACAGTGCAACAGGTGTGTAGACTTTCACTTGGCACTGTAGGTAGAAGTATGACACAATGGTCCCTTTATAATACAGTAACTCATAGTCTGCATTACAGATAATGCTACTAATTTGAGGGCTGAGATGTAGGCTGTACAAAAAGGACAGAAAAGTATCACCTATGGGATGAGCAATGTACAGAACATAATGTAATACCATTGTTAAACAAATCTGTATATACCAAAAGAGTCATAAACTCCTGATTGAGATCTATTTCCAGGTCACTGAGGAAAATAATCCTCCGTCTGAGCCTCCCTCAATCTGGTAATGGCTAAAAATAATTCCAGGGTGGTGGTACCGTACTCTGTACAGTCTGGACTCTCTACAGTTTGTACTGTGCAGAGTTGAAGGCAAACTACATGTTCATACTCAATGGAGTTGGTTTAGTTTGACTAACAACATAAATAAGATGTATCATTTTTTGATAATCATAATCATTCATCAAGTGGCCCCCTCTCTCTCACTCTGTCGGTCCTTATCCCTTCCCCTCTCTCTCACTCAGTCGGTCCCTATCCCTTCCCCTCTCCCTCACTCAGTCGGTCCCTATCCCTTCCTCTCTCTCTCTCACTCTGTCGGTCCCTATCCCTTCCCCTCTCTCTCATTCTGTCGGTCCCTATCCCTTCCCCTCTCCCTCACTCTGTCGGTCCCTATCCCTTCCCCTCTCTCTCACTCTGTCGGTCCCTATCCCTTCCCCTCTCCCTCACTCAGTCGGTCCCTATCCCTTCCTCTCTCTCTCTCTCACTCTGTCGGTCCCTATCCCTTCCCCTCTCTCTCACTCTGTCGGTCCCTATCCCTTCCCCTCTCCCTCACTCTGTCGGTCCCTATCCCTTCCCCTCTCTCTCACTCTGTCGGTCCCTATCCCTTCCCCTCTCTCTCACTCTGTCGGTCCATATCCCTTCCTCTCTCTCTCTCTCACTCTGTCGGTCCCTATCCCTTCCCCTCTCTCTCACTCTGTCGGTCCCTATCCCTTCCCCTCTCCCTCACTCTGTCGGTCCATATCCCTTCCCCTCTCCCTCACTCTGTCGGTCCCTATCCCTTCCCCTCTCTCTCACTCTGTCGGTCCCTATCCCTTCCCCTCTCTCTCACTCTGTCGGTCCCTATCCCTTCCTCTCTCTCTCTCACTCTGTCCGTTTGTCAGATAGTTCTGGATCCCAGATGCCTTATGAGCTTCAGTGCTTCCCTGAGTTCTGTAGCTTTACTTAAACCTGACCTCCTTCATTCAGGCACATCTCCCTACACTGTCACATGGCACCTCTCAACCGGGAGGAGAGGAGCAGCAGTTCACCATCTCTTAAACACACACTGCAATCTGTGTGTGTGTGTGTATGTGGTCGGTCCAGTGGGATGGTAGGGGGTTGACATGCATACAGAGGTCATATTTCATCCAGCCCAAAATGAAAAGGAGCAGCTGTCTTAACAGAGAATGACAGGGGCTAAAACACAAAGGACTTCATATGTTGACAGCGCTTTACTTCTTACCTTCAAACACTTTTTTTGCCTGAGTCAAATTGCTGTGCCACAAATTGACCCCCTATCTCCTAGCCCCTTTGTGTTGATCTGAAAGGATTGGATAGGATAGCTAGCTAGCTTAGAGGGTAAGGTGGAGTTATTTTCATACCGCTTATACTGTACCTATCCAATCTTTTCAGATCTACATAAGTGCATACGAGGTAGGGGGAAGGGGTTGTTTAGGGATTGGGCACATGTCTTTTAGAGCAATCTATCCCATTGAAGTGGATCTTCCGGGTCCATTTCCCAGTATTGGGTCGGGGGACACAGGTCATATTATTAGATTAAATTGATTGACCCACTATGATCTACATTTACAGAGTAAAATGTCAATACTCTCACTGTTAATGTTTCCTATGACAATAACAAAGGTTATTTACAAAACGCTATATGCACACATTTTTCACATTTGTGTTTTTTCACTAGAAGTGATTGCTTATGGGTACCTTCATCTGCTGAATGAATAAAATGTCAAATGTAAATGTTTTACATACAGATCTCATTACTGTATTGATTTTATTTTTATGTATGTCACAAATGTATCATTTGTACAGTTCTTTATTAATAATGTAGTTATTTGTGACATTCGACTGTGTAATATCTAGCAGTACTACCTATTTCTCTGAGAGTGAGGCGGATATATAGCGTTTTGCAAAAGAACATGATTGTCTCTCTGAAATGAAACCATCAAATGATACATTTCAAACAAATACATTCCTTTAATTGAACAACCCCCATGCCATGATTAGATAGTGAAAAAACAAACCAATTTCTTTCATAAGTTCTTTAAATAATAAAAGCTAATTTACCAACATTTCAGAAAATTGATATACAGCTTTTTGGAATAAAACTCTTGAACTGAACAAACAGTGTGATGTGCTGATTGTATGAAGCAAAGTGAACCTCTCCACTTTAATGAGTTGTGTTAATATGCAGCGCAGCAATAGAGAACTATGCCCTTGACACTCAGAGAAAAACATGTGGAAATGTACACCACACTGTCTGCATTAACATCCCCTGCATAATCACCACCCAAGAGACACAGAAACATTACTCATACTTTACACAAAATACTGACAACAAGGTTATGAAAAGAGATGATATGGAGAAGAATATGGAGGGAAGAAAGAGAGAGAAACATAGAAAGAGAAAGAGCGAGAAAAGGGTGGAAGCAGCGAGCAAGGAAGACACAGAGTGATTTGTAACGCCTGTATGATAATACCATGACAAAACGCTCATCGCAGCAGGGGGTATCATGTGACAGCCAAATTCCCATTTACTTAAGAGGCCTGTCCTCCCTCTCACCCATTGCCAGTCATTTACCATATGAGCCCTGCCCCACAGACTACTGTACTGTGGCAGCCTCCTCTCTGCACCAATAGACACAGAAACAGACCTGTTGACTTGGACAATCTCTCTGGTTGCTGCTTTAATACCCCTTACAGACCAGCACAAACCATTACAGAGGGTGAGATGGATGATGAAAGACATGGATGGATGGATGGATGGATGGATGATGAAAAACATGGATGGATGAAGAGATGAAGAAGAGATGGATATAGCAAATTGGTCGGTCTGTTGTGAAAGATAGTGACACAGAAGCGATTGCGGAGCGTTCCATAATATTTAATGGAGCACTCAGCTGTGATATGAATAGTTAACTGAGAGAGCCTGAGGAGGAACACAGCTTGGCCATCTCTGTGGGCTGCAGGCAGCTGGGCTGAGCTCCCACAGAGGTAGGTGGAACAGAGAGGTAGGAACATCACAGACGGAGTGCAGAGGAGCGGTAGAGAGATACGACACAGAGAGAGAGAGAGAGAGAGAGAGAGAGAGAGAGAGAGAGGGAGGGAAAGAGGGACAAACCTGATAAATAAAATGGAGGACGAGCGAAGAATACATGCAAGCAGATGGAAAATGTTCTGCCATGGGGTGATATGATATGTAACAGAATGAGAGAGAGAGACTGTAATAAACACAGAGACATGGAGGGAGGGAGAGATGAAAACAAGGGAGTAGGAGGTGATGCTGTTCACAGGAGCGAGGCAGAGAGTGGAAGGACAAGAGGAGGGAGAGAGAGTGGGAGGTAGAACATGTTGGCGCTCTCTCTCTGATCTGCACAATATTGCTCTGTTCACGCAACAGCTCAGAGGTGGTCAACAGACCACATTGAAAGCCTTTAGAGACAGAAACCCCTTCCACTACAACACGAAGGAAATACATCATGCTGGATCATGCCTGTAAAAGGACACACACTATCTGAGGCACAGGAGGTTGGTGGCATTTTAATTGGGGAGGACGGGCTCGTAGTAATGGATGGAGCAGAATCAGTGGAACGGTATCAAATACATCAAAAACATTGTTTCCATGTGTTTGATGCCATTCCATTTGCTCCATTCCGGCCATTATTATGCACTGTTCTCCCCTCAGCAGCCTCCACTGCTGAGGGTGAGAAATGTTATGTCTCTCTGACACCCTTTAGGACATGCCTCTCTCAATATCATCTGATCAGTGGTGCAAGTTACTCTGACGTCAACAATAAACTATCTGGAAAACCCTGAAACCGATTCATGGATATCAAGAGATCATGTGGTCAAATAGAGGTCATGCAGCTAAAACAAGGGTCCCACTGTTTGCATGTGGTTGTATGCACATGGTTCGACACATCTATATGTGTTTTTACAGTATGTTTTAACTAATTCAACACACCTTGAGCAGTTCTTTGGGAAAATCCTTTCCGTCGTTTAGCCCTTCCAGGTTGCCGATGAACTGCAGGATGGACATTTTCTTACCGATATTCTGAGGAGGGAGAAAGGGGCACCTTCACTTACATTTACATTTTAGTCATTTAGCAGACGCTCTTATCCAGAGCGACTTACAGTTAGTGAATACATATATATATTAATTTTTTTATACTGGCCCCCCGTGGGAATCGAACCCACAACCCTGGCGTTGCAAACGCCATGCTCGATCAACTGAGCTACATCCCTGCCGGCCATTCCCTCTCCTACCCTGGACGACGCTGGGCCAATTGTGCGCCGCCCATGAGTCTCCCGGTCGCGGCCGGCTGCGACAGAGCCTGGATTCGAACCAGGATCTCTAGTGGCAGAGTTAGCACTGCGATGCAGTGCCTTAGACCACTGCGCCACTCCTTAAGGAGCCCTTAAGGAAAAACTACTGCTGTAGTTATATGTTATAGGGTATATATCACATCGTCTTAAGCTGTAACCAGGGCCCAGAGTTTTTCCTGCTCAGGCCAATGGTCTTTCTTTTTGACCAGAGAACTTTAAGCTCTTTACCCACATTTCAACATGAGCCCTTCACAGCTCTTTAGCCCCTGGCTCCCCCACAGGTACTCACGTGGCCATGCAGGTCTGTGTTGAGCAGCATCAGGGCACAGGTCAGAGTGTGGACACTGTCTGGAGCAGGGAGAAAGAGAGACGTTTCAGTGAGTTCTAGTGCAGTATCAGTGCAAGAGTGCCCCACAGTGGCTACTTTTGACACCTTGGAACACACACATTTACATTTTAGTCATTTAGCAGACGCTCTTCTCCAGAGCGACTTACAGTTAGTGAGTGCATAAATTTTTCATACTGGCCCCCCGTGGGAAACGAACCCACAACCCTAGCGTTGCAAACGCCATGCTCTACCAACTGAGCTACACGGGACCACACACACTCTTCACCCTGTCTTACCTTCAGAAGGCATTGCATTGGGGTTGCATTGTAGATATCGCCTAGAGAAGTGGGCCAGCACTCGCTCTCTCTCTTGTGTCTCTCCCATGAGGGCAAACTCCCTCAGGAAGGCTCTGTGGATGCCATACAGCATTGTGAGTGTTCACCATTCATTGGGGGAAAAAATGACTAGGTCATTGTGCTACATTTTTAACAATTTCCACTGAAAGATATCTTACCGTAGTGCTTGGTCAATAGTAAGGCCTGAAAAGTTGAAGTAACTGAGGTATTCTTCTGCCACCATCCGACTGAATTCATTACTGCAGAAAGACACACACAACATACTTACTATGCATGAAAGGTAAACAAAAGACAAAGGCAGAGAGAAGTGACCAGGTACCTGGCCTATGTACAGCCAGTCCCAAATCATTTCCTATCCTTATCTTGGCCCTAACCCCTCAATGTTAGCATATGTGAGGGGTCTGAATAGTTATAAGCAATATAATAGTAAAGATTCCACTTCCACCTTATAGATCTGCAAACATTGAAGGGTAAGGACCAAGGGGAAGGGTATGGATCAAATTGGGACCAGCTGGTACTGCTCCAGTATACTCACTTCTTGCTAAGGTGCCTGGCCACGTCAGACTTCCTGAAGCCATCCAGGTTGAAGAGCCGTTTGGCCAGGCGCTTGGCGGCCTGCAGGTCAGCCTTGTTGCCGTTGGCCAGGGCCTCTGTGCTGCCCAAGGCCAAGCGCTCGCCCACGTCCTGCTGTGTGAACGGATCTGGAGCCCAGTGGCCTGGCTTCTCCCTGACAGACGACAATAGGAGAGGAGGGATGACTCACATGAGGCTGGTGTAGCACTATTATAACAGGAAGGTTTGGTTCTGTCTCTAATTTAACTGTATGAAGAAGAAGACGAAGACGAAGTCGTCATCATGGGGGACAAAAATAATAATGTGACAAACTGTCTTGGCACATAGTAAAGCAGATGGTTGGCACTGGCAGGTGCCATATTTATATATACAGCGAGGGAAAAAATGTATTTGATCCCCTGCTGATTTTGTACGTTTTCCCACTGACAAAGAAATGATCAGTCTATAGTTTTAATGGTAGGTTTATTTGAACAGTGAGAGACAGAATAACAACAAAAAAATCCAGAAAAACGCATGTCAAAAATGTTATAAATTGATTTGCATTTTAATGAGGGAAATAAGTATTTGACCCCCTCTCAAACAGAAAGATTTCTGGCTCCCAGGTGTCTTTTATACAGGTAACGCGCTGAGATTAGGAGCACACTCTTAAAGGGAGTGCTCCTAATCTCAGTTTGTTACCTGTATAAAAGACACCTGTCAACAGAAGCAATCAAACAATCAGATTCCAAACTCCCCACCATGGCCAAGACCAAAGAGCTCTCCAAGGATGTCAGGGACAAGATTGTAGACCTACACAAGGCTGGAATGGGCTAGAAGACCACCGCCAAGCAGCTTGGTGAGAAGGTGACAACAGTTGGTGTGATTATTCGCAAATGGAAGAAACACAAAATAACTGTCAATCTCCCTCGGCCTGGGGCTCCATGCAAGATCTCACCTCGTGGAGTTGCAATGATCATGAGAACGGTGAGGAATCAGCCCAGAACTACACGGGAGGATCTTGTCAATGATCTCAAGGAAGCTGGGACCATAGTCACCAAGAAAACAATTGGTAACACACTACGCCGTGAAGGACTGAAATCCTGCAGCGCTCGCAAGGTCCCCCTGCTCAAGAAAGCACATATACAGGCCCGTCTGAAGTTTGCCAATGAACATCTGAATGATTCAGAGGAGAACTGGGTGAAAGTGTTGTAGTCAGATGAGACCAAACTGGAGCTCTTTGGCATCAACTCAACTCGCCGTGTTTGGAGGAGGAGGAATGCTGCCTATGACCCCAAGAACACCATCCCCACCGTCAAACATGGAGGTGGAAACATTATGCTTTGGGGGTGTTTTTCTGCTAAAGGGACAACTTCACCGCATGAAAGGGACGATGGACGGGGCCATGTACCGTCAAATCTTGGGTGAGAACCTCCTTCCCTCAGCCAGGGCATTGAAAATGGGTCGTGGATGGGTATTCCAGCATGACAATAACCCAAAACACACGGCCAAGGCAACAAAGGAGTGGCTCAAGAAGAAGCACATTAAGGTCCTGGAGTGGCCTAGCCAGTCTCCAGACCTTAATCCCATAGAAGATCTGTGGAGGGAGCTGAAGGTTCGAGTTGCCAAACGTCAGCCTCAAAACCTTAATGACTTGGAGAAGATCTGCAAAGAGGAGTGGGACAAAATCCCTCCTGAGATGTGTGCAAACCTGGTGGCCAACTACAAGAAACGTCTGACCTCTGTGATTGCCAACAAGGGTTTTGCCACCAAGTACTAAGTCATGTTTTGCAGAGGGGTCAAATACTTATTTCCCCTCATTAAAATCAATTTATAACATTTTTGACATCCTTGGAGAGCTCTTTGGTCTTGGCCATGGTGGAGAGTTTGGAATCTGATTGCTTCTGTGGACAGGTGTCTTTTATACAGGTAACTTTAAGAGTGTGCTCCTAATCTCAGCTCGTAACCTGTATAAAAGACACCTGGGAGCCAGAAATTTTTCTGTTTGAGAGGGGGTCAAATACTTATTTCCCTCATTAAAATGCAAATCAATTTATAACATTTTTGACATGCGTTTTTCTGGATTTGTTTGTTGTTATTCTATCTCTCACTGTTCAAATAAACCTACCATTAAAACTATAGACTGATCATTTCTTTGTCAGTGGGCAAACGTACAAAATCAGCAGGGGATCAAATACTTTTTTCCCCCTCACTGTATATATATATATATATAAATAAAACTATTTTAAGTGAGAAGTAGGCATTGGTCTGAAGCCAAACAAGAAAGGAAAATCACATGAGCACCACAATGCCTACTTCACCCATGCTCTACCAAGGTTTTCCATCACACAGCTTTGACCTACAGTGCCTTCTGAAAGTATTCACACCCCTTGACTTTTTCCACATTATGTTGTGTTACAGCCAGAATTTAAAATGGATTACACTGAGATGTTGTGTCACTGGCCTACACACAACACTCCATAATGTCAAGGTGGAATTGTTTTTAGAATTTTTTACTAATGAATACAAAATTAAAAGCTGAAATGTCTTGAGTCAATAAGTATTCAACCCCTTTGTTATGGCAAGCCTAAAAGATACAGGCAACTCAGTTGCCGAAGAGGAAGGAAACCGCTCGGGGATTTCACCATGAGGCCAATGCTGACTTTAAATCAGTTACAGAGTTTAATGGCTGTGATAGAAGAAAACTGAGGATGGATCAACAACATTGTAGTTACTCCACAATACTAATCTAAAACGACATAGTGAAACGAAGGAAGACTGTACAGAATAAAAATATTCCAAAACATGCATCCTGTTTGCAATAAGGCACTAAAGTAAAAATGCTAAACATTTGGCTAAGAAATTAACTTTATGTCCTGAATACAAAGCGTTATGTTTAAGGAAAATCCAACACAACACTAAGTACCACTCTTCATATATTCAAGCATGGTGGTGGCTGCATCATGTTATGGGTATGCTTGTCATCGGCAAGGACTAGGGAGTTTTTTATGATAAAAATAAATGGAATAGATCTAAGCACAGGCAAAATCCTAGATGAAAAGCGGGTTCAGTCTGCTTTCCAACAGACACTGGGAGACAAATTCACTTTTCTGCAGGGCAATAACCTAAAATACAAGGCCAAATATACACTGGAGTTACTTACCAAGACGACATTGAATGTTCCTGAGTGGCCTAGTTACAGTTGACTTAAATCGGCTTGAAAATCTATGGCAAGACTTGAAAATGGCTGTCTAGCAATGATCAACAACCAACTTGACAGAGCTTGAAGAAATGTAAAATTAATAATGTGCAAATATTGTACAATCCAGGTGTGCAAAGCTCTTAGAGACCCAGAAAGACTCAAAGCTGTAATCACTGCCAAAGGTGATTCTAACATGTATTGACTCAGAGGTGTGAATACTTATGTAATTTAGATATTTCTGTATTTTCAATATCAATAAATATGCAAAATCTTCTAAAAACATGTTTTCACTTTGTCGTTATGGGGTATTGTGTGTAGATGGGTGAGAAATATATATATTTAATCAATTTTGAATTCAGGGTGTAACAACAAAATGGGGAATAAGTTAAGGGATATGAATACCTTCTGAAGGCACAGTACTACAGTAGCTATGTTGGTCTATGAGGATGAACAACCTCAAAGGTTTTTGTGCATGAATGTGCAACTACAGCTCATAACATAATATGCATTGCAAATGATTATTCCCAACAGTACAGCTCTATTAATGAAGTGACAAAAAGTTATCAGAAAATGTTGGTGCTTTTTGGGTTGTGTCTAAAATGATTATCTATTTATTGTACTTCTGAAATGTAAATGTACTGGAGAATTTCTGGAATAAAGTTAATGTGCTTTACTATAAACTCTTTACTACTGGAATATCTGTGTGCAATGATATGGATCATGTAAGGAAAGGATACATCTCCATAATATAATTTCATTCTCAAAAGAAGAAATTCACTATAAAAGAGAGTTGTTTCAAATGTTAAACATTTCCATTTCCATCTACAAACGACACCCACGATAGCCACAAAGCAAATTCACTAAAGTCAGACTTGTGTCTCTGCAGGCATTTGAGAAAATAATCAGAGAGCCACTTTAAGAGCATGGATGGAACTGTCAGCAAGTCCTTCCTACAACAACATAGTAGAGTTACATCCATTCATTGCAGACATGCCCATGCATTTACAGTGGGTGATTCCCCATCAAAATAAATTGAAGTAATCTGCCCTACCAAATTAACAGCATGGTCCCTTGGTTAGTGGTCCACCTTGCTTTAAGCCAAGAGAGTTTCTCCTCAAACACAGGACTCCTCTCAAACCTCCACAATAAGGTAGCAACCGATCTCAGGATATAGAACACCCCCATCCATGGGCTGTGTTTGGTTCATTCCACCGGCCCATTGAGTCACCCCCCCTGACAGGATGATCCACCACAAAGGAGGCGGATGGGTGTCACACCCTGACGTATGAAACTCTTGTTGGTTTAGTCAGGGTGTGGGAATCTATGTGATGTTTTCTATGTGTAGGATCTAGATTTGTATTTCTATGTTTGGCCGTGTGTGATTCCCAATCAGAGGCAGCTGTCGCTCGTTGTCTCTGATTGGGGATCATACTTAAGTAGCCTGTTTGGCCACTATGTTTGTGGGATCTTGTTCCTGTGTTAGGCTTGTATTGTGTATAGCCTTGGACTTCACGTTATGTTGTTTTGTCGTGAGTGTTTATTAGTTAAATAAACATGTTCGCATACCACGCTGCACCTTGGTCTGACCCGTCTCTCAACGATCGTGACAGAAGATCCCACCAAAAATGGACCAAGCAGCGTACCCAGGAGCAGCATACACCCTGGACACAGGTGGGGAAGAGTTTTTGGACATGGGAGATTTTGGCAGGAAAAGGACCCTGGGCGAAGGAGGAGGCCCAGGCAGGAGAGGAACACAGAAGGCGTCGGCCGAGGAGGAAGCCCGCGAGACAGCCCCAATAAAACAATTTTTTGGGGGGCTAAAGGGTGGTCGGGGATCGATAGAGAAGAGCCCCGACCACTGCACTCGTGGGGGCTCAGGGAGGAGTCCTCACTGGAGGAGGACTGGGCGCGGAGAGTAAAGGACTGGTACAGTCGTAGACCTCCAGCGCCGGTTCCCAGTCCGGTACGCCTCGTGACTGCTCCTCGCACCAAGCCAGTGGTGTGTGTTCCCAGTCCAGTACGGCCCGTTCCTGCTCCTCGCACCAAGCCAGTGGTGCGTGTTCCCAGTCCAGTACGGCCCGTCCCTGCTCCTAGCACCAAACCAGTGGTGCGTGTCGCCAGTCCGGCCCGGCCCTGCTCCTCACACCAGACCAGTGGTGCGTGTTCCCAGTCCAGCCCGGCCCGTGCCTGCTCCTCGCACCAAGCCAGTGGTGCGTGTTCCCAGTCCAGTACGGCCCGTCCCTGCTCCTCGCACCAGACCTGAGGCGGAATGCCCACCCGGACCCTACCCTATTATGTCAGGTTTGTGCGGTCGGAGTCCGCACCTTTGGGGTGGGGTACTGTCACGCCCTGACGTATGGAACTCTTGTTGGTTTAGTCAGGGTGTGGGAATCGATGTGATGTTTTCTATGTGTAGGATCTAGATTTGTATTTCTATGTTTGGCCGGGTGTGATTCCCAATCAGAGGCAGCTGTCGCTCGTTGTCTCTGATTGGGGATCATACTTAAGTAGCCTGTTTGCCTACTATGTTTGTGGGATCTTGTTCCTGTGTTAGGCTTGTATTGTGTATAGCCTTGGACTTCATGTTACGTTGTTTTGTTGTGAGTGTTTATTCATTAAATAAACATGTTCGCATACCACGCTGCACCTTGGTCTGACCCGTCTCTCAACGATCGTGACAGTGGGGAGATGAGTAGAAGGGGGCAGAGTTTGTTTGTTCTTAAAACGTTGGTTGTAAAGTATAAAAAGTGGCTCTATGGCAAGCCAACATCTTATGTCCCCAAAACCTCAGTTTCATAAACTGGTTGTGCTGCATCATGAGAACAGTCAACACACAATCCACAGATGCTGAGAAAGTGCTCCTTCTTGCCTTTGTTGACAAGGGCTGACAGTGCTGACAATTGACAACATATCACCTCTGAGATACACCATCCAACTAAGATGGACATACAAAGCCCAAGTTGAAGCACTTTTTGTATATTTTTTTAAAGCTATTACATCTAGAAGATAACCGAAGTAAGCTCAACAATGGGCCTTATCTGTTCTCTGATGCATTTGATCTTTGACTGAGGCTATGCAAAGTCTCTGTCATAGAAAAGAGCTGCAACAGGACTGATGAGTGTGTGTGGTCACTGAATAGCATTCAGGCTCCTGAGTGAAAACTGATATCTCTCTCTTTGTTGACTTGACCTTTTTCTCAGGGCAACACATTCCACAGTCACTAAAGATGACACAGCATATATAGTATATATGAATTCACCTTAAGATACCACAGCTACAAAGAAACTTGTAGAAATTGTTTGGGAAGTTATTCAGCCTACTTGAAGGTGTCAAATTCCTTTCCCTGTTAAGATCTTAGAGAGATTTTACACCAGTTCTAGTCTGTACTATGAATGATTGATTGATTGATTGATTGATTGATTGAGCCCTTGCCGTATCCTGGATGTACAGATGGTTCAGAGAGCCAGAACCCAGATGATTAACTTAAAAGGGTTTCACTAAACACATTTCTAACCAAAAATATAAACCCTAATCAATAATTCAATCTTGCATTCTACAAAGAGTGGGAATATAGGCCCTACAGTTTATTTACAGAGGCAATGACCAGGAATCTATGTTACTGATTCAGTTGACGAGTCTCAGGTCAGGAAATTGCAAGTTAGCTTAAATGATAGGCCTGCTGGCTGATCTGAGAACACTGTAGGTGAGCCTCTGTCGTAGGGACCAGAGCCAACAGGTATTTATCACACTATTAATAACACCACGAGTTGCCACAGTTTCTCTGAACACAAACTGTGTTATGTGAATTATTTAAACTATTTCAGTGTCTCTGTGCGTCTCCCAAAAGGTTATAAGTCTTTTGGATTTAAGAAACAGACAGAGACACTGAAATAGTTTGTTAAATAATTCACATTACAGCTTGGTCCTTCTGAGCCGGAATCCAATACCTGCCTCTGTCATTTCAGGTAACTCTGAAAACCGTCGACGGGCGAATGATACATTCGTAAATAGAAAGTCCTGCCCTTTGACATTAAGAGTTAAGACAGGCCAGAGGACACCTGATTAATGACAGAAACGGTGACGGAATCCAAACCTACATTGAATCTCGGCTGCAAGGATAAGGTCAGTAGTCTTTATTCATTACTTGGTGAAATTGATTTGAGAACTTGCTAAAATTTTGACTGAGGGTAACGTCATAATTTAAAGTAGCAATGCGTAGCCATTTTAAGGTAGCCAATACGGTAATAGGCCAATTACCAAAAGAAACTACCCGGTGTTGAAATAGAAGGAACTATTAAAAGTACACCTATGGGATGTAACCTGTAAGAGATTATAGAACAGTCAACAAATAATCTGGGTTAAACAAATACAAAAAGAAAAGAGAGGATATAATTGAGTAAATTTAGACGGTTAAGATCACCAGGAGAGGGAGAACCCATTCCTGTTGTATGGGGCTGTCAGGAATTATCAAGATTACATTGTGGGGATAAATTCCTCAGTAGAGTAGGAGATAATTCTGGGGGACTAGTACCTATACAAGAAGGGGTGATTCCAGGTGTGGTGTGAAACTGTTTTGAATAACTTGTTATATAGAAGAGGTGGCTAGAGGAGGGAGAACCCATTCCTGTTGTATGAGACTGTCAGGAATTATCAAGATTACATTGTGGGGATGAATTCCTCCGTAGAGTAGGAGATAATTCTGGGGGACTAGTACCTATACAGGAAGGGGTGATTCCAATTGTTGTGTGTAACTGTTTTGAATAACTTGTTATATAGAAGAGGTGGCTAAGGGATTTTTAACAGTACCAACCATGGGAGGCAAATCCTCACAAGAGGTCCCAGAATTTACTGGGGACGAGAAATACATGGAAATTAGAGACAAACGAAATGTGTATTATGGACCTAATTGAAAAAAAAAAAAAGGCTTTACTGGGCGACTTGTTGTAATTAAACTGGAATCCATGATTAAACAAATGCATGTAAATTGTGGTACTGATCTAAATTAAACAGAAAAGAGAGTAATTAAACTAGAGTCTATGATTAAACAAATGCATGTAAATTGTGGTAATGATCTAAAGAAACAGAAAAGAGAGGTACAGGAGGATTCAGAGCTAAGCTCGGGAGGGAGTCAGTATGAGTCAGGAGATGAGAGAGTAGGAGGGGGCCAGTACCCACTGATAGCCTTACCTAATCTATTGGCGGGGAATGAAAGGGACCCCAGCAACTTTAGATGTATACAAGCCATGAACACAGAGGAACGTGGCCAGAGCGGTAGAAGGAATGACGTACCCCAAAACAGGAATAGTAAGGATTGGGCTGCCGTTAGAGGGCAGTGGGTTTCAGGGGATGCCCAGAGGGCACTTTTGCCATGGGCCGATCACGGAGAGTATGTTGGGAAAATAACTGAATTGTGTAATAGCCTCAGAGAACATTACCATCGTCATGCAGACTTCTCTAAAGTACATGAGTGTAAACAAGAGGATAGTGAGACTGTCAGCCAGTACTTAGAGAGGGTTAAAGATGTGTTTAACGCAAACAGTGGCATACCCGAGCCAGACCAGAGACAGGGGAATGATACGCCCTACCATCAGCAATTAAAAATATAGCGTTCGTCAGTGGAATGAGACCAGAGATAAGCAGGACCATTAAAAATACTTTGATAGGGTGGAGAACAGCACAGCAACACTGATTGAGGTAAAAAAAAGTATGCAGTTTACCAAGAGCAGATTGGGAGAGAAAAAGAGGAGTAAGAGAGACCTTAAGGGAGTGCCAACTCTCGGGGAGATAGTGAGGCCAGAAACAAAGGGGCAGTGTCCTGGAAATCACAGTCTGTTTTGTTTTTTTCAGTTCTGCTGGGAGTATATTTGATGATGGGGATTTGTGTTGAATGAGAGGCTAGAGACTTCATAAAATAGTAATTGGAATAATAATTATACACTGCTCAAAAAAATAAAGGGAACACTTAAACAACACAATGTAACTCCAAGTCAATCACACTTCTGTGAAATCAAACTGTCCACTTAGGAAGAAATTTCACATGCTGTTGTGCAAATGGAATAGACAACAGGTGGAAATTATAGGCAATTAGCAAGACACCCCCAACAAAGAAGTGGTTCTGCAGGTGGGGACCACAGACCACTTCTCAGTTCCTATGCTTCCTGGCTGATGTTTTGGTCACTTTTGAATGCTGGCGGTGCTTTCACTCTAGTGGTAGCATGAGACGGAGTCTACAACCCACACAAGTGGCTCAGGTAGTGCAGCTCATCCAGGATGGCACATCAATGCGAGCTGTGGCAAGAAGGTTTGCTGTGTCTGTCAGCGTAGTGTCCAAAGCATGGAGGCGCTACCAGGAGACAGGCCAGTACATCAGGAGACGTGGAGGAGGCCGTAGGAGGGCAACAACCCAGCAGGACTGCTACCTCCGCCTTTGTGCAAGGAGGAGCAGGAGGAGCACTGCCAGAGCCCTGCAAAATGACCTCCAGCAGGCCACAAATGTGCATGTGTCTGCTCAAACGGTCAGAAACAGACTCCATGAGGGTGGTATGAGGGCCCGACGTCCACAGGTGGGGGTTGTGCTTACAGCCCAACACCGTGCAGGACGTTTGGCATTTGCCAGAGAACACCAAGATTGGCAAATTCGCAACTAGCGCCCTGTGCTCTTCACAGATGAAAGCAGGTTCACACTGAGCACACGTGACAGAGTCTGGAGACGCCGTGGAGAACGTTCTGCTGCCTGCAACATCCTCCAGCATGACCAGTTTGGCGGTGGGTCAGTCATGGTGTAGGGTGGCATTTCTTTGGGGGGCCGCACAGCCCTCCATGTGCTCGCCAGAGGTAGCCTGACTGCCATTAGGTACCGAGATGAGATCCTCAGACCCCTTGTGAGACCATATGCTGGTGCGGTTGGCCCTGGGTTCCTCCTAATGCAAGACAATGCTAGACCTCATGTGGCTGGAGTGTGTCAGCAGTTCCTGCAAGAGGAAGGCATTGATGCTATGGACTGGCCCGCCCGTTCCCCAGACCTGAATCCAATTGAGCACATCTGGGACATCATGTCTCGCTCCATCCACCAACGCCACGTTGCACCACAGACTGTCCAGGAGTTGGCGGATGCTTTAGTCCAGGTCTGGGAGGAGATCCCTCAGGAGACCATCCGCCACCTCATCAGGAGCATGCCCAGGCGTTGTAGGGAGGTCATACAGGCACGTGGAGGCCACACACACTACTGAGCCTCATTTTGACTTGTTTTAAGGACATTACATCAAAGTTGGATCAGCCTGTAGTGTGGTTTTCCACTTTAATTTTGAGGGTGACTCCAAATCCAGACCTCCATGCGTTGATACATTTGATTTCCATTGATAATTTTTGTGTGATTTTGTTGTCAGCACATTCAACTATGTAAAGAAAAAAGTATTTAATAAGATTATTTCATTCATTCAGATCTAGGATGTGTTGTTTAAGTGTTCCCTTTATTTCTTTGAGCAGTGTATATTAACTTGCTCACCCAAACGTAGACATGCGTCATGGGTGAGACATAATTAATTTAATATTGTACAAAACCAATTTAGGGTTTCCATTAAGGAAAGTCAATCACTACATTGGATATTAATACTATGGAGATAAATTCAATATATGCTGGTCAACTACGGCATGTGTTTGGTGTTATTTGTAGCCTACTTAGAAAGGACAGTTACCTATATCTGCTGTATTCTAAACAATGACAGATTGGGGGTTTCATAAGAGGTGGCTATAATTTTATTTGACAACAGAGGTAATTAGATTTGAGAAATGTTGAAAAGTAATGTTAGATGGAAAGTCAGCAATAGAGGATAGAGATTGTACAGGGTTTCCTGTGTGAAAAAAGTAATAGAAATTGGGTGATGAGAAATGTTGAATTGCATTGTTTAAGCAAGAATGGTATTAAATTCATGCTTTCTAGTTATGTGTATGCAAATGGAAATCAGGAGTCCTCATGACCTGGCTATTTTGGTTTGTTGTTTTTTAATTGGGGTTTTCAAATAAGAAACAACACACCTAGTATGATGTTTATAAAGCCTTGTTATTTTGATTTTAGGGGGTTTTCAACAGGTCAAAGGTGATAAGTCTTAAAGGAGCACACACAGTGAATTTTATGGAGTTTCTGTTTTGACTGGGTTTAGGGTATATATGATTTCTTATGAGAATAAATGTCATGAGGACTTAATGAACACTTGGGATAAGTAACATTTATGAAATATTTAGAATGATGGTAATATTTAGTATACTATAGGATGGAACAGTTCGTTGAATGATTTCAATTGCCTCTGAACTCTGTTTTGACTTTCTGGTGTTAATTAATCATCCACACTGGTAATTCTAAAAGGCATGAGAGGAGGACTTTAAGATAGTTTATTTTACCAAGTTGAGGGTAATTTATAATACTGTGAAAAGTGTGAAGATTATAATTTGGTAATAATATATATGATTTGAACCATAAAATAACAGAAGAGAGCGAGAGAGAGCTTTCCCTGAATAGCTGTTGCTAGTAAATTGTACTAATCTTGGATTACTTTTACGGGATAGAAGTAAGTTGAGGTATTATCAAATGTTGTCAGCAGGGTTAACACACTTCTCTGGTCCCAGTCAGCTGTCAAAAGAGGAAGTTTCGATAGATAGAGATCTACTTATAAAGAGCTACAGTAGGGCCCCAATTAAGGAAGTTCACAGATGGGAAGCAAGGCGCAGTAAATAAGGAAGGAATATGGGTCAAACACAGCTTACCAATTCTCCCGAAATTACTGTTTAGATATGCTGCAATATTGACACACGGGCAGAGCCATGTGTCAACGGGAGGGATGGATGGTAGAGCAGGTTAGGAAACACTTTGTGGCCTATGGTATAACGAAATATATATATTATATATACACAGTGGGGGAAAAAAGTATTTAGTCAGGCACCAATTGTGCAAGTTCTCCCACTTAAAAAGATGAGAGAGGCCTGTAATTTTCATCATAGGTACACGTCAACTATGACAGACAAATTGAGATTTTTTTTCCAGAAAATCACATTGTAGGATTTTTTATGAATTTATTTGCAAATTATGGTGGAAAATAAGTATTTGGTCACCTACAAACAAGCAAGATTTCTGGCTCTCACAGACCTGTAACTTCTTCTTTAAGAGGCTCCTCTGTCCTCCACACGTTACCTGTATTAATGGCACCTGTTTGAACTTCTTATCAGTATAAAAGACACCTGTCCACAACCTCAAACAGTCACACTCCAAACTCCACTATGGCCAAGACCAAAGAGCTGTCAAAGGACACCAGAAACAAAATTGTAGACCTGCACCAGGCTGGGAAGACTGAATCTGCAATAGGTAAGCAGCTTGGTTTGAAGAAATCAACTGTGGGAGCAATTATTAGGAAATGGAAGACATACAAGAACACTGATAATCTCCCTCGATCTGGGGCTCCACGCAAGATCTCACCCCGTGGGGTCAAAATGATCACAAGAACGGTGAGCAAAAATCCCAGAACCACACGGGGGGACCTAGTGAATGACCTGCAGAGAGCTGGGACCAAAGTAACAAAGCCTACCATCAGTAACACACTACGCCGCTGAGGATTGGGAGGATCCAGAAGAGGATTGGGAGAATGTCAGATGAAACCAAAATATAACTTTTTGGTAAAAACTCAACTCGTCGTGTTTGGAGGACAAAGAATGCTGAGTTGCATCCAAAGAACACCATACCTACTGTGAAGCATGGGGGTGGAAACATCATGCTTTGGGGCTGTTTTTCTGCAAAGGGACCAGGACGACTGATCCGTGTAAAGGAAAGAATGAATGGGGCCATGTATCGTGAGATTTTGAGTGAAAACCTCCTTCCATCAGCAAGGGCATTGAAGATGAAACGTGGCTGGGTCTTTCAGCATGACAATGATCCCAAACGTGGCTTCGTAAGAAGCATTTCAAGGTCCTGGAGTGGCCTAGCCAGTCTCCAGATCTCAACCCCATAGAAAATCTTTGGAGGGAGTTGAAAGTCTGTGTTGCCCAGCGACAGCCCCAAAACATCCCTGCTCTAGAGGAGATCTGCATGGAGGAATGGGCCAAAATACCAGCAACAGTATGTGAAAACCTTGTGAAGACTTACAGAAAACGTTTGACCTGTGTCATTGCCAACAAAGGGTATATAACAAAGTATTGAGAAATGTTTGTTATTGACCAAATACTTATTTTCCACCATAATTTGCAAATAAATTCATTAAAAATCCTACAATGTGATTTTCTGGATTTTTTTTCTCATTTTGTCTGTCATAGTTGACGTGTACCTATGATGAAAATTACAGGCCTCTCTCGTCTTTTTAAGTGGGAGAACTTGCACAATTGGTGGCTGACTAAATACTTTTTTTCCCCACTGTATATGCTTCAATGTGTGTGATTCACTTCTATAACAACATATATTTTGTGAGTATGTGTGTCATATTTAGTCAAAGGGTGGATTGATAGAATAATTATTAATGACTAATTATTACACTCTGAAACTGTGTGAGACGTATTAGAATCTACTACCTGGTAATGTGTGAGTGTAGGTTTATGACATTTATCTACTATTTAGCAATGTGAGTAAGAGTTAGACCAGACAACAAAGGACAAGGAGAGCTGTCTACAGACAACTGAGAAACCAAGATAAAGAGGAGAGAAACTGTTAGGTTTTTTAAGGAGTATGAAACATGGTGCAGAATATTGTGAGAACGGCGATAACTGAGGAATGCAGGGAGTAGGCTATGATAATAAAGTGTGTGTGTGAACTGATGGTCAGGAGAGCAATTATAAAGTGGAAAACTACAGCCTGCCTAAAGTGGGGAGGGATTTTTGTATGACGTATGAGTATAAAAGATGGACTCTGAAATTGTGATGGCAGAATTCTCAATGAATAAATCTCTGACTATGCAGACCGGGACCCTGTCCGTTTCTTAAATCCAAAAGACTTACAACCTTTTGGGAGACGCACGGAGACACTGAAATAGTTTGTTAAATAATTCACATAACACACTGTCACTCTCTCACCCTGTAAATCAATTGAATGTACAGCACCCTCTCTTCCCAGACACTGTATAACATTGTCCAGCCAGCTAGGAGTCACAGCAACACAGATAATCCTCTCACACTTAAACATTCATAACATTGGACCATTCATTAACAACAAGCACATGATAAAGTAAGCCTCCGCTTTCTCTGAGTCCTTAAAGCAGCGTTTCCCAAACTCGGTCCTGGGGCCTCCCAGGGGTGCACTTAGTTTTTTGCCCTAGCACTACACAGCTGATTCAAATAATCCAAGCTTGATGATGAGTTGATTAATTGAATCAGCTGTGTAGCGCTAGGGCAAAAACCAAAATATGCACCACTTGAGGCACCCAGGACTGAGTTTGGGAAACACTGCCTTAAAGGGATAGTTCACCTAAATTACAAATTGGTTTCCTTACCCTGTAAGTAGCCTACGTACAAGGTATGACAGCCATCCATGCTTTGGTTTAGTTTCCTGGGCAGTGGCAAGCACTGTTTCCAAATGCTAACGGTCATGATATTAGCATTTTTCGCACATCACGTTCAAATCATCGGTAAGTGACTTTAGTGAGCTTCACAATCAATTTTAGATACTTTCGGATTATTTGGACATGATGCGTGAAAAAGGCTAATATCGGTCCCATGACTTGAATGGGATTGATGCCACAAATGCTAAAACGTTAGTATTTGGAAACAGTGCCAGGGAAACTAAACCAAACCATGGATTGCTGTCATACCTTGTCCATAGACTGCTTACAGAGTAAGGAAACAAATATCTAATTTTGTCATTTGGGTGAACTATCCCTTTAACACTGTCTGGGTCCACACACCTCAGACAGACAGACAAACAAACAGACCGACCAATGGAGGTAAAGTACAGTGAAGTGAGGAACTCACCGGTAGATGGCCGGGTAGGGGGCATCCAGGTACATGTCTTCCAAAGCCCCGCCCCCCCAGCAGAGCAAATAGTGTGCCATGTTGTCCCCAGAGCCACGCCCCTGTCGCACCCAACCACGGCATTCAGCGGTGAGCTAACCCTGGCAGTCAACAGTCGGACCTACTGACCACATCGATCCTCTGCCCACTGTCTAGCCACACGCCCGAAACTGTACTGCTCTCAACCTGAGTCTAGCAGGATCCTCATTGTGCATTTCACAACATCTTCTCTTCCATTTCCCCTCCTTTGTGTCTGGATTCCCTCTCTGCCTTATTTGGCGACCTAATCTGTTGCCTTTACTCTGTTGCTGCCCTCCCCTGCCGTCCCGTCTGCCACTCTCTCTGTAACTCTCTCTCGCACTCTCAGTCCTTCCTCCCTATCCAGCTCCCTGTAGCTCTCTCATTCCGAACTTTGAAGTATCCAAGCTGGTGGACACAGTATGTGGTAATAACTTGGCAGGATCTTTGTTGAACTCAAAGTTACACTTGGTCAGTCTCAGTCTTTCACTCTCTCACTGCCCTCTAGCTCTCTTGGTCTGTATCTGTCTGTGTGTGCCTCTCTCTGCGAATCGCTCATCAGCTGGGCTATTTTCCGCTGCTGGAGAAGGTATGCATTTCCTCTCTCCATGGCTGCAAACCCCCCTCCTTTCCCCTAGCTCTTCTCTTCCTCTCTTTGTCTCCCCTTACATTCCCTCTCTCCCACTGATCCCCTTTCTATGTTTCTAACCTACTTTCTGATTTCACATCTCAGTCAGCTCCTATCTCTCTGAAAATACACGTATCAGATTTAAAGCAACAATCAAGGAACAGATAATGTTTCAGTAAACCCAAACAAATATGAATGAAAGCTAATCAAAGTAGCCTACAGCAATGACATCCAGGCTGATGACAACATATCTGTTACTTTATAAATACACTACCGTTCAAAAGTTGTGCACCGGGGCCTCCCACTCCTCTTTCTATTCTGGTTAGAGACAGTTTGCGCTGTTCTGTGAAGGGAGTAGTACACAGCGTTGTACGAGATCTTCAGTTTCTTGGCGATTTCTCGCATGGAATAGCCTTAATTTCTCAGAACAAGAATAGACTGACGAGTTTCAGAAGAAAGTTATTTGTTTCTGCCCATTTTGAGCCTGTAATCGAACCCACAATTGCTGATGCTCCAGATACTCAACTAGTCTCAAGAAAGCCAGTTTTATTGCTTCTTCAATCAGCACAACAGTTTTCAGCTGTGCTAACATAATTGCAAAAGGGTTTTCTAATGATCAATTAGCCTTTTAAAATGATAAACTTGGATTAGCAAACACAACGTGCCATTGGAACACAGGACTGATGGTTTCTGATAATGGGCCTCTGTACGCCTATGTAGATATTCCATTAAAAATCTGCCATTTCCAGCTACAATAGCCATTTACAGCATTAACAATGTCTACACTGTATTTCTGATTAATTTGATGTTATTTTAATGGACAAAAAAAATGTTTTTCTTTCGAAAACAAGGACATTTCTAAGTGACCCCAAACTTTTGAACGGTAGTGTACATTGAAGGTATTATGGTTTCTTATGGTTTTACTTATTCATATTTTGAAGACACTGTTGACATGGCTGCTGGCACAAAAAAATAAAGAGTCTAGCCAAACATAAGACTCCCCCCAGACCCCTGAGTCCAACAAATCCGGTCCTAGAACAATGGGTCTCTTGTCTTGGATCAAAAGCCAACTGAGGTAAACTTGATTTTCTCAAAATCAACTTATAAACCTGGACGGATCGTTAAATCAGCTTTTGATTCAAATCAAACTGCCTTTTGTAGTTTGATCAAAAGACTTAAGGAAATCATGGGAGCTATGGTTTGACTTTTTAAAATAATTGTGTCAGTGGTCCCACTGCTGTTGATACTGTATCCTGTGACTTCATAGTCCAAAACAGTGGTCGATCTCACACTCTCTTTTCAACTTTTTATTTTCTATTTTAGAAAATACCCTGAAATCACATGGTCCTGGAAGGTAATCTGCAGTTGCCAAGGTTACCAAGTACGTCTGGCTGAGCTGCAGATCTGATTGGCTGCTTGACATGAAAGGGGGTGCAACCAAGGAGTCAAGTGGCATTGCAGAAGGGGTTTGACTAACTTTCAGTGAAACCAGTGAAGTTAAACACAATACACACATGGACAAGCTCGCTCACTGAACTGGATGGGAAGATACAATGGATATGAGTAGGTCTACACATAGGAGAACATGCACAAGAACACTTGCTCTTTCAATGACATAGACTGACCAGGAGAAAGATATGATCCCTTATTACTGTAAATTGTTAAATCCACTTACAATCAGTGTAGATGAAGGGAAGGAGACAAGTTAAAGAAGGATTTTTAAGCCTTGAGACAATTGAGACATGGATTGTGTGTGGGTGCCATTCAGAGGATGAATGGGCAAGGCAAAATATTTAAGTGCCTTTGAAAGGGATATGGTAGTAGGTGCCAGGCGCACCGGTTTGTGTCAAGAACTGCAACGCTCCTGGGTTTTTCACGCTCAACAGTTTCAATTGTGTATCCAGCCAACTTGACACAACTGTGGGAAGCATTGGAGTCTACATAGGCCAGCCTCCCTGTGGAAGAGCTCAGTGACTTTCAACGTGGCATCGTAATAGGATGCTACCTTTCCAACAATAAAAATATAATAATAATGTATGCACTCACTAACTGTAAGTCGCTCTGGATAAGAGCGTGTGCTAAAAATGACTCAAATGTAAAAAATTAAAAATAAAGTCAGTTTGTCGAATTTCTGCCCTGCCAGAGCTGCCCCAGTCAACTGTAAGTGCTGTAAGAGGGGGGTGTTCCTAATGTTTGGTATATTCATTGTATGTTTTATATAATGTACACGTATGCATATATGAACATTCACTAGTAGGGCCCGAGTACCTACATTTTCTCAGGACCATATTAATAGAATTTGTCTCGTAAACAAAGTTATAATAACTCCATTCTTAGCAGGGTTGATATACAACAACTTGCAATGAAAATTATACCAACTTACTCTACACTCTACTTTAACCAAAGAGGTATCATACCGCTGAGCCTAAATCACAGGACATCAAAGAAGAAGAAGAACACACTCAATCCCTCCATATTACAGAGAGTACTGTACTAACAACTCATTTCTGGATAAACATTCAATAAAAGAAACAGTGGCTCTCTGGCCTCATCTAGTGGTACAACTGAATCTCTGCGGTTGAGTTCCACAGCATATAAAGTACACTATTTATACACAAAAGTATGTGGACACCCCTTCAAATTAGTGGATTCGGCTATTTCAGCCACACCCGTTGCTGACAGATGTATAAAATTGAGCACACCGCCATGCAATCTCCATAGACAAACATTGGCAGTAGAATGGCCTTACTGAAGAGCTCAGTGACTTTCAACGTGGCACCGTCATAGGATGCCACCTTTCCAACAAGTCAGTTCGGCAAATTGCTGCCCTGCTAGAGCTGCCCCGGTCAACTGTAAGTGCTGTTATTGTGAAGTGGAAACGTCTAAGAGAAAAAACGGGTCAGCCGCGAAGTGATAGTCCACACAAGCTCATAGAACGGGACAGCCGAGTGCTGAAGCGCGTAGCGCGTAAAAATCGTCTGTCCTCGGTTGCAACACTCATTACCGAGTTCCAAACTGCCTCTGGAAGCAACGTCAGCACAATAACTGTTCGTCAGGAGCTTCATGAAATGGGTTTCCATGGCCGAGCAGCCACACACAAGGTTCCAGTGAAGGGAAATCTTAACGCTACACCATACAATGACATTCGAGACGATTCTGTGCTTCCAACTTTGTGGCAACAGTTTGGGGAAGGCCCTTTCCTGTTTCAGCATGACAATGCCCCCGTGCAAAAAGCGAGGTCCACACAGAAATGGTTTGTCGAGATCGGTGTGGAAGAACTTGACTGGCCTGCACAGAGCCCTGACCTCAACCCCAACAAACACCTTTGGGATGAATTGGAACATCGACCGCGAGCCAGGCCTAATCACCCAACATCAGCGCCCAACCTCACTAATGCTCTTGTGGCTGAATGGAAGCCTTCCCAGAAGAGTGTGGTCCTCTGTAGCTCAGCTGGTAGAGCACGGCGCTTGTAACGCCAAGGTAGTGGGTTCCATCCCCGGGACCACCCATACACAAAAATGTATGCACGCACGACTGTAAGTCGCTTTGGATAAAAGCGTCTGCTAAATGGCATATTATTATTATTATTATAAGAGTGAAGACTGTTATAGCAGCAAAGGGGGGACCAACTCCATATTAATGCCCATTATTTTGGAATGAGATGTTTGACGAGCAGCTGTCCACATACTTTTGGTCATGTAGTGTATGTCTACATGGTTAATTTGATCATTTGGTCAGGTCAGTCATATGCTGATCAAAACAGCTATATGCAAAGCAGACACTAACTGTCAATATTGGAAATGCCAGACCAAACATATGCCAGTCACACATTCTTAGGATTATAGGCCCTAAACTCCAGATGTAATCAAAGTCATTGGGAACAGCCATTCCAGGGACAACACATGGCATGAGATTTTAGTGACAGTGGTCGTCTAGCAGCAGTAAAGAGATTTATTACCAATGCAGCATAAGCTGTTTATCATTATGAAACTGCCATGTTTGTGTCACTCACCTGATGAGAGGCAAGTCTAAATTAGACTTAGTTCGCAAGCAGTCTTTCTCCAACCGGGACTTCCCTCCTGAAGTATAATCCTGCTCAGAGGTGCTGCTGAGCCCCTCTCCTGTGGGGTCCAGGGTGTTCTCAGAGCAGGTGGGGTCAGACACACTGGGGAGCTCTGTATGGGCCAGGGGGGCAAAACTCAGCTCGATGATATGACGCGCATTCTCACAAATCTGGCTCTGGATCTCAGGGGTGAGGGTGGGTAGGTCAAAGGTGAATACGGGCGGGCAGCTGGAGGTCAAGAGGTCAACGCTGTCCAGGCTGCTGTAAGAGGTGCCCTTGGCTCGGTGAGACTCCATGATCCTCTCGAAGTGGCGGCTGAAGGAGTCTAGGCTGTCCACTGAGGTCCTGCGAGGGCTGGTCACTGAGATGGGGGACTTCAGGGCTGATTGGGCATCTGATATGTGGTCCAGGGTACAACTACAGGAAGAAACAATGTAGAACGTATTAGGAACAAGTAACACGAGGTATGAGGTGTTAGCGACAGTGCTTGGGTCGCTGTATCTACTATATTCGTGTCTCTATAAATGCTTTACATACCGACTACAGGGTGTGGTGCGTCTGAACTGCAATGAATGTCTCACCCCTTCAGCAGCAGACTGTACACCTGATTATCCTCCTGGGTGGCATGCTGTCTCTTCTTATCCCCCTGCATCCTCACACTGGCCCAGCTCACCACCTCCTCCTCCTCCTCCTCCTCCTCCTCCAGCTCATCCTCCTCTCCATCAGTGCGTACTATGGTACTGGCGCTGGAGGCAGAGGTGCCCATCACGCTGCGGTTACTCCCAAAGGCAGAGTCCACCTCCTCCTGCTCTCGCTCTGCCTCAGCCAATATCACCTCATCTAGATCTGTTTCCCTATAGCATTTCAGGGGCACTGCGTCTAAGTCCGTCTCAGCGTAGTTGATGGCTCTCCGGATGATGCCCGTCTTGGGCGAGAATCCAACCACAGCGATCGTGAGCGGAGTCACCAACTCCACCACCTGCTGGACATCGTGATAGGGTAAACTCTGACCCTCATCGTCCCACACCCTCCTGTGACCTGTGGGCTTCAGGAGCAGGGAGGAGGGAGGGGTGGGCATGGGAGACTCACTGGGGGTGCCACTAGGGGGGGCTTGAGAGTAGTCTGGGATATCGAAAGAGACAAAGAGAGTATGTAAAAGTGGGTAGGAATAATTTTGAACAAATAGCCTGTTCTAAAAACCATGCAAAAATAGTTTTTTTTTAAAGTCCTGTTTTAAAGATCAGTAGTAATTTTTTTGATTGTATTCCATTATGATTGAGTATTGAGAGGACCGACTACGGTAATAACATTACATGTTTTGGTAGCATTTAGTAAAATTACCTGTTCTAAAAACCATGAAAATGTAATAAAATTACCTGTTCTAAATTTATAGATTGTTATTATGATGGTACCGTTTATTGACATTCACTGTTTTGGGGCCTATAACAGACTGTCTGTGATGAGCTGAGTACTGTAACATAACAGGGACTGATGGAAAATGAGTGAGAGAGATGCAGAGAAGGGATAAAGAAAATGTAATCAAAAGCAAGGGAACAGATTCTCTAAAGTCTAAATACTTAACAGGAAAGTACACATTCAATGAAACACATTAGCCGTGTGTGATGCAGAGATGTCTAAACTCTAAACTATCAATAAAGATAAACAAAGAAAGTGTTTGTGTTGCTAGAGAAGGAAGATAGTCAGTCAGAGTTTAATAGGGACAGAGCTGATGCCAGGCCATGATGGCGCTAAAGCCAAAGCTAGCCAGAGCTAATTGGATTACAAGAGTATTGTGAAAGTAGCTGCTTGTTTACGAGAAGGGGCTGACGAACTAGGAAGTCTGAACTAGAGGAGGAGGAGTAAGACAGAGAGGCAAATGCTGCGTTAATAACCAAGTGGGAAGGTGATACTTTCCAGTTGTGAAATTGTAAATACCAGTTGGATGCATTCACATGCTTTGAACTTATTGGCTAATGGCCAATAAGTTGCATCAACCATAAACTAAAAGTACAGCTTTCATGCATGTTACAAAACATATACACTGAGTGTACAAAACATTAGGAACACCTTCGTGATATTGAGTTGGACCCCCTTTTGCCCTCAGAACAGCCTGAATTCATCAGGGCATGGACTACAAGGTGTTGAAAGCATTCCACAGGGATATTGGCCCATGTTGATTCCAATGCTTCCCACAGTTGTGCCAAGTTGGCTTTGGATGGTGGACCATTCTTGATACACATGGGAAACTATTGAGCATGAATAACCCAGCAGAGTTGCAGTTCTTGACACACTCAAACCGGTGCGCCTGGCACCTACTACCATACCCCGCTCAAAGGCACATAAATCTTTTGTCTTGCTCTTTCACCCTCTGAATGGCACACATACACAAGCGATGACTCAAGGCTTAAAAATCCTTCTTTAACCTGTCTCCTACGCTTCATCATTTAACAGGTGACATCAATAATGGATCATAGCCTCTGGATTCACCTGGTCAGTCTATGTCATGGAAAGAGCAGGTTTTCTACACTCAGTGTAGATTGCTTTTTATAAATAATGTTTTGTTGTTGCATTTAATGTAACTGCCGAAAATGCTGTTATCAAGGTAATTTCCTTAGTAGGTGAAGTCAGAGCTCAGGGATGATAGACGAGTTTCCCACTAGTAATTACCAGTTGGAGGGGCATTCAAGTGGATTTTTACCAGTCGTATATGGTAAATACCACCTTCTCACTTGGTTATGAATGCAGCATTAGACCTCCTTCAGGACCACGCACCTTTAGAATCATGGCTGTCCTCTATGGGCTGTCCGAACAGGAACTCCCATTTGGCACGGGCAATCTTCTGGGAGTGCAAGGACGGGCCCAGCACAGAGGAACCGCTGTCCGACTACAACACGACAGACATTCAGAATGATTGAGTAGGTGATACATAAGGTATAATGTACACTTGTAAACGGTCACACACACACACACACACACACACACACACACACACACACACACACACACACACACACACACACACACACACACACACACACACACACACACACACACACACACACACACACACACACACACACACACACACACACACACACACACACACACACACACACACCTGCATCCCAGAAGCAGTCTCTTCAGTGTCATTGCTCTTCTGGCTGGACTGGCTGGATGTCTCTGGAGAGAGACAGTCCCTCTCTGGCTGACTGCTCTCCCCCAGACTGCCTGTCACTCCACTGGAGCTTTGGGAAGACCCCAGTGCCCCGCTATGGTCCTGGGTCTCCCCCCTCTGCTCCCTGTTTACCCCATGTTTATACCCCTGATACCCCAACACAGCTGTTCCATCCCTCCTCTGCTGTAGCTCCTCCTTGGTCACCACATACACTTCATCACCATCAGCAGTCAGATTCTCTCTAATGGACTCCTCCCTGTCCGCAACGGACCCATTCTCCCTCCACTGCTGCATCCTGGAGCTCCAGCTCTCTGGTGGCTCCATGTCGAGTCCTATAACCAGGCGCCTGCTGCTCTCCGGGCTGTCCCTCGGACCCCCTCTATCGAAGCGGGTGTCATACTGTCTCCTCTCCAGGCTGGGGGAGCCCAGGTCTCCCATGTACTGCGGGGGCTGGTGGCGGTGCAGGGTTGGGCTGTCTTTCGTCAGCAGCTCAGCTCTCTGCAGCCGAGGGTCTATGATAGGGGTGTGGGACGCCACCACTAGGTGCAGTGTTGCTGGCATAGCAGGGGAGGAGATATCCTTCTGCTGTAGGAGGGGGGAGGCTTGCCCCGGTTCTTGACCTGGTCTGTACTCTCTGTAGTGGGGTCCAGCTCTAGGAGACTCCTTGTCTGTCCACCTATGGTCCTGTAGGTGTGTGTTGGTGTTAGGTTCAGGGTGGGGCTGTGCTGGAGAACCCTGGCCCTGGAGGGTGGCGTAGGGTTGAGACTCCCTGGAGATGTAGCCAGGCTTGGGGCTCTCTGACCTGGTGGAGTCAGCCTGGGACGGGGTGTGGGAGGGAGTCCTCCTGTCCATGAAGATGGTGGACAACTTGGTAGCCTCCTCCGCCAGCTTACAGGCCATGTGAGGGCTAGTGGCCGGGGAGATACTTCTTCTGTCACTCGTCTGGTTCATTCCCTCTCCCATCTTGCTGTCATTTGACTGACCTGACTGTTTGGAGTTGACCTTGTTGGGTAAGCAGGGACTATCGCTAGGAGTGTGGCTGCTGGTGTGGCTGCTAGCCCTCTGGTCGCAAGAGGCTGAAGTGCTGGTAATCATGCTTGCTGGTATTTCATGCTGAATTGCAGTGGGCCTGCCTGCAGGTAAAGGTGGGCGAAACTTGGAGGACAACCTGGGGCTCTCATCCCCAAACTTGGAAGACAACCTGGGGCTCTCATCCCCAAACTTGGAAGACAACCTGGGACTCTCGTCCCCAAACTTGGAAGACAACCTGGGGCTCTCATCCCCAAACTTGGAAGACAACCTGGGACTCTCGTCCCCAAACTTGGAGGACAACCTGGGGCTCTCGTCCCCAAACTTGGAGGACAACCTGGGGCTCTCGTCCCCAAACTTGGAGGACAACCTGGGACTCTCGTCCCCAAACTTGGAGGACAACCTGGGACTCTCGTTCCCAAACTTGGAGGACAACCTGGGACTCTCGTCCCCACATTTTGAGGACAACCTAGGACTCTCGTCCCCTAGCCACAGCCTGTGGTTCTGGACACCATGGTGGCGGCTAACACTGGTAGGGGACATGGTGTAGTTGTAGTAGGACTGCCTGGCTTGAACAGAGAGCTGGTGAGAAGCTGGGCTTCTGGGGAGGCCATTCAAACCACGGTTCCTGTCTGAGTCTATGAGGTGTGCATTGACTGGCAGTGTTTTGGCTCCCCTAGGCAGGTCCGGGGACCCACCACAGGACTGGCAGCGGGGCTGCTGCTGGTAGTGCCAAGGCAGGCTTGGGCTTCTGTCTGGGCTGTAGGCTGCCAGTCTGCGCCTCAGTTCCGGGGAGCCAAATTCCTCCATGGCCCTGTAGGTGGCCTCTCTGGCTACAGTGTCCAGAGTGGCCCTGCGGAGACAAGGGGAGCTCCTGGGGGACCTGCCCGAGGTGGGACAGGACAGTTTGGTGCTGGAGCTACCGGAGGGCTGCCAGCTGTCTGACCACACAGGGTCACTGAGCCTCTTCCTAAGGTGGGCAGGCATATGCCTCTCCTCCATGCCTCTACTGAAAGGGTTCTCAGGTACACTTTGGCACACAGCACTGTGGGGGCTGTCCACAGATTTAATGCTGGCTTTCTCTATGTAGCTAAAGCTGACCACAGAGCACTTGCCCCCGTCCCCCACACCAGAGCCATCATAGGACCTGCGCCCACTGGTTGGAGTCGAGGGGGACATTATTCTCCCAGAGGAGGCAGGGGATAGGGGCACCCTCCCGTGGTAGTGCTCAATATCTGAGGAGCGGCCACGCACCAGAGTGCCATGCTGCGGCCCATTGGGTGCAGGCTGGAGAGTGGAGAGCAGCTGACCAATCCCCTTGTAAGGCAGACTCTGCCTGTGGTGTGTGGGCGGTCCGGAGTTGTCCGGTAGGTCCAGCTGGAAACTGACAGAGTGTCTGGAGGAGGACTTGGAGGTGAGGCTGGGACTGCTGCCCCCATCTTTATGCAACACCCCTGGGGACATGGAGGCTGGGCTGGGGGTGGAGGTAGAGGGGCAAGTGCAGGTACAGCTAGAGGTGGAGGTGGAGTGGCTGGGGGTGCGCTGGGACTGAGGTAGGATGTCAGGCCCTTGGAGCACTAGTGGGTGCATCCCCTCCACACCACCACCCAACTCCTTCCTTTCCCCCTCCTCCTCCGGGACAGACCTCACCTCCACATACAGGTGCAGGATCTTGCCTGATTGAGACATGGTCCCCACACGAGCCTCAGTGGAGGCTTCTGTCCCTTTTATTTTATTTTTTAGTCTTTGATAGTACTAGTGCTCTTATCCTGAACCTCCTTTCTAACCCAAAATTTAACAAAATGGGTCCATTTGGTGAGGGTCAGTAAGCTGGAGGATGATTGGCAGGTCTCTTCTTTTCAGTCTGCCAAAGAGAAAGAAAAAGAGTCAATAATATATTAGGAACATTTAGAAGAAAGACAATAAAACAAACTGACACAGAAGGATATCAGAGACTGTTAATGTATTCAGAATCCATGGCTGAATGTGTGTGTTTTGTTTGTGTGTGTTCACCTAGGTTTGTCTTGGAGGAGCCGAATGCGTGTTATGCTATATAAAGACCTCTGATCCACTTCCATTTGCGTAACCTGAGGTGATTCGGTCTTGCCATTGTCTACCTGAGTCACAGCATTACTCTGTGGTCATGGTGCTTTCCCCTGACCCCCTGGGCGGGTGACTGTAGGCAACACATATCTCGAATAAACAGCTACTCCCAGTCATTTTTGGTGAGGCTCAAGTTTGTTACCTCTGACCCTACTATCATGGTTAGTCGGGTCAGGTCCTGCTGTATCCTTATCAACCAGTCGAGCACAATTGTGCATAGAGAAATGCTGGAGAAAGTGCATGCATAGAGTACTAACGTCTTGTAACTGACTCATCGATTAAAACTCAACATCAACCACAGCACAGTCAACACTTAATACATACATCAAGTTTTTTTTCCACACAACCATTATCATCTCACTATTCCCTGGCTAATTGTTCAAATGCCGACCTAAACAACATTTCCATATCCTAACAGCTATTAGATATGGTAACACAAGGCTGTATCTAGTCTCAGCAGAAGCCAGAGGTAGGCTGTTCTAGAGACACCCTGGTCTACAAAGCAAGGCGTCCTTGGCTGTCAGGCTGACTGGCATGGACTTCCACATGTGCCTTCTATTCCTGCTATTAATAGCCATGGCGAAGCAGCTGGAGTGTCTGTGGAGGTAGGTAAGAGTAGTGTTCTGGTGTTCTCAGCTCTGTTAGGTGTTCTGTATCCTTCTCACAGGCCTGAGGGAGTGAGAGTGAGTCATTTGTTGTTACCAGAGAATCCTCAACTACAGAGAACAGCCTGACCCCTGTCAAAATAGTGCATCAGAAGAGCAAAACCTGAAAATGTCTTGCCAGAAATAGTAATGTATCATAGTATCATAAGTGATGGCTCCTGGCTGTAAACAATTGGTTATCATACAGTACAGGTCTTGCTTGGATGGTTGTATCTGTGATGGACTCCACAAATGTGTCTGATTGCTAGTTGGAAACAACCTGTTAGAGCTCTGTTCAAAGCTATTTTCAAAAGGTGAGGGATCCTTGAACTTGGAGGCTCAGAATGAACCAAAACAAGAGAGACATAACAGCAGGCAGTTACTGTGGTTACCCAAAACATTCCAAGTTTTTCATTATCAATCCAAATGTCTGTCAAGTTCACACTCACATCATGTCCTCAGTTTAGAATAGCAAGTGTGATATTCCCTCAGTTTGAGTTTGATTACACAGATACCAGAGAGAGGCAACAAATTCTGATATTGAAATTGATATAATGTCTGGTTAAATTCGATAGTGGCTCTGACAGTGTCAACCTCTTAATATTTTCAGTTCTACATCAGAGGTCATGGGCCCACCTTTAGAGGAACTTGTTCTCTCTATGTTGTCTCCACATCGTCTTTACCTTAGTCATGGCAGGACAGTCATTACCATACAAATCATAAGTAGGAGGAGGAAAGCCCCAACCATTGCCACTGCCAGCACACTGCTCTAATATTAGCTCCTACCGGACGCAATGTTGTCAGTCTGATCCTCACACACCACGTACAGACACTCAGAGACACCAATGATTATAGTGTAGCAGGTAGTTACCAAGGCCAGATAATGGTAATTAAGGCAAAGTAATGAATAGTTTGAAAAGATTATTATGCTTTTTTGTCTGGAAATTTGATCACAAAAGATAAACAATAATCTCCCATTTCAGCAGTATCTCACACATCTGTGTATGTAGGCCTCGAAATGCCCTTTGGGCATCTCAGACCCTAAACACACACACAACAGCTGGATGCAGGGGCTGATCATGACTATCCGAGATCCCAGGAAAAGTTGGGTTGTGTAATGACTCTCCTGGGAAAGTGCCAGACATGGTAGAGGGTAGTCACACATGTGCGTCACACACCCACAGATGCACAGTCACTGCAGACACACACTAACACACAGGGAAGGGAGGGATGCTTTCCAGTAGTATATCAGCTAGCCTACCCTGGCCTGTACAGTGTCCAACAACCTTTATAAAGAGAAGGGACAAAATCTTTATTAGTGATTCAACACAGCAGCCTCTGGCCTCACACTGTAGAAAATGTAATGAAATGTCAAGATCACAGCATATTATAAATTATACAGAGAGATCCACATTGACACACACACTCATACAAACACGTACTCTAATAGGAGTGTTCTGAGAAGATGTCTGTTATAAATGCATGGCCTTTGTGATTACGAACCTGTTGAATTGACTGCAGTTAGGCTACGTGACCATCTTGCTAATCAAATTCCCCAGCACCATTTACCCTCATCTTTTGGCCTGAGCCTCCCGGTGCACTTTAACTTTTAGCCCTGTACAGTAGGTATCATAAGTATTCACCCCCCTTGGATATTTTTCACATTTTGTTGCGTTACCAAGGGGGATTGAAATAGATTTAAATGTATTTCTTTGTGATTGATCTACACAAAATACTCCACAATGTCATAGTGAAAAATCCTGGGGAGAAATATGAACATGCAACCAAATTTAGCAGGGTCATACACTAACCAGAGAACAGAAAGAATAAACCTGTTTCATTGCACCTCTCTGGACAACAGCACAGAGAGGGCTGCATTTCAGGAAAGCAGGTAGGGCCCCCCACAGTGCCAAATACTAAACTACAGAAGGTATCATAAGCATTCACCCGCCTTGGATTTTTTCACATTTTGTTGCATTACAAAGTGGGATTGAAATAGATTGATCTGCACAAAATACTCTATAATGTCAAAGTGAAAAGAAAATTCTACAAATTTTTACAAATTAATTTACAAAATATATAACAAAAATATAGTCGTGGCATAAGTATGTCTTTGTTTAGGCAAGCCTAAATTAATTATAGAGTACAATTTTGCTTAACAAATCACATAATCACATATAAGTTACATGGACTCACTCTGTGTGAAATAATAGGGGTTGACATTATTTTTGAATGACTACCCCTTCTTTCCCCCATACATACTGTACATCTGTAAGGTCCCTCAGTCAAGCACAGATTCAACTAAAAAAGACCAAGGAGCTTTTTGAAAGCCTCATAAAGAACGGCATTGATTTGTAGATGGTAACAATAACCAATCAGACATTTGCAACCCCCCTCAATGTAGCTTTTTTTAAAGGTTGACGACATCTGCTCCTCATTCACTCAGCCTACTGAGTCCACTGGTCCCACTCACACAGAACTACCCTACGCCTTGACATCTTTCTCCCCTTTCTCTCCAGATGAAATCCTGCGACTAGGGATGTCCGGCCTCCCGACAACCTGCCTGCTTGACCATCCCCTCCTCCCTTCTCCAGACCATCTCTGGAGACCTTCTCCCATTCCGCACTTCCCTGACCACTGGCGTCCCCTCTGACTTCAAGATGGCCAGAGTCACTCCCCTCCTCAAGAAACCAACACTCGACCCCTCTGGCCTCAAAATCTACAGACCGGTATCCCTTCTTTCTTTTCTTTCCAAAACACTTGAGCGTGCTGTCTCTGACCAACTCTCTCGTTATCTCTCTCAGAACGATCTTCTTGACCCTAACCAGTCAGGCTTCAAGGCGGCACACTCAACTGAGACCTCTCCGCTCTGCCAAAGCTGACTTGCTCTCCTCTGTTCTCATCCTCCTAGATCTATCCACTGCCTTCGACACCGTGAACCATCAGATCCTCCTTTCCATTCTCTCAGGGTTGGGCATCTCAGGCTCTGCACACTCCTGGATTGCATCCTACCTGCAGGTCGCTCCTACCAGGTGGCGTGGGAGGATCTGTGTCTGCACCATGTGCTCTCACTACTGGTGTCCCCCAGGGCTTGGTTCCAGGCCATCTCCTCTTTTCTCTTTACACCATGTCACTCAGCTCTGTCAAATCCTCACAGGGTCTCTCCCATCATTGCTATGCGGATGACACTCAACTACTCGTCCTTCCCCCCTTCTGACACCCAGGTGGCGACACGGATCTCTGCGTGCCTGGCAGATATCTCAGCTTGGATGTCGGCCCACCACTTCAAGCTCAACCTCAACAAAACGGTGCTGCTCTTCGTCCCGGGGAAGGCCTGCCCACTCCTGGACCTCTCCATCACGGTTGACAACTCCACTGTGTCCCCCTCTTAGAGTGCAAAGAACCTTGGCGTGACCCTGGACAACACCTTGTCGTTCTCTGCAAACATCAAAGCAGTGACTCGCTCCTGCAGGTTCATGCTCTACAACATTCGTGGAGTATAACCTTTCTTCACACAGGAAGTGGCGCAGGTCCTAATCCAGACACTTGTCAGCTCCTGTCTAGACTACTGCAACTCTCTGTTGGCTGGGCTCCCCGCTTGTGCCATCAAACCCCTGCAACTTATCCACAATGCCGGAGCCCGCCTGGTTTTCAACCTTTCTAAGTTCTCCCATGTCATCCTGCTTCTCCGCACACTCCACTGGCTTCCAGTAGAAGCTTGCATCATCTTCAAGAACCTGGTGCTTGCCTACGGAGCAGCAAGGGGAACTGCCCCTCCTTACCTTCAGGCTATGCTCAAACCCTACACCAAGCACTCCGTTCCGCCACCTCTGATCTCTTGGCCCTCCCACCCCTATGGGAGGACAGCTCCCGCTCAGCCCAGTCAAAGATCTTATCTATCCTGGCACCCCAATTGTGGAACAAGCTTCCCCCTAAAGTCAGGACAGCGGAGTCCCTGCACATCTTTAGAAAATGTCAGAAACCCTACCTCTTTGATGAGTATCTTAAATAACTCTCACAGCGCCATCGACGCCCCCTACCGACAAAAAAAAAGGCACTTCTCTTTTCCCACTAGCACTGACTTTGCTGATAAATACTTTGTTGAGGGAAAATGTACTTGATACAATTGTGATGTATTGTCTCACCTAGCTATCTTAAGATGAATGCACTAATTGTAAGTCGCTCTGGATAAGCGCATCTGCTAAATGACTAAAATGTTCAATGTTTAAGAATGGTCAAGTTAATAATTATGCTGTGGATAATGTATTAAACCACCCAGACACATCAAAGATACAGTCGTCCTTCTGAACTGAGATGCAGGGCAGGAAGGAAACTGCTAATCTTATCTAATCAAGGTAAATTAATGTTTTATTTTTCATTAATCTTTTCTTAAAAAATATATAATTTTTCTTCCACTTTGACATTAGTATTTTGTGTAGATCCCTGACAAAAAATGAATAAATATATTTCAATCCCACTTTGTAACGCAACAAAATGTGAAAAAATACAAGGGGGGTGAATACTTATGATACCCACTGTACAACATTGCTGTTTGAGACCACAACACATACAGTAGTTCACCTCAGCTATCCCTACACACTGGTCAAGAATAGTAAGGTTTTGTGTTAACTACAGAACACATGGAGAGGCAATGAAGAGTCGAGTCACAAGACAAGTTGTAACACAATATGTGAATGCCAAGGTAACTGACAACAACCTGAACTGGACACCTACTTGTGTAATAGAACTGCTGGGTGACTGAGTTTTACAAAAAACACAAAACAACAGGGGGAAAAATGAGTCAAAAGAATTTAGTCCAAATAACTTCTGGCTGGCTTGCCAGAAAACGTTTTGATGTCCTTATGCATGTAAAAATGAAGACTACTTAGATATACTAAATCTATAGTTTGGTTATTTCTGTATCGAATTAGACAACAAGGTTAACTAACTGTTCTTGAGACGGGGACCCGCGCTTACGTCACTGAATACAAAGTAGTCTGGCAGGAGTCGGACGTGAACAATGGTGGAAAGGCTGTATAAATAGTTTAGTTAGTTGGGCCTGTGTGAAGTGGAATAAATCCAGGGCCCAGTTTTTCTAAAGTTATCTATCTAGATTTTGCCCTGACTGAGGACATCAACCATACTGCTGGAGACTATTACAACCATGAGACATAACTATCATTTTTATTTTATAGCCTTTTAAAATGTCAGATCCATTTCCTTTCATCCAATTCAAACCCCAATTATCACGCATATCAATCTCCCGATGACCAGATGGAAGATAATTAGGGAGATTTTATTATAAAAACGCTTGCTCCTAAATCATAACGCCTCAAAAATCATGTCTGTGTTTTTTTGTTTTCCACAGACTAGCAACTATGTATAGAATTTAAAAACACATCTGTCAATTAAAAAACCATTGACATATCAAAGTATTTCTAAAACAAGGAGGCCAATAGACCTTCATATTAATAACATCACACAGTCACATGTTGAACTGGTTGTTGAAGAAGGCACACAGAGTAGAGTACAACCTCATAAAAACACACTCAAGGATCAACATGTGTCCCCCACCCCACCCTTCCTTCTTTCTCTCTCACACATTATCTCTCATACACACACACACACACACACACACACACACACACACACAATGGAGCACACCCCACACACCCTGATAAGAAGGGCAGTTAGGCCGTTTTTTTCTGTACTCTGCCTAATAGGATTCCACCCCCCCCCCACCCCACCCCGTTCAAATCAAATCAAATGTTATTTGTCACCTGCTTCGTAAACAACAGGTGTAGACTAAAAGTAAGTAAGCATTTCCCTGTTAGTCTACACCAGTTGTTTACAAAGCATGTGATGAATAATTTGATTTGATTTGTTCAATCCACAGGCACACACACTGTACACACAGTCCTACTATAACACAGAACTCCTTTACCTCAGACTCCTCATCTTGCTAACAGCATCCCCTGAGTGGCAGCAACACAGGCTGGGACTGCCTCCTTCCTTCCTTCTTCCTCCCTCTCTCTTTCATCTCCCTTTCTCCTCTTCACCACCTCTAAACTCACAGTGGCTGTCCGCTTTGCCAGCTCATCCATACTGGATTTACGCCTTCCACACTCCTCAGTGTGTGCTCCTCCCTCCCTCTTCTTCCTCCTCCTCTAGACTCCCTAAGTCCAATAGAGCTCTGTCTTCCACCTCCTGCCACTCATGGTGCTGTGTCCCTCCCTCCAGGAAGAGTTCTCGACCAATCAGATCCCTTGATCCAGTGCTGTCTTACCGGCCCAATGGCTAGTGGTGTAAAGTAGTATGTTTAGCACTAACAGATGGTGGAGGACAGTGCAGCTTATAGTTCGTGTGAAGGTAACAAGGTCAGACAGGACTGGCACGCCAGGATAAAGAGACAGGGGGCTAATTTGAGTCGTAGAGGCCGGGGTAAAAGTTGTGATCCTCTGAGGAACTACAAAGATAGACAAATCCGGGGCGTCAGCTTCACACGCTCACCCTTGGACAGAAAGTCTGTTTTTCTATCCCTCTGATAATCCTACTAGCACTCTCTCTAGGTATCAACACTGATTGGCTGGCTGTAGCATGTCTCTACTCTACCTCACTAGAAGGTTCTGGACTTGGGAATTGTATGTAATACATTCTGTCAATCACGTTTGATGACAGATAAATAGCAGAGCAGAGACCATGTAAGTTATTATCCTCTCGCTGCCACATGGAAGTGACAACTTAATAAATGGCACCCCACTGTATTGTGCCAGTCCTACCCCTCCCACCCTGCCACCCTGCCCCACTCTCTATTTTCTGTGGCTTGGCTGCAGTCAATCTTCTCCTGGCTGGTGTCCGATCCTTCCAGACAAGAACGAGGGGAAAGGTCTGTGTCTGCATTTCCTCTCTGGGATTTGGCTTTCCAGACAGAGAGCTTACCCCGACAACGCAAAATCCAAAATCCAGACTCGGAAAACAAGCTTTACAAATGGTGATCTTTAGAAGCTATAAATGGTGCTGTGGCTTCGCTGAAGTTAACGTGTGACTGGTTTGACTTCACTTGGCTGACACCAAGTGGGATTCAGAGTCTCCTCAGACCCAAACACAATGTCCGATTTCAAAACAATGGAGCCTATAAACTGAGACAGATTCACGTGAGACAGATTCAATTTAATGTCACAAGACTGACCCTAAAGTCAATTGTATGTAGCTATTTCCTAATCTTTTGACCCAACAGCAGCTGAGCATATAAGCAGATCAATTCAATATACAGAATGGAACAATCAACCCCTTACTCACCAAGATGCTTATCACCAACAGTCAATTGTTAAGGGTCCAGCGTTATGGACATTACATTTGCATGCAAAATCAAAACTTTAATGTCTCACATAATTTACACAATTTTTTTAATTAAACGTTTGATGAGTGTGTCTATAGTCCCCCTTCGGGGGAGTGTATACCCCAAAAAGCGGACTTCTAAATATTGGCATGTTGGAGACATAATGCAAATAAGATGCGTTATGGATGTTACATGAAATGGACAAGCTTTTTGGGGAGACTGAATATATTAGCATAAGTCTTTGAGTTTGTAAGTCTTAGGTCAAAACATGAATAGGCATTTCAAAGGAAAGGTTTGGCTGAACACAAAAACTATTTTTTTTAAATGATTGTCATTTTCAAAAAATCTGATTGTCATCAGATTGTCATTGTCATGCGGCAGATAGCTTAGTGGGTAAGAGCGTTGTGCCAGTAACCGAAAGGTCGCTGGTTCTAATCCCTGAGCCGACTAGGTGAAAAATCTGTCGATGTGCCCTTAAGCAAGGCACTTAACCCTAATTGCTCATGTAAGTCGCTCTGGATAAGAGCGTCTGCTAAATGACAAAAATAAATTAAAATTTTTTAAAATTTCAATGATTACTTAAGAGAAAAAACTACCGTTATGGATGTTACACCCTCAGTTATGGACGTTACAGAGTCTGAAATAGACATTCAAATCTTAAAGGTGTCTTGGTCAAAATCCAATATAACAGATTTGTTGTCATTTGGGATGTTTTTAAAATGTCAGCAAAAGGCATAGTACTTTAGGATTGCATCATTACAGGTAGTCTGAATAGTATACAAGGCAAGGCACCACACCCTAATAGGTAATTTTTTTCTCCAGTCAAAAGTTTAGACACACCTACTCATTCCAGGGTTTTTCTTTATTTAGACTATTTTCTACATTGTAGAATAATAGTGAAGACATCAAAACTATGAAATAACACATATGGAATCATGTAGTAACCAAAAAAGTGTTCAACAAATCAAAATATATTTTATATTTTAGATTCTTTAAAGTAGCCACCCTTTGCCTTGATGACAGCTTTGCACACTCTTGGCATTCTCTCAACCAGCTTAACCTGGAATGCTTTTCCAACAGTCTTGAAGGAGTTCCCACATATGCTGAGCACTTGTTGGCTGCCTTTCCTTCACTCTGCGGTCCAACTCAGCCCAAACCATCTCAGTTGGGTTGAGTTTGGGTGATTGTGGAGGCCAGATCATCTGATGCAGCACTCCATCACTCTCCTTCTTGGTCAAATAGCTCTTACACAGCCTGGAGGTGTGTTGGGTCATTGTCCTGTTGAAAAACAAATTATAGTCTCACTAAGCGCAAACCAGATGGGATGGTGTATCGCTGCAGAATGCTGTGGTAGCCATGCTGGTTAAGTGTGCCTTGAATTCTAAATAAATCACCAACAGTGTCACCAGCAAAGCACCCCCACACCATCATACCTCCTCCTCCATGCTTCACGGTGGGAACCACACATGTGGTGATCATCTGTTCACCTACACACGATGGAGCACACCCCACACACCCTGATAAGCAGGGCAGTTAGGCAGAGTACAGAAAAAAAACAGCCTAATAGGATTCCACCCGTTCAAATCAAATCAAATGTTATTCGTCATCTGATTCGTAAAAAAACAGGTGTAGAAGAAGAGACTTGCTTGGGCCAAGAAACACAAGCAATGGACGTTAGACCAGTGGAAATCTGTCCTTTGGTCTGATGAGTACAAATTTGAGATTTTTGGTTCCAACCGCTGTGTCTTTGTGAGATGCAGAGTAGGTGAACAGATGATCTCCGCATGTGTGGTTCCCACCGTGAAGCATGGAGGAGGAGGTATGATGGTGTGGGGGTGCTTTGCTGGTGACACTGTTGGTGATTTATTTAGAATTCAAGGCACACTTAACCAGCATGGCTACCACAGCATTCTGCAGCGATACACCATCCCATCTGGTTTGCGCTTAGTGGGACTATAATTTGTTTTTCAACAGGACAATGACCCAACACACCTCCAGGCTGTGTAAGAGCTATTTGACCAAGAAGGAGAGTGATGGAGTGCTGCATCAGATGATCTGGCCTCCACAATCACCCAAACTCAACCCAATTGAGATGGTTTGGGCTGAGTTGGACCGCAGAGTGAAGGAAAGGCAGCCAACAAGTGCTCAGCATATGTGGGAACTCCTTCAAGACTGTTGGAAAAGCATTCCAGGTTAAGCTGGTTGAGAGAATGCCAAGAGTGTGCAAAGCTGTCATCAAGGCAAAGGGTGGCTACTTTAAAGAATCTCAAATATAAAATATATTTTGACTTGTTTAACACTTTTTTGGTTACTACATGATTCCATATGTGTTGTTTCATAGTTATGATGTCTTCACTATTATTCTACAATGTAGAAAATAGTAAAAATTAAGAAAAACCCTTGAATGAGTAGGTGTGTCAAAACTTTTGACTGGTCCTGTATATCAAATATAAGAGATAGATAGACAGACAGCACCCTCCCCCCCACCCAAATTGTGAACTAAAACTCGCACTTGACTTGTATCCCCTTACTAGCACTGCCTTTGCTAGCTACTAGCTACTTTATTGTGGAAAAATTTACTTATTATGACTGAGATATGTGGTTGTCCTACCAAGCTATCTTAAGATGAATGCACTACCTGTAAGTCACTCTGGATAACAACGTCTGCTAAATGACTAAAATGTAAATGTATACTGCAAATCCACTTTTCTGGACACTGGATGAAGTCAGTATATTTTGCGGGGCTTTCATTTGAAAAATACTAGGCCTGTTCTCATCTTTCTATCTAAAGAATAGTACTGTCATGTATGAGAAATGGATTTCAACATATTTTCCAAGAGAATATTAGCAAGAACACATAATTTTCAACATATCAACAATTGCTTCATTAAACGTCTGAAGAATACATCTCAGAACAAGCACACACAATGTGGTGAATGCACAACATTCTGAAGCTAAGATATGATGCATCAATACCCATCACATCCACAACCACTATGGATTACGGATATCATAACACTGGAAAAGGAGACTGATAATGAAAAGAGAGAATCCAATTATAGACCATACAAAACCTTGACGTAAGTTAGCTTTACAGAAAAAGTTGCATGATGATCCGATGTAAGGTGCATGTTTTACAAAAACCTTTCCTAAAAAACTTTACGGATGTCACATTGTATGTCCCATTTACCTCCATTGAATTTGGTCTGTAGACACTTGGATTTGGTCTGTATTGCTTCATTAACAGCTCATCTTCATAACTAATACTGGGGAAAGCTGTGAATGGAAAAACAAGCTCTGTGACACCTTTTTAAAAGCCATAAGATATGACTGACTGAAAAGCTTTTTTTCAGACTTGGACACATTGTCTGTAATGGTCAAAATTCATGCAATTTCCTACTTAAACTTTTTAAATAAAGCCTGAACTCCAGCATATAGACCAGGGTTCTCCAACCCTGTTCCTGGAGAGCTACCCTCCTGTCAGTTTTCGCTCCAACCCAAGTTGTATATAACCTGATTCAGCTTATCAACCAGCTAATCATTAGAATCAAGTGCGCTAGATTAGGGTTGGAGTGAAAACCTACAGGAACGGTAGCTCTCCAGGAACAGGGTTGGAGTGAAAACCTACAGGAACGGTAGCTCTCCAGGAACAGGGTTGGAGTGAAACCTACAGGAACGGTAGCTCTCCAGGAACAGGGTTGGAGTGAAAACCTACAGGAACGGTAGCTCTCCAGGAACAGGGTTGGAGTGAAAACCTACAGGAACGGTAGCTCTCCAGGAACAGGGTTGGAGTGAAAACCTACAGGAACGGTAGCTCTCCAGGAACAGGGTTGGAGTGAAAACCTACAGGAACGGTAGCTCTCCAGGAACAGGGTTGGAGTGAAAACCTACAGGAACGGTAGCTCTCCAGGAACAGGGTTGGAGTGAAAACCTACAGGAACGGTAGCTCTCCAGGAACAGGGTTGGAGTGAAAACCTACAGGAACTGTAGCTCTCCAGGAACAGGGTTGGAGTGAAAACCTACAGGAACGGTAGCTCTCCAGGAACAGGGTTGGAGTGAAAACCTACAGGAACGGTAGCTCTCCAGGAACAGGGTTGGAGTGAAAACCTACAGGAATGGTAGCTCTCCAGGAACAGGGTTGGAGTGAAAACCTACAGGAACGGTAGCTCTCCAGGAACAGGCTTGGAGGTGGCTGATATACACCTTAAGGATAATTATGAACGTGGTTTCATTTGGAAATGACAAACTTGATTTGTGGATGCTCAGGTTGACTTCCCCACGTTATCACCCTACACGGAATTACAGTCACGTCCACTGACCATGCAGAGTGAGCCATTTCATCTGAGGACAGTTTAAAAGCTCCATCATCATAGCTTAGATTCTAAGAAAAACATCACAGCCTGTGAATGAAAACATTAACCACAGAATGCCCCTGCATTGACTTCAGTCCAGCTATAGCGCATCAGAATGTTTTATGGCCCTGAAATCCCACTTTATGCACTGGCAGACAGATCGATGGCTCATATGCTTAACCAAGTGCCTTACACAGTCAGATCAATCTGGACTGGAGAATGGCGCAATGCACTACCTCTGTTATTGGAGCAATCTATTCTCTGAGGAGATGCAGTGCCAAGTCAGGCTGCAGTGGGGACCCTGACTACTGGGCACACACTGGTTGAATCAACGTTCAAGAACTGTATAATATTCCCTGGAGGAATCAGGATTCTATTGTCACCTGGAGGTGACAGACTGAATGTATTAAAAAAATGCCCATGGCCCCACCCACTGGGCACACACTGTTTGAATCAATGTTGTTTTCACGTAATTTGTCAACATATTGTGACGTGGAATCAATGTGAAAAATACCTTGGATTTGAAAAAAGTCATCAACCAGTCCTGTTTTCATCTAATTTCAATCAGCATTGTAAAAAATGTGTAGACCAACTGGACATTGAATTTTGAAGGCAACCAAATATTAACATTTAAAGGAGATGTATATCTGCTTGGATATTATATACACTGTATATTGTGAATAACATAAATAAAATACAATATCCAAAGGTAAAAGAGATAGAGACGTGAATCCAACATATTATTAACTTGTAGATTACATTTTAAATCAACCAATCATCCTTCATATAAAAGAGTTCTAACTGAAGTGCATATCATATACTAGTAGGAGTCACTGTTCAGGCACAAATCATTGGACTGTGGCTTCACATTTTCTTTAGGTTGATGGTAGCCTAGGCAGCCGATAGTGGCCGCTAGATCAGCACTATAGTCTAGGATTGATGTGCATTCATGGTAATACAGTCATGTCCCCTGTGGTCCGGCTCGTACATAAAGCATCCTCCACTCAGGTTCCAAAGGCAAAAATGTGTGTGCTGTCTTAATAAAACACAACTTTCCACCACCATTTTCTGATTTTCTGACAATTTAGGATGTTGCACACCGCGTTCAGCCAAGCGATAGCGGCCACTATCGGCTGCCTAGGCTAGGTTGATAGCATGACATTGAAACAATGATGCTGATTCAAACCATTTTCCTATCAACATTGAAACAAGGTCAAATAAAATATATCGAATCAAATCTAAAATTCAACATAATTTCAACTACCCAATCACTGAGTGTCCATAACATTATTGAGTTGGACCCCCTTTTGCCCTCAGAACAGCCTGAATTCATCAGGGCATGGACTCTACAAGGTGTCGAAAGCTTTCCACAGGGATACTGGCCCATGTTGACTCCAATGCTTCCCACAGTTGTGTCAAGTTGGCTGGATGTCCTTTGGGTGGTGGACATTCTTGATACACAAGGGAAACTCTTGAGTGTGAAAAACCCAGCGGGGTTGGCGCACTCAAACCGGTGCGCCTGGCACCTACTACCATACCCCGCTCAAAGGCATTTAAATATTTTGTCTCGCCCATTCACCCTCTGAATGACACACATAGACAATCCATGTCTCAATTGTCTCAAGGCTTAAAAAGCCTTCTTTAACCTGTCTCCTCCCCTTCATCTACACTGATTGAAGTGGATTTAACAGGTGACATCAATAAGGGATCATACTGTAGCTTTCACCTGGATTCACCTAGTCAGTCTGTCATGGAAAGAGCAGTTGTTCCAAATGTTTTCTACACTCAGTACAAAACATATAGGATGAAGAAAAAAATGTATATATATATATATATATATATATGGAATTTTCAATGCAATTTCAACGTATACATAGTTCTGATGATTATGTTGAAATTAGATTGATATAACAACCTGTTAATCAGGTTAAGTCAATGTATTTAAGTTGAAGTTTTACCCTAATCTCAAAAACAGTACTGGTTGATTCCACGTCACAATACATTGACAAATTATGTTTAAAACACCATTGACTCAACCAGTGTGTGCCCAGTGGGTGGGACATTGGGAGAAGGGAATTTCTAAGAGGGGGAACGGGGGCATTTTTAGAATACATTCAGTCTGTCACCTCCAGGTGACAATATAATTCTGATTCCTCCAGGGAATATTATACAGGTCTTCTAGGATTTCAGCAGAAATGTGGTTCCTACAACACACACTATAATGAAGCAATAACAGGGTAACATACAGGTTATGGGCCTATAAGGACTGCTGAAATATCATCAGCATTAAAACTGTGTCATAGGCTCCTGTATCTATCTATCAGGCATGCACACTGCTCTTATCAGCCAGGCAACAGCTGCATAAATCATTATGGCCACACAGTGGGGGGTGGACGGAGATGTGGATGAAGGAGATGTGGACTCACTGGAGACAGAGCATCAGAGGAGAAAGAGGGTGGAATTGATGAGGTGAGATGTTGGTTGTTGGTTAAGGGCTTGTAAATAAGCATTTCACGGTAAGGTCTACACCTGTTGTATTCGGCGCATGTGACAAATACAATTTGATTTGATTTGAGATGTACAGTACAAGGAAGGACAGAGTGTGTGAGAGTGAGAGAGAAAAAAGTGTGTTTGTGTGTGTAAGAGAGAGAGAGAGAGACCCAGAAGTATCATACAACAGCCTTGCTGACTGAGTAGCAACTGGGCCAGGGGACTGAAGTCAGTGAAGTGCAGTTTATAGAAAAACTGTCATCCGATAGGCTGGAGGAAATGGAATAGGCCTACTGCCTCTGAACTTCAAAAGGCTTGTCAGACACATCGATATTGAAATAATCTTTTTTGTGGTTTGTGAACAGCAATGATACCAGGTCGCAACACAGGTTACCAGTTAGGGGCAACAGTTTGACATGGCAGAATAATTGCACATGAATGTCTGGTGGACATCTCTGACACAAAGGAAGATTGCTATGTTCAGTCTTGTAATTCCCTATGGTTGTTGAATGCCTTTAGTGAAATAATACTTCAGTAGGGATGAGGTGTTTGATTATCCAAACATAAATCTGCATTGCCAATGGCTTGAGCAACAAAAATAACAGACCACTGAAAAGTTTTGAATGGAGTTAGGCCTATGTCAGATTTTAAGATACTGTAGGTCTGCAATGGGGAATACTGTCATATCAATAGTTTACAGGTGAGCTATGCACCTTAAAATCTGTCCCAAACAACTAGCATCTGCCCTATGGCAACTGTTCTGCGACAGAACTGTAAAGTGATGTTGTTGGGTGAACTGGAGCATTGGGCGCAGATGGAAATGATAGGCTTCAACACAAGAGCTATCTTAAAACAGAAAACAATAGGCTATTATAGCTGGAACAATTCCTGGAGAGATCTTTTCATTAATTAATGAAGAGTAGCATTGCTAGCCTACAATAACAAGCCACACTGCAAGCTTGTCACGGTTCATGAAGAAAGATAGTCACTTACCCCTGCCATTACATGAATGCTAATTATATAAGATATAGCAGAATCCCGATAGAGCCACGGAGTAGGCGTGTTTTCATTCGCTGCTGGTTATCCCCTTTTTCTGCATTGAGTAGGTTGACGTAGTAACCTTGGTTGAAAAACAGCTTTCCATTCATAGCTAAATCGTTCTGAAACGGACAGCTCCTCTGACACACCTCTACTCCTGAAGAGGAGCACGCCATGCGCGCCGCTCACACACGCGCACCCTCCTAGCGCGAGCATCAACAGCTCCTCTCTCACAGAGCGCGTGCTATTTACGCCTCCTCGAAGGAGTGTTAACAATGCAACTTGCACTAAAAACGGACTTGAATCTGTATTAGCCTATCTAACAGACAGACCAGATAGCACTCACGGCTTACTACTACTAGGCTAACTTATTTCAAAAATAGCATAGTAGGTCAACTATTATAGGAAATAATGGATATTAGGCGGCTATCTCTTTACCTAGCAACTTACTGTACATGCCCTGTCTCTTTCAGCCATATACACTACATGATCAAACGTATGTGGACAGCTGCTCGTCAAACATCTCATTCCTAAATCATGGGCATTAAATATGGAGTTGGTCCCCCCTTTGCTGCTATAACAGCCTCCACACTTCTGGGAAGGCTTTCCACTGTTGGAACATTGCTGCGGGACTTGCCTCCATTCAGCCACAAGAGCATTAGTGAGGTCAGGCACTGATGTTGGGCGATTAGGCCTGGCTCGCAGTCAGCGTTCCAATTCATCCCAAAGGTGTTCGATGGGGTTGAGGTCAGGGCTCTGTGCAGGCCAGTCAAGTTCTTCCACACTGATCTCAACAAACCATTTCTGTATGGACCTCGCTTTGTGCACGGGGGGCATTACCATTCTGAAACAGGAAAGGACCTTCCCCAAACTGTTGTCACAAAGTTGGAAGCACAGAATCGTCTCGAATGTCATTGTATGCTGTAGCGTTAAGATTTCCCTTCACTGGAACTAAGGGGCATAGCCCGAACCATGAAAAACAGCTCCAGACCATTATCCCTGTGGTCCCTGTGGTCCTCTGTAGCTCAGCTGGTAGAGCACGGCGCTTGTAACGCCAAGGTAGTGGGTTCGATCCCCGGGACCACCCATACACAAAAAAAATTATGCACGCATGACTGTGTAGTGTATTGGATTATGTCTGTGTTAAATGTTTTTCATGAAGAAATGGAATGTTGTTTCATTTAGTGCAAGAAGGGGGGATGTTTTATGATGTTATTTGAAATGTGCCGCTTGGAGGGTGACGCCCGAGGGGAGACTGGTGATTGGCCAGAAGAGGGGGTAACCCTTATTTTGGCATTGTCTATATAAGAAGGGTTTAGACAATAACGGACAGAACGGCCATGGCAATCGGGGAGCCGTTCTCCGGACACCGCGGGTCTGTACCTATGCTGTAAATCTCGTGATTTTAATAAAAGCTTTGAACACGATGCAGCATAGCGGACTCTTTGTTGACGGCAATAATTGCCACCATTCATCATATACGACATAATGGCGCCCAACGTGGGGCTGGGTTTGCGTCTCTTCCTTGCCTCAGTCAATCGCCGGGCTGACTCACTCTGAAGCGTGGGAAAAAACAAAACAAAAATGGTGAGTGTTTTCTTATCGCTTCGGAGTTTGTTAGATTGGATATGACTTGTGTACACTGGAGGGTTGTTCCATTTCGACCTGGCCTCGGTGGCGTTATTGCGGTCGACTGGAGTCTGCTAAAATGTTATTTCATTGGTAACAATAGACAATGATAATTTAGAGCATTAAGATAGATTTCATTGGTAACGAGTGACAATGATAATTTAGAGCATTAAGATGGTCCATTGGTAACGGGTGACAATGGGAAATTCAGATATGTATACATTTTAGAGCATTGCAGGTTTAGATAAGCCCTCGTGACACACGAGGTGACCGCATGGTGGGCCAAAATCCTGGAAGGGCGTTAGGACTTTCCAGGTCAGTCTTGGACTGGGGTTTGGTTGAACATTTCTTGGGGATGGCTTACTCAGTTTCTGTTCGACGGGATAGTTGCATTGGGGGGGATCGCTCACTTAAATAGCCTTACCCACGGCAGAATAAATTTAGGGCAAACGAAACAGTACTCAATTAAAGGAACGCAATGCTGGGTTTTGTTACATGTTGTAGGCCGCAGTTAGCGAAAGGCTAATGCTAAAGGCTAATTGTGTTGCGTGCTACATGATAATCTCAACCTTAGAGGTCCACTGCGATGGATTCAAGCCTCTTAAACTTGTTTGTATGTGGTGGAACTGAAAGTTCTACGCAAATGTGAGCTCTGTTATGTGTAATTGTGTGAGTATAACGTATAAAATAGTGACGCTGTAGCGTAATGCTATCGGTCTATTGTGTGGTAAGCATGGGCTTAAGGGGGATGTGCGCATGCGTGTGATTTTACGGGGCTAAAACTACAACATGTGTTTATGTGCTAAGCCTACAAAGCACGGCATTATGGGTAAGGGTCATAGGTCCCATGTGGGGGGTCGGAAGGGACAATAGTCACAGAATAGAGAGATTTTGGAAAAAATCTCCTAGGTGTTAAACGGCTGTTGTTTGAATGTGAAACTATTTGGCGAGATGTAGTACATTTATAGATCAAATATATGTTGACGGAGTATAATTAATTAAATTAAGACGATTAAAATTAAATGAAAAGTTTTGGAGCGATCTATTTAATAAATGTATGGCCATGCATTTAATTTTGTGACACTACACTACAGAACGGGGGAGTTGGAGTTTATGGCACGAGATTAGGGAACGTTTTGTTTTACGGCACTAGACGGCACCACGATGGGATGCTGAAACTCAAACATAAGGTTAAAATGATATTTGCGCATGCGTGGAATTCTGTAAAACAACACATTGGTTAAACTGCAGGGGGAGACAGAGGAACACAGACGACGGAACAAATACGCATAAAGAGATTTTAACACGAATCTTATAAGTTTAAACGGCGGTGGGTTAAGATGAAACTTGTTTTGGGACCTATTGAATTTATAAATTAAATATATGATAACGGATTATAATAGATTTAATTAAATAATTAAATGACGGATTAAAATCAAAATGTTTGTGAGTGATCTATAATTAGTCCTGAGTTAAAGTCTTAGAACGAATGTAGAACGGACGAATATTGAATGTGGATAACTTGGTTAATTGCATTAACTACTAAAATGTGATTCTGTGTTTCTATGTTTTTTTGAAATATGAGAGACACAGGGAGCGAGGTGAGACGACAGGAGGAGAGAGAGAGGAGGGGCTGACGTGTGCGTGGCGTGACGTGACGTCACATGACGTGACAAGGTGTGACGCAGGCAGAGGATCAGATATCAGGCTAGGTTACAACATTTTCCAATTTAAAGAAATGTGATAAAATGACAATTTTGCATAGGCTTGGCAAAATACTATTTTAATAAAGTTTACATTTTGGAGGCTATGTACATCACTGGGCTGGATTACAGTTCGATTGGAAATCAGGTACTGACATTATTTTGCAATGATGATACTTGGGGATTATATCATAGGAAGAAACAAGGGGTTATGGGGATTGTAGTGTTGTAGGGGTACAGGCTTTGTATTAGGATTATAGTCTGAAGTTTAATACTTGCATTTGAGGGGTTATGGTGAGAGAGCCATTAATAGCTAAATTGATAAGATAGGGAAATAAAAATTGATTTTAATTATTCATTTTTTTAAATTAGATTTTTAATTGATTTTTAATTTTTATTGGAAGTGGGTTTTGAATAAAACATTGAATTGAATTTTTGATAGTTATATTTTCGTCCGTTTATTTATTTAAAAAAAAAAAAATTTTTTTTTTTTTTTTTAGTTGTTTAGGTTATATTAAGAATTACAGGGGGGAAGCCTACATAAGTTATATAGTCTAAAATAGGATAGTTCACAATAAAGGAATAGAAAGGCTTGTTACAATGGGGAAAAAGATATCAGGACTATGAAAGTCATTACACGGGTTGAAATAGGGGTAATCCTTTAATTAAAGTGTTGCTAGGTTATCCGGCAAGTGAAACAAAAGTTGCCCTTCATTCTCAAACAGAAATTGATAAAATATGTCAGCGATAAGATAGGTTTAAAAAGTAGAGCTTAGGGAGGTTTATTCTCAGTTTACAGTCATCATCCAGGAGAGTGATTATTGCATCAGAAATATAGACAAATAATAGATAGGGTACCAGCAGAAACAACGATGAAGATGAATTCAGAAGACGGAAGAAAATGAGATGTCTGGAACGTGAAGGAGAAGAGGATGATGAAGATGAGAGTGATTGATGAGAGGTCATGGGTGGAGGTGACTCTGTGATCAGAGGGAAGTGGCAAGAGAGGAAAGAAGAAATGGATACTAGAGATTTGATCTCTGATGAAAGTTGAAGGTACAAGAGCAAAGAAGAAATGGAGAAGTGGAAGAAGTAACACGACTGGATGAAGACCTCAAGAATTGAAGGAGAAGAATAATACAGTGAGGCCAAAGGAAAGGCCACTAGTAAGAAGATGATATTTCAAGAACAGAACTTAGAAGATAACCTTTTGAAGAATACTGATATGTCAACAACGAGAAAGAACAAGACGAAGAAACTCTGAAAACTCAATCATACAACTGGTGGAGAAGAGAAGTTTTGGTTATGAAGAATCAGAGTGAACCAAATCAACAATCACTGTTACAGCTTCAACTGGACAATGTCAAGTGCAATTGTACCAGCCAAGGGGGGTACCAGATGTTCCATATCCACAGCAACAAGTCAGGAGGAAACAAGAGAACATTTTTAAGGAAGATACAGGGGCAATTCAAGATCACCTGTTCTCCAGGTGAACCCTAAATATTCTAGAGTGCCTAGAATATCCGGAAGGGGGGTATCAGCTGAGAGCATCGATTAGAGAAGAAGAGAAAATAGCCAACAATTGAAGTAAAAACAACCGACCATTAGAAGTGATAGTGAATAGGGGAAAAACTTATCTGGGTTCAGCCTAAAGAGGTTAAACATCTCACTAATTAAACATCTAACTAATTAGGATAGGATAGGGATTTGAGGTAGTAAAACAGTTTAATTACTCTTAAGGAATCAATTGAGCTCTGCTATAGAAGTCAAATAGGAATTAAAATAGACATACTAATATTAGGACAATATATCAATGACATTGTGGGAAGAGATGCATGGTGTAAATTGAAGTGTTCAATCAGAGGCACACTAGACGACTGACTGTCTGGTAGAATATTTTAAGAAGTAGGGTTTTTGGGAATCATTTGCTTAAAAGATAATATCATAGGAAGGATGATAATGTATTAGATTGCCTGTTGGACAATCTGTCTGGGAAAATAAATTTAATAGAGTGACTGTTATTCTGGGTTACATCCTTACACCAAGAGATTTGAGGTTAGGCTAAAAGGTGTTTAGTCGTTTTGCCAAGTCTGTGTGTAATGAGTCAGAAGCAGGTGGGGAACTTTCCCAATCACATAGTCTAAACATTTGGTGGTAGGGGATTTTGTGAAAATCAGGGGGAAAAGGTTTTAAATGTTATGAGAGGAGAAGATTAGATTAAAATAAGTTAGGAGTAGATTAGGGTTGAAGGAACTCTGAGACAGTAAGCTAAGTTTTAAAGTTAGTAGTAAGAGAGAGAGAGAACAGTAATGAATGACACTTTAGAATAGAAAGATCAAGGTAATTGTGGGTACCTTTTGTTATAATCAAAAGGTTTAAAGTTTAGAGGTAGAACTGAAAGGGGGAAAAAGTGACACTAGTGGTGATGGATGGAAGTACAAGTAAAGAGTTCAGAGCTTTGGGAAAACTAGGGATGAGGTAGTAACAATAATGACATCACCACGTGAGTCTATTAAAACAACAGTGAGAAGTAATTTAACTCTTTCAACATTGATAGTTATTAAAGCCATAAATATAGCGCATTTGATTATAAGGGTCCAGCATCAATTATAGGGGGAAAATACTGTGATTAGGGTTAGGAGAATAATAATTATAATATGCCATTTAGGATGATGACGTTTCTTTCACAGAGAAGAGAGAGAGAGATAATTAGGGAGAATATGTGTACTTATCTAGTGAAAGCATTAAAATTTGTTTTGGTTAAGAATTATTGGTTAAAGGGTTATGTAATTTGTAAGGTGACGCTTATAATGGAAGATTTGAAGTCTGTAGAAGTTTCCACAGTCACAGAGGGAGTTAAGGATAAGTTTATTACAGTAGTCACTCCAATAGTGAATAATACACATAGGATATGGGTAACTTTTCCACTAGAAGGAATTAAGGGTTTTAATTCATCAACTAAGTCAACAACGTTAATGGTAACTTTGGGAAGGTGTAACGATCCCGGCAGTCTGAGTCGGGTCCTGTCTGGTGACTAGTTTTTCTGTTCGTGATCTCCAGTTTCCCGAGGGTTCGGGAACGCTCCGGGGAGCTCTCTTGATTTCCGCACCTGCATCCCATCAGCAATCTGCACACCTGGTCCTGATCATCACCCTTCTTAGGCTCTGGCCTAACATCCATTTCCTGCCGGATCGTTAGCCATGAACAGTATGTTTGTCAGTGTATCAGCCTTAGGAGTTTCTAGCGTTAGTTTTGTTGTTTTGCACCTTGTTGGCTGGCCGTGTACTTACCCCCGTTTTGTTTCTATCTGCAGTCAATCTCCCGGAACCTTCACCCAACCCCTGCCTGGTTGTCGGCGGCTGCCGAGCCATTCTTGGATCTACCACTGCACCTCCACCAACTCATCTCCGCCGTCCGCTCTGTCCCCTGGATTATTCTACATCGTTTTTGGAATCTGTTAAATAAATACTCACCTTCGTTTCAACTCACCTTGTCCTGGTCTGCTTCTGGGTTCTGGCTTAGTAAACCGTGACAGAAGGGATTAATGATACGATGGTAATAGCAAATGTAGGAAGGATGACAACAACTTTTCTGAAATTAGAGGTAGCAAGAAGGACTCAGGGGTTTAGGTTACGGATGGAGAGTGCTGTCAATGATAGTACGAATAGGGTTAAAATAGGAGAACAGAGAGTAGTAGAGAGAATATAGATTCATCATGAAAGGACAGGATGAGATCTTTGATTTTGATGACAGACAGGGAGAGGTATCTGATCAGTACCGCTCGTTCTTCTGTTGTGGAAATTAGAGATATATTAACTCATTCTGTAGGATCAGTGAGGAATCTTGAAGGTCCATGTCTGTTGAGAATTCCAGCACCAGACGTGTTAGACGGTCGCGCGGCCTCTATCAGGTGTGGTTCAGTCTTATGCTTTGTAATGACTGTGGAAATAGCAACAGTCATTGACAGATAAAATAATGTCGTTGTCAGAACAGTGGTTTAAGCCTAGGTTTAAGTAGTGTTCTTGGGTAAATGAATTACCCTATGGGAATTGTTAAATGGGAAAGGAAAATTAGGTAACAACGGAACCATGAAGTATTCAGGTGAAACATTGAGGGATAAAAGTTGTTTAATAAAACATATGAGGTAAGGGGTATGTTTATGGGAAGATCAGAGTGGGATGTTATATGATAACTTTGGATAAGCATGAACATAAGGTTAGAGATGACAAATATAATGTAATTTTTATGGACCAGGTAGTAAGAAGAGCAGGACGTTGATGATTAAACGGTTAGCTTTTGACTGACAATGTGACTATGGAGAATTTTAGAGATATTTGGTGGGTTTGTGATGATAAAATATATATTCTTACATTATGAATTAACAGGATTTGGTTACATGTCAACGTTGAAGCTTCCATATGAGGCTTTTACTATTAAAAGAGGAGTAGCACCGAACACAGATCAATTTGAAACTAGAGTTCAAAATAGGGTGACATGGCGACATGTCATAGTCTTCAAGCCTATCATTGAAGGATGAATTTAAGGGAGAAGGGGGGATTTTTATTCATGGTATGGTGTAACATTTGGGAAGATCATATTGATAAATATTAGTTATACTTTGAGTCCAGATAGTTCAGATAATATCACTGGGGTTATAGATGCATTATAAGGGATGTGTTTGGGAGATCTGAGAGGATTTGGTTGCAAGATCAATTAGGCCAGTAGGGGCAGTGATGGGTCAGATTTTAGTTTCAGCTTTGATAACACTGTGTGATGTTTGTAATTTGTTACTGACCTTGGAGAGAGCTATGATATTGAGATAGGTTGGAGAGTGATGCCTGGAGACAACACTCAGATGCCGGTGTTGACTGTTCCTGATCTGGATAAAGATGGACAAGTGGAACTGATGGATAAATATCATTTTGGATTATTTGATGATTTTTCAAATTGTTTTTTCAATATTAGTATGATTTTTAGTATGATTTATGAATCAAAGGGGGGAATGGATAATGTGATTCATGCATCATTTATATATCTTTTTTTTTTTAATTCTTAGGTGAAATTGAGGTTTAATTTGAAAGTGGTTGTTTTGCAAAGGATACTGTTTGGTCGTTTCTTTTCTTTTCATTCCAGAAGCATTTGGGGGAACATGTGACTCAAAGACAATATGAAGGGACAATATGACTGGAGGAGATGAAACAAGGAGGGTGTGGCTGATTCCATCATCAACAAGTCCATTGGAGGAGGAGACTACGGAGGAGATGAAGTGTAGTGGACTACATTCCAGTGTCTGCAATGAAATATAGACATATTTGATGTGTAATACATAATGGTGTCATATTCTTAGGTATTGATTTTAGTAGAATGATGTTTGATGTTATTGAATGCAGATGAGGATCTTAGATGCTTTTGTTTATTTCGATGGGGTTTAGGGAAAGGACGTTTAGGCAGGGAGAGATTCCCTTTCAGGTCCTATGGGTTGACCAGCCTGAGAGTGGATGTTTCTGGATAGGATTTTGTTTGCAGGGGAAACATGTGTATTTAATGGCATCATAGTTTCAAATGTATTTATATGGTTTATGAGTTTATCTGGAGTACCGCGGTGGTTGCCTGGGGCAGAGGGACCGTGAGAGAATTTTACTGTCTTGATTGATGGATGGATGGATTTGGAACAAAGGTTGCCAGACAGTTTTTCGCTCTCACACTCCATAAAGATTTATTCATAATTCATAGTAATGTGTTCACACTTCATAAACAGTTATTCATATGTCATAGAAAGGTATTTACATTCTAGAGGAGAATGTTTTTGGGTTTAAGGTTAAGGATACTCATAATCCTATTCTGTTTGTTTTCGAGACTTAGTTTAGTCTCGAAGGGGGAAATGTAGTGTATTGGATTATGTCTGTGTTAAATGTTTTTCATGAAGAAATGGAATGTTGTTTCATTTAGTGCAAGAAGGGGGGATGTTTTATGATGTTATTTGAAATGTGCCGCTTGGAGGGTGACGCCCGAGGGGAGACTGGTGATTGGCCAGAAGAGGGGGTAACCCTTATTTTGGCATTGTCTATATAAGAAGGGTTTAGACAATAACGGACAGAACGGCCATGGCAATCGGGGAGCCGTTCTCCGGACACCGCGGGTCTGTACCTATGCTGTAAATCTCGTGATTTTAATAAAAGCTTTGAACACGATGCAGCATAGCGGACTCTTTGTTGACGGCAATAATTGCCACCATTCATCATATACGACAACTGTAAGTCGCTTTGGATAAAAGCGTCTGCTAAATGGCATATTATTATTATTATTATTATATCCCTCTTCCACCAAACTTTACAGTTGGCACTATGCATTGAGGCAGGTAGCGTTCTCATGGCATCCGTCAAACCCAGATTTGTCCGTCAGACTGCCAGATGGTGAAGCGTGATTCATCACTCCAGAGAACGCGTTTCAGCGAACTTTACACCACTCCAGCCGACGCTTGGCATTGCGCATGGTGATCTTAGGCTTGTGTGCGGCTGCTCGGCAATGGAAACCCATTTCATGAAGCTCCCAACGAACAGTTCTTGTGCTGACTTTGCTTCCAGAAGCAGTTTGGAACTCGGTAGTGAGCGTTGCAACCAGGGACAGACGATTTGTACACGCTACGTGCTTCAACACTTGGCGGTCCCGTTCTGTGAGCTTGTGTGGCCTACCACTTCACGGCTGAGCCTTTGTTGCTCCTAGACGTTTCCACTTCACAATAAAAGCATTTACAGTTGACCGGGGCAGCTCTAGCAGGTCAGGAATTTGACGAACTGACTTGTTGGAAAGGTGGCATCCAATGACGGAGCCACGTTGAAAGTCACTGAGCTCTTCTGTAAGGCCTTTCTACTGCCAATGTTTGTCTATGGAGATTGCATGGCTGTGTGCTCGATTTTATACACCTGTCAGCAACGGGTGTGGCTGAAATAGCCGAATCCACTAATTTGAAGGGAGGTCCACATACTTTTGTATATATAGTGTATTTCCTGTGTTTAAGGGGTGCAAAATACACTTGTCACTTAAATCTCGCTGGATCGATTGCTTTAGAGAAGCAAGATAACTTTATTTTGATGGGTGTTCATTTTTTGTGGAATTGAAAAAAGTAATGATTTAATACAGTTGGCATTTTTACAAATTAGATGTGCTGAACTGAAAGCAACTTCTGAAAATGAACACTCATATTATAGTGATATTATGTCTGATCTTGCAAACATTGCAAAGTATGTTTAGATAGTTGTAATCTAGAGCCAAGTGTTTATTTTTTATCCAAGGGTATCCTGCTATTGACACACTTGTTGAATTATGCAACAGAACATGAAAACAACAGTACCTAATGAGGCATTCTAGACAGCGCAGGTGAGTGCAGGTACGGTAGACAGAGCGTTTGATGGTTGCAGCCCTGTTCCACCCCTTTATGTTAATGTTCTCATATATGTAAATACACCCAGGGTATTTATGCAAATGAGGCACACATAATTTTCTTTATTTGAACACAAAATATAAGAAAATTTATATATGATTGCATTCTAAGAAAAAACTACATTCATTATTTGTCTGTGCCAATAAAATGTTTTATGTGCTATAATTTAGTCAATATCGAATGGATTATAAAATTCTAAACGTTTGGAGTATCTTCATCCATTGTTCAAATGTTGCATTTATTAGAATTGTTTTTAAAAGCTTTTAACAATTTCCATGACCTTGCTAATTTACCGTAGACTCGTTGTTGGCACCTGATCAAACACTAAAACATGGCAAAAAGAATGTGGTGGGGATCATGGGTATAATCCCTATACTAAGGCACACAGGGGGTAGTTAATAAACTTCGCTGTTTTGCATAGATGACATTCGTTGCATTGAGCGGATTTCATATTGAGTATTGCCTAAACATGTTGTGTGGGTATTGCCTGGGGTAAACTGTGCACATTTGGGCCTGTCTACATAATTTGACGCTCATCTCTCTCTCTCTCTCTCTCTCTCTCTCTCTCTCTCTCTCTCTCTCTCTCTCTCTCTCTCTCTCTCTCTCTCTCTCTTTCTCTTCTTGTACTGTACATCTCAACTCATCAATTCTACCCTCTTTCTCCTCTGAGGTTCTGTCTCCAGTGAGTCCACCTCTCCTTCATCCATATCTCCTTACACCACCCACTGTGTGACCATAATGAGTGCTTACCTAGCCACCGACCCCACCACACAATTATTGGCACATGTTCACACATACCACACAAAAGTAAATCAATCAAAACAGTTCCGACTTGCATTCGGAAAGTATTCAGACCTCTTGACTTTTTCCACATTTTGTTACGTTACAGCCTTATTCTAAAATGGATTACATGTATTTATTTTCCTCAGCAATCTACACACAATACCCCATAATGACGAAGCAAAAACAGGTTTTTAGACATTTTTGCAAATGTATTAAAAATAAAAAACAGAAATACCTTATTTACATAAGTATTCAGACCCTTTGCTATGAGACTCGAAATTGAGCTTGGGTGCATCCTGTTTCCATTGATCTTCCTTGAGATGTTTCTACAACTTGATTGGAGTCCACCTGTGGTAAATTCAATTGATTGGACATGATTTGGAAATGCACACACCTGTCTATATAAGGTCCCACAGTTGACAGTGCATGTCAGAGGAAAAACCAAGCCATGAGGTCGAAGGAATTGTCCGTAGAGCTCGGAGACAGGATTGTGTCGAGGCACAGATCTGGGGAAGGGTACCAAAAAATGTCTGCAGCATTAAAGTTTGCCAAGAACACAATGGCCTCCATCATTCTTAAATGGAAGAAGTTTGGAACCACCAAGATTCTTCCTAGAGCTGGCCGCCCGGCCAAACTGAGCAATCGGGGGAGAAGGGCCTTGGTCAGGGAGGTGACCAAGAACCTGATGGTCACTCTGACAGAGCTCCAGAGTTCCTCTGTGGAGATGGGAGAACCTTCCAGAAGGACAACCCTCTCTGCAGCACTCCACCAATCAGGCCTTTATGGTAGACTGGCCAGACGGAAGCCACTCCTCAGTAAAAGGCACATAACAGCCCTCTTGGAGTTTGCCAAAAAGCACCTAAAGGACTCTGAGACCATGAGAAACAAGATTCTCTGGTCTGATGAAACCAAGATTGAACTCTTTGGCCTGAATGCCAAGCGTCACGTCTGGAGGAATCCCTATGGTGAAGCATGGTGGTGGCAGTATCATGCTGTGGGGATGTTTTTCAGCGGCAGGGACTGGGAGACTAGTCAGGATCGAGGGAAAGATGAACGGAGCAAAGTACAGAGAGATACTTGATGAAAACCTGCTCCTGCTCTCAGCACCGTAGACTGGGGTGAAGGTTCACCTTCCAACAGGACAACGACCCTAAGCACACAGCCAAGACAACACAAGAGTGGCTTCAGGACAAGTCTCTGAAAGTCCTTGAGTGGCCCATCCAGAGCCCGGACTTGAACCCGATCGAACATCTCTGGAGAGATCTAAAATAGCTGTGCAGCGACGCTCCCCATCCAACCTGACAGAGCTTGAGAGGATCTGCAGAGAAGAATGGGAGAAACCCCCCAAAGTCAGGTGTGCCAAGCTTGTAGCGTCATACCCAAGAAGACAACCTTTGGCTGTAATCGCTGCCAAAGGTGCTTCAACAAAGTACTGAGTAAAGGGTCTGAATACTTATGTAAATGTCATATTTCATTTATAACTTTTTTTTAAATGGATTTTAAAAAATGTATAAAAACTTGTTTTTGCTTTGTCATTATGGGGTATTGTGTGTAGATTGATGAGGGGGGAGAAACAATTTAATCAATTTTAGAATTAGACTGTAATTTAACAAAATCTGGACAAAGTGAAGGGGTCTGAATACTTTCTGAATGCACTGTAGATAGAACAGAGACAAATACAAATAATCTCTCACCAGCAGCATGTTGCCATGGCTGCTACCTGGGATGAGTCATCCACTCTGACCACATAGCCTACTAGTAATAGTCCCATAATAATATTCACAGCTTTTGCTCAGTAAATAAACCATATTTTTGTACCGGTCTCATCCCCTCTATAGCTATCCAGGCATTGCAGAGCCCAAGTGTAATGTAAGCATCCCTCAAGCAATTCCCTGTCATTTGTTTAAAGCCACGATGACATTGCATTATTCTTCAGTTTTGGACATGCTATGAGAGAGGACCGTGAGCTGAAGTGGCTGGGTGGAAACAACCTCACTCACTGGGGAATCCTTCTTAAATCTCCCTCTGTGACCCCTGTTCTACTGTCTCATCACTACACACTTATTGTTCCTCTGAGCTCAGCTGAAGGAAAACAGCAGTGAACCATGATATGCACTATGTAAAGGTGTAAGGCCACCCATAACTCATGGTTTTTCAAACACAACTTCTCATATAAAAACTCCACTAAGCCCTGTCCAAAGCCCCTCTCCTTTCGCTATATCCTCTTTCTGTGCAAAAACTGGTGTGTAGTTTGCTGTGGCCTGTCAGAAGTAAGTTTAGTGCTCGGAGAGGGAAACCACCCACGTATAGGTCTCCCTGAAAAAACCACCCACACCTCAGCCCTGTTTGAATAGTGGGAATGTATATGGTGTTTTCTGCTGCACACAGAGGTGACTCTCACCTAGCCCACAAGCCCTGCAGATTGGCTTGGTGCACAGAAATCACACCCTAGGGAGCCCATTCTAGCCTGTAAATGACATTTTTTAATTATTCCTCTCCTAAACCAGATTTTCAAAATACTAGGCCTATTTGTATCCAACCCACAATACTTTTTCATCTCATCACTCACTGTTTCCTATTCACTAGGAACCAAACAGAACCAAACTGAAGAAAACGGAAGGAAAGAAACGGGAGGGACCTACCAGAATTTGACCAATAGAAACTCTAGTTTTCGTTGCAAAATGCAATTGTTTGCTACGGTTTGGACTAATGATTACACACCCAAGGAGTCTTGATGAACCAGTCAGATACCGTGGCTGACAACCTCTTTATAGTCTTCTCCAGCAGATGGCAGCATTTCTCACTTTCATCCCCACTTTTGTATGTAATCATGTGGTCAGCGTATTCCTACAGTATATGAGACATTATTGATCTCTGAGACACCAACCTGAGGTTGACGAAGTAAATCCTTTCCAAGAACTAGGCTCTTCTGGAAGAATGGTAATTAAGATAAAACAGAACCAGGCTAACTACATTGTTTAACTGGGTAGGTTCTGTTGCTCTGTCATCATAGGAAAGTCACATACACTGTAATAAACTACAGCTCATTCATAAGCTATGCCAAAAGGGGAAGATTAGCTTGATGGGCTCAAATGTTCAATAAATAATGGCTGTTTGATGCCATTCCATTTGCTCCGTTCCAGCTATTATTATGAGCCATCCTCCCCTCAGCAGCCTCCTGTGGTGTATAGTATGGTAAACTAGGGAGCTGTTGGATAAATATTGTTTAATAGAGCTCCTATGACATCAGAGGAGATAAGTCATATCTCTCTTTGGGAAAAAGGTTAGGCCTAACTAACACATAGGAAACCTAAAATGAGCAACAGTATAATATTGCTATATTGATTTTTGCATAATAACAGTCTTAAAAACAAACATAATAATGGAAATAATGTACAGCATTTACAACACAATTGTATTTGTAACTAACAAACAATGTTAATTTAATATTTTACCATTCTCTTTTTACATTTTAATAAGTAATCAAGAAATAAATTAAAATAGAAGTAATCATATATACCAAAAACAACTTTCACATAGGCCTAGATTTTGAATGCAAGATATGTTTATTACTAATGTAAGCCCCAAGCAAGTTAACGGCACACAGAGTAAGGTATCATAGAGATTGTACATTTGGATAAAGTTGACTGTGGTTCAAAAGGGGTGGTTCTTTTCTCTTCAGCCTGGCAGCAGCTAGAGCATCAGATCTCCTTCTGGCCTCCATGGAGACTCGGACAGAGTCATAGATAAACACTGATGAAAAAGTCCCAGGCACAGAACAAACACGATAACATTGTAGCTGGAACAAACCCCAGCTGTTGCTCATGTTAACATACAAAGCAGAACATTCTACATTATAGCTATGTCAATATCAACTCATGAAGCAGAACAATACATTTCCATGCAGTAAAAAGACAGCAAAATGTTATGTAGCTACCTATCACGATGAAGCCGTAGAAAAAGATGCCCAAAATCATGTTAACTTTCACAAGTGGCTCGGAGTAAGTGGGGTCTGTCAATATGTTGACTCTGGATTTGATTTCATTGGTGCTCTTCTTTGCTTTTGGAGCTTTTCCCCACAGTTTGAAGACGTGATCATTACCTGCATCGGAACAAAATGTACAATCCATTTCAAAATCCATTTCACAATGGATTTTACAATTCAACAATTGTAAAATTCACACAGGTTTGCGCATTCACACAAAGAGTAGGAACAGAATAAAGGGCAAATCACCATGTGATGCTGTTTGCGTCTTGTAAGTCTGTAGAACAGACATTAGGGCCTTCACATGCCTCTGGGGGTCTTTAGCATTTGTGTAGGGTTCGGGATATCCTTGAGTCACCTGGTCCACATTACCTGGAGAAGTACCATCTGTGGAAAATCAGAGGTAAATGTCAAATGTTGCCCCAACTCAAGCTTAGACATTTGCCTCTCTGACTTCTCTCTGTTAACGCTAGGCCTAGGCTAATTTCTGGATTCCTGTCTCACCTTTCACCAGCAAACTCTCAAATTGTCCAAGCAATGTGTTTAAAAAATTTGTCTGTTTTGGAGTTGTGACATCGGGGTTGTTCTGAACAGGGTTGATCAAAGTCATGTGCTCCAGCGAGGATGAAGAAGGCAAAACATTTGCAGGAAGTGGCTTTGCATCAACTGGCCTTATGAGACAGAAAATAAATGCCAAACATAAAATGTTGATATTGCACAGCCCTTCCTTGTGGGCGCGCTGTGCCATTTTGATTACAAATATAGCCAAATTTTCAAAGACAATGAGTAAACATTACAACTCAAACTACTAGCTGACTAGCTGTGTGTTATACAATTAAGTGTGTGGGAAATTGAACATTCTGGAGCTATTTCATGTGCCTAGCTTGCCCGTTGGCGCGGTAACCAACTGTCGTCACTATTTATGACATCTATCAAATTGTCTGCTCAAAGAATCTTTTCAAATTCGGCAGAGTTGCCAGGTTATAATTTTGTACTATGGGGTCAAAGCCTTTGGACATGTTCAGATCTATCTGACCAAATCTGGCAACCAATTATCCGCGGCACAATTGTCTGTGTCTGCCACATGCCTCGGCATTTTCGCAGCTACAAAGTAATAATCTGTAGCCTACAAAGTTAGCATACCTGAATAATCAATTATAGGCCTACAATTACTTCTGTGAGGTTTTCTTTTGCTAAGCATTTTATGACGACCTCTGTCGAAACCAAAATCCCCAAAGTATCCTCCCACAGTGGGAGGAGAGAGGGCAGGGCAGAAGGCCATCATAGTCCACGCCCGTATATAGAAAAGGTTTTATTTGCGCGTAAATGAAATCAGGTGCGAGTAAAGTAGTGGTGGAGAGCACGCCTGTGTGCTTTCACTTAGGACCAATCTAACAAACATTAGTCTATGTAGTCTACTATCTACTGGGGGTTTTAAATCACAGAGAATAAGTTCTACATAGCCTAGTTTAGAGTGAGTAAGCTCGAAAATGAATAAGACTGAATATCATCAACTACCACTTTCCCAATATGGTTTCGAGCAGCAATTTGACGAGCGAGGCGCTATCGAATGGATGCAGGAGAACTGGTGAGTATGTTATAACATTGTTTGGTTTTCAAAATAATTATGAATTCATCTTGTTCGTGTTGTCGAACAGGACAGCTGAAGCCCTTGATCACTTCATAAGTTGAATAGTGTCAGGTGTGACATCCCAATGCTGACAGCCTAAGGTTGAAGCCAAATATTATACCATTTACTTTACCACCTTATTATTCAAATAGCAGCCACATTGTCCTGTTCTTGCTTTGAAATTAGAATATCAACATCTAGTAGTGGTTTAATCAGGATGTCTAGTAGAAAAGTAAAAAATAAATGTCAGCTAAACTGCATGCAGAAAGATTTTATGGTTTCTTGTACAAATGTAACATTAAAAAAAAATTCAAGCCAGCTAAGATTAACCAAAGTGGCTAGGGCTGATTTGCTTTAGTCAATACATTTCACTTATCACCATAGTAAACTGGGTGTGCCATGTTAAATACCTTTAGCATGAGTATGTAAAAACGTCACTTCATTAAAGGGTGTGCTCAATCACTGAAATACCTTTGCAGCTGAGTAACCTTGCCATGAGCACAATTAAGGACATTTTTACTGACATTGTTGATTTTTGTTTCTCTCTCACCAGGAGCAAGGCCTTTGTGTTCTGTGGCCTATATGCTGCGCTGGTCTTTGGAGGCCAACATTTCATGAAGGAGAGGCCTAAACTTAGTCTGCGCAGACCACTGGTGCTGTGGTCACTCAGCCTGGCCATCTTCAGGTGAGTTAAAGCACAGAACACCCACATTTACCGCTGACATTTGAGTGAATGAATACAGTAATCATGTCATGTCTCTGGAAACTTAAATACCCAAAGCTCCAAATCTATAGTGAGCTTTTTTTGTTTTACATCTGCCAACAAGTCACTTTTTCATTATGCATCCATCTGTTAACAATCCTGATGGTAGAAAGATGGCTGTCACAATCATTTGTTAAGCGTTTAAAAATCTTACTCCTATGTTACTGTTTTAAGATTACAATTTGTGCTGAAATGATGCATTATTTGTGCAAAAAGCACCCTCATGGAGCTGCTTTTAACGTGGTGGAACTAAGCATACATGTGCACTGCTTTGTTAGGGCAGTTTCCTAGACACCAACGTGACCTTACTACATATGTTTCCCTAGTGCAGGGCTCTCCAACCCTGTTCCTGGAGCGCTACCATCCTGTAGGTTTTCACTCCAACCCTAATCTAGCGCACCTGACTCTAATAATTAGCTGGTTGATAAACTGAATCGGGTTAGTTAAAACCTACAGGAGGGTAGCTCTTCAGGAACAGGGTCAACGAGCCCTATACTACGTATGTGGTTGGAGGAGTTAGCGACACAACTTTAGTGAACTCAGAGTTCAACTCGGAAACTGGTACCACAAGTGGTTCACCTTTTTAGCCAGGTACATTTCTATGGCAACGAATCCTTCAGAACTAACCTGCTCACGGGCAGGCTAACTCGGGGCCAACTCCATTTATCTTGAAGTGTCTGACATGTGAGTTGAGGACCAAAGACATCAGATTCCCTCCCTCTCGCAAACATTGCATCATCCCCTTCATTTTTGTTAGGTATTTTAATATTACTATTTATCACATAGATTTAGTGATTACAGAATGCATTGAAACTTCACACTTTTCACATGGTGAAACTTGTATGACTTAATATAATTATTTTATTGATAGGCTTGGTGATTTAAAAGGTGCTTGTGCGTTGATAAGCACACCAATGACTGCGTTAAAGATAATACAAATAAAGATGGCACTTCAACAAGCCTATTTCACACCATAGCCTCTTTCATTTTGATTTTGGCACAAATGAAAATTTGGCACCAACTCATCCATGGATTGATGTTTCAGCATTGTCTCAATGAAAAGTTTGGTGTTCGACTAGCCACGTGCGACATGCACATGCAGTTATAAGCCTGCTAGAGTTGGCGGCAAGCGGACGAGCAATATCCACCATCAGCTGGATGCTGGAATGTGAAGCTAGCTTTAGAAAACCCTGATTTAGATCTAGCTTCAGTCATAGTATACCCCTCAGGTGTCATTACAGGTGTCTGGCTAATGGGATGGTGACCAATGTTGGTCAGAGTTCCCAAAACAAAACCTTCCAAAATGTGTTAAATCTTATCACTGTCTCAAAACAAACCATCCCTATGAAATACTCATTTGTGCAAGGCTGTGATGCAAGGCTAGTATAACTTGTTTAGTTTTGCCCTTGCCATTTAGTGCAATGCTTAACTTTATTTTAATTGCAGTATCATTGGAGCAATTCGAACAGGATGGTACATGCTGTATATCCTCTCCACCAGTGGTTTCAGACAGTCTATATGTGACCAGAGCTTCTACAACGGGCCAGTGAGCAAGTTCTGGGCCTATGCCTTTGTCCTGAGCAAAGGCCCTGAACTGGGTAAGAACCGGGGATGGAACTGCCAGTCATTTGTCTGAACTTGGTATTTTGTCCACTCTACCATGAGTGTCTAATTTTTGAAAAACCATATAACTTAGTCAAAGATATGCAGTAAATGTTAAGTGTGTCTGCATGGCTGGGACCATAACTTTGCCGGTCCTGATGTGTTCTCTCATGACCTCCGCAGGTGACACTGCATTCATTGTGCTCCGTAAGCAGCGGTTGATCTTCCTGCACTGGTACCACCACATTACCGTGCTGCTCTACTCCTGGTACTCCTACAAGGACCAGGTGGCTGGAGGCGGCTGGTTCATGACCATGAACTACTCTGTTCACGCACTCATGTACAGCTACTACGCAGTGCGGGCGGCCGGCTACCGTGTGCCACGCCCCTTTGCCATGGTCATCACCACCTTCCAGATTGCTCAGATGGCCATGGGGCTGACGGTCAATTGGCTGGTCTACCACTGGATGCAGGAGGGGGACTGCCACTCCTACCTGAACAACATTGTGTGGAGCTCCCTCATGTACCTCAGCTACCTGGTCCTCTTCTCCTCCTTCTTCTACCAGACCTACATGAAAGGCAAAGGTGGCAAGAGCTCCAAGAAAGACTAAATTGTGGGGGGAGGGATTGCTACATTGCCTGACACGGTCCATTTTTAAGCTTTTCGCAACAATGGCAGCGATAAGTCTCTGTCCATTCTCTATACACCTTATGCCATTAGTTTACCAGCAGTGAACTATTTTTCAGAACCCGTCAAGTGACATCCACTGTCTGAAGTGTTTCCAGAAATGTTTTCATGAAGATGTTGACTCATCTGTTTTTAGCCGTACATTTTTTTCTTTGTATCATAAAGTTCCGATCTGTGCTTTTCAAAAGGCACATGTAATGGCATCCCCTGCGAGTTTCTGTTCAGACTGGTGCGACTGGTTTTCATACAGTTCCATGGTGCTCTAATGAACTTGTCAACTAACTACTAAGAGGACAGACAGCTGGTACGCCCATACCCAACCCCAATATTTGGCAATTCTCATTCATTACCTTGGATTAGCCTACATCAGCATATCTCATTGTGACTGTCTCTTAGGTGTTGGTGTGGGCCTTCGGTTTCTCTAAACTTGTTTCCAAAATTCACACTGAGATATTTGTCACTTTTTTGAACGGAGGAGTAGTTGTGTTCTGGCTCGAAGGAATCCCTCTGAAAGCAGCTACTTGTTGGGTGTTCATATAATATAACTGTATTTATTAATTAATTTGATCGTATGATGGCAGCTGGAATAGTGCCGGAAAAGTCCAACTTTCCCATGGTCTCTCACTGCACAATTATTCGATTTTTGCACCAGAGATGAAGTTATTTATTTGTATATTCTTAGGATGCAAGTGATGCCATGTTGCTTTTTTCTGATGCATCACAGGAGTGGTTTTTGGTTTCACTGTCACTTTCTGGCAATCTGGTGAGAATGCTGTGTATCCTGAATGGAATTCCTAACTAAAAGAGAAGCCTGTTCTGCTGTGAATGTCAGGTATTTTTGTCCCTCATTCTAAAATAAATTAAGACTGGTTTTTAGAAAGGGGATGTTTTGAGCTTTGTTTTAAGTAGCTGGAAACCGATTTGGTATCTTGACATGGTTAACTTTATTTGTTGTCTTGCTGTTAATTCAGTTCTGTTTATTTAAGCATATTTATTGGGCTTACTTTACAGATTAAAGGGATTGCATATGAATGTATGTTGTACCTGTGGGGGTGAGATGCTGAGCAAGATACTTTTATTATGCTCAGAGTTCAACACCATTTTCACTCTACCAAAACTTGCCAGTGGAATTTGATTGCTATATTTACATTTTGTTAAAATGTGCAGCAGAAAAAGCTAAATGTATTTTAAGATGTGCCAAATGATGCTGAACAACCCTATGTCAATATTATGACGATCTGTTTCTCATCTGTATGTATTGCCATATTGAGCAGATGGCCATCAGCCTATGAATTCTACTTTGATCCTGATCTGAAGTGTTTGACATGACATGTACTACGTGTTATAAATGAAAACGGACAAACTAAGGCCTTGTAATATTTGAAATGTATTATAATAAAGCAGTCTCTTTTGCAATCTGTTTAAATCCTGTGACTATTTGCTATAACCCTGGTAAACGAGCAAGTACAGTGAGGGGGAAAAAGTATTTGATCCCCTGCTGATTTTGTACGTTTGCCCACTGACAAAGACATGATCAGTCTAATTTTAATGGTAGATTTATTTGAACAGTGAGACAGAACAACAAAAAAATCCAGAAAAACGCATGTCAAAAATGTTATAAATTGATTTGCATTTTAATGAGGGAAATAAGTATTTGACCCCTCTGCAAAACATGACTTAGTACTTGGTGGCAAAACCCTTGTTGGCAATCAGAGTTCAGACGTTTCTTGTAGTTGGCCACCAGGTTTGCACACATCTCAGGAGGGATTTGGCCCACTCCTCTTTGCAGATCTTCTCCAAGTCATTAAGGTTTCGAGTATGACGTTTGGCAACTCGAACCTTCAGCTCCCTCCACAGATTTTCTATGGGATTAAGGTCTGGAGACTGGCTAGGCCACTCCAGGACCATAATGTGCTTCTTCTTGAGCCACTCCTTTGTTGCCTTCGCCGTGTGTTTTTGGTCATTGTCATGCTGGAATACCCATCCACGACCCATTTTCAATGCCCTGGCTGAGGGAAGGAGGTTCTCACCCAAGATTTGACGGTACATGGCCCCGTCCGTCATCCCTTTGATGCGGTGAAGTTGTCCTGTCCCCTTAGCAGAAAAACACCCCCAAAGCATAATGTTTCCACCTCCATGTTTGACGGTGGGGATGGTGTTCTTGGGGTCATAGGCAGCATTCCTCCTCCTCCAAACACGTTGAGTTGATGCCAAAGAGCTCGATTTTGGTCTCATCTGACCACAACACTTTCACCCAGTTCTCCTCTGAATCATTCAGATGTTCATTGGCAAACTTCAGACGGGCCTGTATATGTGCTTTCTTGAGCAGGGGGACCTGGCGGGCGCTGCAGGATTTCAGTCCTTCACGGCGTAGTGTGTTACCAATTGTTTTCTTGGTGACTATGGTCCCAGCTGCCTTGAGATCATTGACAAGATCCTCCTGTGTAGTTCTGGGCTGATTCCTCACCGTTCTCATGATCATTGCAACTCCACGAGGTGAGATCTTGCATGGAGCCCCAGGCCGAGGGAGATTGACAGTTATTTTGTGTTTCTTCCAGTTGCGAATAATCGAACCAACTGTTGTCACCTTCTCACCAAGCTGCTTGGCGATGGTCTTGTAGCCCATTCCAGCCTTGTGTAGGTCTACAATCTTGTCCCTGACATCCTTGGAGAGCTCTTTGGTCTTGGCCATGGTGAAGAGTTTGGAATCTGATTAATTGCTTCTGTGGACAGTTGTCTTTTATACAGGTAACAAGCTGAGATTAGGAGCACTCCCTTTAAGAGTGTGCTCCTAATCTCAGCTCGTTACCTGTATAAAAGACACCTGGGAGGCAGAAATCTTTCTGATTGAGAGGGGGTCAAATACTTATTTCCCTCATTAAAATGCAAATCAATTTATAACATTTTTGACATGCGTTTTTCTGGATTTTTTTGTTATTCCGTCTCTCACTGTTCAAATAAACCTACCATTAAAATTATAGACTGATCATTTCTTTGTCAGTGGGCAAACGTACAAAATCAGCAGGGGATCAAATACTTTTTTCCCTCCCTGTAGTTGCCAGTGGCAGTAGGCACTGTACTTGTATCCCAAATGAGATGTTTGTTTTTAGCTACTTTCATTTCTAGCTACAGTCAGATATAAATGTGGCAAGTTCTTTCAAGTATTCAATCATTGTTCAGTTATACAGCCAAGTAACTACAGTTGGTTAGTGACAGTATTATGGGGGGAAAAACAAGGACCAATGTACAGTAATTCAGTATTGGCTTTCATTGCTACATAAGGACAATTTACCTACACTAAACAAAAATAGAAACTCAACATGTAAAGTGGTTTCATGAGCTGAAATAAAAGATGCCAGAAATGTTCCATACACAAAAGCTTCTTTTTCAATGTTGTGCACAAATGTTTACATCCCTGTTAGTGAGCATTTCTCCTTTGCCAAAATAATCCATCCACCTGACAGGAGTGGCATATCAAGAAGCAGATTACACAGTTGCACCTTGTGCTGGGGATTAAAGGCCACTTAAATGTGCAGTTTTGTCAACACATTGCCACATGTCTCAAGTTTTGAGGCAGTGTGCAATTGTTATGCTGACTGCAGGAATGTCCACCAGAGCTTTTGCCAGAGAATTGAATGTTCATTTTTCTACCATAAGCCGCCTTCAATGTTGTTTCAGAGAATTTGGCAGTACGTCCTACCGGCCTCACAACTGCAGACCACATATAACCACGCCAGCCCAGGACCTCCACATCGGGCTTCATATGCAGGATCGTCTGAGACCAGCCACCCGGACAGTTGATGAAACTGTGGGTTTGCACAACTGAATAATTTCTGCACAAACTATCAGAAACCGTCTCAGGAAAGCTCATCTGCGTGCTCGTCATCCTCACCAGGGTCTTGACCTGACTGCAGTTCGGCGTTGTAACCGGCAAATGCTCACCGATGGCCACTGCTGGAGAAGTGTACTCTTCACGGATTAATCCCGGTTTCAACTGTATTGGACAGACAGCGTGTGTTGTGTGGGCTAGCAGTTTGCTGATGTCAACATTGTGAACAGAGTGCCCCATGTTGGCGGTGGGGTTATGTTATGGGCAGGCATAAGCTACGAGATCCTGAGGCCCATTGTCGTGCTATTCATCCACCCCCATCACCTCATGTTTGAGCATGTTAATGCACGGCCCCATGTCGCAAGGATCTGTACACAATTCCTGAAAGCTGAAAATGTCCCAGTTCTTTCATGGCCTGCATACTCACCAGACATGTCACCCATTGAGCATGTTTGGGATGCTCTGGATCGACGTGCACGACGGCATGTTCCAGTTTCCACCAATATCCAGCAACTTCTCACAGCCGTTGAAGAGGAGTGGGACAACATTCCACAGGCCACAATCAACAGCCTGACCAACTCTATGCAAATGGCGGTTACACCAGATACTGACTGGTTTTCTGATCCACACCCCAACCTTTTTTTAAAGGTATCTGTGACCAACAGATGCATATCTCTATTCCCAGTCATGTGAAACCCATAGATTAGGGCCCAATGAATTTATTTCAATTGACTGATTTCCTTACATGAACCGTAACTCAGTCAAATCTTTGCAATTATTACATGTTCAGTTTATATTTTTGTTCAGTGTAGTATTTTTGACAAAGATGGAAAGAAAAGAGTTGATGAGTAAGCAGGTAAGTGAGAGCTATTAATGTTCGTACAGCACTTACAGTATGTGGTGTGGTGCTGGTGAAGAATTCTGTTTACGTTTAAACATTTATTTAAATTGTAACAAATTACAGATTTATAATAATGAAATGCTGAAAAATGTTTCAAGAAGACACACTAGCATTAAATGGCAAATATATACAATGTACTTTACAAAATATAAAGACATTTTCAGATATGCCACTGGTTTAATATCAAGTCATGTAAGAACACCAAACCATCTGAAAGCTGTCACCGGAGTAAGGCACTCATTCATGGCTGTGCCGGCACTCTCTTTGCTCCAGAATGTTCTGTATGGCTTGTTAAGGAGCTTTCTGGCCCATCTCCTTCCAGCTCTTCCACAGCAGTAGGTTCTTGCTCTTTCCCTGGGTGATGAGGCAGCGGGAAAATCTTAGCCCATTGAATTGGCCCACTCCATCATTATGGCCCATGTCCAACAGCATGGTCACACTCCCTGTCAGGACAACAGCTGGACAGATAACCACGATAAAATGTTATTTACAGTGCTGTGCTATGTTACCTCCAATCATCTGGTTGGATCAAAGAGGAACCAGAGGCAAATCTGAGAACAGGCACTGACAGCTTTGTCAAAAACAATACTAGGGAAAAACTGTTTTGAAGATTGATTGGTACGATACTGATGAGTATAGTCAGAGATCAAGGTCAAAACAATAACATTCTGATGGGACAAGGGCTTACAGGAGAGGAAAGGGAAGAGGAGAGTGAGGCCAACTTACCTGGGAAATACCCTATATATCCAAAAGTATGTGGACGCCCCTTCAAATTAGTGGATTCAGCTATTTCAGCCACCCATTGCTGACAGGTGTATAAAACTGAACACAAAGCCATGCAATCTCTATAGACAAACATTGGCAGTAGAATGGCCTTACTGAAGAGCTCAGTGACCTTCAACGTGGCACCATCATAGGATGCCACCTTTCCAACAAGTCAGTTCGTCAAATTTCTGCCCTGCTAGAGCTGCCCCGGTCAACTGTAAGTGCTGTTATTGTGAAGTGGAAACGTCTAGGAGAAACAACGGCTCAGTCGCGAAGTGATAGGCCACACAAGCTCACAGAATGGGATCGCTGAGTGCTGAAGCGTGTAGCGCGTAAAAATCATCTGTCCTCGGTTGCAACACTCACTACCAAGTTCCAAACTGCCTCTGGAAGCAGCGTCAGCACAATAACTGTTCCATGGCCGAGCAGCCACACACAAGCCTAAGATCACCATGCGCAATGCCAAGCGTCGGCTAGAGTGGTGTAAAGCTCGCACCATTGGACTCACATTCTCTGGAGTGATGAATCACGCGTCACCATCTGGCAGTCCGACTGACAAATCTGGGTTTGGTGGATGCCAGGAGAACACTACCTGCCCAAATGCATAGTGCCAACTGTATAGTTTGGTGGAGGAGGAATAATGGTTCGGGCTACACCCCTTAGTTTCAGTGAAGGGAAATCTTAACGCTACAGCATACAATGACATTCTAGACAACTCTGTGTTTCCAACTTTGTGGAAGGCCCTTTCCTGTTTCAGCATGAGAATGCCCCCGTGCACAAAGCAAGGTCCATACAGAAATGGTTTGTCAAGATCAGTGTGGAAGAACTTGACTGGCCTGCACAGAGCCCTGATCTCAACCCCATTGAACACCTTTGGGATGAATTGGAACGCCGACTGCGAGCCAGCCTAATTGCCAAAAATCAGTGCCCGACCTCACTAATGCTCTTGTGGCTGAATGGAAGCAAGTCCCTGCAGCAATGTTCCGACATCTAGTAGAGAGCCTTCCCAGCAGAGTGGAGGCTGTTATAGCAGCAAAGGGGGGAACAACTCCATATTAATGCCCATGATTTTGGAATTAGATGTTCGATGAGCAGGTGTCCACATACTTTTGGTCATGTAGTGTAAGATATCAGGGGCTTCCCCATCAGACTGTTGTTGATGTTGGTAACAGCAACCCCAGCGTGGAGACCTGCGTGATATGCCATCTTGGGCTCGTTGACGTTAGCACTGCCCCCAACCGCATACACGTTGTCATAACCCTCCACCTGCAGGTGCTCATTCACTTTCAGGGACCCATTCCCTGCTAGGCATCCATCTGAAATATCAACAGCGAAACAACAGTAAATGTATGTAGATAGCACAATACAGGGTTGAGGCATACACATTGTACAATAGTTTATATACCCACCTGAATGACTTCCAGTCAGTGGTGGAAAAAGTACCCAATTGTCAAACTTGAGTAAAAGTAAAGATACCTTAATAGAAAGTTCCTCAAGTAAAAGTGAATGTCACGGGCCTCCCGAGTGGCGCAGCGGTCTAAGGCACTGCATCGCAGTGCTTGTAGGCATCACTACAGACCCGGGTTCGATCCCAGGCTGTGTTTCGGAGGACGCATGGTGCTCAACCTTCGCCTCTCCTGAGTCCATACGTAAGTTGCAGCGATGGGACAAGACTGTAACTACCAAGTGGATATCACAAAATAGGGGTAACAAAACAAAGGGAAAGTCACCCAGTTAAATACTACTTCAGGAAAAGTCTAAAAGTATTTGGTTTTAAACATACTTAAGTATCAAAAGTAAATGTAATTGCTAAAATATACTTAAGTGTCAAAATTAGAAGTAAAAGTATAAATCATTTCAAATTCCTTATATTAAGCAAAGCAGACGGCACCATTTTCTTGTTTAAAAATTGACCGATAGCCAGGGGCACACTCAAACAATATTTACAAAAGATGCATTTGTGTTTAGTGAGTCCGCCAGACCATAGGCAGTAGGGATGACCACGTGTTCTCTTGATAAGTGTGTGAATTTCACAATTTTCCTGTCCTAGTACTTTGGGTTGTCAGGGAAAATGTATTGAGTAAAAAGTACAATATATTCTTTAGGAATGTAGTGAAGTAAAAGTAAAAGTAGTCAAAAATATAAATAGTGAAGTACAGATACCCCATTAAACTACTTAAGTAGTACTTTAAAGTATTTTTACTTAAGTACTTTACACCACTGCTCCCAGTACACAATATTCTAAGGCTAGGACTGGATAGTCTTCCCAAACAAATGTGCATAGCTAGCCTAGCCACTACTGTACATGACCAATGAGCTAAATTTCAAGTGAGGTTCGTTATCATGATGTAACATACAGTATGTGTATGTACCTAGGTAAAACAAACATTAAATAGGCCAGTTCAAGGCAAAGGGTGGCTACTTTGAAGAATCTCAAATATAAAATATATTTTGATTTCTTAAACACTTTTTTGGTTACTACATGATTCCATATGTGTTATTTCATAGTTTTGATGTCTTCACTATTATTCTACAATGTAGAAAATAGTAAAAATAAAGAAAAACCCTGGAATGAGTAGGTGTGTCCAAACTTTTGGCTGGTACTGTATATATGGTTTCTCTAACCAGCTAGCTTTCATGGGCATTACTGTGATGAATAAAACAAGTTTTTGTTATATATTCAGCAAAACTATTTTACATAGATCTTGGACTCTCTAGGAGTAGTTATATCAACAGCGCTTTGAGCAGTATATCATGGGGTTTTGGCTGCCTTGGAATCACAGATGGCACAAAGCCTCTCCCTAGTGGCCAAGAAAGACTATTACTCAGCATTAACTTACTCAGGTTGGAACTTTAGGCAGCAGTGTTGATTTTCATCCCTGTGCAGCAGATGACGAGGTCTGCAGTGATCTCTGTATCCTTGTCGGTCACAATCACCATGTCCTTGTGGGTCATACTGAGCTCCAGGTCAGAAACCTTCTGCCCTAGTGGACGTATAGCCTACAGTGCATTCGGAAAGTATTCAGACCCCTTGACTTTTTCCACATTTTGTTACAGTCTTATTCTAAAATGTATTAAATAGTTTTTTTCCCTCATCAGATCTACACACAATACCCCATAATGACAAAGCAAAAACAAGTTTCTAGAAATGTTTGCAATTGTATTTTTTAAAAAAAGTATTCAGACCCTTTACTCAGTACTTTGTTGAAGCACCTTTGGCAGCGAGTACAGCCTAGAGCTTGGCACACATGTATTTGGGGAGTTTCTCCCATTATTCTCTGCAGATCCTCTCAAGCTCTGTCAGGTTGAATGGGGAGTGTCGCTGCACAGCTATTTTCAGGTCTCTCCAGAGATGTTTGATCGGGTTCAAGTCTGGGCTCTGGCTGGGCCACTCAAGGACATTCAGAGACTTGTCCCGAAGCCACTCCTGTGGCTGTGTGCTTAGGGTTGTTGTCCTGTTGGGAAGGTGAACCTTCGCCCCAGTCTGATGTCCTGAGCGCTCTGGAGCAGGGTTTCATCAAAGATCTCTCTGTACTTTGCTCCATTCATCTTTCCCTCGATCCTGACTAGTCTCCCAGTCCCTGCCGCTGAAAAACGTCCCCACAGCATGATGCTGCCACCACCATGCTTCACCGTAGGGATGGTGCCATGTTTCCTCCAGACGTGACGCTTGGCATTCATGCCAAAGAGTTCAATCTTGGTTTCATCAGACCAGAGAATCTTGTTTCGCATGGTCTGAGAGTCCTTTAGGTGCCTTTTGGCAAACTCCAAACGGGCTGTCATGTGCCTTTTACTGAGGAGTGGCTTCCGAGGAGGAGTGGCTTCCACTCTACCATAAAGGCCTGATTGGTGGAGTGCTGCAGAGATGGTTGTCCTTCTGGAAGGTTCTCCCATCTCCACAGAGGAAATCTGGAGCTCTGTCAGAGTGACCATCGGGTTCTTGGTCACCTCCCTGACCAAGGCCCTTCTCCCCCGATTGCTCAGTTTCGCAGAGTGGACAGCTCTAGGAAGAGTCTTGGTGGTTCCAAACTTCTTCCATTTAAGAATGATGGAGAATATGTTGTGGAAAATTATCACTATACTTATTAAAAATCAAAGTTCTTCCAGAGTTTTTGTAGAATCAAGATATACTTTATTACACACAGTAACGTAAGCAGAGATGATCTGCAGAGCACCTCCAGTCTCCCTCTCCGCTCTCCGTCTATATAGTCACATTAACATACATCCTAGCTCAAAGCCCCTCCCTCTTGGGTTCCCACACCATTATCTTCAGTTTCCCTCTCTCTACCGCTCCGCCCACTTCCTTAGTCTATGATAGGGCTAAATTTGACTTTCATTCAGTTTAGAAACAATATTATTACAATCAATCACGCCCTTGTCATGCAAAAACAATCATGTTCAGTTTTAAACTCTGTTCAACCCCGGCTCACCCTGGCTTGACCTGAAGATCGATTGTTGGACATGACAGGTCCACACTCAATCTCTCAAACGTACCCAAACCCACTCCTCTCTTCCCTCCTGTCATGCTGTAATTACTCATGATTAGTCTAAACTCTGTTCAACTCTGGTGCCGCTCTTTCTACTTTGTTTGAGGAGAGATGCATTAGGCAACAGTCTGGTTTCAGTCTCTGATAAGGTAGGACAGCCATGGATTTAGGTAAGAGCGAGCAATTCGACCCTAGGTCAGATCCCCACTTCACACACACACCCAAGCCCAGTTAAAGGAACCATTCAAGTTCTTGGCTAGCAACAGAGAATCCTGACTATATGTTCGTCACGTCTGTGATTTAACTTTGTTTATCCAATAGTTTACTAAAACATTCCCATCAGCCACTATGTTTCTGGGGACCTTCAATGCTGCAGAAAGTTTTGGTACCCTTCCCCAGATCTGTGCCTCGACACAATCCTGTCTCGGAGCTCTACGGACAATTCCTTCGACCTCATGGCTTGGTTTTTGCTCTGACATGCACTGTCAACTGTGGGACCTTATATAGACAGGTTTGTGCCTTTCTAAATCATGTCCAATCAATTGAATTTACCACAGGTGGACGCCAATCAAGTTGTAGAAACATCTCAAGGATGATCAATGGAAACAGGATGCACCTTAGCTCAATTTCGAGTCTCATAGCAAAGGATCTGAATACTTATGTAAATAAGGTATTTCTGTTTTTTTTTTTTTATACATTTGCAAAAATGTCTAAAAACCTGTTTTCGCTTTGTCATTATGGGGTATTATGTGTAGATTGATGAGGAAAAAATGTTATGTAATCAATTTTAGAATAAGGCTGTAACGTAACAAAATGTGGAAAAAGTCCAGGGGTCTGAATACTTTCCGAATGCACTTAATTTTAAATTATGTAACAACATTCCAACTTTTTTTAGCATTACCTAGTCCAAATATGGAATGATTCCACTATTTGTATCCGTTTGCATCACTTTCATAAGAAGACTGGGTTTCCACTAGATAACACAGTCACAAAGTCAAAAGTCTCTATCGTAAAAATGAATGAAAATTAGATTTTTGGGCTTAATATACAGTGGGGAAAAAAAGTATTTAGTCAGCCACCAATTGTGCAAGTTCTCCCACTTAAAAAGATGAGAGAGGCCTGTAATTTTCAACATAGGTACATGTCAACTATGACAGACAAAATGAGAAAAAAAAATCCAGAAAATCACATTGTAGGATTTTTAATGAATTTATTTGCAAATTATGGTGGAAAATAAGTATTTGGTCAATAACAAACGTTTCTCAATACTTTGTTATATACCCTTTGTTGGCAATGACACAGGTCAAACGTTTTCTGTAAGTCTTCACAAGGTTTTCACACACTGGTGCTGGTATTTTGGCCCATTCCTCCATGCAGATCTCCTCTAGAGCAGTGATGTTTTGGGGCTGTCGCTGGGCAACACAGACTTTCAACTCCCCTCCAAAGATTTTCTATGGGGTTGAGATCTGGAGACTGGCTAGGCCACTCCAGGACCTTGAAATGCTTCTTACGAAGCCACTCCTTCGTTGCCCGGGCGGTGTGTTTGGGATCATTGTCATGCTGAAAGACCCAGCCACGTTTCATCTTCAATGCCCTTGCTGATGGAAGGAGGTTTTCACTCAAAATCTCACAATACATGGCCCCATTCATTCTTTCCTTTACACGGATCAGTCGTCCTGGTCCCTTTGCAGAAAAAACAGCCCCAAAGCATGATGTTTCCACCCCCATGCTTCACAGTAGGTATGGTGTTCTTTGGATGCAACTCAGCATTCTTTGTCCTCCAAACACGACGAGTTGAGTTTTTTACCAAAAGTTCTATTTTGGTTTCATCTGACCATATGACATTCTCCCCAATCCTCTTCTGGATCATCCAAATGCACTCTAGCAAATTTCAGACGGGCCTGGACATGTACTGGCTTAAGCAGGGGGACACGTCTGGCATTGCAGGATTTGAGTCCCTGGCGGCGTAGTGTGTTACTGATGGTAGGCTTTGTTACTTTGGTCCCAGCTCTCTGCAGGTCATTCACTAGGTCCCCCCGTGTGGTTTTGGGATTTTTGCTCACCGTTCTTGTGATCATTTTGACCCCACGGGGTGAGATCTTGCGTGGAGCCCCAGATCGAGGGAGATTATCAGTGGTCTTGTATGTCTTCCATTTCCTAATAATTGCTCCCACGGTTGATTTCTTCAAACCAAGCTGCTTCCCTATTGCAGATTCAGTATTCCCAGCCTGGTGCAGGTCTACAATTTTGTTTCTGGTGTCCTTTGACAGCTCTTTGGTCTTGGCCATAGTGGAGTTTGGAGTGTGACTGTTTGAGGTTGTGGACAGGTGTCTTTTATACTGATAACAAGTTCAAACAGGTGCCATTAATACAGGTAACGAGTGGAGGACAGAGGAGCCTCTTAAAGAAGAAGTTACAGGTCTGTGAGAGCCAGAAATCTTGCTTGTTTGTAGTTGACCAAATACTTATTTTCCACCATAATTTGCAAATAAATTCATAAAAAATCCTACAATGTGATTTTCTGGATTTTTTTTTTCTCAATGTGTCTGTCATAGTTGACGTGTACCTATGATGAAAATTACAGGCCTCTCTCATCTTTTTAAGTGGGAGAACTTGCACAATTGGTGGCTGACTAAATACTTTTTTTCCCCACTGTAAGGTTAGCAGTGTGGTTAGGGTTACGTTTAAAATCAGATTTTAAGAAAATAAATTGTACAAGTAGGCAGGGTTTAGAGCAAAGCGTCAATACAGGACTAAGATTGAATCCTACTACACCAGCTCTGATGCTTGTCGGATGTGGCAGGGCTTGCAAACTATTATGGACTACAAAGGGAAACCCAGCAACGAGCTGCCCAGTGACATGATCCTACCAGACGGGCTAAATGCCTTTTATGCTCGTTTCGAGGCAAGCAACACTGAAGCATGCATGAGAGCACCAGCTGTTCCGGACGACTGTGTGATCACGCTCTCCGTAGCCGATGTGAGCAAGACCTTTAAACAGGTCAACAGTCACAAGGACGCAGGGCCAGACTAAATACCAGGACGTGTACTCAGAGCATGCGTTGACCAACTGGCAAGTGTCTTCACTGACATTTTCAACCTCTCCCTGACTGAGTCTGTAATACCGACATGTTTCAAGCAGACCACCATAATCCCAGTGCCCAAGAATGAGAAGGTAACCTGCCTAAATGACTACCGCCCCGTAGCACTCATGTCAGTAGCCATGAAGTGCTTTGAAAGACTGTTCATGGCTCACATCAACACCATCATCCCGGAAATCCTAGACCCACTCCAATTTCCAACCGCCCCCACAGATCCACAGATGACGCAATCTCTATTGCACTCCACACTGCCCTTTACCACCTGGACAAAAGGAACACCTATGTGAAAATGCTTTTCATAGACTACAGCTCAGCGTTCAACACCATAGTGCCAACAAAGCTCATCACTAAGCTAAGGACCCTGGGACTAAACACCTCCATATGCAACTGGATCGTGGACTTCCTGACGGGCCGACCCCAGGTGGTAAGGGTAGGCAACAACACATCTGCCACGCTGATCCTCAACACCGGGGGCCCTCAGGGGTGTGTGCTTAGTCCCCTCCTGTACTCCCTGTTCACCCAGAACTGCGTGGCCAAGCACGACTCCAACACCATCATTAAGTTTGCTGACACAACGATGAGACAGCCTTTAGGGAGGAGGTCAGAGAACTGGCAGTGTGGTGCCAGGACAAAAACCTCTCCCTCAATGTGAACAAGACAAAGGAGCTGATTGTGGACTACAGGAAAAGGAGGGCCGAACACGCCCCCATTCACATCGACGGGGCTGTAGTGGAGCGGGTTGAGAGTTTCAAGTTCCTTGGTGTCCACATCACCAACAAACTATCATGGTCCAAACACACGAAGACAGTCGTGAAGAGGGCATGACAACGCCTATTCCCCCTCAGGACACTGAAAAGATTTTGCATTGGTCCCCAGATCCTCAAAAAGTTCTACAGCTGCTCCATCGAGAGCATCCTGACCGGTTGGAACTGTATGGCAACTGCTCGGCATCTGACCGTAAGGCGCTACAGAGGGTAGTGCATACGGCCCAGTACATCACTGGGGCCAAGCTTCCTGCCATCCAGGACCTCTATACTAGGCAGTGTCAGAGGAAGGCCCAAAAAATTGTAAAAGACTCCAGTTACCAAAGTCATAGACTGTTCTCTCTGCTACCGCACGGCAAGTGGTACCGGAGCACCAATTCTAGGTCCAAAAGGCTCCTTAACAGTTTCTACCCCCAAAAATAAGACTGCTGAACAATTAATCAAATGGCCACCCAGACTATTTGCATTGACATTTTATTAAAACTGCATTGTTGGTTAAGGGCTTGTAAGTAAGTAAGCATTTCACGGTCAGGTCTACACCTATTGTATTCAGTGCATGTGAGAAATAAAATATGATTTGGTTTAGCCATAATTATGACTCTGTGGCTGTGTTAACTAGTGAGGACGACAGCCGCAGGTGACCATAGCAGCGGAGTAAACAAACATTTTCGACTTGTGAAAAAGTGAATCACACCATAAGCATATGCATAAAAAGTATTAACAAGCAACATAAATTATTAACCCAAAATGGCTTATATATTTTTTTTTATGATTGTTAAACCGTGACTCTGTAAACCTATAATGTTAGCCAGCTAACTAGTTAGCTACAGTGGCAAGCTAGCTGATCTGTTAGTGCCGCGTTCAAAGCAACTGGGAACTGGTAACTCGGAAATCTCAGACTTCCGACTTCAATGCATTCAAGACAACTGGTAACAGCACCAACTGGGAAAAATCTTGGAATTCCAAATCGGAAACTTGGGCATCTTTCTAGAGCTCCGACTTTCCGACCTGAAGATCATTGACGTCATGATTTGAACTGGGAACTCTGAAAAATACAAGGTCAAATCATGACGTCAGTGATCTTCAGGTCAGAAAGTCAGAGCTCTAGAAAGAGGCCAGAGTTCCCGAGATGGAATTCTGAGTTGCATGACCATTCAAATTCTGGATTTTTTTGTTGTTATTCTGTCTCTCACTGTTCAAATAAACCTACCATTAAAATGATAGACTGATAATTTCTTTGTCACTGGGCAAACGTACTAAATCAGCAGGGGATCAAATACTTTTTTCCCTCACTGTATAACACAGACAAAAACAGACATTTAGCTGTTAGCTAGGCAAGTTGTTGTTGTAAAACTATGACGTTTTGTGGTTGGAATTGCAGTATAGTTAGATAATTGATTTGTTATCTTCTCGCACAGACAGCACACTTATTCCCTTGGTCTCTTTCCGACTCTTTTTCTGAAATGTGTCCTCAGATATCTGTTTATGTTACTAAATTATTAACACAGTATACATGGATACCTTTTCCCAATTCTCGATTTGTCAACAAGTGGAGGTTTTTCTGTGGGATGTTTCTTCCTATAATGTCTCCTTAGGTATGTGGATGAGATTATTTTGCCACTCACTGCACATCGATTCCCACGGGGGGCCAGTATATATATAAAAAATATTTATTCACTAACTGTAAGTCGCTCTGGATAAGAGCGTCTGCTAAATGACGTAAATGTAATTGTGGGTTTGATTTACATGAACAAACTGTTGCAGATAGAGACATGTTGCAAAAGTGAGCTTCCCTTGCTTTTACTTATATAAAATACAATAGGCACCACTCAATCTCAAGTTTAATATACTTTTTGAAGCTATAATAACACACAGTATAGCACTGATTTACCAATTACAACGTCGTTGTTACTTTTCAGCTTTGTCTTCCGTTTTCACTGGGGTAGGGATTTTCAGCAGTGGGTTTCTTGTCGATGAAGTGGAAAGAACAAACACTCTGTGGCGGGTTCTTCAAATTCAACGACTTGAGCCACATTCGTTTGTCTACACCACTTGGCATACTATAAAAACTATACAATTTAGAGCAAGGAAATTCTGCTTTGGGTTGATGTTCAAAACATTATCCTTGCATCAATAGCGGTGCGTGGGTAAAATCACTGGGGAAGGCCTCCCGAGTGGCGCAGCGGTCTAAGGGTTCGATCCCAGGCTGCGTCACAACCGGCCATGACCGGGAGTCCCATATGGCGGCGCAAAATTGGCCCAGCGTCGTCCGGGTTAGGGGAGGGTTTGGCCGGGGGGGACTTTACTTGGCTCATCACACTCTAGCGACTCCTTGTGGCAGGCCATGCGCCTGCAGGCTGACTTCAGTCGTCAGTTGAACTGTGTTTCCTCCGACACATTGGTGCAGCTGGCTTCCGGGTTAAGTGGGCGGATGTTAAGAAGCGCGGTTTGGCGGGTCATGTTTCGGAGGACGCATGACTCGACCTTCACCTCTCCCGAGTCCGTTGGGGAGTTGCAGCGATGAGACAAGATCGAAATTGGGGAGAAAAAGGGGGTAAAATACAAAAATGAATAAATAAAAATAATCACTGGGGAAGCCAAGCCAGAAATAAGAGCCATATTACAACCTTTTTATTTTTTTATTTTTTATTTAAAATCTTATTTTTTGATATATATATTTTTTTAAATAATTTAAAAAAATTGAAGGAGAACAGCGCCGGAGAAGATGGCTGCCGTTTTACAGCCCTCTAACCATTTGTACTATTATGTGTGTTTTTCCACATTATTTGTAATTTATTTTGTACATAATGTTTCTGCCATCGTCTCTTATAACCAAAAAGAGCTTCTGGATATCAGGACAGCGATTACTCACCTCGTATTGGACGAAGATTTTTTCTTCAACGAGGCGGCCGCGAAGGATATCATACAGACACCCGACAAGGCCCAAATCCCCGTCATTCGCGTGAGGAAGAGACGGAGATATCGTGGACGTAGATCGGGGTGCCTTGTAAGGATCCGACGGCGAGCGAGTAAACTGCCTCTTCCATCAATCCTATTAGCCAATCTTCAATCATTGGATAACAAATTGGATGACCTAAGATTACGGTTATCCTACCAACGGGACATTAAAAACTGTAATATCTTATGTTTCACCGAGTCGTGGCTGAACGACGACATGGATAACATACAGCTAGCGGGCTATACGCTACATCGGCAGGATAGAACGGCTGACTCCGGTAAGACAAGGGGTGGCGGTCTGTGTATATTTGTAAACAACAGCTGGTGCACAAAATCAAATACTAAGGAAGTCTCGAGGTTTTGCTCGCCTGAGGTAGAGTATCTTATGATAAGCTGTAGACCACACTATTTACCAAGAGAGTTTTCATCTATATTTTTCATAGCTGTCTATTTACCACCACAAACCAATGCTGGCATTAAGATTGCACTGAATGAGTTGTACAAGGCCATAAATCAACAGGAAAACGCTCATCCAGATGCAGCGCTCCTAGTGGCCGGGGACTTTAATGCAGGGAAACTTAAATCCGTTCTACCTAATTTCTACCAGCATGTTAAATGTGCAACCAGAGGAAAAAAAACTCTAGACCACCTTTACTCCACACACAGAGACGCATACAAAGCTCTCCCTCGCCCTCCATTTGGCAAATCTGACCATAACTCTATCCTCCTGATTCCTGCTTATAAGCAAAGACTAAAGCAGGAAGCACCAGTGACTCGGTTAATAAAAAAGTGGTCAGATGACGCAGATGCTAAGCTACAGGACTGTTTTGCTAGCACAGACTGGAACATGTTCCGGGATTCTTCAGACAGCATTGAGGAGTACACCACATCAGTCACTGGCTTCATCAATAAGTGCATCGATGATATCGTCCCCACAGTGTCCGTACGTACATACCCCAACCAGAAGCCATGGATTACAGGAAACATCCGCACTGAGCTAAAGGGTAGAGCTGCCGCTTTCAAGGAACGGGACTCTAACCCGGACGCTTATAAGAAATCCCACTATGCCCTCCGACGAACCATCAAACAGGCAAAGAGTCAATACAGGACTAAGATTGAATCGTACTACACTGGCTCTGACACTCGTCGGATGTGGCAGGGCTTGAAAACTATTACAGACTACAAAGGGAAGCACAGCCGCGAGCTGCCCAGTGACACAAGCCTACCAGACGAGCTAAACCACTTCTATGCTCGCTTCGAGGCAAGCAACAATGAAGCAAGCATGAGAGCACCAGCTGTTCCGGATGACTATGTGATCACGCTCTCCGTAGCCGATGTGAGTAAGACTTTTAAGCAGGTCAACATTCACAAGGCCGCAGGGCCAGACGGATTACCAGGACGTGTACTCCGAGCATGTGCTGACCAACTGGCAAGTGTCTTCACTGACATTTTCAACATGTCCCTGACTGAGTCTGTAATACCAACATGTTTCAAGCAGACCACCATAGTCCCCGTGCCCAAGGACTCTAAGATAACCTGCCTAAATGACTACCGACCCGTAGCACTGACGTCAGTAGCCATGAAGTGCTTTGAAAGGCTGGTCATGGCTCACATCAACAGCATTATCCCAGAAACCCTAGACCCACTCCAATTTGCATACCGCCCCAACAGATCCACAGATGATGCAATCTCTATTGCACTCCACACTGCCCTTTCCCACCTGGACAAGAGGAACACCTACGTGAGAATGCTATTCATTGACTACAGCTCAGCATTCAACACCATAGTGCCCTCTAAGCTCATCACTAAGCTAAGGATCCTGGGACTAAACACCTCCCTCTACAACTGGATCCTGGACTTCCTGACGGGCCGCCCCCAGGTGGTAAGGGTAGGTAACAACACATCTGCCACACTGATCCTCAACACGGGGGCCCCTCAGGGGTGCGTGCTCAGTCCCCTCCTGTACTCTCTGTTCACCCATGACTGCATGGCCAGGCACGACTCCAACACCATCATTAAGTTTGCCGACGACACAACAGTGGTAGGCCTGATCACCGACAACGATGAGACAGCCTATAGGGGAGGAGGTCAGAGACCTGGCCGTGTGGTGCCAGGACAACAACCTCTCCCTCAACGTGACCAAGACAAAGGAGATGATTGTGGACTACAGGAAAAAAATGAGGACTGAGCACGCCCCCATTCTCATCGACGGGGCTGTAGTGGAACAGGTTGAGAGCTTCAAGTTCCTTGGTGTCCACATCACCAACGAACTATCATGGTCCAAACACACCAAGACAGTCGTGAAGAGGACACGACAAAGCCTATTCCCCCTCAGGAGACTGAAAAGATTTGGCATGGGTCCTCAGATCCTCAAAGAATTCTACAGCTGCACCATCGAGAGCATCCTGACTGGTTGCATCACCGCCTGGTATGGCAACTGCTTGGCCTCCGACCGCAAGGCACTACAGAGGGTAGTGCGTACGGCCCAGTACATCACTGGGGCCAAGCTTCCTGCCATCCAGGACCTCTATACCAGGCGGTGTCAGAGGAAGGCCCTCAAAATTGTCAAAGACTCCAGCCACCCTAGTCATAGACTGTTCTCTCTGCTACCGCACGGCAAGCGGTACCGAAGTGCCAAGTCTAGGTCCAAAAGACTTCTCAACAGCTTCTACCCCCAAACCATAAGACTCCTGAACAGCTAATCATGGCTACCCGGACTATTTGCACTGCCCCCCCCACCCCATCCTTTTTATGCTGCTGCTACTCTGTTAATTATTTATGCATAGTCACTTTAACTCTACCCACATGTACATATTACTTCAACTACCTCAACTAGCCGGTGCCCCCGTACATTGACTCTGCACCGGTACCCCACTGTATATATAACCTCCCTACTGTTATTTTATTTTACTTCTGCTCTTTTTTTCTCAACACTTTTTTTGTTGTTGTTTTATTTTTACTTTCTTTGTTAAAAATAAATGCACTGTTGGTTAAGGGCTGTAAGTAAGCATTTCACTGTAATGTCTGCACCTGTTGTATTCGGCGCATGTGACCAATACAATTTGATTTGATTTGATTTGATTTGATAATTGCGTTGTTTGCTCTATAAACTGTTAGTTCATATGCCTTGCCACCAATACACATGCCTAAGGCCAAGACAATAAGACAGTGGCAGAATAAATTTAACCACACCTTTGTTTCATCATAAAACTAGAGCGCAACCTCTGTCCAGTGAAGTCCACAAAGCATATTGCATGTAACAAACAGTTACAGTGGGGAGAACAAGTATTTGATACACTGCCGATTTTGCAGGTTTTCCTACTTACAAAGCATGTAGAGGTCTGTAATTTTTATCATAGGTACACTTCAACTGTGAGAGACGGAATCTAAAACAAAAATCCAGAAAATCAGATTGTATGATTTTTAAGTAATTAATTTGCATTTTATTGCATGACATAAGTATTTGATCACCTACCAACCAGTAAGAATTCCGGCTCTCACAGACCTGTTAGTTTTTCTTTAAGAAGCCCTCCTGTTCTCCACTCATTACCTGCATTAACTGCACCTGTTGGAACTCATTACCTGTATAAAAGACACCTGTCCACACACTCAATCAAACAGACTCCAACCTCTCCACAATGGCCAAGACCAGAGAGCTGTGTAAGGACATCAGGGATAAAACTGTAGACCTGCACAAGGCTGGGATGGGCTACAGGACAATAGGCAAGCAGCTTGGTGAGAAGGCAACAACTGTTGGCGCAATTATTAGAAAATGGAAGAAGTTCAAGATGACGGTCAATCACCCTCGGTCTGGGGCTCCATGCAAGATCTCACCTCGTGGGGCATCAATGATCATGAGGAAGGTGAGGGATCAGCCCAGAACAACACGGCAGGACCTGGTCAATGACCTGAAGGGAGCTGGGACCACAGTCTCAAAGACAACCATTAGTAACACACTACGCCGTCATGGATTAAAATCCTGCAGCGCACGCAAGGTCCTCCTGCTCAAGCCAGCGCATGTCCAGGCCCGTCTGAAGTTTGCCAATGACCATCTGGATGATCCAGAGGAGGAATGGGAGAAGGTCATGTGGTCTGATGAGACAAAAATAGAGCTTTTTGGTCTAAACTCCACTCGCCGTGCTTGGAGGAAGAAGAAGGATGAGTACAACCCCAAGAACACCATCCCAACCGTGAAGCATGGAGGTGGAAACATCATTCTTTGGGGATGCTTTTCTGCAAAGGGGACAGGACGACTGCACCGTATTGAGGGGAGGATGGATGGGGCCATGTATCGCGAGATCTTGGCCAACAACCTCCTTCCCTCAGTAAGAGCATTGAAGATGGGTCGTGGCTGGGTCTTCAAGCATGACAACGACCCGACACACACAGCCAGGGCAACTAAGGAGTGGCTCCGTAAGATGCATCTCAAGGTCCTGGAGTGGCCTAGCCAGTCTCCAGACCTGAACCCAATAGAAAATCTTTGGAGGGAGCTGAAAGTCCGTATTGCCCAGCGACAGCCCCGAAACCTGAAGGATCTGGAGAAGGTCTGTATGGAGGAGTGAGCCAAAATCCCTGCTGCAGTGTGTGCAAACCTGGTCAAGACCTACAGGAAACATATGATCTCTGTAATTGCAAACAAAGGTTTCTGTACCAAATATTAAGTTATGCTTTTCTGATGTATCAAATACTTATGTCATGCAATAAAATGCAAATTAATTACTTAAAAATCATACATTGTGATTTTCTGGATTTTTGTTTTAGATTCCGTCTCTCACAGTTGATATGAAAAAAAGTACAGACCTCTACATGCTTTATAAGTAGGAAAACCTGCAAAATCGGCAGTGTATCAAATACTTGTTCTCCCCACTGTATATGACCTACAGCATGGTCAAGCAAGTTAATGTTTCTGACATTGTCTGACTACTAAACAACTATTGACTCAGAACCACGGAGAGTTACTGCAAGTCGCAAAGAAAACAGGAGTTGCCTCCACTATTCCAGCACCATTTCAACATCATCAACACCTCTGCTTAGTCTAATGCAGTGACAACAAAAATATACCAAAAATGATTTAGTACAGTCAACGTAAACTTAATATGATGTGGCTGTCTATGGTTCTGATTTCTGTGTGTGTGTGTGTGTGTGTGTGTGTGTGTGTGTGTGTGTGTGTGTCGAGGCGTACCGGGCTGGCGACACGCACCACTGGTTTGGTGCGAGGAGCAGGTACGGGCCGTACAGGACTGGAGACACGCACCTTTGGTTTGGTGCGGGGAGCAGGTACGGGGCGTACCGGGCTGGCGACACGCACCACTGGTTTGGTGCGAGGAGCAGGAACGGGCCGTACTGGACTGGATACACGCACCACTGGTTTGGTGCGAGGAGCAGGTACGGGTTGTACCGAACTGGATACACGCACCACTGGTTTGGTGCAAGGAGCAGGTATGGGTCGTACCGAACTGGATACACGCACCACTGGTTTGGTGCGAGGAGCAGGCACGGGCCATGCCGGACTGGAGACACGCACCACTGGTTTGGTGCGAGGAGCAGGCACGGGCCGTGCCGGACTGGAGACACGCACCACTGGTTTGGTGCGAGGAGTAGGTACGGGTCGTACCGAACTGGATACACGCACCACTGGTTTGGTGCGAGGAGCAGGCACGGGCCGTGCCGGACTGAAGACACGCACCACTGGTTTGGTGCGAGGAGCAGGCACGGGCCGTACCGGACTGGAGACACGCACCACTGGTTTGGTGCGAGGAGCAGGCACGGGCCTTACCGCACCACAGGTCTGTGAAGGCGCCCTGGCGGCACAGTGCGCAACGCCGGCGTATAGCCTGGTGCCTGCATGGTCACACGCTCCTCAAAGCGAGTGCAGGGAGTTGGCTCTGCTCTGCAACCTGGTTTCGCCAGCCTCTGCTCTAGGTACTGAGTTCTCTGCTGCTGAAGGGTTAACTCCTCTCTCAGCTCCTCCTGTTGCCTAGCCAACTCCTCTCTCAGTCCACTGACTCCTTCTCCCTGTGAGCCTCCTGTAGCGCCACCCTCTGAAGGGAGAACTCCTGCTCCCTCTGAGCTAACAGCCCCCGCAATGTGGTGGTCTCCTCTCTCAGACTGCTGAGCTGCAGGTCTTGGAGGTCCTCTACTATTGTGGCCTCCTCTTCCTCCACAGTCAGCCTTTTCACGACCTCCTGCTGCTTCGTCGACCACCCCGTGTGCCCCCCATTTTTTTTAAATTGGGGTTGCCTCTCGGGCCTCATTCGTCATCGGCACCTTCGGCATCGCCGTTGATTGTCCCTCGCTGTCTCCATCTGCTCCCAAGGAAGGCGACCCATACCTGCCTGGATCGCTTCCCAAGTCCAGGATCCCTTACCGTCCAAAATATCCTCCCATGTCCATGTTGTCTGCTCTTCCTGTTCACGCTGCTTGGTCCGTTGGTTTTATTTATTTATTTCACCTTTATTTAACCAGGTAAGCCAGTTGAGAACAAGTTCTCATTTACAACTGTGACCTGGCCAAGATAAAGCAAAGCAGTGCGATAAAAACAACAACACAGAGTTACATATGGGGTAAAACAAAACATAAAGTCAAAAATACAACAGAAAATATATATACAGTGTGTGCAAATGTAGCAAGTTATGGAGGTAAGGCAATAAATAGGCTATAGTGCAAAATAATTACAATTAGTATTAACACTGGAATGATAGATGTGCAAGAGATGATGTGCAAATAGAGATACTGGGGTGCAAATTAGCAAAATAAATAACAATATGGGGATGAGGTAGTTGGGTGGGCTAATTTCAGATGGGCTGTGTACAGGTGCAGTGATCGGTAAGGTGCTCTGACAACTGGTGCTTAAAGTTAGTGAGGGAGATAAGAGTCTCCAGCTTCAGAGATTTTTGCAATTCGTTCCAGTCATTGGCAGCAAAGAACTGGAAGGAATGGCGGCCAAAGGAGGTGTTGGCTGTGGGGATGACCAGTGAGATATACCTGCTGGAGCACATACTACGGGTGGGTGTTGCTATGGTGACCAATGAGCTAAGATAAGGTGGGGATTTGCCTAGCAGTGATTTATAGATGGCCTGGAGCCAGTGGGTTTGGCGACGAATATGTAGTGAGGACCAGCCAACAAGAGCGTACAGGTCACAATGGTGGGTAGTATATGGGGCTTTGGTGACAAAACGGATGGCACTGTGATAGACTACATCCAATTTGCTGAGTAGAGTGTTGGAGGCTATTTTGTAAATGACATCGCCGAAGTCAAGGATCGGTAGGATAGTCAGTTTTACGAGGGCATGTTTGGCAGCATGAGTGAAGGAGGCTTTGTTGCGAAATAGGAAGCCGATTCTAGATTTAACTTTGGATTGGAGATTCTTAATGTGAGTCTGGAAGGAGAGTTTACAGTCTAACCAGACACCTAGGTATTTGTAGTTGTCCACATACTCTAGGTCAGACCCGTCGAGAGTAGTGATTCTAGTCGGGTGGGCGGGTGCCAGCAGCGTTCGATTGAAGAGCATGCATTTAGTTTTACTAGTGTTTAAGAGCAGTTGGAGGCTACTGAAGGAGTGTTGTATGGCATTGAAGCTCGTTTGGAGGTTTGTTAACACAGTGTCCAATGAAGGGCCAGATGTATACAAAATGGTGTCGTCTGCGTAGAGGTGGATCTGAGAGTCACCAGCAGCAAGAGCGACATCATTGATATACACAGAGAAAAGAGTTGGCCCAAGAATTTAACCCTGTGGCACCCCCATAGAGACTGCCATATGTCCAGACAACAGGCCCTCCGATTTGACACATTGAAACCAAGGCTATTTAGTCTGCCAATAAGAATGCGGTGATTGACAGAGTCGAAAGCCTTGGCCAGGTCGATGAAGACGGCTGCACAGTACTGTCTATTATCGATCGCGGTTATAATATCGTTTAGGACCTTGAGCGTGGCTGAGGTGCACCCATGACCAGCTCGGAAACCAGATTGCATAGCGGAGAAGGTACGGTGGGATTCGAAATGGTCGGTGATCTGTTTGTTAACTTGGCTTTCAAAAACTTTCGAAAGGCAGGGGCAGGATGGATATAGGTCTGTAACAGTTTGGATCTAGAGTGTCACCCCCTTTGAAAGAGAGGTTGAACAGGCTAGTAATAGGGGTTGCGACAATTTCGGCGGCTAGTTTTAGAAAGAAAGGGTCCAGATTGTCTAGCCCAGATGATTTGTGGGGGTCCAGATTTTGCAGCTCTTTCAGAACATCAGCTGTCTGAATTTGTGTGAAGGAGAAGCAGGGGGGGCATGGGCAAGTTGCAGTGGAGGGTGCAGAGCTGGTGGCCGGGGTAGTGGTATCCAGGTGGAAAGCATGTCCAGCCGTAGCAAAATGCTTGTTGAAATTCTCGATTATTGTAGATTTATCGGTGGTGATAGTGTTTCCTAGCCTCAGTGCAGTGGGCAGCTGGGAGGAGGTGCTCTTATTCTCCATGGACTTTACAGTGTCCCAAAACCTTTTGGAGTTAGTGCTACAGGATGCAAATTTCTGTTTGAAAAAGCTAGCCTTTGCTTTCCTAACTGCTTGTGTATATTGGTTCCTGACTTCCCTGTAAAGTTGCATATCGCGGGGGCTATTTGATGCTAATGCAGTACGCCACAGGATGTTTTTGTGCTGGTCAAGGGCAGTCAAGTCTGAGGAGAACCAGGGGCTATATCTGTTCTTAGTTCTTTATTTTTTGAATGGTGCATGTTTATTTAAGATTGAGAGGAAATTACTTTTAAAGAACAACCAGGCATCCTCTACTGACGGAATGAGATCTATATCCATCCGGAATACCTGGGCCAGGTCAATTAGGAAGGCCTGCTCGGCATTTGACAGTGATGAGGGGTGGTCGTTTGACCGCGGACCCGTTACGGATGCAGGCAATAAGGCAGTGATCGCTGAGATCCTGGTTGAAGACAGCGGAGGTTTATTTAGAGTTTAAGTTAGTCAGGATGATATCTATGAGGGTACCCATGTTTACGGATTTAGGGTTGTACCTGGTAGGTTCGTTGATAATTTGTGTGAGATTGAGGGCATCTAGTTTGGATTGTAGGATGGCCAGGGTGTTAAGCATATCCCAATTTAGGTCACCAAGCAGTACGAACTCTGAGGATAAATGGGGGGCAATCAATTCACATATGGTAACCAGGGCACAGCTGGGGGCTGAGGGGGGGCTGTAGCAAGCGGCAACAGTGAGAGACTTATTTCTGGAAAGGTGGATTTTTAGAAGTAGAAGCTCAAACTGTTTGGGCACAGACCTAGATAGTATGATAGAGCTCTGCAGGCTCTCTCTACAGTAGATTGCAACTCCACCCCCTTTGGCAGTTCTATCTAGACGGAAAATGTTGTAGTTGGGGATGGAAATTTCAGAATTTTTGGTGGCCTTCCTAAGCCAGGATTCAGACACTGCTAGAACATCAGGGTTGGCGGAGTGTGCTAACGCAGTGAATAACTCAAACTTAGGAAGTAGACTTCAGATGTTAACGTGCAGAAAACCAAGGCTTTTACGGTTACATAAGTCAACAAATGATAGCTCCTGGGGAGTAGGAGTGATACTGGGGGCTGCAGGGCCTGGATTAGTCTCTACAACACCAGAGGAACAGAGGAGGACTAGAATAAGGATACGGCTAAAGGCTTTAAGAACTGGTCTTCTAGAACTGGTCTTCTAGTTGGTGGTGGGATCTTCTGTCACGTTCGTTGAGTAAAGGATTGGACCAAGGTGCAGCGTGGTATGCGTACATGTTTAATGTTAATAATAAACACTCGACAAAATAACAACGCAACTGAACGTGAAGTTCTAAAGGCTATACATCAAACACACAGAAACAAGATCCCGCAACTAAAGGCAGGCAAAATGGCTACCTTAGTATGATCCCCAATCAGAGACGACGATCGACAGCTGCCTCTGATTGGGAACCACACCCGGCCAACATAGAAATACATAACATAGAATTCACACCCTGACCAAGCCAACTAGAGAAAACCGGGCTCTCAAGGTCAGGGCGTGACATCAGGTCAGGGGCACAATGTATTAATTTATGGTTGGATCAGAATCGCTGTCATAATTATTGGCCAGTACAGAGAACTAAGTAAAACCACAAGTCCAAATCCCTATCTCCATCCATGGCTAATTTAGGAAAGGGCCAATTTAAGCTAGCCACCGGAGGACATAGACATGCAACAATTCAAGTTTTGCGTTTGATGCGATTGGTGTGAAGCCAAATCCAAACTGGCTTCCCTTGACACTTTTGTTTTTGGTGCACAGGACCATTCAAAGTTGAGCTCAATGCTGATTGGCTATTATAGTTTTTTTTATCAAGGGAGACCAAATGCACTCTGGCTTCCCTTGCATTCAATGCTACGGGCAGCAACAATATCATACTATTTTTGACCAGACAGCATCAGATAGATGGGCTACACATACAGACATGCAACAATTCAAGTTTTGCGTTTGATGCGATTGTAGCTCAGCTGGTAGAGCACGGCGCTTGTAACGCCAGGGTAGTGGGTTCGATCCCCGGGACCACCCATACACAAAAATGTATGCACGCATGACTGTAAGTCGCTTTGGATAAAAGCGTCTGCTAAATGGCATATTATATTTTATTATTATTATTATTATTATATCTCAGGTGAGATACATTCAGCCTCTTGCTAATTGAAGGAATATTATGAAACACAGAGAGACGAAAGATAAATTACTTTATTTTTCTTTTTCAAATTTTGGGGGAAGCCTGGCTTCCCTTGGCATCCATGAATACACGCCACTGTCTTGCATCCATGTCCTAGGTTTTGCTCCAGTGTTGTGGCAGTCGCCTAGGTTTTGCTCCAGTGTTGTGGCAGCCGGGCAACGAGCAATTCGCGGCTGTACGCCCCCGCTGTTTGTACGCTGATCTATGCTTGTGCACCCTCTGCTCCTTTTGGCCTAGCGACAGTTCATTGAATAATCGAACCCGACTTCAACTATATATAAAAATGTGAAGGAAGGTCGGCACACAGTTAGCAATCGAACACCAACCTCGCTTTGTTTTGGTTCTTGTCTCTCCACGTGTGTTCCAATGTTGTTGTTCTTTAACCCACGCAGACAGTGTGGTGAAGAAGGCGCAACAGAACCTCTTCAACCTCAGGAGGCTGAAGAAATTCGGCTTAGCACCTAAAACCCTCACAGACTTTTACAGATGCACAATTGAGAGCATCCTGTCGGGCTGTATCACCGCCTGGTACGGCAACTGCACCGCCCGCATCTGCAGGGCTCTCCAGAGGGTGGTGCGGTCTGCCGAATGCATTACCGGGGGCAAACTACCCGCCCTCCAAGACACATACAGCACCCGATGTCACAGGAAGGCCAAAAAGATCATCAAGGACATCAACCACCCGAGCCACTGCCTGTTCACCCCGCTATCATCCAGAAGGCGAGGTCAGTACAGGTGCATCAAAGCTGGGAGAAAATGAAAAACAGCTTCTCTCTCAAGGCCATCAGACTGTTAAATAGCCATCACTAGCACATTAGAGGCTGCTGCTGCCTATTGAAATCACTGGCCACTTTAAGAAATGGAACACTAGTCACTTTAATAATGTTTACATATCTTGCACGACTCATCTCATATGTATATACTGCATTCTATTCTATAATATTCAACTGTATCTTAGTCCATGCCGCTCTGTCATTGCTTGTCCATATATGTATATATTCTTAAATCCCATTCCTTACTAGTTTTGTGTGTATTGGGTATATGTTGTGAAATTGTTAGATATTACTGCACTGTCGGAGCTAGAAGCACAAGCATTTTGCTACACCCACTATAACATCTGCTAAACACGTGTATGTGACAAATAAAATGTGATTTGATTTACTGTTTCAAAGAGCGTTGCAGCTTCATCTTCTTCTTCTTCTATGATATAATGGCGGTCCGCAAACAAACGTTAAAGGTGCATGCCGCCACTTACTGTGGTGGAGTGTGTGGTCAATCACGGTTTACAACATGTCTAAATCCTCCTACCTAACTCAGTACTTCTGAGAAAATAAAAAAGAGCCCTACTAACTTCTAATAGACCCTCCCATCCCCCAAATCCCTTTCCAACCCCGTCCAACCTCAATCACCCTACACTTCAATCTTTCCCTCTCTTCAACATACTTCAAATATTCTTATTCGATGAGGTTTAATGGCGGTTGGCATCCAATTTGTTGCATTACCGCCACCTACTAGACTGGTGTACAACTCCCTTATATTTTGCTTGAAAAATAAAATAAAATAAAGAAATACCCTACCATCTAACACCACACTCACAAATTCAAAATTATTATTAATAATGAACACCACCCTACTCCACTATTTAAATATATTCATTCCTACCTCATGCCCTCAACCTGAGATGATGGAACATCACCACTTAACACTCCCTGTACCTCTTCTGATGTCAAGTCTCGCACACCCAAATACCTCTCTGCAGCTGCCACCACAACCTCAATTTTCTTCGACTTATGTTCCATCCCTTCAGTACAATTACTAACCATTGCTATAAACGCTAAAAATCCAATCTTACTGAAACATATATCACTTGTTGTCCTATCCCTCTGCATTGGTACATCTCTACTACTCACACCACTCCTCTCAGGATCCCTCCCCCTTGACCCATCTTCCTCTACTGCCTCTGCATATGACAACTTCTGCACTACTCTAACCCTGGAAACCTCAACCTGCCTCTCTCGCACAGGACATTTCTGATCCCCAGCCCCATGGGCACCCCTACAATTAACACATATCACTACTTTCCCCAATGCTACACATTCCTTTGTCTCATGCCTTTCTGCACACTTCTCACATACTTCAAATCAAATCAAATCAAATGTTATTTGTCACATGTGCCGAATACAACAGTTGTAGACCTTACTGTGAAATGCTTACTTACAAGCCCTTAACCAACAATGCAGTTCCAGAAATAGAGTTAAGAAAATATTTACTAAATAAAATAAAATAAAAAATAAAATAAAAAGTAACACAATAAAATAACATAACAAGTCTATATACAGGGGGTACAGGTACCGAGTCAATGTGCGGGGGTACAGGTTAGTCGAGGTAATTTGTACAGGTAGGGGTAAAGTGACTATGTATAGATAATAAACAGCGAGTAGCAGCAGTGTAAAAACTGGGGGGTCAATATAAATTGTCCAGGTGGCCATTTGATTAATTGTTCAGCAGTCTTTTGGATTGGGGGTAGACGCTGTTAAGGAGCCTTTTGGACCTTTCTTACAACAATATATCAATACATGCTCCACCGTTTCATCGACCATACACTCCAGACTCAAACCATTCACATGCTTGCCAACCAGATGTAATTTTTATTTATTTTATTTTACCTTTATTTTACTAGGCAGGTCAGTTAAGAACAAATTATTATTTACAATGACGGCCTACACCGGCCAAACCCGGATGACGCTGGGCCAATTGTGCGCCGCCCTATGGGACTCCCAATCACGGCCAGTTGTGATACAGCCTGGAAACGAACCAGGGGGTCTGTAGTGACGCCTCAAGCACTGAGATGCAGTGCCTTAGACCACTGCACCACTCGGGTTCAATGTACAATGTCCTAAGCGCAATCGAGCAAACACCACCTCTTCCTTCCTAATCTGACCTTTGAATCTTGGTCCACCAACCTTTCTTTGGAGGGCATATAAATGCTGGCCCTTGGGCTCAGAGTCCCATCTCTTCTGCCACACATCTATCAAAATGGCTCTGATCTTACATTTGATCTCACCTCTACCCAGTGGAACATTAATATAAATGATCTCGTTTCAAAGCTCTTTTGGTTAACTGGTCTACAATTTCATTCCCTTCCACACCCGAATGTGCTGGGACCCAGCAGAATCTCACTACTACACCCTGTCTCTCAATTCTCCATAATAATATGAATACCTCCAATAGTAGGTCACTCCTATTCGATTTACCAGATGATCAACTATTCAATACAGACAGAGAATCTGAGCATACTATAATTCTAACAGGTTGTATGTCCTCCACCCACTGGAGGGCAACTACTATTGCCAACAGTTCAACTGAGTATACTGATAGTTCATCTGTTTGTGTTCTACATATCTGCACATCAAATTCAGGAACGTAAACGCCTGCTCCTGTGCGCCCACTATCTGGGTCCTTGAATCCATCTGTGAAAAGCGGTAAAAAAGCTTAAAAGCTTCTACCAATGTAATTGTCAACCAGTTTCCGTATATCACTGTCTTCTGACCAATCTTTCCTTTTCTCTACCAAGGTAAGATCAACAACAGGATCTGGGAGTAACCATGGAGGAACATCCCCTATCACCACAGAAGGGCCAACCTCCAACTCCCTCATACCACTCTCATCAGCAAACTGGCCAACCAAAACCACTGCCTTGTCTACTAGTATATTCCCAACAGTCATCTAGAACAGTAGCAGTGGGATGCTCAAGAGCATCGCATCTTTTTCTTCTTTGGGTTTTATGGCAAACTACAAAAGGAGAATTGTCGCCACCAACTGGACTGGGGTAAAACATGTACTAAAGAATAGTACAGTCGTGGTCAAAAGTTTTGAGAATGACACAAATATTAATTTTCACAAAGTCTGCTGCCTCAGTTTTTATGATGGCAATTTGCATATACTCCAGAATGTTATGAAGAGTGATCAGAAGAATTGCAATTAATTGCAAAGTTCCTCTTTGCCATGAAAATGAACTTAATCCCCCAAAAAACATTTCCACTGCATTTCAGCCCTGCCACAAAAGGACAGACTGACATCATGTCAGTGATTCTCTCGTTAACACAGGTGAGAGTGTTGACGAGGACAAGGCTGGAGATCACTCTGTCATGCTGATTGAGTTAGAATAACAGACTGGAAGCTTTAAAAGGAGGGTGGTGCTTGAAATCATTGTTCTTCCTCTGTTAACCATGGTTACCTGCAAGGAAACACGTGCTGTCATCATTGCTTTGCACAAAAAGGGCTTCACAGGCAAGGATATTGCTGCTAGTAAGATTGCACCTTAATCAACCATTTATCAGATCATCAAGAACTTCAAGGAGAGAGGTTCAATTGTTGTGAAGAAGGCTTCAGGGCGCCCAAGAAAGTCCAGGATGCACCAGGACCGTCTCCTAAAGTTGATTCAGCTACGGGATAGGGGCACCACCAGTGCAGAGCTTGCTCAGGAATGGCAGCAGGCAGGTGTGAGTGCAAAAGTGACAACTTTTGGAGGATGGTCTGGTGTCAAGAAGGGCAGCGAGGAAGCCACTTCTCTCCAGGAAAAACATCAAGGACAGCCTGATATTCTGCAAAAGGTACAAGGATTGGACTGCTGAGGACTGGGGTAATGTCATTTTCTCTGATGAATCCCTTTTCCGATTGTTTGGGGCATCCGGAAAAAAGCTTGTCTGGAAAGGACAAGGTGAGTGCTACCATCAGTCCTGTGTCATGCCAACAGTAAAGCATCCTGAGACCATTCATGTGTGGGGTTGCTTCTAAGCCAAGGGAATGGGCTCACTCACAATTTTGGCTAAGAACACAGCCATGAATAAAGAATGGTACCAACACATCCTCCGAGAGCAACTTCTGCCAACCATCCAAGAACAGTTTGGTGACGAACAATGCCTTTTCCAGCATGATGGAGCACCTTACCATAAGACAAAAGTGATAACTAAGTGGCTCGGGGAATAAAACATCGACATTTTGGGTCCATGGCCAGGAAACTCTCCAGACCTTAATCCAATTGAGAACTTGTGGCCAATCCTCAAGAGGCGGGTGGACAAACAAAAACGCACAAATTCTGACAAACTCCAAGCATTGATTATGGAAGAATGGGCTGCCATCAGTCAGGATGTGGCCCAGAAGTTAATTGACAGCATGCCAGGGCGGATTTCAGAGGTCTTGAAAAAGAAGGGTCAACACTGCAAATATTCAAATCAAATCAAATCAAATGTTATTGGTCACATGCGCCGAATACAACAGGTGCAGACATTACAGTGAAATGCTTACTTACAGCCCTTAACCAACAGTACAGTTATTTTAAACAAAAAAAGTAAGAATAAAACAACAACAAAAAAAGTGTTGAGAAAAAAAGATCAGAAGTAAAATAAAGTGACAGTAGGGAGGCTATATATACAGGGGGGTACCGTTGCAGAGTCAATGTGCGGGGGCACCGGCTAGTTGAGGTAGTTGAGGTAATATGTACATGTGGGTAGAGTTAAAGTGACTATGCATAAATACTTAACAGAGTAGCAGCAGCGTAAAAAGGATGGGGGTGGGGGGCAGTGCAAATAGTCCGGGTAGCCATGATTAGCTGTTCAGGAGTCTTATGGCTTGGGGGTAGAAGCTGTTGAGAAGTCTTTTGGACCTAGACTTGGCACTCCGGTACCGCTTGCCGTGCGGTAGCAGAGAGAACAGTCTATGACTAGGGTGGCTGGAGTCTTTGACAATTTTGAGGGCCTTCCTCTGACACCGCCTGGTATAGAGGTCCTGGATGGCAGGAAGCTTTGCCCCAGTGATGTACTGGGCCGTACGCATTACCCTCTGTAGTGCCTTGCGGTCAGAGGCCAAGCAGTTGCCATACCAGGCGGTGATGCAACCAGTCAGGATGCTCTCGATGGTGCAGCTGTAGAAATTTTTTTGAGGATCTGAGGACCCATGCCAAATCTTTTTAGTCTCCTGAGGGGAATAGGCTTTGTCGTGCCCTCTTCACGACTGTCTTGGTGTGTTTGGACCATGATAGTTCGTTGGTGATGTGGACACCAAGGAACTTGAAGCTCTCAACCTGTTCCACTACAGCCCCGTCGATGAGAATGGGGGCGTGCTCAGTCCTCTTTTTTTTCCTGTAGTCCACAATCATCTCCTTTGTCTTGGTCACGTTGAGGGAGAGGTTGTTGTCCTGGCACCACACGGCCAGATCTCTGACCTCCTCCCTATAGGCTGTCTCATCGTTGTCGGTGATCAGGCCTACCACTGTTGTGTCGTCGGCTAACTTAATGATGGTGTTGGAGTCGTGCCTGGCCATGCAGTCATGGGTGAACAGAGAGTACAGGAGGGGACTGAGCACGCACCCCTGAGGGGGCCCCCGTGTTGAGGATCAGTGTGGCAGATGTGTTGTTACCTACCCTTACCACCTGGGGGCGGCCCGTCAGGAAGTCCAGGATCCAGTTGCAGAGGGAGGTGTTTAGTCCCAGGATCCTTAGCTTAGTGATGAGCTTAGAGGGCACTATGGTGTTGAATGCTGAGCTGTAGTCAATGAATAGCATTCTCACGTAGGTGTTCCTCTTGTCCAGGTGGGAAAGGGCAGTGTGGAGTGCGATAGAGATTGCATCATCTGTGGATCTGTTGGGGCGGTATGCAAATTGGAGTGGGTCTAGGGTTTCTGGGATTATGCTGTTGATGTGAGCCATGACCAGTCTTTCAATATTGACTCTTTGCATAAACTTTAATGTAATTGTCAATAAAAGCCTTTGACACTTATGGAATGCTTGTAATTATACTTCAGTATACCATAGTAACATCTGACAAAAATATCTAAAAACACTGAAGCAGCAAACTTTGTGAAGACCAATACTTGTGTCATTCTCAAAACTTTTGACCACGACTGTACATTCCATTAGGGGATGGGAAAATTTAGATAAATCCACACACTCCCCCAAAAATATTAACAAAAATATATATATTGAACAAAAATATAAACGCAACATGCAACAATTTCAACGATTTTACTCAGTTACAGTTCATATAAGGAAATCAGTCAATTTAAATAAATTAATTAGGCCCTAATCTATGGATTTCACATGACTGGGCAGGGGCGCAGCCATGGGTACCCACTCGGGAGCCAGGCCCAGCCTATCAGAATAAGTTTATCACCACAAAAGGGCTATATTACAGACAAAAATACTCTGTTTTATCAGCTGTCCGGGTGGCTGGTCTCAGACGGTGCCGCAGGTGAAGAAGCTGGATGTGGAGGTCCTGGGCTGGCGTGGTTTCACGTGGTCTGCAGTTGTGAGGGCAGTTGGACGTATTGCCAAATTCTCTAAAACGACGTTGGTAGAGAAATTGACATTCAATTCTCTGGCAACAGCTCTGGTGGACATTCCTGCAGTCAGTATGCCATTTGCGCACTCCCTCAAAAATGTCTGGGATCTTTTATTTCAGCTATGAAACATGGGACCAACACTTTACATGTTTATATTTTTGTTCAGTATACATTCCCACTCCTTCAAAAACTAAAATACCCTGCTCAGGCTCTGGGGCCTGACAGGGTGGGACCGCACGAGACAGTACATCATGAAGCTCTTCAGATGTAAAATATTTTAATCCCAGAAAGAGTTTAGCTGCAGAAACAAAATTGATCGTTCTTGAATTCCTTTTAACCTGTGCAGTTCCATTTATCATCATTGTTCAAAATGATAGAAAGTCCACTTTCTTCACATGAAGAATTTCTGGATCCTGCTGTTGATACTCAGGCTGCGGTGTAGGCTCCATTGTAGGTCTACTGGTCTTCACGATCTTTATACCCTTTTGACAGACTGCATAGGAGACTCTCTCAGCTGCCCTGATTTTAGCAACCTCATTCTCTTTCACCCTAATTGGGCACTCCAAGGATTGTGCTTCATGTGCTCCACCACAGTTACACCATTTTGCTCCTTGACCATTCTCTTCTATTAAACATGCAAAATCTCCTTCATAGTGGTCTTTCCCACACATCCTATATCTCGGCTTCTCCTGTCTGCAGACACTTCTTACATGTCCAAACATTTTACACACAAATAGACAACTGCCTGACCAGTAGGGGCTGCGAGATTGAGCCTCCAGCATGAAAATGGTTGCATTCCCCTGCTCAGACGTTGCATGCATCAACCAATGGTTGCGTGCCACGTCATCAACTGTGTCATCGACTGACAGATTCCTATTTATTATGATATGGTTAGCTGATACTTAAAATTCCTTTCCAAGCGTTGTAAGATCTGGGATGCGTCAGCAACGCCTGTGCAGAAGAACGCGCCCGTTTTCTTCAAATTTCCCAAGGCTCGCGCTAAGCATCAAAGCACAGTGTAGCCTCGCTTTCCGTTTACCGTACCGGAGACGCCAGCCTCCAGTGGACGCTAGGAGGATATTGAGATAGCTCTTCACTCTGTAGCCCACCGAAGGAGTGAGATTTCACCCGCCACGCATATATCTACTTGTGGTCACTTTATAGAGAAGAGCTATGGAAACATGACCCGTTTTCATAAAAGAACACCGAGACAGACGGACCCATCTTAATCTTTTCAAAATGATAAAACATTATCCGATGCTGATGTTGGACCAGCCGTGACTATTTTTAGAGGCTTCGGTGTAGGCTACTGTTAACGGTAAGAGCAATTCAATTATTATTAGGCTAGCCTGTTCTTTGTCAGAGAATGGCTAAATGGCAATTCTTTACAAATGCATAGGCTAACGCTACATAGTAACGGTTTTAGTTCCTAGAGTGCGCGAAAAGTGGATAGTTTGGATAGGCTACTTTGTAGCCTTTTCTTTCTTCTATTTTACCTGATCTTTGTTTCGTCATGGCTGGTTCCCATGGTGAAGCATAGCCGACTCACGCCTGTTACTTCACGCCAAGGAGCCTGCTGCCTAGTATTGATCAATTTGTGATAGAATGAACTTAGCCCTTGATCATGACTCAGTTCCATTACATTTCACAAGTCATTGGATGAAGTCGTCTTCTGTAAGGGGGGGGGGGGTTTGTTAAGAGCCGTGTGCTCGGTCTGAACATTAACAAGCATCACTTGCGGTACGGTTTTGGAAGCATAAGGGAGGTTATCTTTTATATTGGCAACATATATTTTTTTTTTAAACAAAAGGTTAAATTGATACACACCTAGGGTTAGGGTTCCCACACGGCCATATTTCCATGTTACAGCGCTTGTTTACGGAAAACGGATGGAAGACAGAGTGGACTACCTGTGCTAATAGGCTTTATGCATCTCTGAACGCGTGTGTAAAGGGAAGACGGATGCCACAAATGTGTTGTAACTGAAATATACTGTAGGCTGCAACTGAGTGTACAGCGCAGGAAGCTTCAAAGGGGTGGACGGCTCATAATAATGGCTGGAATGGTATCAAATAAATGGAAACCATGTGTTTGATGTGTTCCTTACCATTCCATGTATACTGTTACAACCTTGAGGCCTACTATGAGCCCTTCCTCCCCATTTAAGGTGCCATCGGCAGCCTGTGGTGTACACTAAGTGTGTATTTTGTATTTGTGAAATTATCTTTGTGTGATATGAAAGTAGAGGGCTTGATGTTTCTAGGACCGTACCGCAATTGGGAATCGATTCATGTTTAGCTGGAGTATTTGGCTGTTTTGTCTTCCAGAGCCAATTAGCCCTTTAAACAGAACATGTAATGTCCTTGGACTAAGGAGTCACGTTAGGATCCTTTAGTCCAATACTGGGCTAGAACGAACTATGACTAGTCTGTTAATGCATGACAGGCTATATTTTTCTTTGCAAGGTGGGCAATTATGGGCAACTGCCTTTTTTCATTCTACTGGGAGATAATAATGATTGATATGGATGTGTTTATTCCTACTTCTAAATCAAATCAAATAAAAACACATTGTCACATGCCCTAAATACAACAGGTGTAGACTTGATTGTGAAATGCTTATGAGCCCTTCCCAAGAATGCAGAGATTCTTTGTACAAATACAAATAATACTGTTTTTTCAATAGCTTTGGTGCAAATTTCACAGGTAGGCCTATATGGTACATTTTCACAACCCTTAGTACAAAACTCAAAACAGATCATCAAAAGGGCAGAAGTTTCATAACTCTAAGCACATTTTCAATTAAATCAGTCACTTTTTCACAACCTAATCAGTGTTTCGTCTTGAAATGCATGTTTCAGATTGCAATATATGTTCATATAATTGCCTTTTAAAATAAAATGCTCACATTACATTGTTGAATAGTCCTTTCTGATTGGCTTGAAGGGCATCCTAGAGCGTGCATTATTTCTGTTAAAACTGGGTGGTTTGAGCCCTGAATGCTGATTGGCTGACGGCCATGGTATATCAGACCGTATACCACAGGTATGACAAAACATTACGTTTTACTGCTCTAATTACGTTGGTAACGAGTTTATAATAGCAATAAGGCACCTCGGGGGATTGATATATGGCCAATATACCACGGGTACGGGCTGTATCCAGGCACTCCGCATTGCGTTGTGCTTAAGTATAGCCCTTAGCCGTGGTATATTGGCCATATACCACACCTCCTCGTGCATTATTGCTTAAATAACGCACAGTTATTTGCACGATAGAATTCAATGGCTGTAGTTCATTTTTACATGTTTTGTTTGAGCTGCTTTGGAAAGCAAAAGTCGAATATAAAATAGTAGGCGTATTGGTATTGTTGAATTAGATTTTCATATTAGCAAGCTAGGACTGATAGTTTCGGTTAGCTAACCTAGCAAGTCTGTTTGTTTGGTTACCACGGCAACTACTCTAGCTCTCTAGTAAACTTCCTAGCTACTTCAGTGGATGTTGAACACATTTCTACCTCCAAATGAACACATTTCTAGTGGAAAATGTGTTAAATTATAGCCATAGTATAAAAGGGATAATCAACGTGGGGCTCTATGCGTTCTCAGGAAAATAATGCAACTCTGTGGAAGGTTGATTATCCCTTACATAATTCTCTTCTCTTTTGTTAAAATACATTTTACTATTACTTAAAGCTGCAATATGTAACTTTTTGGGTGACCCGACCAAATTCACATAGAAATGGGTGTTATAGATCTGTCATTCTCATTGAAAGCAAGTCTAAGAAGCGGTACATCTGTTCTATGTACACTATTTCTATGCTTCCCGTTATTCATTTTTGGTTTTGTGTCTTTTACTTCCGGTTATGTACACCAGCTTCAAACAGCTGAAAATACAATATTTTTGGTTGTGCAAAATATATTTCAAATCAAATTTTATTTGTCACATGCGCCGAATACAACAGGTGTAGACCTTACAGTGAAATGCTTACTTACAAGCCCTTAACCAACAATGCACTTTTAAGAAAGAATACCCCCAAAAAATCAACAAAAAAAACAATATAAAATAATATGAAATAAAAGTAACAAATGATGAAAGAGCAGCAGTAAAAACAATAGCGAGGCTATATACAGGGGGTACCGGTACCGAGTCAATGTGCAGGAGCACTGGTTAGTCGAGGTAATTGAGGTAATATGTACATGTAGGTAGTTATTAAAGTGACTATGCAAAGATAATAAAGAGAGTAGCAGCAGCGTAAAGGGGAGGGAGGGGGGAGGGGGGCGATGCAAATAGTCTGGGTAGCCATTTGATTAGATGTTCAGGAGTTGGACCTAGACTTGGCACTCCGTGACTAGGGTGGCTGGAGTCTTTCACAATTTTGAGAGCCTTCCTCTGACACCGCCTGGTATAGAGGTCCTGGATGGCAGGAAGCTTGGCCCCAGTGATGTACTGGGCCGTACGCACTACCCTCTGTAGTGCCTTGCGGTCGGAGGCCGAGCAGTTGCCATACCAGGCAGTGATGCAACCAGTCAGGATGCTCTCGATGGTGCAGCTGTAGAACCTTTTGAGGATCTGAGGACCCATGCCAAATATTTTCAGTCTCCTTAGGGGAATAGGTTTTGTCGTGCCCTCCTCACGACTGTCTTGGTGGGCTTGGACCATGATAGTTTGTTGGTGATGTGGACACCAAGGAACTTGAAGCACTCAACCTACTCCAGTACAGCCCTGTTGATGAGAATGGGGGCGTGCTCGGTCCTCTTCTTTTTCCTGTAGTCCACAATCAACTCCTTTGTCTTGCTCACCCCTGAGAAGCCCCCGTGTTGAGGATCAGCGTGGTGGATGTGTTGTTACCTACCCTTACCACCTGGGGGCGGCCCCTCAGGAAGTCCAGGATCCAGTTGGAGGGAGGTGTTTAGTCCCAGGGTCCTTAGCTTAGTGATGAGCTTTGAGGGCACTATGGTGTTGAACGCTGAGCTGTAGTCAATGAATAGCATTCTCACATACAGTTAAAGTCGGAAGTTTACATACACCTTAGCCAAATACATTTAAACTCAGTTTTTCACAATTCCTGACATTTAATCCTAGTAAAAATTCCCTGTCTTAGGTCAGTTAGGATCACCACTTTATTTTAAGAATGTGAAATGTCAGAGTAATAGTAGAGAGAATTATTTCTTTCATCACATTCCCAGTGGGTCAGAAGTTTACATACACTCAATTAGTATTTGGTAGCATAGCCTTTAAATTGTTTAACTTGGGTCAAACGTTTTGGGTAGCCTTCCACAAGCTTCCCACAATAAGTTGGGTGAATTTTGGCCCATTCCTCCTGACAGAGCTGGTGTAACTGAGTCAGGTTTGTAGGCCTCCTTGCTCGCACACGCTTTTTCAGTTCTGCCCACAAATGTTCTATAGGATTGAGGTCAGGGCTTTGTGATGGCCACTCCAAAACCTTGACTTTGTTGTCCTTAAGCCATTTTGCCACAACTTTTTAAGTATGCTTGTCATTGTCCATTTGGAAGACACATTTGCGACCAAGCTTTAACTTCCTGACTGATGTCTTGAGATGTTGCTTCAATATATCCACATAATTTTCCTTCCTCATGATGCCATCTATTTTGTGAAGTGCACCAATCCCTCTTGCAGCAAAGCATCCCCACAGCATGATGCTGCCACCCCCGTGCTTCACGGTTGGGATGGTGTTCTTCGGCTTGCAAGCAACCCCCTTTTTCCTCCAAACATAACAATGGTCATTATGGCCAAACCGTTCTATTTTTGTTTCATCAGACCAGAGGACATTTCTCCAAAAAGTACGATCTTTGTCCCTATGTGCAGTTGCAAACCGTAGTCTGGCTTTTTTATGGCGGTTTTGGAGCAGTGGCTTCTTCCTTGCTGAGCGGCCTTTCAGGTTATGTCGATATAGGACTCGTTTTACTGTGGATATAGATACTTTTGTACCTGTTTCCGTCAGCATCTTCACAAGGTCCTTTGCTGTTGTTCTGGGATTGATTTGCACTTTTTGTACCAAAGTACGTTCATCTCTAGGAGACAGAGCACGTCTCCTTCCTGAGCGGTATGATGCTGCATGGTCCCATGGTGTTTATACTTGCGTACTATTGTTTGTACAGATGAACGCGGTACCTTCAGGCGTTTGTAAATTGCTCCCAAGGATAAACCAGACTTTTGGAGGTATACAATGTTTTTCTGAGGTATTTGGCTTCTAAAGCCATGACATCATTTTCTGGAATTTTCCAAGCTGTTTGAAGATACAGTCAACTTAGTGTATGTAAACTTCTAACCCACTGGAATTGTGATACAGTGAATTATAAGTGAAATAATATGTTTGTAAACAATTGTTGGAAAAATTACTTGTGTCATGCACAAAGTAGATGTCCTAACCGACTTGCCAAAACTATAGTTTGTTAACAAGAAATGTGTGGAGTGGTTAAAAAACGAGTTTTAATGACTCCAACCTAAGTGTATGTAAACTTCCGACTTCACCTGTAGTTGTTCCTTTTGTCCAGGTGTGAAAGGGCAGTGTGGAGCGCAATAGAGATTGCATCATCTGTGGATCTGTTGGGGCGGTATGCAAATTGGAGTGGGTCTAGGGTTTCTGGGACAAGGTTACCTTAGTGTTCTTGGGCACAGGGACTATGGTGGTCTGCTTGAAACATGTTGGTATTACAGACTCAGACAGGAAGAGGTTGAAAATGTCAGTGAAGACACTTGCCAGTTGGTAATCCGTCTGGCCCTGTGGCCTTGTGAATGTTGACCTGTTTAAAGGTCTTACTCACATCGGCTACGGAGAGCGTGATCACACAGTCGTCCGGAACAGCTGATGCTCTCATGCATGTTTCAGTGTTACTTGCCTCGACGTGAGCATAGAAGTAATTTAGCTCGTCGGTAGGCTCGTGTCACTGGGCAGCTCGCGGCTGTGCTTCCCTTTGTAGTCCGTAATAGTTTGCAAGCCCTGCCACATCCGACGAGCGTCAGAGCCGGTGTAGTATGATTCGATCTTAGTCCTGTATTGACGCTTTGCCTGTTTGATGGTGCGTCGGAGGGCATAGCGGGATTTCTTATAAGCTTCCGGGTTAGAGTCCCGCTCCTTGAAAGCGGCAGCTCTACCCTTTAGCTCAGTGGGGATGTTGCCTGTAATCCATGGCTTCTGGTTGGGGTATGTACGTACTGTCACTGTGGGGACGACGTCATCGATGGACTTATTGATGAAGCCAGTGACTGATGTGGTGTACTCCTCAATGCCATCGGAAGAATCCCGGAACATATTCCAGTCTGTGCTAGCAAAACAGTCCTGTAGCTTAGCATCTTCTTCATCTGACACTTTTATTGACTGAGTCACTGGTGCTTCCTGCTTTAGTTTTTGTTTGTAAGCAGGAATCAGGAGGATATAATTATGGTCAGATTTGCCAAATAGAGGGCGAGGGAGAGCTTTTATTCTCGTCTCTGTGTGTGGAGTAAAGGTGGTCTAGAGTTTTTTTTCCCTTTGGTTGCACATTTAACATGCTGGTAGAAATTAGGTAAAACGGATGTAAGTTTCCCTGCATTAAAGTCCCCGGCCACTAGGCGAGCCGCCTCTGGATGAGTGTTTTCCTGTTTGCTTATGGCCGTTTACAGTTCATTGAGTGCGATCTTAGTGCCAGTGTCGGTTTGTGGTGGTAAATAGACAGCTATGAAGAATATAGATGAAAACTCTCTTGGTAGATAGTGTGGTCTACAGCTTATCATGAGATACTCTACCTCAGGCGAGCAAAACCTCGAGACTTCCTTAGATATCATGCTCCAGTTGTTGTTTACAAATATACATAGACCGCCACCCCTTGTCTTGCCGGAGTCAGCCATTCTATCCTGCCGATGTAGCGTATAGCCCGCTAGCTGTATGTTATCATTGTCGTCGTTCAGCCACGACTCGGTGAAACATAGGATATTACAGTTTTTAATGTCCCGTTGGTAGGATAACCGTAATCTTAGGTCATCCAATTTGTTATCCAATGATTGAAGATTGGCTAATAGGATTGATGGAACACAAGTGTTATCAGTTTAGAGTTTTGTACTTTTTAAAATATATGACTTACATCTGAAAAATGCGCCAAAGTGATTTGAAAGAAACTGTAATAAAGAACAGAGTAGCAGCAGTATATGATGAGTATGAAAGTGTGTGTGGCGTTTGTGTGAGTGTCAGTGTAGTGTGTGTATATACATACAGTACATTTGGAAAGTATTCAGACCCCTTCCCTTTTTCCACATTTTGTTACGTTACAACCTTATTCTAAAATGGATTTAAGCAATTGTTTTACTCATCAATCAACACACAATACCCCAAAATGACGAAGCGAAAACAGGTTTTTAGACATTTTTGCAAATGTATTAAAAATACAAAACAGAAATACCTCATTTACATACCTTTGCTATGAGACTCGAAGTTGAGCTCAGGTGCATCATGTTTCAATTGATCATCCTTGAGATGTTTTTACAACTTGATTGGAGTCCACATGTGGTAAATTCAATTGATTTGACATGATTTGGAAAGGCACACACCTGTCTATACGGTCCCACAGTTGACAGTGCATGTCAGAGCAAAAACCAAGCCATGAGGTCAAAGGAATTGCCCGTAGAGCTCAGAGACAGGATTGTGTCGAGGCACAGATCTGGGGAAGGGTACTAAAAAATGTCTGCAGCATTGAAGGTCCCCAAGAACACCGTGGCCTCCATCATTCTTGAATGGAAGAAGTTTGGAACCACCAAGGCTCTTCCTAGAGCTGGCCGCCCGGCCAAACTGAGCAATCGGGGGAGAAGGGCCTTGGTCAGGGAGGTGACCAAGAGCCCGATGGTCTCTCTGACAGAGCTCCAGAGTTCCTCTGTGGAGATGGGAGAACCTTCCAGAAGGACAACAATCTCTGCAGCACTCCACTAATCAGACCTTTATGGTGGCCAGATGGAAGCCACTCCTCAGTAAAAGGCACATGACAGCCCGCTTGGAGTTTGCCAAAAGGCACCTAAAGGACTCTCAAACCATGAGAAACAAGATTCTCTGGTCTGATGAAACCAAGATTGAACTCTTTGGCCTGAATGCCAAGCGTCACGTCTGGAGGAAACCTGGCACCATCCCTACAGTGAAGCATTGTGGTGGCAGCATCATGCTGTGGGGATGCTTTTCAGCGGCAGGGACTAGGAGACTAGTCAGGATCGAGGGAAAGATGAACAGAGCAAAGTACAGAGAGATCCTTGATGAAAACCTGCTCCAGAGCTCTCAGGACCTCAGACTGGGGCGACGGTTCACCTTCCAACAGGACAACGACCCTAAGCACATAGCCAAGACAACGCAGGAGTGGCTTCGGGACAAGTCTCTGAATGTCCTTGATTGGCCCAGCCAGAGCCCAATTTGAACATATCTGGAGAGACCTGAAAATAAATGTGCAGCGACGCTCCCCGTCCAACCTGGCATAGCTTGAAGGGATCTGGGGAGAAACTCCCCAAATACATTTACATTTACATCATTTAGCAGACGCTCTTATCCAGAGCGACTTACAAATTGGTCCATTCAACTTATGATAGCCAGTGGGACAACCACCTTTTTTTTGGGGGGGGGGGTAGAAGGATTACTTTATACTATTCCAGGTATTCCTTAAAGAGGTAGGGTTTCAAGTGTCTCCGGAAGGTGGTCAGTGACTCCGCTGTCCTGGTGTCGTGGGGGAGCTTGTTCCACCATTGGGGAACAAGCTTGTAGCGTCACACCCAAGAAGACTCAAGGCCATAATCGCTACCAAAGGTGCTTCAACAAAGTACTTAGTAAAGGGTCTGATTATTATTTTTTTTATTATACATTTGTTAAAATGTCAAAACCAGTTTTTGCTTTGTCATTATGGGGTATTGTGTGTAGATTGAGGAAAATAACTATTTTAATCAATTTTAGAATTAGGCTGTAACGTAACAAAGTGAAAAAAGTCAAGGAGTCTGAATACTTTCTCTCAAAGGTGCAGCTGTAGAACCTTTTGAGGATCTGAGGGCCTTTGCCAAATCTTTTCAGCCTCCTGAGGGGGAAGACACGCTGTCGTGCCCTCTTCAAGAGTGTGCGGGCATGTGTGGACCATGTTAAGTCCTTAGTGATGTGGATGCTAAGGAACTTGAAGCTCTCGACCTGCTCAACTACAGCCCCGTTGATGTGGATGGGGGCGTGCTGTCCCCCATGTGGCCCTCCTGTAGCTCAGTTGTTAGAGCATGGCGCTTGCAACGCCAGGGTTGTGGGTTCGATTCCCACGGGGGGCCAGTATGAAAAATGTATGCACTCACTAACTGTTTATTTATTTATATTTTTTCACCTTTATTTAACCAGGTAAGCCAGTTGAGAACAAGTTCTCATTTACAACTGCGACCTGGCCAAGATAAAGCAAAGCAGTGCGATTTAAAAACAACAACACAGAGTTACATATGGGGTAAACAAAACATAGTCAAAAATACAAACAGAAAATATATATACAGTGTGTGCAAATGTAGTAAGTTATGGAGGTAAGGCAATAAATAGGCCATAGTGCAAAATAATTACAATTAGTATTAACACTGGAATGAAAGATGTGCAAAAGATGATGTGCAAATAGAGATACTGGGGTGCAAATTTGCAAAATAAATAACAATATGGGGATGAGGTAGTTGGGTGGGCTAATTTCAGAATGGCTGTGTACAGGTGCAGTGATCGGTAAGCTGCTCTGACAACTGACGCTTAAAGTTAGTGAGGGAGATAAGTCTCCAGCTTCAGAGACTTTTGCAGTTCGTTCCAGTCATTGGCAGCAGAGAACTGGAAGGAATGGCGGCCAAAGGAGGTGTTGGCTTTGGGGATGACCAGTGAGATATACCTGCTGGAGCGCAGACTACGGGTGGGTGTTGCTATGGTGACCAGAGAGCTAAGGTAAGACTGGGATTTGCCTAGCAGTGATTTATAAATGACCTGGAGCCAGTGGGTTTGGCGACGAATATGTAGTGAGGGCCAGCCAACAAGAGCGTACAGGTCACAATGGTTGGTAGTATATGGGGCTTTGGTGACAAAACGGATGGCACTGTGATAGACTACATCCAATTTGCTGAGTAGAGTGTTGGAGGCTATTTTGTAAATGACATCGCCGAAGACAAGGATCGGTAGGATAGTCAGTTTTACGAGGGCATGTTTGGCAGCATGAGTGAAGGAGGCTTTGTTTTGCGAAATAGGAAGCCGATTCTAGATTTAACTTTTGATTGGAGATGCTTAATGTGAGTCTGGAACTGTAAGTCGCTCTGGATAAAAGAGTCTGCTAAATGACTAAAATGTAAATGTAGTCCACGATCAGCTTCTTGGTCTGACTGACATTGAGGGAGAGGTTGTTGACCTGGCACCACACTGCCATGTCTTTGTCCTCCTCCCTGTAGGCTGTTTCATTACCGTCGGTGATCAAGCCTACCGAAAGGGGATACCTAGTCAGTTGCACAACTGAATGCATTCAACAGAAATGTGTCTTCCGCATTTAACTCTGAATCAGAGAGGTGCGGGGGGCTGCCTTAATCGAAGTCCACGTCATCGGCGCCTGGGGAGCAGTTTACATTTACATTTACGTCATTTAGCAGACGCTCTTATCCAGAGCGACTTACAAATTGGTGCATTCACCTTATAGCCAGTGGGATAACCACTTTACTATATATATATATATACAGTGGGGAAAAAAAGTATTTAGTCAGCCACCAATTGTGCAAGTTCTCCCACTTAAAAAGATGAGAGAGGCCTGTAATTTTCATCATAGGTACACGTCAACTATGACAGACAAATTGAGGAAAAAAAATCCAGAAAATCCCATTGTAGGATTTTTAATGAATTTATTTGCAAATTATGGTGGAAAATAAGTATTTGGTCACCTACAAACAAGCAAGATTTCTGGCTCTCACAGACCTGTAACTTCTTCTTTCAGAGGCTCCTCTGTCCTCCACTCGTTACCTGTATTAATGGCACCTGTTTGAACTTGTTATCAGTATAAAATACACCTGTCCACAACCTCAAACAGTCACACTCCCAAACTTCACAATGGCCAAGACCAAAGAGCTGTCAAAGGACACCAAAAACAAAATTGTAGACCTGCACCAGGCTGGGAAGACTGAATCTGCAATAGGTAAGCAGCTTGGTTTGAAGAAATCAACTGTGGGAGCAATTATTAGGAAATGGAAGACATACAAGACCACTGATAATCTCCCTCGATCTGGGGCTCCACGCAAGATCTCACCCCGTGGGGTCAAAATGATCACAAGAACGGTGAGCAAAAATCCCAGAACCACACGGGGGGACCTAGTGAATGACCTGCAGAGAGCTGGGACCAAAGTAACAAAGCCAACCATCAGTAACACACTACGCCGCCAGGGACTCAAATCCTGCAGTGCGAGACGTGTCCCCCTGCTTAAGCCAGTACATGTCCAGGCCCGTCTGAAGTGCATTTGGATGATCCAGAAGAGGATTGGGAGAATGTCATATGGTCAGATGAAACCAAAATATAACTTTTTTGGTAAAAAACTCAACTCGTCATGTTTGGAGGACAAAGAATGCTGAGTTGCATCCAAAGAACACCATACCTACTGTGAAGCATGGGGTTGGAAACATCATGCTTTGGGGCTGTTTTTCTGCAAAGGGACCAGGACGACTGATCCGTGTAAAGGAAAGAATGAATGGGGCCATGTATCGTGAGATTTTGAGTGAAACCCTCCTTCCATCAGCAAGGGCATTGAAGATGAAACGTGGATGGGTCTTTCAGCATGACAATGATCCCAAACACACCGCCCGGGCAACGAAGGAGTGGCTTCGTAAGAAGCATTTCAAGGTCCTGGAGTGGCCTAGCCAGTCTCCAGATCTCAACCCCATAGAAAATCTTTGGAGGGGAGTTGAAAGTCTGTGTTGCCCAGCGACAGCCCCAAAACATCACTGCTCTAGAGGAGATCTGCATGGAGGAATGGGCCAAAATACCAGCAACAGTGTGTGAAAACCTTGTGAAGACTTACAGAAAACGTTTGACCTGTGTCATTGCCAACAAAGGGTATATAACAAAGTATTGAGAAACTTTTGTTATTGACCAAATACTTATTTTCCACCATCATATGCCAATAAATTCATTAAAATCCTACAATGTGATTTTCTGGATTTTTTTCCTCATTTTGTCTGTCATAGTTGACGTGTACCTATGATGAAAATTACAGGCCTCTCTCATCTTTTTAAGTGGGAGAACTTGCACAATTGGTGGCTGACTAAATACTTTTTTTCCCCACTGTATATATATATATACAGTGGGGGGAAAAAGTATTTAGTCAGCCACCAATTGTGCAAGTTCTCCCACTTAAAAAGATGAGAGGCCTGTAATTTTCATCATAGGTACACGTCAACTATGACAGACACATTGAGGAAAAAAATTCCAGAAAATCACATTGTAGGATTTTCTAATGAATTTATTTGCAAATTATGGTGGAAAATAAGTATTTGGTCACCTACAAACAAGCAAGATTTCTGGCTCTCACAGACCTGTAACTTCTTCTTTAAGAGGCTCCTCTGTCCTCCACTCGTTACCTGTATTAATGGCACCTGTTTGAACTTGTTATCAGTATAAAAGACACCTGTCCACAACCTCAAACAGTCACACTCCAAACTCCACTATGGCCAAGACCAAAGAGCTGTCAAAGGACACCAGAAACAAAATTGTAGACCTGCACCAGGCTGGGAAGACTGAATCTGCAATAGGTAAGCAGCTTGGTTTGAAGAAATCAACTGTGGGAGCAATTATTAGGAAATGGAAGACATACAAGACCACTGATAATCTCCCTCGATCTGGGGCTCCACGCAAGATCTCACCCCGTGGGGTCAAAATGATCACAAGAACGGTGAGCAAAAATCCCAGAACCACACGGGGGGACCCTAGTGAATGACCTGCAGAGAGCTGGGACCAAAGTAACAAAGCCTACCATCAGTAACACACTATGCCGCCAGGGACTCAAATCCTGCAGTGCCAGACGTGTCCCCCTGCTTAAGCCAGTACATGTCCAGGCCCGTCTGAAGTTTGCTAGAGTGCATTTGGATGATCCAGAAGAGGATTGGGAGAATGTCATATGGTCAGATGAAACCAAAATATAACTTTTTGGTAAAAACTCAACTCATGTTTGGAGGACAAAGAATGCTGAGTTGCATCCAAAGAACACCATACCTACTGTGAAGCATGGGAGTGGAAACATCATGCTTTGGGGCTGTTTTTCTGCAAAGGGACCAGGACGACTGATCCGTGTAAAGGAAAGAATGAATGGGGCCATGTATCGTGAGATTGAGTGAAAACCTCCTTCCATCAGCAAGGGCATTGAAGATGAAACGTGGCTGGGTCTTTTCAGCATAACAATGATCCCAAACACACCGCCCGGGCAACGAAGGAGTGGCTTCGTAAGAAGCATTTCAAGGTCCTGGTGTGGCCTAGCCAGTCTCCAGATCTCAACCCCATAGAAAATCTTTGGAGGGAGTTGAAAGTCCGTGTTGCCCAGCGACAGCCCCAAAACATCACTGCTCTAGAGGAGATCTGCATGGAGGAATGGGCCAAAATACCAGCAACAGTGTGTGAAAACCTTGTGAAGACTTACAGAAAATGTTTGACCTGTGTCATTGCCAACAAAGGGTATATAACAAAGTATTGAGAAACTTTTGCTATTGACCAAATACTTATTTTCCACCATAATCTGCAAATAAATTCATTAAAAATCCTACAATGTGATTTTCTGGATAATTTTTTTCTCATTTTGTCTGTCATAGTTGACGTGTACCTATGATGAAAATTACAGGCCTCTCATCTTTTTAACATTTTAGTCATTTAGCAGACGCTCTTATCCAGAGCGACTTACAGGAGCAATTAGGGTTAAGTGCCTTGCTCAAGGGCAAGTGGGAGAACTTGCACAATTGGTGGCTGACTAAATACTTTTTTTCCCCACGTGTGTGTGTGTGTGTGTGTGTGTGTGTGTGTGTGTGTATATATATATACTTTTTTTTTTTTTTTGGGGGTGAGGTAAGGGGGGGTAGAAGGATTACTTTATCCTATCCCAGGTATTCCTTAAAGAGGTGGCGTTTCAAGTGTCTCCGGAAGGTGGTGAGTGACTCCTCTGTCCTGGCGTCGTGAGGGAGCTTGTTCCACCATTGGGGTGCCAGAGCAGCGAATAGTTTTGACTGGGCTGAGCGGGAACTGTGGCTTCCGAAGAGGTAGGGGGCCAGCAGGCCAGAGGTGGATGAACGCAATGCCCTCGTTTGGGTGTAGGGACTGATCAGAGCCTGAAGGTACGGAGGTGCCGTTCCCCTCACAGCTCCATAGGCAAGCACCATGGTCTTGTAGCAGATGCGAGCTTCAACTGGAAGCCAGTGGAGTGTGCAGAGGAGCGGGGTGACGTGAGAGAACTTGGGAAGGTTGAACACCAGACGGGCTGCGGCATTCTGGATGAGTTGTAGGGGTTTAGCGAGTTGCAGTAATCCAGATGGGAGATGACAAGTGCCTGGATTAGGACCTGTGCCGCTTCCTGTGTAAGGCAGGGTCGTACTCTCCGAATGTTGTAGAGCATGAACCTACAGGATCGGGTCACCGCCTTGATGTTAGCGGAGAACGACAGGGTGTTGTCCAGGGTCATGCCAAGGCTCTTCGCACTCTGGGAGGAGGACACAACGGAGTTGTCAACCGTGATGGCGAGATCATGGAACGGGCAGTCCTTCCCCGGGAGGAAGAGCAGCTCCGTCTTGCCGAGGTTCGGGGGGGGGGGAGAATTCAGCAGGGAGGAGAAGGTGGCAAAGAGCTTCCTAGGGTTAGAGGCAGATGCTTGGAATTTAGAGTGGTAGAAAGTGGCTTTAGCAGCAGAAACAGATGAAGAAAATGTAGAGAGGAGGGAGTGAAAAGATGCCACTTTCTAGTGTCTAGTTTTCCTCCATTTCCGCTCGGCTGCCCGGAGCCCTGTTCTGTGAGCTCGCAATGAGTCATCAAGCCACGGAGCAGGAGGGGAGGACCGAGCCGGCCGGGAGGATAGGGGACATAGAGAGTCAAAGGATGCAGAAAGGGAGGAGAGGAGGGTTGAGGAGGCAGAATCAGGAGATTGGAGGGAGAAGGATTGAGTAGAGGGAAGAGATGATAGGATGGAAGAGGAGAGAGTAGCGGGAGAGAGAGAGCGAAGGTTGCGACAGCGCATTACCATCTGAGTAGGGGCAGAGTGAGTAGTGTTGGAGGAGAGCGAGAGAGAAAAGGATACAAAGTAGTGGTCGGAGACATGGAGGGGAGTTGCAGTGAGATTAGTAGAAGAACAGCATCTAGTAAAGATGAGGTCAAGCGTATTGCCTGCCTTGTGAGTAGGGGGGGACGGTGAGAGGGTGAGGTCAAAAGAGGAGAGTAGTGGAAAGAAGGAGGCAGAGAGAAATGAGTCAAAGGTAGACATAAGGAGGTTGAAGTCACCCAGAACTGTGAGGGGTGAGCCATCCTCAGGAAAGGAACTTATCAAGGCGTCAAGGGAACCTGGAGGGCGATAAATGACAAGGATGTTAAGCTTGAATGGGCTAGTGACTGTGACAGCATGGAATTCAAATGAGGAGATAGACAGATGGGTCAGGGGGAAAAAGAGAGAATGTCCACTTGGGAGAGATGAGGATTCCTGTGCCACCACCCCGCTGACCAGATGCTCTCGGGGTATACGAGAACACATGGTCAGACGAGGAGAGAGCAGTAGGAGTAGCAGTGTTTTCAGTGGTAATCCATGTTTCCGTCAGCGCCAAGAAGTCGAGACTGGAGGGTAGCATAGGCTGAGATGAACTCTGCCTTGTTGGCAGCAGAACGGCAGTTCCAGAGGCTGCCTGAGACCTGGAACTCCACGTGGGTGGTGCGTGCAGGGACCACCAGGTTAGAGAGGCAGCAGCCACGCGGTGTGAGGCGTTTGTATAGCCTGTGCGGAGAGGAGAGAACAGGGATAGGCAGAGGCTTAGTTGACAGGCTACAGAAAATGGCTACAATAATGCAAAGGAGATCGAAATGAACTAAACATCTGGGAAAGGATAGAGCGGGGCCTCCCTCACTTACGTTTCACTGAAACACCCAAATATAACTCTCCCAACTTCCACCTCAGAAACTATAATTGTTGTAAACTACAGCGGTTCAATGTTTTCTAGGAATAGACTAACTTAGTTTATTCAGCTAGCTAACTTGGTACAGTATTCTTCCGTGAAAATCGTCCAGGGCACCTAGTCATATGACGCCACAGCCAACTAGCATGCCGGACTCCAACAACACGGTTTAGCACCAATACTCGTCCACAACAAACCACCAGTGTCAACACGCCAAGCAGATCATTAGTGTCCGTGTCTAACGTTGTGGGTTAGTCCCGACAGCTTGAGCGAGTCCGTCGTCAACTTATTCAGCCAGTTAGTTAGCTAGAATAGTTAGCATACTAGCTAGCCATGGCTTTCAGACAAAGAAGAAACCCCTCCTCCCACGGCACGAACACACAGAGGGAGCCAAGCTAACGTTAACTAGTCACCCATGTCCCGAATTCCCTTGAACGACTCTGGCTACCAGTATGTAAAAACAAAACACAAATGTAGGTTATAACTTACCCCTAGCAGCTACTGTTAGCTAGCCAAGTGCAAAGCTAGCCACTGAATTGACTCTGCCAGTTCGCGTCTGTTCGCTAGGTCGTTCCAGCCATTGTTTAGTAGCTATCCAGGTAGCAACAAGCTAGCTAAATTTCAAGTACAGTAGCCACTTACTACCTAACGTTAACGCTTCAGACAATGAGGTTAGAAAAACAGCTGAATGGTAGGCATTATTGTATGTAATTATTGTAGGCAGCTAGCTGGCATTAATTACAGGCACTCTCAGGCGTGAAACAACTATCCACAGTTGCAAATAGTTACCAGTAGCTACCTGCCAGCTAGTCCAGGTAGTGGGTTAGCTAGCTTCGTGCTTCACCGGGCTCAGCCAAATACAATACTAACCTACAATAATTACATACAACAACCCACGATAACTACCTACAATACCTAACTACAATCTAAATACATAGTTTAAGCCTTACTCAACAAAGCCCAAACTATGTATATAAGCCAAGCTTACCTCCCGCCAGAGAGAGACACAACCTCACCCGACGACGTCAAAGTTGTTGTTGTTGTTGTTGTTGTTGTTGGGGGTTAACTGCCTTGCTCGAGGGCAGAATGGCAGATTTTTTCTAACCTTGCTGGCTCTGGGATTCGAACCAGTGATCTTTCGGTTACCGGCCCAATGCTCTTAACCGCTGTTGTGTTGTCAGCAAACTTTATGGTGAATAAGGCAAGGCTGGGGGCGGCCCGTCAGGAAGTCCAGGATCCAGTTGCAGAGGGAGGTGTTCAGTCCCAGGGACCCGAGCTTGGTGATGAGCTTGGAGGGGACTGTTTTTGAACACTGAGCTGTAGTCTATGAACGGCATTCTCTTCTAGCCTATTCATTGCCAAATGTTGACCCAACCTCAATCCTTTACAATTTGTGCAAGAGTTTATTCATTGCTGAATATCCTGATATTTATAAACTGCTGTTACTTGTGCTACTAAACCCCAAGGTCCTAGGCAGTCATATATCTATATATATATATATATATATATACACACACACACAGTGGGGAGAACAAGTATTTGATACACTGCCGATTTTGCAGGTTTTCCTACTTACAAGCATGTAGAGGTCTGTAATATTTATCATAGGTACACTTCAACTGTGAGAGACGGAATCTAAAACAAAAATCCAGAAAATCACATTGTATGATTTTTAAGTAATTCATTTGCATTTTATTGCATGACCTAAGTATTTGATACATCAGAAAAGCAGAACTTAATATTTGGTACAGAAACCTTTGTTTGCAATTACAGAGAGCATACGTTTCCTGTAGGTCTTGACCATGTTTGCACACACTGCAGCAGGGATTTTGGCCCACTCCTCCATACAGACCTTCTCCAGATCCTTCAGGTTTCGGGGCTGTCGCTGGGCAATACGGACTTTCAGCTCCCTCCAAAGATTTTCAATTGGGTTCAGGTCTGGAGACTGGCTAGGCCACTCCAGGACCTTGAGATGCTTCTTACGGAGCCACTCCTTAGTTGCCCTGGCTGTGTGTTTCGGGTTGTTGTCATGCTGGAAGACCCAGCCACGACCCATCTTCAATGCTCTTACTGAGGGAAGGAGGTTGTTGGCCAAGATCTTGCGATACATGGCCCCATCCATCCTCCCCTCAATACGGTGCAGTCGTCCTGTCCCCTTTGCAGAAAAGCATCCCAAAGAATGATGTTTCCACCTCCATGCTTCACGGTTGGGATGGTGTTCTTCGGGGTTGTACTCATCCTTCATCTTCCTCCAAACACGGCGAGTGGAGTTTAGACCAAAAGCTATATTTTTGTCTCATCAGACCACATGACCTTCTCCCATTCCTCCTCTGGATCATCCAGATGGTCATTGGCAAACTTCAGAAGGGCCTGGACATGCGCTGGCTTGAGCAGGGGGACCTTGCGTGCGCTGCAAGATTTTAATCCATGACGGCGTAGTGTGTTACTAATGGTTTTCTTTGAGACTGTGGTCCCAGCTTTCTTCAGGTCATTGACCAGGTCCTGCCGTGTAGTTATGGGCTGATCCCTCACCTTCCTCATGATCACTGATGCCCCACAAGGTGAGATCTTGCATGGAGCCCCAGACCGAGGGTGATTGACCGTCATCTTGAACTTCTTCCATTTTCTAATAATTGTGCCAACAGTTGTTGCCTTCTCACCAAGCTGCTTGCCTATTGTCCTGTAGCCCATCCCAGCCTTGTGCAGGTCTACAATTTTATCCCTGATGTCCTTACACAGCTCACTGGTCTTGGCCATTGTGGAGAGGTTGGAGTCTGTTTGATTGAGTGTGTGGACAGGTGTTTTTTATACAGGTAACGAGTTCAAACGTGTGCAGTTAATACAGGTAATGAGTGGAGAACAGGAGGGCTTCTTAAATAAAAACTAACAGGTCTGTGAGAGCCGGAATTCTTACTGGTTGGTAGGTGATCAAATACGTATGTCATGCAATAAAATGCAAATTAATTACTTAAAAATCATACAATGTGATTTTCTGTATATATATATATCTTTTTTTGCAATGGTATGTATAGAAGCCAAACAAAATATGCAGGTAAAAATAATTCGCCTTTTTTGTTTTTGGGGGTAAGGGGTGGATGACAACATTTACATTTTAGTCATTTAGCTGATGCTCTTATCCAGAGCGACTTACAGTTAGTGAGTGCATAAATTTTTCATACTGCATACATTTCTCACTACAAAAACAATGACAGAACTCCCCCGCCTTACATAATTGATGCCAATCAGGACCAACTGCAGAATTCAGTGCAGGCCATTGCAACCACTGAGGCAGATGTTTTGGCCTTGGATTACAGCCACAGGCCCAAGGGAACTAAACCCAAGCCTAAGGGCAGCAAATATATTTAGATGGACCGTCTTACTATAAAACATTTTACCACTGTACATAGTCCAGGCCTAGTAGTCTATTGCAATGTATAGAGTACCCTGGATGTAAGACTAATTGAAGTTGCATTTGTGTGTGTGTGTGTGTGTGTGTGTATTGTGCAAGAGTGCAGCTGTAGCAATATGTGATTGAAAGTTTATTGTGCTTACCACTGTCTCTTCCTGTCCACCATCCCACTTCACTGTAGGTGCAAGCCTTGCAATATGTACTGGGATGGATGAGGAAGAGCAGAACCGCTATGTGGCCCAGCTGAAGGAGGAGTTTGACAGCTGTGACACCACAGGCACTGGTTACCTGGACAAGGAAGAGTTGTCAGCCCTTTGCCACAAGCTATCCCTGGATGCTCACCTTCCCCTACTGTTGGACACCTTGCTAGGACCACACCACTATGCTCGGGTATGAGACCAGACCACCTTAGTAACTTCTCTCTCTGTTGTGGATTTACCTTAAATTCCCCTTACTTTAAAACATGTAAAGCTCTGACATGTTGTAGTAAATGAGTAGTAGTTGTGTAATAGCTGTGTTATGACACTTTCCTACCTTTTTTATTCACAGTAGTCAAATCAAATTGTATTGTATTATATTCAAATTCACACACACACAAGACACCCCCGCTATTTACTGGTTGCTAAAATTCTAATAAATGAAATCATCTTAACCAACAATGCAATTCAAGAAATAGAGTTAAGAAAATATTTACTAAATAAACTAAAGTAAAACATTTAATAAAAAGTAACACAATAACAATAACGAGGCTATATACGGGGGTACCGGTACCGAGTCAATGTGCAGGGGTAAAGGTTAGTAGAGGTAATTTATACATGTAGGTAGTGGTAAAGTGACTATGCATAGATAATAAAAAGTGAGTAGTAGCAGTGTAAAAACAAAACAAAGGGGGGGGGGGTCAATGTAAATAGTTCAGGTGGCCATTTGATTAATTGTTCAGCAGTCTTATGGCTTGGGGTAGAAGCTGTTAAGGAGCCTTTTGGACCTAGACTTGGTGCTCCGATACGACTTGCCATGCGGTAGCAGAGAGAGCGGTCTATGACTTGGGTGACTGGAGTCTTTGACAATTTTTTGGGCTTTCCTCTGATACCGCCTAGTATAGAGGTCCTGGATGGCAGGAAGCTTGGCCCCAGTGATGTACTGGGCTGTACGCACTACCCTCTGTAGCGCCTTACGGTCGGATGCCGAGCAGTTGCCATACCAGGCGGTGATGCAACCGGTCAGGATGCTCTCATTGGTGCAGCTGATAACTTTTTGAGGATCTGGGGACCCATGCCAAATCTTTTCAGTCTCCTGATGGGGAAAAGGCGTTGTCGTGCCCTCTTCACAACTTTCTTGGTGTGTTTGGACCATGATAGTTTGTTGTTGATGTGGACACCAAGGAACTTGAAACACTCAACCCACTCCACTACAGCCCGTCGATGTGAATGGTAGCGTGTTCAGCACTCCTTTTACTGTAGTCCACGATCATCTCCTTCGTCTTGCTCACGTTGAGGGAGAGGTTGTTGTCCTGGCACCACACTGCCAGGTCTCTGACCTCCTCCCTATAGGCTGTCACATCGTTGTCGGTGATCAGGCCTACCACCGTTGTGTCGTCAGCATATTAATGATGGTGTTGGAGTCATGCTTGGCCACGCAGTCGTGGGTGAACAGGGAGTACAGGAGGGGACTAAGCACGCACCCCTGAGAGCCCCCCGTGTTGAGGATCAGCGTGGCAGATGTGTTGTTGCCTATCCTTACCACCTGGGGGCGGCCCGTCAGGAAGTCCAGGATCCAGTTGCAGAGGGAGGTGTTTAGTCCCAGGGTCCTTAGCTTAGTGATGAGCTTTGTGAACATTTTTGAACATCTTGGCATGGTTCTGTTATAATCTTCACCCGGCACAGCCAGAAGAGGACTGGCCACCCCTCATAGCCTGGTTCCTCTCTAGGTTTCTTCCTAGGTTTTCGCCTTTCTAGGGAGTTTTTCCTAGCCACCGTGCTTCTACACCTGCATTACTAGCTGTTTGGGGTTTTAGGCTGGGTTTCTGTACAGCACTTCGAGATATTAGCTGATGTAAGAAGGGCTATATAAAATAAAATTGATTGATTGATTGATTGTGGGCACTATGGTGTTGAACGCTGAGCTGTAGTCAATGAACAGCATTCTCACATAGGTGTTCCTTTTGTCCAGGTGGGAAAGGGCAGTGTGGAGATTGCGTAATCTGTGGATCTTTTGGGGCGGTATGCGAATTGGTGTGGGTTTATGGTTTCCGGGATTATAGTTTTGATATGAGCCATGACCAGCCTTTCAAAGCACTTTATGGCTACCAACGTGAGTGCTACGGGGCGGTAGTCATTTAGGCAGGTTACCTTCGCTTTCTTGGGCACAAGGACTATGGTGGTCTGCTTGAAACATGTAGATATTACAGACTCGGTCAGGGAGAGGTTGAAAATGTCAGTGAAGACACTTGCCAGTTGGTCAACGCATGCTCTGAGTACATGTCCTGGTAATCCGTCTGGCCCCACGGTGAATGTTGACCTGTTTAAAGGTCTTGCTCACATGGGCTACAGAAAGCATGATCACACAGTCGTCCGTAACAGCTGGTGCTCTCATGCATGCTTCAGTGTTGCTTGCCTTGAAGCAAGCATAAAAGGCATTTAGCCCGTCTGGTAGGCTCGTGTCACTGGGCAGCTCGCAGCTGGGTTACCCTTTGTATTCATGTCTCACAATGGTGAAATTGTTAAAAGGTTTACAAAACTATTCTAATAAATGCACTAGTTGGACAATGGATGAAGATACTCCAAACGTATTGCATTTTTAAAATCAATCAGATATTGACTGAATTATAGCACATAAAACAAATAATGAATGGAGTTCAGGTATTTTGGTGGGAATTCAGGTATTCAATTTACTGTAAAATTTCACTTTTCTTATAATGCACTCATAGTGCCTTCGAAAAGTATTCAGACCCCTTCACTTTTTCCACATTTTGTTACGTTACAGCCATATTCTAAAATGGATTTAAGCAATTGTTTTACTCATCAATCAACACACAATACCCCATAATGACAAAGCGAAAACAGGTTTTTAGACATTTTTGCAAATGTATTAAAAATACAAAACAGAAATACCTTATTTACATACCTTTGCTATGAGACTCGAAGTTGAGCTCAGGTGCATCATGTTTCCATTGATCATCCTTGAGATGTTTTTACAACTTGATTGGAGTCCACCTGTGGTAAATTCAATTGATTTGACATGATTTGGAAATGCACACACCTGTCTATACGGTCCCACAGTTGACAGTGCGTGTCAGAGCAAAAAGTAATCTATGAGGTCAAAGGAATTGTCCGTAAAGCTCAGAGACAGGATTGTGTCGAGGCACAGATCTGGGGAAGGGTACCAAAAAATGTCTGCAGCATTGAAGGTCCCCAAGAACACCGTGGCCTCCATCATTCTTGAATGGAAGAAGTTTGGAATCACCAAGGCTCTTTCTAGAGCTGGCCGCCCGGCCAAACTGAGCAATTGGGGGAGAAGGGCTTTGGTCAGGGAGGTGACCAAGAGCCCGATGGTCTCTCTGACAGAGCTCCAGAGTTCCTCTGTGGAGATGGGAGAACCTTCCAGAAGGACAACTCTCTCTGCAGCACTCCACCAATCAGACCTTTATGGTAGAATGGCCAGATGGAAGCCACTCCTCAGTAAAAGGCACATGACAGCCTGCTTGGAGTTAGCCAAAAGGCACCTAAAGGTCTCTCAAACCATGAGAAACAAGATTCTCTGGTCTGATGAAACCAATATGTTTTTTCCCCCTCATCAATCTACACACTATCCCATAATGACAAAGCAAAAACTGGTTTTTAGACATTTGCTGCACAGCTATTTTCAGGTCTCTCCAGAGATGTTCGATCAGGTTCAAGTCCGGGCTCTGGCTGGGCCACTCAAGGACATTCAGAGACTTGTCCCGAAGCCACTCCTGCGTTGTCTTGGCTGTGTGCTTAGGGTCGCTGTCCTGTTGGAAGGTGAACCTTTGCCCCAGTCTGAGGCCCTAAGCGATCTGGAGCAGGTTTTCATCAAGGATCTCTCTGTACTTTGCTCCATTCATCTTTCCCTTGATCCTGACTAGTCTCCCAGTCCCTGCCACTGAAAAACATCCCCACAGCATGATGCTGCCACCACCATGCTTCACCATAGGGATGGTGCCAGGTTTCCTCCAGATGTGACGCTTGGCATTCAGGCCAAAGAGTTCAATCTTGGTTTCATCAGACCAGAGAATCTGGTTTCTCATGGTCTGAGAGTCTTTAGGTGCCTTTTGGCAAACTCCAAGCGGGCTGTCATGTGCTTTACTGAGGAGTGGCTTCCGTCTGGCCAATCTACCATAAAGGTCTGATTAGTGGAGTGCTGCAGAGATGGTTGTCCTTCTGGAAGGTTCTCCCATCTCCACAGAGGACCTCTAGAAGTCTGTCAGAGTGACCTATTTGGTTCTTGGTCACCTCCCTGACCAAGGCCCTTCTACCCCGATTGCTCAGTTTGGCCGGGCGGCCAGCTCTAGGAAAAGTCTTTGGAACCACAAACTTCTTCCATTTGTTAATGATGGAGGCCACTGTATTCCTGGGGACCTTCAATGCTGCAGAAATGTTTTGGTACCCTTCCCCAGATCTCTGCCTCGACACAATCCCGGCTCGAAGCCCTACGGACAATTCCTTTGACCTCATGGCTTGGTTTTTGCTCTGACATGCACTGTCAACTGTGGGACCTTATATAGACAGGTGTGTGCCTTTCCAAATCATGTCCAATCAATTGAATTTACCACAGGTGGACTCCAGTCAAGTTGTAGAAACATGTCACGGATGATCAATGGAAACAGGATGCACCTGAGCTCAATTTCGAGTCTCATAGCAAAGGGTCTGAATACTTAGGTAAATAAGGTATTTATGTTTTTTATTTGTAATACATTTGCTAAAATAAAAATAAATACATTTTTGTTTTGTCATTATGGGGTACTGTGCGTAGATTGATTTTCATTTATTTAATCAATTTTAGAATAAGGCTGTAACTTAACAAAGTGGAAAAAGTCAAGGGGTCTGAATACTTTCCAATGTGCTATATTGTTTGCGAGATCAGACATAATATCACTATAATCAGTGTTCAATTTCGGAAGTTTCTCTTGTAAACATTTCAAATGAGGCCTCCTGTAGCTCAGTTGGTAGAGCATGGCACTTGCAACGCCAGGGTTGTGGGTTCGTTTCCCACGGGGGGCCAGTAAGTCGCTCTGGATAAGAGCGTCTGCTAAATGACAAAAATGTCAAATGTATTTTTAAATTGCACAAAAAATGAACACAGACAAAAATAAAGTTATTTATTCTCTTTCTTGTGATGTAATCACTGACAAAGCGTTCTTATAGATGCAACGTTAATCCAATGTATTCCATTGAGCCCGTTTCAGCCATAACCAGAGTGTTTGACAGGTCATTACAAACATTTCCGCGGTTTTTGTTAACGGGGAAAACGAATGGAACAAGCAAGAGCCGCCAGAGTAAAATGAAAGCAATCAATCCTGCGAGATTGAAGTGACCAGTGGATTATGCCCCTCAAACACAGGAAATAGATGGATAAAAGGGACAGAACCTCAGGTGGGCGGGGCATGTGCTAATAGTGTACACAATTAATTCACTTTCCCTTTTTGTTATGCAGGTGAATTTTGAGGAGTTCAAAGAAGGCTTTGTAGCTGTGCTATCACGCTCTCTGGACTTCAGCACCTCTGAAGAGGAGAGCAGCTACCTGGAGCCAGGTAAAACACGCATGCTGGGGAGGTGGGGCTTTACGTCTGGCTTTCATTGATTACATGTCTGTGCAAACAGATTTGATTGTTTATGTACCCAAGCAGTTCAGATTGCTGTTTTTCCATGTCTACTGGCCCCATGTGGTGAATAAGATGGGTTTATTCATAAGATTCAAGGTGCGAATTACGGGGGAGCCAGGGGGGGCTCAGCTCCCCTTAATGAGAGGTTAGCTCCCCTAAATGCAACAAAAGTCTATCTTTGGAGCGTCTCTAAATAATGCAAATGTAACTATCGTAATATATTTACCACTACATTTTAAACAACTCAATATTAGGGGATGGTGTTCCTTAATTTGGTATACTCAGTGTATTTAGCTTTAGTATTTTCTATCAATATTTGTTTTCTTTCCTGGATCAGCTGATGATGGCTGACAATATCACTAGACAACTAGCCTACAGCTAGACACCAATGTTCATCCAATCCATCTAACAAGTGGTGTCTCTCTTGTCGTGATGTGTGTTTTGTCAGAAAAATGCATTGAAAGTATAGGGAGCGATACTTTTTCGTTACCATGACTGGCAATCAGAGTTTACCCACCTATTTTACCACTACATCACTGGCTACCAGAATGCCTATTTGAAGTTCATGGTAATACACATTGTAGCCTAGTCTAGTATGTTGACCGCGTGTGTGTGTGACCATTCCGTTTTTTCCCGGGACAGTTTCAGCCCCATTTCAGGTGTCCCAGCTTTTCAGGCTACAAAAAAATTACAATTTGTCAGCAAGACGTGTCAATTAATGTAGGCCTAATCAATGGCAATCGCTGAATGTCATTAGGCCCACTTTTTTGTGTGTGTTTTGTAACTGTCTATTTCCATTCATCAAATGGCGCGAGTATAGGCTACATGCAGTTTGGATGCTGGAATTATTTTGGAGTGGACGAACATGCACAGGTAGCCAGCCTACTGTTTGAAGTGATTTGTTTGACAATCAGATGAAAATATCATGAGTGGTTGTGTTCATACCAAATGAAAAGGTAATTAATTTTTTCCATTTTAAATGACATCTTTATTATTAGGCCCATAAAATTAAATTGTGCACGCAAGCGTGTGCACTCAATAGAGACCACCCCGAATGTCATGGTGTAATTTGCACTCTGATAAGATTGATCGTTTTAAGTAAACATTGTATCCTTGTGGGTAAACGTCTGCTTTTATTTAAGATAACGACAATCCTTGGGGCCATTTCACATTTTCAAAACGCGCTGATGCTGGAGCCATTGTAGTCTGCCTTAGTTAGTATGACCTCATCAAAAGCAATCTAAATCATTATTTAGACTCGTGGTAATTCATTTTGTATATTCTGGTTGTTGGTTGCCCAGGGTGGATTGACCGTGAGATCACCTGAATGAGGACTTCTACAGTAAATTATGACAATACTAATAGAGGCATCAAAGGGATAGGCTATATTTAGTATCTTCCCTCCCTAAGGAAATGCAGTTGATCCAGTTAATAATCTCTGTCCTGATTAGCCCCAGGATGGATTTTATTCTGAAACAAATACAGATTAAAATATATAACACTTTCTGTACCTTTAACAAATCCAAACTCAGTTAAGATATCATTTATTGTACAGCCATTCATTTTATATGATTTCTGAACTTGATTTGACTACACATTGGTATGTGTTCTTGTATTTTGAAATGTGTTTCTTGAGTTTAGGGGATTGCAGTAGGAGGATCTAGGAGGGCACCAGAGTTCCCTCCTCATTCCCAGAATGTTACAGTATGATAAAGTTTATTGGCAAGTTAGTTTATGGGAACTGATGACCACTGTCCTTTTGAAATGCCCTTTTTTAACTATGCCTCCACTATAGTTTCTCCCGTGTTACTTTGTAACTAAACATTTACAAGCTTTTGTGAGAATATGTTTATATTAGTAATTGTGGGCAGACAAAATGCCCAGCTGGTCTAAAATGTTTTTTCTTTAGTACTGATACAGTTGATACAAGAAGTGATACTACTTTAATTGATACAGTTACATATCGCGATATTATCTTTGGAAGATATTATATCTGGAAAATATTAAATAGATACTTTGACTCCAAGTATCGATTTTGTAAAAAATGTATATATATACATTTTTTTTGCTAGGTAGCGTTAGCTAGCGCTAGTTGGCTGTTTCATTTAGTTTATTAGGATCTCCATTAGCTACTGCACATGCAGCAGCTACTCTTCCTGGCGTCCACATAAAACATTCAAATAGTACAGAACCGTTATAGACATAAAATTCAAATAGTACAGAACCGTTAAGGACATAAAAAGAATAGATGGATAGATATCATTAAAAAATGTATGTCTTAGAAAGACACCAGGAGACATACTATTTACACACTTTTTATACATATTCATATTCTTATATACAGTTAAATTAGATCTTTAGAAAGAGGCGCTGTGATACAATATGTTTTTTTAATGTTATTTTTAAAGCTAAACTTGTTTTTTGCCTGAGTAACCTCTTGTGGCAGAGCATTCCACGATGACATGGTTCTTTATACATAACTGATCGACGCATTAAATCTGTTTTTGGTTTGGGTACAGTGAAGAAACCCATAGTGGCGTGTCTGGTGGGGTATGTCTGTTTTGAAGTGTATACAAATAGATTATACAAGTGGTTAGGCATTTTCAACACACAAATGTTTAGTTAGGCTGTACCTGCTCCAAAACTCCGGTATTTTTCATCCTATAGCTTGTTCTCCATCTTCTTTTTAAATAGTGAGCCAACATGTTTTTCAGCACTTTATTTCCATGACTGATCAAAATACATTTTCTCATGCTCTCTCTTGTCTCTCTGCAGCAGACATCTAGTGAGCAATATGTTTGGAACATTAAATCGTAATAAAATCGCTGTATCGAATCACAATACATATAGACTCGTGAGAATCGCAATACATATCGTATCGGCACCTAAGTATTGTGCGGACAGCCCAGTACATCACTGGGGTTGAGCTCCCTGCCATCCAGGACCTCTATATAAAGGAAGGGCCGGAAAATTGTTAAAGGCTCCATCCACCCAAGCCATAGGCTGTTCTCTCTGCTTCTCCATGGCAAGTGGTACCGGAGCAACAAGTCTGACACCATGAGTCTCCTGAACAGCTTATATCCCCAAGCCATAAGACTGCTAAAAAGCTAACAACATGGCTTAATGGATTGACCCTTTTTTATTTAATTTTTTATCTTTGAATTGACTATGCACACTCAAAGGACTCTACACACTCACTCACATATATTCACACTGACACTCCAACACACATTTGCTCACACACACATAACACGCACACATTCTTACTGACTCTACGCACACACACTCTCATACAGTGCATTTGGAAAGTATTCAGACCCCTTGACTTTTTCCAAATGTTGTTGCGTTCCAGCCTTATTCTAAAATGGATTCAATTGTTTTTTTTCCTCATCAATCTACACACAATACCCCATAATGACAAAGTGAAAACAGGTTTTCAGAAATTTTTGCAAATGTATTAAAAATAAAAAACAGATACCTTATTTACATAAGTATACAGACCTTTTGCTATGAGACTCTGAAATTGAGCTCCGGTGCATCCTGTTTCCATTGATCATCCTTGATGTTTCTACAACATGAATTGGAGTCCACCTGTGGTAAATTCAATTGATTGGACATTATTTGGAAAGGCACACACCTGTCTATATAAGGTCCCACAGTTGACAGTGCATGTCAGAGCGAAAACCAAGCCATGAGGTCGAGGAATTGTCCGTAGGGCTTCGAGCCGGGATTGTGTCGAGGCAGAGATCTGGGGAAGGGTACCAAAACATTTCTGCAGCATTGAAGGTCCCCAGGAATACAGTGGCCTCCATCATTAACAAATGGAAGAAGTTTGTGGTTCCAAAGACTTTTCCTAGAGCTGGCCGCCCGGCCAAACTGAGCAATCGGGGTAGAAGGGCCTTGGTCAGGGAGGTGACCAAGAACCAAATAGGTCACTCTGACAGACTTCTAGAGGTCCTCTGTGGAGATGGGAGAACCATCCAGAAGGACAACCATCTCTGCTGCACTCCACCAATCAGGCCTTTATGGTAGATTGGCCAGACTGAAGCCACTCCTCAGTAAAAGGCACATGACAGCCCGCTTTGAGTTGCCAAAAGGCACCTAAAGGACTCTCAGACCATGAGAAACCAGATTCTCTGGTCTGATGAAACCAAGATTGAACTCTTTGGCCTGAATGCCAAGCGTCACATCTGGAGGAAACCTGGCACCATCCCTATGGTGAAGCATGGTGGTGGCAGCATCATGCTGTGGGGATGTTTTTCAGTGGCAGGGACTGGGAGACTAGTCAGGATCATGGGAAAGATGAATGGAGCAAAGTACAGAGAGATCCTTGATGAAAACCTGCTCCAGAGCGCTTAGTGCCTCAGACTGGGGCAAAGGTTCACCTTCCAACAGGACAGCGACCCTAAGCACACAGCCAAGACAACATAGGAGTGGCTTCGGGACAAGTCTCTGAATGTCCTTGAGTGACCCAGCCAGAGCCTGGACTTGAACCCGATTGAACATCTCTGGAGAGACCTGAAAATATCTGTGCAGTGATGCACCCCATCCAACCTAACAGAGCTTGAAAGGATCTGAAGAGAAGAATGGGAGAAACTCCCCAAATACAGGTGTGCCAAGCTTGTAGCAACAATTTGTGAGTCGCTCTGGCTAAGAGCGTCTGCTAAATGACGTTAATGTGCCCTTGAGCAAGGCACTTAACCCTAATTGCTCCTGTAAGTCGCTCTGGATAAGAGCGTCTGCTAAATGACTAAAATGTAATGTAAATGTAAGACTCAAGGCTGTAATCACTGCCAAAGGTGCTTCAACAAAGTACTGCGCAAAGGGTCTGAATACTTATGTAAATGTGATATTTTGCTTTGTCATTTATGGGGTATTGTGTGTAGATTGAGGGGGGGAAACAATTTAATCAGTTTTAGAATAAGGCTGTAATATAACAAAATGTGGAAAGTCAATGGTCTGAATACTTTCTGAATGCACTGTACAATCATCAAATACGCTGCTGCTACTTTGTTTATCATATATCCTGATGCCTAGTCACCTATACAGCCTTACAAAGGCAAAACGCAGTAACTACGCCAACAGTGAAACTGAGAAAAATTGCTTTAATATTTTTTTGCTAGCCAGACAAATACAGGATGTTGTAGGTAGATAAGAGATAATGCACTGATGTATAGTGTTATTATATAAAAACATTTTTCGTGATATCCAATTGGTAGTTACGATCTTGTCTCATCGCTGCAACTCCCCAACGGATTCGGGAGAGGCGAAGGTCGAGAGCCATGCGTCCCCTGAAACATGACCCTGCCAAGCCGCACTGCTTCTTGACACACTGCTCGCTTAACTCGGAAGCCAGCCACACCAATTTGTCAGAGGAAACACCATCCAACTGATGACCGTAGTCAGCTTGCAGGCGCACGGCCCGCCACAAGGAGCCGCTAGAGCACGATGAGCCAAGGAAATCTCCCCCCGGCCAAACCCTCCCCTAACCCGGGCGACGCTGGGCCAATTGTGCGCCGTGCCATGGGGCTCCTGGTCACGGCCGGCCATGACACAGCCTGGGATCGAACCCTAGGCTGTAGTGGCGCCTCAGCACTGCGATGCAGTGCCTTATACCGGTGCGCCACTCGGGAGGCCCCGTATAACGTTATTATTTAGTAATTATTTCATGCATATCAACCATGACCACTGATTTGACCTATGCCCCCCAAAATGCAGATACTGCACTCTGCCTTTGTTTGACCTTATACATCTATATGCGTATTGCAAAGTGCAGTATCTAAAAGTGTTTATCCAACTTTCTTGTTGTTTTTCTGTTTAATGAAAGTTTGAGAGTTCTAGCTACATTCCTACTGTATTTAATGGTTTTATGTTTTCATGTTTTTAATGTTTTATTGTAGTAACCCGCAAGTATTTTTTTTGCCATAAGGTAAGAACTATTTCATCATGCAGAATTCTTATACTTGAAAAAAATATGTAACTTTGTGCAGTATCTACAGTCTAAATGTGTTTATCCAATTTTCCAGTTTTTCTGTTTTGACTTCGTATGGTCATTTATTTCACTTGAGGGGGTCATAGGTCAAATCAGTGGTCATGATATGCATAAATGTATTCAGAATAATATAATACATCATATTTGGCTGGACAGCAAATAAACGTTAAAGCCATTTTTCTCAGTTTCACTGTACATAGTTACTGCTCTTTGCTTTTGTATGGCAGAGCGGGTAACTGCAGTCAAAACACGGTGGAACAAAGCCATAATGCAGTAACTACACTTACTGCTGTTTGCCTTGGTTTTTACTTGGATTTTGTAGTTTTGTACTGTATATAGCTTACTTACTGTCACACCCTGGCTCTGGGACTCTATATGTTGAGCCAGGGTGTGTTCATTCTATGTGTTAGATTTCTATGTTGGTAGTTCTAGTTGTGTTTATTTCTATGTTGGCTAGAGTGACTCCCAATCAGAGGCAACGAGTGTCAGCTGTCGTTGGTTGTCTCTGATTGGGAGCCATATTTAAACTGTCTGTTTTCCCTTTGTGTTTGTGTGTTCTTGTTCCGTGTTGGTCATTGTTACCGTGGACTTCACGAGTCGTTTCTTGTTTTGTTTATTGTTGTCTATGATCACTAAAGATAATAAAGTTTAAACATGTTCGTTCATCACGCTGCGCCTTGGTCTGTTCCCTACGACGATCGTGACACTTACTTTCTCATGTTCTTCTTATTTGTATTTATTTTGTGTTTGTTCTACTTTACTTTATTTAATTTTGTAGTACTACTGATATTGATTACTGCATCGTTGGGAAAGAGCTTGCAAGAAAGGCATTTCACTGTACTTGTGCATGTGACAATAAAACTTGAAATAATATCGTATCATGAGGTCCCTGGCAATTCCCAGCCCTATTCTTTAGACATTCTACTGTAATCTCTCTCTGTCCTTCCCAATCACCCTCTCTTTCCTCTCCTCTCCTGGCGCTCCAGTTGTTCCTGAGGAAGTGAAGCCCAAGTTTGTGAAGGGAACGAAGCGCTACGGCCGGAGGTCCCAGCCGGACAGGCCCGACTCTGAGCTCACAGCTGAGTTGGAGGGCTCTCCTCCTTTCAGGACGGAGCAGGAGGAGCCCTCTCCCGCTGTCGTGAGGAGGGGAAAACTCAGACGCTCTACTTCTCTGGAGAGTGTGGAGGTAAGAGACGTGCTACTCCTCCCTCCCTCTCACCCTCTGCCTGCCTTGTTTATACTGTGGCTGTGCACTCATTTGAGAGTCGATGAGAAAGATTGCTGACTTTTGACTTCTCAAGCTTGGCACAGGGCCTAGTCTAGATCTGACTGTTTGGAGAGAATTTCCCAACTCAGTGCTTCACTTCCATTTCCTTCATATGTGCCCCTTGAATGGTGCATTGTGCTGGTGCTGAGTGAGGTCTGGATCAAATATCTCTATGACCTGCAATTTGTTGGCAACCACATATTTCTATGTTTCCACAACATACTTCTCTTCAGACCACTGTATATCTGAGTGAGAGAGTTGAATCTCAGAGGTACTTGGGGTTTTGAGCAGACCACTCCACACTCAGGAAGTGGGATTATATGGAATGTGCTACTGGCAGCCCTCATGGTCCCTGCTCCCGCCCCACACCATCCATCCCTCAGTGTTAGCTTTGGCGCGCTCTCTCTCTTGCACTCTCTCTCTCTCTCATTGCTTTATTGGCATGAAAAGCATTGCGTAAATATTGCCAAAGCATCAATGTATACATTATACATTGTAATAAAAAAACTCTCTACCAGTCAAGACCTCTACCTAAGGGAGGAGAGCTTTGGACCATCTGATTATACTGTATATTGTATCTCTCTGCATTGTGTAATATTGTGATTTTTGATCTGCTGACTCAGAGACTGATAATATTGGAATGAGTGGAATCCTCTGGTATGCTGCTGGCTTGGTGCATATATCAGGTACTTAAGGGATCTGATCTTCCATGGCTTTGTCTTTCATTGGTTTCATTAGTCTCATTGCATTTTATTACAAGTCATGGTTGGGGGATGCTGTGTGCTTATCTCAAAACATCATGTCTATTGAAGGCCCATTGATTTGGGCTCTAAATTGTATAACAGTAGAAGACAACTAGTGAAGGAAATGTCATTGTGGTGGCTGACAGGGGTATCTGTCAGTGTTAAAAGTGTTAAAGACTGTGGGAAACTCTGCTGAGAGTGAAAAGTTTAGCGCACTTTGCAGTCAGCCACCGTGTGTGTGTGTGTGTGTTTTGAGTCTGGAATGAGTAGGTTAATTTGAGGTAAGGGTTGCATAAATCGTCTGGATGGAGATTTTGATTATGAGACTATTAATTTCTCACATTTATCTGAGTTATCATACATAAACTAGCCTACATAATAATTGAAAAGCAATGGTTGACCTCTGTCTGCCGCTGCCTGTGAACACAGTGCTCATTTTAGAAACCCATTCTGTTATCCCAGATTTTCTCTTTTTTCAGTTTGAAATATTTACAGCTTTTATGTAACGCTGCACTGACTCTCTGATAGCTTGTGAGATTACGTCTTTCCAAAGCCTCTCTCTCGTCAGGCCATAGTGCCAGATAGATCCCTGTGCCATGTTTCTCATTAAGCTCCATCAATAATCTATTTTTAAATAGTTAACATTTCCAGCAGTTTAAGCCTTGGTGGATTTCTTGCTACTGGAAGATAGAGAGGGAACTACTGTATGGCATCCCTGTCGTAGTGTTGGTTACACAGGATAGGTCACAGCAGTTCACTCAGGCAGAACATAGTAACAGTCAACTCCTTGGTAACCGGAATATACAGTTGTCTGGGTGAACTATGTGATTGGAATGGGGGAGGGTGGGATTCATGGGGCTGGGGAGTTGATAGGTCGTTTACCACTTTTGGGCTGAAACACACATTCTTTATGGAAGTATCGTGGTGGAATGTTGCCGTCAGCTACCCCTTGTTATGTAAATAATTGAACTGGCCCTGTTAAATATTTCACACACGCTTATCCCTCTTCACATCACTTCATATGACTTATTTAGTTCATACACATCCTACATTTATATCTACACATCCTTCTACAGCGCAGCGTGCTGTCCGGGTTAAATGCCTGAAGAACCTTTCTCAAGGACATGTTAATATTAGTGTCCCATTTAGCTGGCATGCTTAATTTAGCATCAGTTTCCACTCACCTTTCTTTCACAAATGCAATTTGTTGAGAATTCTGTACATTCTCTCTGTTCAGAAAGAGAATTCATTTTGTCTGGTTACAGCTGGTAGTCAAGAATCGTCAAACTATTGTTGAGATACAGACATAAACATTATGATTTCATCATCCAGCTGAAATGATTGGTTTTGAATGTTTATCCTTTATGTTGAGAGGATTAGTCATGTCTTACCCTTCTCAGCTGACTACATCACTGCCCACCATTTTGTGTTGGTACAGTGTTTGTTTACATTTCTTAAGCCTTGGGCCACTGTAGTAAGGAGCACAATGGTGCTCTGTGACCCTGAAGTGGTGCTGATGACAACAATAATAAACTCCCTGAGCTGCCATGTGTTGGAGAGAACCAAATGGATTCGTTAGAGAGAGAAAATGAGGGAGAGAGGGAGACAATACTGAAACCAACACAGTGTTCCCATTTGAAAAGTCTTTCATGGATGAGTTAATGTTGTTCAAAAATGTAAGATGATAAAAATGTATAGTCTCGTTGTCCCATGATAAGTGGCCTGTTTCTGATGTGGCGCTGCTGCAGCTTGGGGCCATGCCCAGATTGATTCCTTATAATGAAGCCATGAAATCAATAGACCCGTCTTCCACATGGGATTGATTAAAATGATACATTTCAAAGATTTTGAGGGGGAAAATGTGACCTTGGAACCAAGATAGTAGCAGCCAATCCTTCCACAAATATATTATCTGTTTTTAAGACGTTGCCAGGATTAATTTGGTTAGATAATTAGGGAAGTTTGTATTACATCAACTGAAGTTATGCATTTAATTCAACAAAGTCCTTTGGAACTTACCTCTACAGTACTCAATAACTAACTTCCATAACTAATCCATTACTAACTTCAGTTAAACTTGGTCTTTTCAGACAGGGTATTATGTAAGACCTAGACCATAATTAGTGAGTCTGCAGCACGTGTACACACACACACACACACACACACACACACAAGTTCCTCTGCGTGAGAGCCAACAGCCCCATATGCTGCTGGGGAGTCCAGTCTACTCTTGAGCCTGCTGGAATCACAATCTGCTGGTTGTTCTTGATCAGTGTAGCAGAAGTAATGTTGACGGGGTGGAATTCCTTATGATCAGTTAATTGTTCTCTCTCTCTGTTATCATTGCTTATCGCTAATAGGCTAGCACTCGCTTACAGATTTCTCTCTTTCACACTTCGCAGGCACACTTACTTACATACATACATACATACATACATACACACACACACACACACACACACACACACACACACACACACACACACACACACACACACTTCATCTGCTATACACACTCTCACAACACACCTAGTAGTAGGGTAAATTAGCTTTCACAGTGCAGTTCACACACAGACCTACACACACTACACACTGACTAAACAACATAGCCAGATTATGAGACTGTATGTGGACAGTCATACGGGTCAGTATTTAGGCAAAGTAGTTTTTTTTCTTCAGTTGTGAACACTTGGTGACACTCATCAATGTCTTACTTCCAGAGTCTAAAGTCGGATGAGGACACCGGAAGCCATAAGGACGCCATACATCAAACTTTTGAGGCACAAGGTACTTAAATATTTGTATTTAAAGGTATTTAAATATTTGTATTTAAAGGTATTTAAATATTTGTATTTAAATTTACTTCATTGTACATTCATTCTTCAAGTCAGTCGTTTTTCCTGGTTAGGTCATGTGATCAGGAAAAACTCCTGGCCCTATTCATACAGTCTACTGCTATATCCTCTGAGGGACTTCCATCCTGACATGTGTATGTATGTCTCAGGGCAGCAGAAGCGATGGAAGCGGGACAGTTCGGAGTGCACGCTTCACTACCCTGGGCCGCGGGCCGAGGTGACAGACAGCCGGATGAGGGCGGTGTGGGAGGAGCTGGGGGTCGGAGTAGGTGGCTTTCTGAACAGGCAGGAGCTGTCCCTGGTCTGTGATCACCTTGGCCTGCAGGACCTGAATCCAGAGGTATGGCCAGCCCATCATTCCAGCCTGTGGCTGTGTTTTAATTCCCTAATTCCCGGAAGTGTGCACTTGCTCACTGAAGGGAGTTTTCACCATATTTCTTATATCAGTACGTACATCCGTCCATTCCTTTTGAATCCATGAGGTGCAGCCATGAGGTGTAAGAGTGCACACCAGGGAGACGGGCAGGTAGTCAGACTGAAGTCAGTGGTTACAAGCCAAAGATACTGTATATTGGGTGTGTTATCCTATGTATGAATTGTTTAAATCCCTCTCTCAGTATCTGTGTGAATTTGACTTCATGTTTTTAACCCCTGACTCTACGTGTTATCACACAGGAGTTGGACGCCCTCTTCAGAAGGTTGGACACTGACCTGGATGGGAGGGTCAGCCTCAGGGAGTTCCAGAAGGGTGTTTTCAGAAAGGGGGGTGTCCCAGCGCCCACATCCTCCTCCACCCCCATACACCCCAACCCCCAGCGCTCACTCCAGCAGGTGAGCAGACCGACCAGACAGACACAGAACAACACCGTTTTTAGGGTATGCGTACATGTTTAACAGTAATTGATTTATATGGAAATGTATGCAAGTGGGTCTGGGTCAGTAGAGTAAATGCATTTAATTAGGCCAGAACAATGATCCGTGGATAATACAAATGACAATACATTGGCACGTGGGACCTCCATCTGGCTCTAACTGAAGAGGAGTATTTGATATTAATTATATTTATGCAAAATAAACTGTCACTTTGCTTTAAATGTGTGGCTGATTGGTGTTTAAGGAGCCTATTGAGATATTCTCTGTGGCTCATAGTTTAGGATTAAGATAAAGACGTAATAAAGTATTTAAAATACTGTATGATCTAATGATTTATACATTTTCCCTTCAGGATCTGACATACAAGGCAAACTTATACACAGAAACTTTTACAGTATAATTAGTAGGCTATCTGTCTCTCAGACCATTTTCCTGCTGGTCAATTAAGGAACTTTAGGCAGCTACCAATCAAGTAATTGACTGTAATTGAGCTTAGTCTGCCCTTCCTACATTCCTTTGCAGAATGACCATTTCCACACAAGGAGAAAGTCAAGGTCAGAAATCATGTATTGCATTTCAGGACTGAAATCTGGCTGTGGTTTGTTAACATGGGCTATGAAAGACAACATCCGTTCTTTCAAAGCTGGGCATGTTGGTGCCTCTCAGGTATTAGGAACCACTTGCACTTTGTTTGATAGCTTCATGAACCAGCACTGAGACACCAGTGTGTTTCTAAGGCTTGTTCAATACCTAAATACTACTGACACTCCTCCATGTCCTAAACTGGTGGATGTAGTGGTAGATGTATGTCATGTGCAAATAGGGAATGGAAAGTAGGCTAAGTCAGATTAAGTGTTACGACACCAAAAAGGCGTTTTATTAGTGGCGCGTGAAATAAATGTATTTGTGGCACTGAAGCTCTTTTGTCTGTGGGAGCCTGGATTACACAATGCACAGTGGAGGATGTCAGGTTATTCTTGGAGAGAGCTGCATGACCGAAGGAGGTGTTCCTGCGACAATGCCATGCCTCTCAAGGACTTCTTTGTATTTCTATGGCATTTGGGAACAGCAGTGAGGCTACACAGCACGTCTGTACTACACAGTGCCGCACTGGTCTGTAGCAGTGTTCTGTGGAGGAGGAACTGAATTGGGCCATCCGCTAGCCTGTTCCTGTAGCTCTCATGTCTTCCTCTGTTTTCTCCCAGGCCTTCGAGGAGCGGCTGGTGCGCTCCACCTCTCCCTCTCTCCTGTCTGCCACCGTGGGCCAGAGGCTGCTGACCAGGCTGGACGAAGGGTCGGGCTGCACCAGTCCAGAGAGGGTTATCGCCCTCTGGACCGAGGAGGGCATACGGAACAGCAGCGACATCCTACAGGTTAGTCCCGGACTAAATGTGAACCAATGCACGTGTTCATCCAACTACTGTTTTTATTTGAATGTCCTGTAGTCATGGATACATATGCTCATTGCTTGTGCCAGTTATTTTCAGAAGTAGCCTTGAAATGTTGATTACTCTGCCTTTACGGCTGCTTGACTTGATATGTTGCTGAAAAGCTTTGGTGTTAGGTGGTTTGTACAGGATTAAGGCTGCAGGGTTTCTAGGGGCATCTCCTTCCTGTGTGTGAAATGTGTAATAGGAGTAGAATTGAGATTGTGAGTTCCAGTTAGCTGTTTGGTTTAGATTACATGCTTTAGTGTAGAACCTATAATCTATGTAACGCAGCCTACAAAAGCCCCTAGCTAGACACGCTCGGATTTATATTATGTGTTACTGAAATAATCATTTTATAATCTGAAACATTTTGATTACAGTAGAGGGTAAACATGAGGATGGGCTGAACTTTGACCTGAATTTATATTTACCATACACCAGTTGTCAAAACACCTGGTCCATGGATGGAGGCTGCACTAAAACACCAAATTGCACTCCAGGACCAGGGTTGGTGATTAAGTTACCAGTGCCATACTTTCATAAATTGACCCGTGCTGTTCGGTCCCCTCCAGACTCTGGACTTCCCCCTGGAGGAGCGGGTCAGTCTGGCGGAGCTCACCCTGGCCCTGGACAATGAGCTGCTGGTCAGCGGCAACGGCATCCACCAGGCAGCCCTCATCTCCTACAAGAACGAGATCCAGTTCCTCCAGTGAGTCTTTGGTTTGATACTTTGGTACTGCATGTTTCCATTGGACTCTCGTATAGAGGTCATGGCCAAAGAGACTCAATAGAGAGCAAAAGTAATGGTGTCTTTTTGTAGGCACTAACTCCGCCATTGCTCGTTGGCCAAAGCATATGGGGAAATTAATGTTTTTTTTTGTAGGGTTTTTGGATTAATGGTAAAAATAAGGTCTGTGGTAAACACAGGCTTAGGAGATCTTATACGTTTTGTTCTGAGATCACTTTTTGTGAATTTCGAAGCATTTATGTAATCAAAATGAGCACATAAAGGCTTTATAATTCATAAAGGTCACATTAACTGACTGATATCTCATAGAACAGAACGTGTAAGATCTTCTAAGCCTGTGTCAACCTCAGACCTTATTTTCTGTATTTATCCCAAAACCCCATTCTTTCCCCATTCATTTACCCCTTAGGAATGGTAACTAATTTCTGTTTTTTAGGACTACAAGCTGGCCAGCTCTATTGCATCCCCTGGGTTCATTTCCTGTATGAGCCAATGACCCTTAATTAATTTACATCAACTGTTTTTTGATTTCATGGTCAGGCATTGCTTTAAGGGGAATCATTGGTTCAACTTCACTAATGTTCAGGGAAACTGTAGCCTATAGCTTGCATAATGGATTTTGGTTCTAACTGATTTTACTATGTCTCCACCTAGAGACGAGAGGTGATGATGCTTTTATATTGTTGATTGTAAAAATCATTGCTTTGTCAATTTAATGACCAACTTTGGAACCAAAATACAGCATTCTTTCATTTAAGTATTAATTTGCCAGTATTCAACTGCCGTGGTAAGCCTATTTGGATTCTATATGCGTAATGTAGATATAATATAGAGAATATCTGCTGTTAAAGTTAGTCCTCCATGATGTACTGAGCTATCGGGTATTTCAGGTGAGTGTTGTGCTAAAGTCCATGCTGAGATGTTTGTCCACTGTCTGTCCCTCAGGGTCCTAGCAGACCAGGCGTGTCGGGAGAGGGACAAGGTAAAGGCCGACCTGGAGTGGGCCGACAGGAGGAACCTCCAGCTGGTCAGAGAGGTGGATGACAGGCACGCCACCATTGAGTCACTGAATGAAACCAAAATCAAGTAAGACCTGTTCTTCCTTCTCGTTACAGATTACAGACTGATCTGGTGGTTGGAAAATGTTGCTTGACTGGTTGTGAATTGTCATGATCGGAGTCATGATCGGAGGAGGGGCCATTTAGTTAAACTTCTCTCTGATTGGCAGGGGTCTGGAGCAGGAGTTCCGGGATAGGCTTACGGCCCTGCGTGGTGAATCTGCGCAGGAGAGCGATGTCCTGCTGCAGCAGGTGGAGCGTGAGCGGGCCAAGCTCAAAGAGGAAGTGGAGGTCCTACGGGCACATGATGCCAGTCTGCACGAGGAAGTCTGCAATGCCACCCAGGTGCCTGGCACTATAGATCTACACCATGAGGTTTTTACAATGACAAAAGAGTGCTAAGAAGGCAGGCGATTGCTTGACCACCCTTCCTACAAGATTCCTTGAACGTAACCTCTATTTGATTGCATTGCATTAGGCTCCTCAAGCTTTTTAATACACTTTTGTGTGAGTATAAACTGGTTAATGTTCTGCAAGGAATTTCTAGACTAGACAACTCAAAGGAGAGGATTAGATTAGCCCATGTGATTTTTGTCTTGGCCTTCCTGTTTGCAACATCCACCTTCAGACACAGACATGCTCTATTCAGACTCCAACTAGAACCACCCGCCCACGGACAACCAACCAATGGCAGACTGATGCTTAGCTTCTTAACAATCCCCCATCGTTAGTACCCCTATTGTTCTCTATTGTGGAGTGATCATACTGTGTTGCTGTGGATATCTTAATGTGTTATCGTATCACTCTAAGTAACCCTCCCTCTGGGCAAACAGGAGAATAGCCGTTTGGAGGAGGAGGGCAGTGTTCTGAAGGGGAAGCTGTCAGAGGCAGAGAAAACCATCTCTAAACTGCAGAGAGACCTGGACCAGCTCTTACTAGACAAGGTGAGAGGGAGCTATGTGAGGATCGGCGTGATGATGTCATGCTGTGGTAACTCATCCCTCAGGGAGTGAGCTATGCAGTTTTGCCAATGAATGATTGATGAGGGTTTCCGTTTTGGTTGGCTGACACAGTTTGGGAGCCTGGATCCGAACAACACGGGACTGCTTAACCAGGAGGAGCGCTTCTCTGAGATCATCAAGGAGTACGAGCTGCAGTGCCGGGTAAGCGAGAGGGGGAGCCAGAGAAAGTGTGTGTGTGTATATGTGTGCTCGCGTGTGTGTTTAAAGAATATTGCCTTGCGTGGAAGCCCCGAGGGGGCTTGACCTAGCCTGGGTACCAGTCTTTTTACCATTCTACTAATTTGGCAAATGACAGGAGTGGCAAGGAGTGGATTGTAAGCTAAAAAGACTGGTACCCAGACTAGGCTTGACCTGGTTTACCTTTCACAATTTTCCAAAGCATAGTAATTGGTTATACACTGCATACATAACATTCATGATTCATGGCAAACTGACTTTTCACCCACTTGCCTGTACAGAGTTGAGATCTGTTTTGAGTGTATCTTGACAAGCCTCTTGATTTATCCAAATGCCTCCCATTTTGGGAAACTAGAAAGTGAAGGTGAGCGTGTGTTATTCTGGGTTCACAGAATTAGTGTTGCTGTGTGGTTTGATTTAGCATGTGCGTGGCAGTTGGTGAGTACATTGTGACTGGTGTTGCTCTATCTCTATAGTAAGTCTGCTGTGTTTTACTGGGTGTGTTATTTATGTTTGTCTGAAGTATCACCACTCTGCTAAATGACAAGTATGTGTGTCACAGGAGCTGCGGGACCGGAATGATGAGTTGAACTCGGAGGTGGATGTTTTAAAGAGTCAGGGGATAGGGAGGAGATCCAGACAGGAAAGGGACACGTCCACACACGCGTGGTCCAGCCGACGATCACTGACTACTGAGTCAGACTCTGGTAAATCCCCCTCAGCTATAAACTGTGTTCACCCGATTTGCCTCTAGAATCTATATTTGTGCTCTGTTTAGAACATATTTAAATATTGTTTTTGTCGTTTTCAATTTTTACTTTGAAATGTATACTGAACAAAAATATAAACGCAACATGCAACAATTTCAGTTACAGTTCATATAAGGAAATCAGTCAATTGAAATAAATAAATTAGGCCCTAATCTATGGATTTCACGACTGGGCAGGGGTGCAGCCATGGGTGGTCTTTGGAGGGCATAGGCCACCCACTTGGCAGCCAGGACCAGCCAATCATAATGTGTTTTTCCCCACAAAAGGGCTTTATTACAGACATAAATACCACCCCCCCCCCCACACACACTCCCCCTCAGACAATCCCGCAGGTGAAGCAGCCGAATGTGGAGGTCCTGGGCTGTTATGGTTACTCCCTCAACTTGACACAACTTGTGTTGTGTGACACAACTGCATATTTTTAAAGTGGCCTTTTATTGTCCTCAGCACAAGGTGCACCTATGTAATGATCATGCTGTTTAATCAGCTTCTTGATATGCCACACCTGTCAGCTGGATGGATTATCTTGGTAAAGGAGAAATGCTCACTAACAGAGATGTAAACACATTTGTGCACAACATTTGAGAGAAATAAGCTTTGTGTGTATGGAAAATGTCTGGGATTCTTTCTTTCAGCTCATGAAACATGGGACCAACACTTTACATGTTGCGTTTATATTTTTGTTCAGTTTATTTATTTTGACATACAGTATAATAATGTATACTAAAGTGTTACCTGAACATTTATAAAATGTTGTTCTCTAATATGCACATACCTTTCACACACATCTTCTCATTCCTCTACTCAGTCTCTCTCCAGTTACTCTGACAAGTCGCATAACTACTCTTTACTGTAATCTTGTCCATTGTGCTTCAGATGACCCTGAGATGAAAAGAGGCATATCTCCCATGGCGAGGAAAAAGCTACAAGTGGCCAATAAGAATGGTAAGAATTGGAAACGTCAATCTTTTTTTTTTTTTCTCTCTCTAAATGCGTGTTGGGTGTGACTCGCACACCTTGGTGTTTTTGTTTCTGTTCCCTCAGGCCTGGGTTCTCTGGAGAGTCTGCCAGGCCCTGTTGTGAGCATTGAGACGGAGATGGCCATGGGACAGCTTAAGGAGAGGCACAGCCAGGAGGTGCAGGACTTGAAGATTGAGTTAGAGACCAAGGTAGAGAGGAGGCATTGTGATACATTGTGACACATTGTTGGATTGTTTTGATTATCGTCTCCTATTTTTATGTGAAATTGTTGGTAATTTGAGTGAAATAAGATGTAAAAAATGAAGTTCAGTACATGTGAGGTGCATTTTTCTAATTCTGGGATATCCCTGACCCCTCCTCCTCATCATTCTCACCCCACAGGTGAATTTCTACGAGCGCAGCCTGGAGCTGATGCGGCGGAACATGGAGGTGGAGAGGAAGGACATCTCTCAGGGCTTCAAGATGGAGATCAGTGAGCTGGAGGAGCAGAAGGCCCAGGTGGAGGAGCAGGTTAAGAGGCTCAGGGAGGAAGTGGAGAAGCTGCAGGCCCAGCTACAGCGCAGCTCCGGGGGCCTGGGAGGGCCAGGCTGGGGCACTGACCAGGAGAGACGGGCCCAGCGCGAACAGGCAGAGCTGGAGCAGAACTATGCCCGGGAGATCAGTAACCTGGTCCAGAGGCTGACCTCAGAGAAAGACCAGCTGGAGGCTGAGCTGAAGCTCAGAATGGACCAGGAAGTGCTGCTTGTAAGGTGGGTGTGGCCAACCTATCTTACTCCCCAGGCCTGTATTTTGTAATTCAACTCAATTCATTTCAAGTTCACATTGTTGTATAGGTTGGCGACCTGTTTCTCATTCAACATTTCTTGTGCCAACCGTAATCCCTACAACTTCATCCCTTTAACTCCGTAACACATACGCTGGATTTACAAAACAATGGTGTGTGTGAACTGGGAATGGTGTACAATGTGAGTGTGTGTACAGTGTGTGTGTGTGTGTGTGTGCCTAAGTGAACAGTCTGTGCTATGTAATCAGGGAAGAAGCAGAGCAGCAGGTGTCTCAGATGAAGACACAGCAAGACAAGGCCCAGTACAGCCTCATGCACCAGCTACACTGTGAGTGGCTGCAGGAACTGGAGCAGGAGAGGCACAGGGAGAGGCTCCACAGCACAGAGAGGGCGAGTGAGGAGCAGGCCAGGATCTGCAGCCGGGCCGCTGTGGAAAGGAAGAGGCTGGAGGAGGAGCACCAGGAGGAAGTCCAGCAGCTGAGGGAGCACATAGCCAGTCTGCAGGAGCAGGCAGATCTGGCCTCAGAGTCACATATACAGCACAGTCAGTTAGAGGCTGAACTGGAAGAGACTTGCGGACAGTGCAGTCAACTGGAGGCCAGGCTGGAGGTGGTTTGTGCCCAGCTGGAGGAAAGCACTGCATCTCTGGAGTTTCATGAGGCTTTGACCGAGCGCCTGACCTCTGAACAGCATGCTGTAGAGGAGCTGGGGTTGGTGAGGAATAGAGAGAGGGTGCTCCTCAGTGAGTTGTCTCAGCTAAGAGAGGAGCTGCATATTCTACGGTCTGAATCTGAGACACTTCTTCAGGACAAAGAAATGGTGGCAGAGAATTGCAGCTGTCGGTCCAGCGCTTTCATACAACCGCAAGTTCAGCTGAGGGCCAAAAAGGAAGACACGGATACCCTGAGGGGGGAGTTGGAGAGGGCACAGGAGGCTCTGAGAATCGAAGTTGAACGATGCTCAAGGCAGACTGCTGAGCTGGACTCCCTAAAGACGGACCGAGTAAAACTGATGGAGGAGCTGAGAAAACACATGACAACCATTGACCGTCTAAAGTCAGATCTTGACTGTGTCACTGAGGAGTTAGACCAATGGAAAAGAGCTAAGGAGAGTCTACAGGATGCCTTGAGGCAGGAACGAACCAAGGTCACGCAGATCCAATCCACCCTGGACCTGGAGAGGGAAGAGACTGGCAGTCTGAGCCAGGAGAACGCCCACTACATCCGCCTGGTAGACCAACTCTCCAACCAGATCGTAGAAATGGAAACTGAATCATCCAAACTCCGAGACCACATCCAAGAACTGAAAGCCCAACTGAGCGAAACGTCCAACCTGGTTTCTAATCTCAGGACCCAGCTAGAGGCCAAATCCACAGAGGTAGACCACCTTGAGTCAGATATGAAGCAGACGGCAGGTCTGTTAGAGATAGCGGAAGCCCTGTCTAATAAGCACTCTAGGGAAGAGGAGCTGCTGAACGCCCAGCTGGAGACCAAGGAGAGCGAGCTGTGCTCCCTCAGAGGAAAGGCTGGCAGCAGCAGCACTGTCCAACTCCAGCAGGCTCTGCTGTCCTCTCAGGCAGAGGTCCACAGGTTGGAGGAGGCCTTTGAGTGGGAGAAGGGCAGAATGAAGGAGCAGCTGGTGGAGATGGAGAAGCTGGTCATGGCTCTGGAGATGGTGATGGACCCTGCCAGTCCACACAGGTTTGTGCAGGCAGGCCGGTTGCCAGAAATCAAATCAAACCAATCTTCGAACGACTAACCTTCACCTGCCTGATTGTAATGTTTTCTGCCCCAAACATGGAGGCTGAGATTTGAATGACTAATTGCAACCGCCCAGCTCTCATCTGAAAGAGATCCTCACCTTTTCTCCTCAGAAACCTTCTGTCTGTAACCTTTTCTACACCTTAGCAGGCTGTGCTCCAACATCAAACTTTTGAAATTTGAATGGTCTGGAATGCATTAACAATTTACAGTGTCTCTAACGGAATGGTTTTCAACCTAGATGTGCATGCTAGTAGATTTCATTTGTTTGAAAAATAACATTTGTATCATTGAATGTTTGCCCGTCTAATCCTGTGTCTATTTTGCTTCATCACATAAGTGCATTGATTTCACCCAGAGTTTTATCTGGAACTCAAATGTTAGCTTGAAATAGTAAATGCTTCAATGAAATTATTCCCCAGAAACATATTCTGTTGAAATATCTGCCAGATTAAAATGCATTTGAGGAGAAACTCATCATATCTAAACTATTTCAACTCTAGGTCTCAGCTAGACAAGGTCAACTGTGAGAACAGTGCACTGAAGGACAGATTGGCCATGTTAGAGCAGGATGTCCAGAGACTTGAGGTGGAGATCATCATGAAGAAGTAAGTTGCTCCATCAGTAATGTTGCTGTGAGAAAATGCTCAATTCAGATAGGGTTTACAAATGTCTTATTTAAGCTTTATCCTGTCTACACAGCTATTAATCATTCCTTTCCATCTTTGATTCCATCAGAAAGAAACTGTACGAAGTGGAGCGGGAACATGAGAAGAACAGGGAGGAGCAGGAGAGACATTGCAAAGAGGTTTGTTTAAATGTTTTTTTCCATTTTACCATAATAACCCTGCATAGTTTAACTGACCCTTTTAGCCTTATAGATTTTCATAGCCTACATTTGATCAATGGACACATGAACATTCTCAATGACCCAAGACCCAGTCTGATGAGCCCTTCCTTGATCCCCTCACTCTCAGAACGCCAAATACCGCGAGGAGGTCCTGGACATGAGCGCCCGCAACCTGCAGCTGAGCGACGAGAACGCTGAGTTGAGCTCCCGTCTCCGTGCCGACCAGGGGGCAGTCCAGATGCTGACGGAGCGGCTGGCGCAGGTGTCCCGGGAGCAGGAGGAGGGGTTGGCCGCAGCCAGGCAGCTCCAGGAGACCTCCACCCAGCAGGAGAGGGAGAGGCTCCACCTGCAGGCAGCCTGGCAGCATGACAAGGAGCTGCTGGAGAGAGAGCTCAACACCACCAAGGAAAAGGTATATAAGGGGACCTTTGGGACAGTTGTGGTATTAGAGTTCCCCTAGATCAGGGATGGGCCTGTGACCCCCCCTCTGTAGGCCCTCGGACAAATTAAAATAAAATAAAAATAAATGTTTAAAAAATGACGATAATAAAAATTTACAAAATGATATATAATGTACCAGTCAAAGTTTGGACACACTTACTCATTCCAGGGTTTTTCTTTATTTGTACTATTTTCTACATTGTAGAATAATGGTGAAGACATCAAATATATGAAATAACACATATGGAATCATGTAGTAACCAAAAAAGTGTTAAACAAATCCAAATATGTTTTAGATTCTTCAAAGTAGCCACCCTTTGCTTTGATGACAGCTTTGCGCACACTTGGCATTCTCTCAACCAGCTTCATGAGGTAGTCATCTGGAATGCATTTCAATTAACACGTGTGCCTTGTTAAAAGTTAATTTGTGGAATTTCTTTCCTTCTTAATGCGTGAGGGAAAAAAGTTTTGATCCCCTGCTGATTTTGTACGTTTGCACACTGACAAAGACATGATCAGTCTATAATTTTAATGGTAGGTTTATTTGAACAGTGAGAGACAGAATAACAACAAAAAAATCCAGAAAAACACATGTCAAAAATGTTATGAATTGATTTGCATTTTAATGAGGGAAATAAGTATTTGACCCCTCTGCAAAACATGACTTAGTACTTGGTGGCAAAACCCTTGTTGGCAATCACAGAGGTCAGACGTTTCTTGTAGTTGGCCACCAGGTTTGCACACACATCTCAGGAGGGATTTTGTCCCACTCCTCTTTGCAGATCTTCTCCAAGTCATTAAGGTTTCGAGGCTGACGTTTGGCAACTCGAACCTTCAGCTCCCTCCACAGATTTTATATGGGATTAAGGTCTGGAGACTGGCTAGGCCACTCCAGGACCTTAATGTGCTTCTTCTTGAGCCACTCCTTTGTTGCCTTGGCCGTGTGTTTTGGGTCATTGTCATGCTGGAATACCCATCCATGACCCATTTTCAATGCCCTGGCTGAGGGAAGGAGGTTCTCACCCAAGATTTGATGGTACATGGCCCCGTCCATCGTCCCTTTGATGCGGTGAAGTTGTCCTGTCCCCTTAGCAGAAAAACACCCCCAAAGCATAATGTTTCCACCTCCATGTTTGACGGTGGGGATGGTGTTCTTGGGGTCATAGGCAGCATTCCTCCTCCTCCAAACACGGCGAGTTGAGTTGATGCCAAAGAGCTCGATTTTGGTCTCATCTGACCACAACACTTTCACCCAATTCTCCTCTGAATCATTCAGATGTTCATTGGCAAACTTCAGACGGCCCTGTATATGTGCTTTCTTGAGCAGGGGGACCTTGCGGGCGCTGCAGGATTTCAGTCCCTCACGGCATAGTGTGTTACCAATTGTTTTCTTGGTGACTATGGTCCCAGCTGCCTTGAGATCATTGACAAGATCCTCCTGTGTAGTTCTGGACGGATTCCTCACCGTTATCATGATCATTGCAACTCCACGAGGCAGAGGCAACTCCCCCAGGCAGAGGGAGATTGACAGTTATTTTGTGTTTCTTCCATTTGCAAATAATCGCACCAACTGTTGTCACCTTCTCACCAAGCTGCTTGCCGATGGTCTTGTAGCCCATTCCAGCCTTGTGTAGGTCTACAATCTTGTCCCTGACATCCTTGGAGAGCTCTTTGGTCTTGGCCATGGTGGAGAGTTTGGAATCTGATTGATTGATTGCTCCTGTGGACAGGTGTCTTTTTATACAGGTAACAAGCTGAGATTAGGAGCACTCCCTTTAAGAGTGTGCTCCTAATCTCAGCTCGTTACCTGTATAAAAGACCCCCCTGATTGAGAGGGGGTCAAATACTTATTTCCCTCATTAAAATGCAAATCAATTTATAACATTTTTGACATGCGTTTTTCTGGATTTTGTTGTTGTTATTCTGTCTCTCACTGTTCAAATAAACCTACCATTAAAATTATAGACTGATCATTTCTTTGTCAGTGGGCAAACGTACAAAATCAGCAGGGGATCAAATACTTTTTTCCCTCACTGTACATACATACATACATACATACATACATACAGTGCCCTCCACAATTATTGGCACCCCTGTTTAAGATGTGGTCGAGGACTTCCAAAAATTCTCCTTTTTTTTTTAAACAACATAGAACCCAAATGCAAAAAAAGAGAAAAATCCAACCTTTTATTTAAACCTTTGGTGTAAAAAAAATAATAATCACACATTTAGAAAAAAAATAACTTGAAATCATGTGTCCCACAATTATTGGCACCCCTGATGTTAATACTTTGTACAACCCCCTTTTGCCAACAAGACAGCACTTAATCTCCTCCTATAACATTTCACAAGATTGGAGAACACAGAGAGAGGGATCTTTGACCATTCTTCTTTGCACAATCTTTCTAGATCATCCAGTGTCCTGGGTCCTCTCTTATGCACTCTCCTCTTTAGCTCGCCCCACAGGTTTTCGATTGGGTTGAGGTCTGGGGACTGAGATGGCCATGGGAGGACCTTGAGTTTGTGACTGCTGAACCATTTTTGTGTAGATTTTGCCACATGTTTTGGATCATTATCCTGCTGAAAGACCCAATGACGACCCATCTTCAGCTTTCTGGCAGAGGCCATCAGGTTTTTATTTAAAATGTCCTGGTAGTTCAAATCGTTCATAATGCCATGCACCCTAACAAGGTTCCCAGGGCCTTTGGAAGAGAAACAGGCCCACAGCATCACAGATCCTCCACCATACTTCACGGTGGGCATGAGGTGCTTTTCGGCATACTCATCTTTTGTTTTACGCCAGACCCACTTAGAGTGTTTGTTGCCAAAAGCTCAATCTTAGTCTCATCTGACCAAAGCACACGATCCCAGTTGAAGTCCCAGTGCCGCTTAGCAAACTCCAGACGTTTACGTTTGTGAGTGTTAGTGAGAAAAGGCTTTTTCCTTGCATGCCTCCCAAACAGCTTGTTGGCATGTAGAGAGCGTCTGATGGTTGTTTTGGAGACTTTGTGACCCCAAGATGCCACTCTTTGATGCAATTCTGTGACAGTGAGCTTGGGACTTTTTTTTACTTCTCTTACCATCCTCCTCACTGCGTTGTGGCAAGATAAACTTGGGACCTCTTCCAGCCTTGTTTGTCACTGTTCCAGTTGTTTTAAACTTCTTAATGATTCCTCTGACTGTAGATACGGGCAAGTTAAGGCGAGTGGCTATTTTCTTGTAGCCATTGCCTGACTTATGAAGGTCGACACAAATCTGCCTTACTTGAATGGTGTGTTCTCTTGTCTTTGCCATGTTGACAAATGGGTAAGAGAATTAGGCCTCTGTGTCACGTCATATTTATACCCCAGGGAAACAGGAAGTCATGAATTACTAATTAAAAGTTCCTAGATACCCTGACCAACTTTAGCAACTACAGAAAAATATATTTAAAAAAAAATCAATTAAAATTTTCAGTGGAATTGTTAGGGGTGCCAATAATTGTGGGACACATGATTTCAAGTTTATTTTTTTTCTAAATGTGTGATTTTCTTTTTTACCACCAAAGTAATGTACTTAAATAAAAGGTTGGATTTTTCTATTTTTTTGCATTTGGGTTCTATGTTGTTTAAAAAAAGAGGATAATTTTTGGAAGTCCTCGACCACATCTTAAACAGGGGTGCCAATAATAGTGGAGGGCACTGTACATACATACAGTTGAAGTCGGAGGTTTACATACACTTAGGTTGGAGTCATTAAAAGTCATTTTTCAACCACTCCACAAATGTCTTGTTAACAAACTATAGTTTTGGCAAGTCGGTTAGGACATCTACTTTGTGCATGACGCAAGTAATTTTTCCAAGAATTCTTTACAGACAGATTATTTCACTTATAATTCACTGTATCACAATTCCAGTGGGTCAGAAATTTACATACACTAAATTGACTGTGCCTTTAAACAGCTTGGAAAATTCCAGAAAATTATGTCATGGGTTTAGAAGCTTCTGATGGGCTAATTGACATAATTTGAGTCAATTGGAGGTGTACATTTTACATTACATTTTAGTCATTTAGCAGACGCTCTTTTCCAGAGCGACTTACAGTTAGCACATACATTTTATCAAACCCACAACCCTGGCGTTGCAAACGCCATGCTCTACCAACTGAGCTACATCCCTGCCGGCCATTCCCTCCCCTATCCTGGACGACGCTGGGCCAATTGTGCGCCGCCCCATGGGTCTCCCGGTCAAGGCCGGCTACGACAGAGCCTGGATGTGTACCTGTGGATGTATTTCAAGGCCTACCTTCAAACTCAGTGCCTCTTTGCTTGACATCATGGGAAAATCAAAAGAAATCAGCCAATACCTCAGAAGCAATTTCCAAACGCCTGAAGGTACCACGTTCATCTGTACAAACAATAGTACGCAATAATAAACACCATGGGACCACGCAGCTGTCATACCGCTCAGGAAGGAGACGTGTTCTGTCTCCTAGAGATGAAGGTACTTTGGTGTGAAAAGTACAAATCAATCCCAGAACAACAGCAAAGGACCTTGTGGAGATGCTGGAGGAAACAGGTACAAAAGGATCTATATCCACAGTAAAACGAGTCCTATATCGACATAACCTGAAAGGACGCTCAGCAAGGAAGAAGCCACTGCTCCAAAACCGCCATAAAAAAGCCAGACTACGGTTTGCAACTGCACATGGGGACAAAGATTGTACTTTTTGGAAAATGTCCTCTGGTCTGATGAAACACAAATAGAACTGGTTGGCCATAATGACCATTGTTATGTTTGGAGGAAAAAGGGGGAAGCTTGCAAGCCAAAGAACACCATCCCAACCGTGAAGCACGGGGGTGGCAGCATCATGCTGTGGGGGTGCTTTGCTGCAGGAGGGACTGGTGCGCTTCACAAAGTAGATGGCATCATGAGGAAGAAAAATGATGTGGATATATTGAAGCAACATCTCAAGACATCAGTCAGGAAGTTAAAGCTTGGTCGCAAATGGATCTTCCAAATGGACAATGACCTCAAGCATACTTCTAAAGTTGTGGCAAAATGGCTTAAGGACAACAAAGTCAATGTATTGGAGTGGCCATCACAAAGCCCTGACCTCAATCATATAGAACATTTGCGGGCAGAACTGAAAAAGCGTGTGCGAGCAAGGAGGCCTACAAACCTGACTGTTACACCAGCTCTGTCAGGAGGAATGGGCCAAAATTCACCCAACTTATTGTGGGAAGCTTGTGGAAGGCTACCCAAAACGTTTGACCCAAGTTAAACAATTTAAAGGCAATGCTACCAAATACTAATTGAGTGTATGTAAACTTCTGACCCACTGGGAATGTGATGAAAGAAATAAAAGCTGAAATAAATCATTCTCTCTACTATTATTCTGACATTTCACATTCTTAAAATAAAGTGGTGATCCTAACTGACCTAAGAGAGGGAATATTTACTAGGATTAAATGTCAGGAATTGTGAAAAACTGAGTTTAAATGTATTTGGCTAAGGTGTATGTAAACTTCCGACTTCAACTGTACATACATACAGTGCATTCGGAAAGTATTCAGATCCCTTGACCTTTTCCACATTTTGTTATGTTACAACCTTATTCTAAAATTGATTAAAATGTTTTTTTCCCCTTATCAATCTACACACAATACCCCATAATGACAAAGAGAAAACAGGTTTTTATAAATGTTTGCAAATGTATTAAAAATAAAAAACGGAAATACCTTATTTACATAAGTATTCACACCCTTTGCTAAGTGATTTGAAATTGAGCTCAGGTGCATCCTGTTTCCATTGATTATCCTTGAGACATTTCTACAACTTGATTGGAGTCCACCTGGGGTAAATTCAATTGATTGGAATTGGAAAGGCACACACCTGTTTATATAAGGTCCCACAGTTGACAGTGCATGTCAGAGCAAAAACCAAGCCATGAGGTCAAAGGAATTGTCCGTAGAGATCAGAGACAGGATTGTGTCAAGGCACAGATCTGGGGAAGGGTACCAAAACATTCTGCAGCATTGAAGGTCCCCAAGAACACAGTGGCTTCCATCATTCTTATGGAAGAAGTTTTGAACCACCAAGACTTTTCCTAGAGCTGGCCGCTCTGCCAAACTGAGCAATCGGGGTAGAAGGGCCTTGGTCAGGGAGGTGACCAAGAACCCGATGGTCACTGACAGCGCTCCAAAGTTGTCCAGAAGGACAACCATCTCTGCAGCACTCCACCAATCAGGCCTTTATGGTACAGTGGCCAGACGGAAGCCACTCCTCAGTAAAAGGCAAATGACAGCCCGCTTGGAGTTTGCCAAAAGGTACCTAAAGGACTCTCAAACCATGAGAAACAAGATTCTCTGGTCTGATGAAACCAAGATTGAACACTTTGGCCTGAATGGCAAGCGTCACGTCTGGAGGTAACCTGGCACCATCCCTATGGTGAAGCATGGAGGTGGGAGCATCATGCTGTGGGGATGTTTTTTAGCAGCAGGGACTGGGAGACTAGTCAGGATCGAGGGAATGATGAACGGAGCAAAGGACAGAGAGTTCCTTGATGAAAACCTGCTCCAGAGCGCTCCGGACCTCAGACTGGGGCGATGGTTCACCTTCCAACAGGACAACAACCCTAAGCACACAGCCAAGACAACGCAGGAGTGGCTTCAGGAGTGGCCTCCTGAGTGGCGCAGTGCCTCCTGAGTGGTGCAGTGGTCTAAGGCACTGCATCGCAGTGCTAACTGTGCCACTAGAGATCCTGGTTCGAATCCAGGCTCTGTCGCAGCCGGCCGCGACCGGGAGACTCATGGGCGGCGCACAATTGGCCCAGCGTCGTCCAGGGTAGGGGAGGGAATGGCCGGCAGGGATGTAGCTCAGTTGATAGAGCATGGCGTTTGCAACGCCAGGGTTGTGGGTTCGATTCCCACGGGGGGCCAGTATAAAAATAAAAAAATAAAATATATATAAAAAAACAATTATTCACTAACTGTAAGTCGCTCTGGATAAGAGCGTCTGCTAAATGACTAAAATGTAAATGCTTCAGGACAAGTCTCTGAATGTCCTTGAGTGGCCCAGCCAGAGCCCGGACTTGAACCCGATCGAACATCTCTGGAGAGACCTGAAAATATCTGTGTAGCGATGCTCCCCATCCAACCAGACAGAGCTCGAGAGGATCTGCAGAGAAGAATGGGAGAAACTTCCCAAATACAGGTGTGCCAAGCTTGTAGCGTCATACCCAAGAAGACTCAAGGCAGTAATCGCTGCCGAAGGTGCTTCAACTCAGTTATCATATTAAAAACTGCAAACATTTGCCTCCACTCGTTTGAGTTCCCCCATCAAAGTTGCCCATCCCTGATCTCGATACTAAGTTTGGTCTAAATTGTAGAGAATGTAAGAATTTATTGTTCAGCATTTTTTATTAATCTTCTAACTTATTAACGGGTGTCATTAATGTACCTTGGTTCTTGAATGTCTTGTTTGTTCTTAGCTCCAGCGTTTGTCAGAGGTGGAGTCCTCGCTGACCAGCCTGACCCTGAAACACCAGTGGCTGGAGCAGGATAAGGAGAGGCTGCTGAGGGAGGTGGAGGGGAGGACCCATATAGTGAGAGAAGGATCTACTTGGCTATAGCATCTTTGTTGGGGGGGAATTGTCATCTTCCAGTTACTAAATGCTAGGTTTCCTCTGACCTATGTATGAATTATGTTTGTTTACAGGTTGAGAAGCTCCAGGATTCTCTTCGCTCCATGGACTCCCAGACAGAGCTGCTTCGTTCCAAGCTCCAGGCTGTGGGTCAGGAGAAGACTGGCCAGGCCCAGGAAGTTGCCAACCACCAGAGGATGCTGCAGGATGCCCAGGACAAGGTGGGTGACATACTGACGATGAAAACATTGGAAATGTCTGCTCACTTTTTGCTGCTCCTGAATTTGCTCTTTAATATAGAGTATTGATACAACAGTGCTTTGACTGACTTCATTGTTGTGTGCTGATCATCAGGTAAAGGAGCTGGAGGCCAGCATGGGCAGGCTGAGTAGGGATAAGGAGCAGCTGTGTCTGGCCCAGAAACATCATGAGGAGGAGGCCACCACGGCCCTACAGGAGGAGTGCCAGAGCCTGCGCCTCCAAAACCAGGAGCTGCTCCACAAGGTAGGACTATGTCACCTGCTCCTAAAGATATTGTTCTTCCTTGCTCAACAACATATAACACTGAGGCAGTTGATGTGATGGGCAGTAAGTTAACATAGTAGAACAGATAGGAGACAGATGTCTCACCGGATGTATAAATCTGAAGCATCCGTTTAGCACTTCTTCTCACCACCAAATATGGTGATTGAGAGGAAGTCCAGTGGGAGAACATGGAGCTAGATGAAACTTAGGCCAACATTCTGCAAATCTCATTGATGAAACATTCGATCTCAATACATTTCTGCTCCCAAAACTAGAATCTGTTAATAAGAGTGCACCAAGTTTTGTAGACTTTACCATTTCTAAAAGTAAAACAAATGACATTGTTTAGAAGGAATGCAAGGGCGAATTGAGTTATTGCACACGCGTACTTCAGAGTAGGCTTTCCCTAATGTAAATATGCAAATGCATGCTAGAACGCACCAATAAGATCTTGCTAGCTCATGCTTGGCTTTCCACCTCCTTGCTTCTTCCGCCCACTATGCTTCATTTTCTCCCAATTGGAAACAACACCGGTGGTGTATCTTGGGATAGTTACCAGCAATGTTCCCTCGAAGCTGCGCGCGGCCACGCACCTCCTCCAGGACTGCCGCGCAGAAGAATTGCCAGGCCGCACATGGGGACGCAAGATCATGAACTTCACTGAGTTCGCCCCATCAATTTTCACTATATACAGTGGGGGAAAAAAGTATTTAGTCAGCCACCAATTGTGCAAGTTCTCCCACTTACAAAGATGAGAGAGGCCTGAAATTTTCATCATAGGTACACGTCAACTATGACAGACAAAATGAGAAAAAATAATCCAGAAAATCACATTGTAGGATTTTTAATGAATTTATTTGCAAATTGTGGTGGAAAATAAGTATTTGGTCAATAACAAAAGTTTCTCAATACTTTGTTATATACCCTTTGTTGGCAATGACACAGGTCAAAAGTTTTCTGTAAGTCTTCACAAGGTTTTCACACACTGTTGCTAGTATTTTGGCCCATTCCTCCATGCAGATCTCCTCTAGAGCAGTGATGTTTTGGGGCTGTTGCTGGGCAACACAGACTTTCAACTCCCTCCAAAGATTTTCTATGGGGTTGAGATCTGGAGACTGGCTAGGCCACTCCAGGACCTTGAAATGCTTCTTACGAAGCCACTCCTTCGTTGCCCGTGCGGTGTGTTTGGGATCATTGTCATGCTGAAAGAACCAGCCACGTTTCATCTTCAATGCCCTTGCTGATGGAAGGAGGTTTTCACTCAAAATCTCACGATACATGGCCCCATTCATTCTTTCCTTTACACGGATCAGTCGTCCTGGTCCCTTTGCAGAAAAACAGCCCCAAAGCATGATGTTTCCACCCCCATGCTTCACTTTAGGTATAGTGTTCTTTGGATGCAACTCAGCATTATTTGTCCTCCAAACATGACGAGTTGAGTTTTTACCAAAAAGTTATATTTTGGTTTCATCTGACCATATGACATTCTCCCAATCCTCTTCTGGATCATCCAAATGCACTCTAGCAAACTTCAGACAGGCCTGGACATGTACTAGCTTAAGTAGGGGGATATGTCTGGCACTGCAGGATTTGAGTCCCTGGCGGCGTAGTGTGTTACTGATGGTAGGCTTTGTTACTTTGGTCCCAGCTCTCTGCAGGTCATTCACTAGGTCCCCCCATGTGGTTCTGGGATTTTTGCTCACCGTTCTTGTGATCATTTTGACCCCACAGGGTGAGATCTTGCGTGGAGCCCCAGATCGAGGGAGATTATCAGTGGTCTTGTATGTCTTCCATTTCCTAATAATTGCTCCCACAGTTGATTTCTTGAAACCAAGCTGCTTACCTATTGCAGATTCAGTCTTCCCAGCCTGGTGCAGGTCTACAATTTTGTTTCTGGTGTCCTTTGACAGCTCTTTGGTCTTGGCCATAGTGGAGTTTGGAGTGTGACTGTTTGAGGTTGTGGACAGGTGTCTTTTATACTGATAACAAGTTCAAACAGGTGCCATTAATACAGGTAATGAGTGGAGGACAGAGGAGCCTCTTAAAGAAGAAGTTACAGGTCTGTGAGAGCCAGAAATTCTTGCTTGTTTGTAGGTAACCAAATACTTATTTTCCACCATAATTTGCAAATAAATTCATTAAAAATCCTACAATGTGATTTTCTGGATTTTCTTTTCTCAATTTGTCTGTCATAGTTGACGTGTACCTATGATGAAAATTACAGGCCTCTCTCATCTTTTTAAGTGGGAGAACTTGCACAATTGGTGGCTGACTAAATACTTTTTTTCCCCACTGTAGATCAGTTTTTTCTGTGATCAAATCAACACTATATAAGCCCCTTTTCAATGCAACAAACCGAAACAAATTAGTCTGATTTTGTTGTAGGCAGAGCCAGAGCGCAACGGAGTAGAATTCTATTGTTGGGGGTAGCCCACAAGCTGTCTTTCAATCCCCCGCGAGTGAATGTGCTTTTCAGATCAGTTCAGAGCCGCGCATGTGCACATTTGTTGATATTCTTTGCTAGTTAGCGAGTTATTAGCCCAGTTATAGATACGTATAGGTCAGCATTGGGGAGTTACTGCTTCCTACAAGAGCACAAAATGTGTAGGCTACATTTCAAGCTGTCTTTGAAAAGCCAGTCAGGTAAAAAGCTTTTGTCTTTATGAAAAGGGGCAATAAGCCAATATGTAGGCTAGCCCTCTGCATGTCTAATTCTCCGTATTCTCTGTTTCTAGCATCATACAATACAATGCAATTTACAGTCACCTATGTGGCCCATGGCGTTAAAGACCAAGTATAAAATCATTAATTAATGTCAAGCTTTTTTAAAAGTCTCATGCAATGTAGGCCTGCATGGAACACCACATATAGGCTACTGTAGGCTATATCATATAAATCAAAAGCTATTTCTTTGTGAAAATGTTATGGGATTTGCTCCATTTTGTTTTGTTGGTAGGCCTACATTATCCCTATTGGCTACTGTCTAAAACTTTAGGGGTACAGCCTCAGTGTTCACTATAAATGTGCGCCGGAAGTTGCACAACATTCTCACCACGTTCAAGTTTCCGTTGACAAGACCTAAAATTTGCTCAGTGCCCCCAAACATTTGAGGGAACATTGGTTACCAGTGTCTTTGATAGTCTTTCTGAAATGTAGGTTGAAGTTCACGGTTGTTGTGCTTTGTTTCCTTCAGGTGTGTCAGCTGCAGGGCCAGGACGTGGAGGTACAGAGTCTGACCCAGGAGTGCCTGACTCTGAAGAGCAAACAGGCACAACTGGAGACTGCTTGGGCGGAGGCACAGGACCAGGTGATAAGCCACACATTTTGGTCAAATCATTGATCAATTACATTTGCTGAGGCACCAAATCTCTAAATTGAAAGCAGGTTTGCCAATTTAAACTCAAATTAAGCAACTAACACCATGGTCTAAGTTTGCACTAATCCTCCCTCTCAGGCTTGTGAAAGTTTAGGCAAATTCCTTTCATGGAAATTTCCAAACTCCATTCCTATGTCCTATTGAGTCTATCAGCATGTTTGAGGGGATCAGTTTGAGCAAGAATAGTTTGGGATGCAAGTCTGACTACAATGTAGTCGATGCTCAAACACACTGTTTATTTGATGCAGGCACTGAGGGCAGACACATCCTTGACCCTGGCCCAGGCCCAGCATGCCCAGCAGCTGCAGCGGTTGAGGGAGCAGGCAGAACTGGGGTCTAGGGAGCAGCTGACACACCTCCAGGCCCAGCTGGCAGAGGAGCGGCACAGGGGGCAGCAGCTGGAGCAGACCCTCCGCATACAGGCCCAGCAGGCCAGCACCCAGATGGGCCTGCAGCAGGTACTTTACTGCACCACAGGAAATGTGTATGATGTTGACATGGTCTAAATGCTCTCTCGCTCTCTGTTGGTGCTCAGGAGCAATATGAGAAGGTGATGGGGGACATGCAGGAGAGGATGGAGGAGGTGGAAACCAAGCTGAGGAGTGTGCACATGGTGCTGCAGGAGAAAGTGAACCAGCTGAAGGAGCAGGTCAGTTTACCGTTCATATGAGACACAGCAGAGTCAGAGAAACATGTCCTGAAAATCGGACTAATTAATTGTGTCCCTTTCCCTCCCACAGCTGGCGAAGAATGCCAAGTCGGACATCATGCTAAAGGACCTGTATGTGGAGAACTCCCAGCTGATGAAGGCACTGCAGGTCACTGAGCAGCGGCAGAAGAGTGCTGAGAAAAATAACTTCATATTAGAGGAGAAGATTACAGCCCTCAACAAGCTCCTTCGTAAAATCACCCCTGCCTCCCTCTCTGCGTAGGAGTTCCCTACTACTCAGAACAATGCTACTCCCCAAAATACATTGACATTTGGGAAACACCTTAGTTTCCTTCCCTTAACCTTAGTATAGGGATGACCATCCCAATTACATGTTTATGCTTAATGTGGCAAGTGGTCCACAATATGATTCTGTACGATCTATAACAAAATCACTGTGTAACTGCACACAATTAGCACAGGTTGTGGGTAAGTGGAACAGAAAGTCTTAAGTGTTTTCAGATACCAGGGTAATATGCATGACTTGTGTTTTTGTGTATATAAAATATATTTTTTTATTTTAATTATATTGAGGTTAACGCGAGACCCTTTTTTTGTGAAGTTCAATCAGAAGTTTATATGAAGTATTCTGTCTCTGTAGAGACATGTAGTCTGTTAGGTTACTAGAAGATAACGAACAGACTATCCTCCAGCATCATGCTGTGTTGGTAGGTCTGAGAGTCAATTAGATGTTTTAATGTGTAAATAACATTCCAGTTTGATCACCAAACACACTCCATTAAGGTACTTAACTTTTAAGTTTATGTTTTGGTCTGTCTGAGATCAACGGTACTGTAAGCTAAAGGCTGAAACCTCATTTAATCACACAAGATTAATCAAAGAAAGGTTTTAGCTACTTTATTTTAAAAGTATTATTTGTGGTATTTTAGAGTATCAATCAAAAGCACAGTACAGTATTTACAAATGTAAAGTTTTGATACACATGGCCTTTCATAAAATCTGCACAATTTTCTATCCTGATGCACTGCTGTACAGTCAACCTTTTGATTCCTAAATTATTTTAATTCTTGTAAAAACACTAACATGCAAGCTGTGGATTTGTCATGCACTACACAATCAATGTAAAACAAACCTGACCATGTAATACATGTCCTCTAGCCATTGTGGTACAAAGTGCTGTGGAGACCGAGCAGTTGAGTTTGAGAGTTAATCATGTTCATTGCCTTACAAAACACATATACACAGAACAAAAATATAAACACAAAATTTAAAGTGTTGTTTCATGAGCTGAAATAAGTTCCCAGAAATGTGCATATGCACAAAAATCTTATTTTGTGCACAAGTTTGTTTACATCCTTGTTAGTGAGCATTTCTCCTTTGCCAAGATAATCCATCCACCTCACAGATGTGGCATATCAAGAAATGGATTAAACAGCATGATCATTACACAGGTGCACCTTGTGCTGTGGACTAAAAGGCCACTAAAATGTGCAGTTCTGTAACAACACAATGCCACAAATGTCTCTCTGTTTTGAGTGGGCGTGCAGTTGGCATGCTGACTGCAGGAATGTCCATCAGAGCTGTAGCCAGAGAATTTGTTAATTTCTCTACCATAAGCCGCCTCCAACGTTGTTTTAGAGAATTTGGCAGTACATCCAACCGGCCTCACAACTGCAGACCATGTGTAACCATGCCAGCCCAGGACCTCCACATCTGGCTTCTTCACCTGCGGGATCGTCTGAGATCAGCCACCCGAACAGCTGATGAAACAGAGTTTCTGCACACTGTCAGAAACCATCTCAGGGAAGCTCATCTTCGTGCTCGTCATCCTCACCAGGGTCTTGACCTGACTGCAGTTCGGCGTTGTAACCGACTTCAGTGGGCAAATGCTCACCTTCGATGGCCACTGGCACGCTGGAGAAGTGTGCTCTTCACGGATTAATCACGGTTTCAACTGTACTGGGCAGAAGGCAGACAGCGTGTATGGCGTTGTGTGGGTTTGCTAATGTCAGTTGTGTGAAGTACTTAAGTAGTTTTACTTAAGTCGTTTTTGGGGGGTATCTGTACTTTACTATTTATATTTTTGACTACTTTTATTTCACTACATTCCTAAATAATATTTTGTACTTTTTACTCCATACATTTTACCTGGCACCCAAAAGTACTCGTTACATTTTGAATGCTTAGCAGGACAGGAAAATAGTCTAATTCTCACACTTATCAAGAGAACATCCCTGCCTCTGATCTGGCGGACTCACTAAACACATGCTTAGTTTGTAAATGATGTCTGAGTGTTGGAGCGTGCTCCTGGCTATCCGTAAATAAATAAAAAACAAGAAAATGGTGCCGTTTGCTTAATATAATGAATTTGACATTTATATTTTAGCAATTACATTTACTTTTGATACTTTAATATATTTAAAACCAAATACCTTTAGACTTTTACTCAAGTAGGATTTTACTGGGTGACTTTCACTTTAACTTGAGTCATTTTCTATGAAGGTATCTTTACTTTTACTGAGGTATAACAATTGGGTACTTTTTCCAACACTGGCTAATGTCAACATTGTAAACACAATGCCCAACGGTGGCAGTGGGGTTATGGTTTGGGCAGGCATAAGCTACGGACAACGAACATAATTGCATTTATTATCAATGGCAATTTGAATGCACAGAGATACCGTGATGAGATCCTGAGGCCCATTGTCGTGCCATTCATCTGCCGCCACCACCTCATGTTTCAGAATGATAATGTCGCAAAGATTAATACACAATTCCTGGAAGCTGAAAATGTCCCAGTTCTTCCATGGCCTGCATACTCACCAGACATGTCACCCATTGAACATGTTTGGGATGCTCTGGATCGACGTGTACAACAGCGTGTTCCAGTTCTCGCCAATATCCATACACTTCGCACAGCCATTGAAGAGGAGTGGGACAACATTCCTCAGGCCACAATCAACAGCCTGATCAACTCTATGCGAAGGAGATGTGTCGAGCTGCATGAGGCTAATGGTAGTCACATCAGATATTGACTGGTTTGCTGATCCATGCCCTTACCTTTTTTATTGCATCTGTGACCAACAGATGCATATCTGTATTCCCAGTCATGTGAAATCCATAGATTAGGGCCTAATTTCTTTATTTCAATTGACTGATTTCCTTACATGAACTGTAACTCTGAAATTGTTGCATGTTGCATTTATATTTTTGTTCAGTGTATATAGTGATGGTTTTCACATGTAAAGTAAGATTATGGGTTTTGAACATACCTGACTGTTTTTCTTCAGAAGAATAATGGTCCCGTCTTCTATTTCAAACTCGCCATGATCTTTTAAATAGCGCACCATTGGAGAGAAATATATTTGGTGAGCAACAACCTAAATGGCAAGAGGGTAAAAACGATAGAACATTCCAATACCTACAACTAGCAAAATAAAGACCAAAGCAAGGAAAATCTGCTAGGTTGATCAATAGTCTGTGTGCTGTAGTTTGAATAGATTGATACAGTTGATGACTAAGGGCCCGATTCAGATGTAGGAAATGTACGCCTTTCCTACGCACTTCTCAGTAGTTGGTATTCAGACTTACCTAATGCAGGTGCGTAATGCGCTCTACAGGTGTGTCTACCTTGCAAGCACTGAATAAATGTAATTCAACCACTGAAAACCCTCCCACTAGCTGTCCAACAGATTTTTGTGGAGTTTTCATTCAGTAGGGTTTTCAGTACATTTATTTTAAGCCATCCCTTTAAATACGGTGTACCTTTAATTAGAATTATATTGACACTCACTAGAATACGTCGAGAAAACGTGTTCAGAATATAGTGATCAATGAAAGAAAGCCATCTAAATATATGCATATTCGTCTCCATTTCAGCACTAATTGGTAGATTTAAAAATACTCATCTTGTAGATTACTTAGGCAAATATTAGGGTTAGGAAAGTATGTATGAATCATAAAAACTGTTTTGGAGAGCCTTTACGCACAAAATATATTGAGGAATGAAAAATACAATGGTTTGGTTCATCCTGAATGTTGCCATATTCAAGTTCAATCCATGGGGGAAAAAGTGTACAATAGGGGTTGAATAATAGTCCTATAAATCTACACTAATCCTCACTAATCATGGAACTGTATGACAACGGTCCAGTCGTTGTGAACCGTGCGCCAGGCTCCAGGTTTAAACTGCTATGTGTGGTCTGCGTTCCATAATGATTCAAATAGGCTACATGTCCCAACGTTAGCCTAATATGATCCACTAATGCTAGCGTCACTCAGGAACTACTACACGGACATTACAGAGGAAAAAAAGGTAAATGGAATTGAATGGAATTATGCAAAATGTAGGCTACAAATTGAAGGAAACGAACACTAAAGTGACAGTTATAAAGGTATGTGGGTTACTGATGGTGGTTCCCGATAATGTCTAATTAACATGATACACATTGTAAAATTAAACTGAGAAAAGGCCGGGCATATAATTTAAACATTCTAAAGCGCATACATCAACTCGGCAGATTCGGACCTACATAAGCCTATAGCTTGGGTCTCCATATTTCATCCACGCAAATGATGAGGGTATACAATTAAAATTCTTAATGGCACAGCTATTTAGAGCCTCCTTCACTGTGGAAAAGGGGCCGCAATACATGTCATGTTGATACGATTTTTAGTTTGCTTCCATATGACTGGTTTAATATTCGTCTCCATGGATCATAAGAAAACTTAATCTAAAACAATTGCTATGTGTATTTACAATCCCCTTCTCCAAACGAATGACTAATTTACCTAGCTCTTATTAATAGCTCTTATCAATTTATAAATTACAGTGCATGGAGAATGCTGTTATTTATAATCAGAAAAAATAAAGTAAATGCTTTTCCATTTTTTATTTTTTTACATTTTAGTCATTTAGCAGATGCTCTTATCCAGAGCGACTTACAGTTAGTGAGTGCATAAATTTTTCATACTGGCCCCCGTGGGAAATGAACCCACAACCCTGGCGTTGCAAGCACCATGCTCTACCAACTTTCCCACTTGGAACCGGTAGGTTCACTCAACCTTATTCATGGTTTCCTCGAGCGTAAAGGTGGTGGAATTATGAGGGACTTAAGTCAAAGTCAGAATATGGAGTATCTGTAGACACACCTCCGCCACGCCTTCATTTTGTTGATCTCCATCCCAAACAAATAGCGGGTTGAATAGCATGCTATTCTCATGCTTAAGTTCAAGGTCCGAATACGCATAGAGAGAAAAGTACATATAAAGGGAACTACGTTCCATTTACGCGCTCTTAACTCGGGTCGGAATTCCCCCTAATAGCATCATTGGCCCAGACCAACATCCACTCAACAAGCACATCACTTATACAAATGACTAATGATTGGCTGAGAGAAATTGATGATAAAAAGATTGTGGGAGCTGTTTTGTTAAACTTCAGTGTGGTTTTTGACATTTACGATCATAGTCTGCTGATGAAAAAACGTATGTGTCATGGCTTTCCACCCCCTGCTATATTGTGGATAAAGACTTACCTGTCTAACAGTACACGGGAGTGTTCTTTAATGGAAGCCTCCAATATAATCCAGGTAGAATCAGGAAGTCCCCAGGGCAGCTGTCTAGGCTCCTTACTTTGTTCAATCTTTACTAATGACATTCCACTGGCCTTGAGTAAAGCCAGTGTGGATATCTATGCGGATGATTCAACACTATAGCGAGTGAAATCACTGCAACACTTAACAAAGAGCTGCAGTTGGTTTCAGAATAGGTGGCAAGTAATAAGTTAGTCCTAAATATTTCAAAAACTAAAAGCATTGTATTTGGGACAAATCATTCACTAAACCATAAACCTCAACTAAATCTTGTAATAAATTGTGAAAATTTAACAAATTGAGGTGACTAAACTGCTTGGAGTAACCCTGGATTGTAAACGGTCATGGTCAAAACATGTTGATACAACAGTAGCGAAGTCTTTCCATAATAAAGCACTGCTCTGGCTTTTTAACAACACTATCAACAAGGCAGGTCCTACAGGCTCTAGTTTTGTCGCACCTGGACTACTGTTCAGTCGTGTGGTCAGGTGCCACAAAGAGGGACCTCTGAACATTTCAATTGGCTCAGAACAGGGCAGCAGGGCTGGCCCTTAAATGTACACGAAGAGCTTACAATAATATGCATGTAAATCTCTCTTGGCTCAAAGTGGAGGAGGGATTGACTTCATCACTACTTGTTTTTGTAAGATGTGTTGACATGCTGAATGCACCGAGGTGTCTGTTTCAAGTACTAGCACACAGCTCGGAAACCCATGCATACCCCACAAGAAATGCCACCAAAGGTCTCTTCACAATCCTCATGTCAAGAACAGACTATGGGAGGTGCAGAGTACTACATAGAGCCATGGCTACATGGAACTCTATTCCACATCAGGTAACTGATGCAAGCAGTAGAAACTGATTTTAAAAAAACTGATAAAAATACACTTTATGGAACAATTGGGACTATGAAGAGACACACACAGACACACATACACATGATAAGACACTACACACACGTGCACATGGATGTTGTGGTAGCCTGAGGGAAAACACTGAATGTGTTGGGTAAGGTGTCATGAAATGTAATGCCATTAAGTATTTGAAACTGTATATAACGGTCTTATGTTGCTGGACCCCAGGAAGAGTACCTGCTGCCTTGGCAGCAGCTAATTGGGATCTATAATAGATACAAATACAAAACCTTTACCCCAGTCTGAGGTCCTGAGAGCTCTGGAGCAGGTTTTCATCAAGGATCTCTCTGTACTTTGCTCTGTTCATCTTTCCCTCAATCCTGACTAGTCTCCCAGTCCCTGCCACTGAAAAATATCTGCACAGCATGATGCTGCCACCACGCTTCACCATAGGATGGTGCCAGGTTTCCTCCAGATGTGACGCTTGGCATTCAGGCCAAAGAGTTCAATCTTGGATTCATCAGACCAGAGAATCTTGTTTCTCCTGGTCTGAGAGTCCTTTAGGTGCCTTTTGGCAAACTCCAAGTGGGCTGTCATTTGCCTTTTACTGAGGAGTGGCTTCTGTCTGGCCACTCTACCATAAAGGCCTGATTGGTGGAGTGCTGCAGAGATGATTGTCCTTCTGGAAGGTTCTCCCATCTCCACAGAGTTCTGTCAGAGTGACCATTGGGTTCTTGGTCACCTCCCTGACCAAGGCCCTTCTCCCTAGATTGCTCAGTTTGGCCAGGCAGCCAGCTCTAGGAAGAGTCTGGTGGTTCCAAACTTCTTCCATTTAAGAATGATGGAGGCCACTGTGTTCTTGGGGACCTTTAATGCTGCAGAATTGTTTTGATACTCTTCTCCATATCTGTGCCTCGACACAATCCTGTCTCTGAGCTCTACGGGCAATTCCTTTGACCTCATGGCTTGGTTTTTGCTCTGACATGCACTGTCAACTGTGGGACCTTATATAGACAGGTGTCTGCCTTTCCAAATCATGTCCAATCAATTGAATTTACCACAGGTGGACTCCAATCAAGTTGTAGAAACATCTCAAGGATGATCAATGGAAACAGGATGCACCTGAGCTCAATTTCGAGTATCATAGCAAAGGGTCTGAATACTTACGTAAATAAGGTATCTGTTTTGTATTTTTAATACATTTGCTAACATTTCTATAAACCTGTTTTTTCGCTTTGTCATTATGGGGTATTGTGTGTAGATTGAGTATGTTTTATGTTTTATACCATTTTAGAATAAGGCTGTAATGTAACAAAATGTGAAACAAGTCAAGGGGTCTGAATACTTTCCGAATGCACTGTACATACATATATAATTACACTGAACAAAAATATAAACACTATGTGAAGTGTTGGTCCCATGTTTCATGAGCTGAAATAAAAGATCCCAGAAATGTTCCATATGCACAAAAAGCTTCTTTCTCTCAAATGTTGTGCACACATTTGTTTACATTCCTGTTATTGAGCATTTCTCCTTCGCCAAGATAATCCATCCACCTGACAGGTGTGGCATATCAAGAAGATGATTAAACAGCATGTTCATTATACAGGTGCACCTTGTGCTGGGGAAAATAAAAGGCCACTCTAAAATGTGCAGTTTTGTCACACAACACAATATCACAGTTGTCTCAGGTGTTGAGGGAGCATGCAATTGGTATGCTGAGTGCAGGAATGTTCACCAGAGCTGTTGCCAGAGAATTGAATGTAAATTTTTCAACCATAAGCCGCCTCCAACGTCGTTTTAGAGAATTTGGCAGTACGTCCAACCGGACTCACAACCGCAGACTACGTGTAACCACGCCAGCTCAGGACCTCCACATCCAGCTTCTTCACCTGCGGGATCATCTGAGACCAGCCACCCGGACAGCTGATGAAACTGAGTATTTCTGTCTGTAATAAAGCCGTTTTGTGGGGAAAAACACATTCTGATTGGTTGGGCCTGGCTCCCCAGTGGATGGGCCTGGCTCCCAAGTGGGTGGGCCTATGCCCTCCCAGGCCCACCCATGGCTGCTCCCCCGCCCTGTCATGTGAAATCAATAGATCAGGGCTTTATTTATTTATTTCAATTGACTGATTTGCTTATATGAACTGTAACTCAGTAAGATCGTTGAAATTGTTGCTATATTTTGGTTCAGTGCATTCGGAAAGTATTCAGACCCCTTACTTTTTCCACTTTGTTACTTTACAGCCTTATTCTAAAATGGACTAAATAGTTTTTTCCCCCTCATCAATCTACACACAATACCCCATAATGACAAATCAAAAACAGGTTTGTAGATTTGTTCGTACATTTATAAAAAATATTACATTTACATAAGTATTCAGACCCTTTACTCAGTACTTTGTTGAAGCACCTTTGGCAGCGATTACAGCCTTGAGTCTTGGGTATGACGCTACATGCTTGGCACACCTGTATTTGGGGAGTTTCTCCCATTCTTCTCTGCAGATCCTCTCAAGCTCTGTCAGGTTGGATGGGGAGCATCGCTGCACAGCTATTTTCAGGTCTCTCCAGAGATGTTCGATCGGGTTCAAGTCTGGGCTCTGGCAGGGCCTCTCAAGGACGTTCAGAGACTTGTCCCGAAGCCACTGCTGCATTTCTTGGCTGTGTGCGTAGGGTCGTTGTCCTGTTGGAAGGTGAACCTTCATCCCAGTCTGACGTCCTGAGCGCTCTGGAGCAGGTTTTCATCAAGGATCTCTCTTTACTTTGCTCCGTTCATCTTTTCCTCTATCCTGACTAGTCTCCCAGTCCCTGCCGCTGAAAAACATCCCCACAGCATGATGCTGCCACCACCATGCTTCACCGTAGGGATGGTGCAAGACGTGATGCTTGGCATTCAAAAAACCTGTTTTCACTTTGCCATTATGGGGTATTGTGTAAAATAATGTAATCAATTTTAGAATAAGACTGTAACGTAACAAAATGTGGAAAAAGTCAAGGGGTCTGAACGGCCTCCGACGACAAGGCACTACGGAGGGTAGTGTGTACGGCCCAGTACATCACTGGGGCCAAGCTTCCTGCCAGCCAGGACCTCTATGCCAGGCGGTGTTAGAGGAAGGCCCTAAAAAATGTCAAAGATTCCAGCCACCCTAGTCATAGAATGTTCTCTCTGCTACTGCATGGCAAGCGGTACCGGAGCACCAAGTCTAGGTCCAAAAGGCTTCTCAACAGCTTCTACCCCCGAGCCATAAGACTCCTGAACAGCTAATCATGGCTACCCAGACTATTTGCACACCGCCAAAGCAACCGTACAGTGGCTGAAGGACAAGAAGGTGAATGTCCTTGAGTGGCCTAGTCAGAGCCCCGACCTAAATCCCATCGAGAATCTGTGGAATGACTTGATGAGTGCAGTCCATGAGCGGTCACCATGCAATTTGACTGAGCTTGAACAATTCTGCAAGGAAGAGTGGGCAAATATTGCACAGTCTAGGTGTGCAAAGTTAGTAGAGAGGTATTCAAAGAGACTCATGGCTGTAATTCAAGCAAAAGGTGGTTCCACCAAGTATTAACTCAACTGTCAATCTCCCTCGGCCTGGGGCTCCATGCAAGATCTCACCTCGTGGAGTTGCAATGATCATGAGAACGGTGAGGAATCAGCCCAGAACTACACGGGAGGATCTTGTCAATGATCTCAAGGCAGCTGGGACCATAGTCACCAAGAAAACAATTGGTAACACACTACGCCGTGAAGGACTGAAATCCTGCAGCGCCCGCAAGGTCCCCCTGCTCAAGAAAGCACATATACATGCCCCTCTGAAGTTTTCCAATGAACATCTGAATGATTCCGAGGAGAACTGGGTGAAAGTGTTGTGGTCAGATGAGACCAAAATGGAGCTCTTTGGCATCAACTCAACTCGCCGTGTTTGGAGGAGGAGGAATGCTGCCTATGACCCCAAGAACACCATCCCCACCGTCAAACATGGAGGTGGAAACGTTATGCTTTGGGGGTGTTTTTCTGCTAAGGGGACATGACAACTTCACCGCATCAAAGGGACGATGGACAGGGCCATGTACCGTCAAATCTTGGATGAGAACCTCCTTCCCTCAGCCAGGGCATTGAAAATGGGTTGTGGATGGGTATTCCATCATGACAATGACCCAAAACACATGGCCAAGGCAACAAAGGAGTGGCTCAAGAAGAAACACATTAAGGTCCTGGAGTGGCCTAGCCAGTCTCCAGACCTTAATCCCATAGAAAATCTATGGAGGGAGCTGAAGGTTCGAGTTGCCAAACGTCAGCCTCGAAACCTTAATGACTTGGAGAAGATCTGAAAAGAGGAGTGGGACAAAATCCCTCCTGAGATGTGTGCAAACCTGGTGGCCAACTACAAGAAACGTCTGACCTCTGTGATTGCCAACAAGGGTTTTGCCACCAAGTACTAAGTCATGTTTTGCAGAGGGGTCAAATACTTATTTCCCTCATTAAAATGCAAATCAATTTATAACATTTTTGACGTGTTTTTCTGGATTTCTTTGTTGTTATTCTGTCTCTCACTGTTCAAATAAACCTACCATTAAAATTATAGACTGATCATTTCTTTGTCAGTGGGCAAATGTACAAAATCAGCAGGGGATCAAATACTTTTTTCCCTCACTGTATAGTGTATGTATAAGATGGTGTGTATAGACAGGACATTATATGAGTAGAAAAGGTGTGTACAGCAGTAGTTATATAGGATTAACCTTGACTAGAATACAGTATATACATATGAAGTGGGTAAAACCATATGTAAACATTAAAGTGACCAGTGTTTAATTACTATATACTTACGGCAGCAGTCTCTAAGGTGCAGCGTAGAGTACTGGGTGGTAGCCAGCTAGTAGTCACTGGGCGGAGGCTAGCTAGTGTTGACTATTTAACAGTCTGATGGCCTGGAGATAGAAGCTGCTTTTCAGTCTCTCTGCCCCGCTTTGATGCACCTGTACTGTCTCCGCCTTCTAGATGATAGCGGGGTAAACAGGCTGTGACTCGGGTGGCTGAGGTCCTTGATGATCTTCTTGGCCTTCCTGTGATACTGGGTGCTGTAGATGTCCTGGAGGGCAGGAAGTGCCCCCAGAGATGTGTTGGTCTGACCGCACCACCTTCTGGAGAGCCCTGCGATTACGGATAGTGCAATTGCCGTACCAGGTGGTGATACAGCCCGACAGGATGCTCTCAATGTTGCATCTGTAGAAGTTTGAGGATAACGTATTTCTTGAGGATCAGCGTAGCGGAGGTGTTGTTGCCTACCTTCACCGCCAGTTGCACAGGGCAGGGTTCAGACCTAGGGCACCGAGCTTAGTGAGGAGCTTGGAGGGCACTGGCACTGAGCTGTAGTCGATGAACAGCATTCTTACATAGGTATTCCTCTTGTCCAGATGGGATAGGGCAGTGTGCGATGGCGTCATAGCATCTCAAAGCACTTCATGATGACAGAAGTGAGTGCTACGGGGCAATAGTCATTTAGTTCAGTTACCTTCGCTTTCTTAGGTACAGGAATAATGGTGGACATCTTGAAGCAAGTAGGGACAACAGATTGAATATTTCTGTAAACACTCCAGCCAGCTGGTCTGCACATGCACATCTGTCTGGGCCTGCAGCCTTACGAGGGTTAACATGCTTAAATGTCTTATGTCGGCCATGGGGAACGAGAGATGGCTTTCCCTTTATAATCAGTGATTGTCTGGAGACCCTGCCACATATGTCCGAGAGGCAAACAAGCAACAACAACTTCTTCTTCACATTAGACAGCGATCGCTTGTCTATTTTACTCACGTTAGTAACCGGGTCCAGTTGTGTCCATTCATTAGCGCTTGGGCATGAATCTTGAGCGTTCCAAAGGTAGCTAGTAGTGTAGCGCGTGAAATCCAGCGCTTAATGGCCTCCCGAGTGGCACAGTGGTCTAAGGCACTGCATCGCAGTGCTAGCTGTGCCACTAGAGATCCTGGTTCGAATCCAGGCTCTGTCATAGCCGGCCGCGACCGGGAGACCCATGGGGTGGCGCACAATTGGCCCGGCGTCGTCCAGGGTATGGGAGGGAATGGCAGGCTGGGATGTAGCTCAGTTGGTAGAGCATGGCGTTTGAAGCAACGCCAGGGTTGTGGGTTCCATTCCCACGGGGGGCCAGTATAAAATAATGTATGCACTCTCTAACTGTAAGTCGCTCTGGATAAGAGCGTCTGCTAAATGACGTTAATGTTCAACTTGAATGTAGTGGCAAATACCAAAAAAGTTAGTGATGTGCACAATTCAATAAAAGAGTGGAATCAGAGAATACTTTTAGTCCATTTATTTTCCTTATTTTCAATAATCCAAAATCAAACAGATACGATTGACAATTGTCTGTGCTCCCAGGAAGGCACTCTAGTTCCCACCCACACAATCACCTGCTTGTCAAGACAGTGTTGACTCCTAATCGCTAGAGTAAACTACCTAGCTAGCTAACTATCTTGATGTCTACGAATCCAGTATATCTTTGATTGTACCTAACATTTATGTAAAGGACGTCACGCTAGCCCAGGTTCTAGACCTAATTAAAATAACTGTACTTAGCTAGCTACTGTTATTAACTGTAAACATGACAGCGAGCTTTGTAGGACTAGATTGTACCCTGCCTGAATATGCCACTTACATTGAATGCAGGCAGTTGACCATCACCCATCCGGTGAAGATCTCTGACGAGTTCGACTGCCTTTTCACAAAACATCTCTTGGCAAATGGCCTAATAAATGAATAGGATACCGCATATAGCTAGAATGAAAAGTAGGCTACACTTCTTCTCACTTGCATCAAATTAGTGATTATCCTGTAATTATTCCTCCTTAGTAAGATGTGACTACTTAACTAGACAACGGCAAGTTTTCGCGGCAAAATGCTTTGTTACGATAACATGACCGGAAACTATGGGTACCGATGAAAGACAGACCAAGCCAAACCACACTTCTTCTTCTTCTTCTTCTTCAGTGGGGTTTATCGGCGGTTGGCATCCAACGTTATGGTGCATTACCGCCACCTACTGTACTGGAGTGTGGGCCAGAGACAGGGCGAAACTAAATCCTACCTGCCAGCCCCGTTGCTCTTAAAAAATATAACAAAATATTTTAGACTATATCTAATGACGTTCTACTCAATATACTCTTTAAACTAATTTCCTGTATCCCCTTCTCCCTCATACTAGATCTCATCCTCTCTCTTTCCCGCTGATTCTGCCCACACTTTAGCAATACATGCTCCACGGTCTATGTTTCCTAACAACAATCACACTTTCCTGTTGGATGCTTTCCTATCACATTTCATGTCTTATTCAACTGGCTGTGTCCCACCCTTAATCTTGTAAAAATAGCCTCCTCTCTTCTGTCCCTTCCTGCCGTCCTCCCCTCCCTTCCTCTGTACTTGAATTAAATGCCTTCCCTTATTATCTCTATTCCACTGCTCCTGCCATCTCTGCACCATCACTGTATATATCAATCTTTTTGCCTCTGCCTTGCTCATTGAAACTTCAACATCAACACTACTAAGTGCTTGTTTAGCCAGTACATCTACTGCCTTGTTCCCCTCCACCCCCACATGGGCTGGGACCCAAGTAAGTCTTATCTGAATACCCATCTGTTTAATCCTGCCATGGGTTTGTAGCACTTCATAATGCAGGTCTTGTCTGCTACGTGAGCTAAAGGACTAGAGACTCATTAACACTGTACATGAATCAGAGCAAATAACTACTCTGTCTTGTTTGACTTCCTCCACCCACTGCAAGGCCAACAGTATGGCCATCAGCTCCGCCGTATATACAGCCAGATGATCTGTAATACGTTTCCTGACTTCCACCCCACATTCCTGCACTACAAATGCTGACCCAGTATATCCTGTCCTTGGATCTTTTGAACCATCTGTGTAAATGGACACAAAATCCTGATACACAATTTCCAGACGTCTCTTAAAGAAATCAGATGGATCAACACCCTCCCTATCTTTCTGTAGTCTCTCCAACACTTGTAGATCAACTACAGGAGGCGGGAGTAGCCATGGTGGATTTACAGGAATAACTACCCTTGGACTAAACTCCCTTCCATACAGTCCCATCTCCTTCGCCTGGTATTACCCACCCACCCATAGCTTGTGTTCTGTCTTCGCTCATGTTCCCAGCATGCCTGTAAAATCCCTTTCGCAGGATGAGACACCCCATGTCCTTGTAGGTTGACCCAATAATTCATTGCCAGCTGCTGTCTCCTAATCTGCAATGGCATATCTCCCATCTCCACCTGTAATGCAGCCACATCCGAAACGCCCCACTACATATTCTGAGTCCTTGCCCCTGTATGACATCTAGCCTTTCCAGTGAGGTCCGGGCTGCCGAACCATATACTATACTGCCATAGTCTATTACAGATCAGATCAATGCAACATACATGGTCTTCAATGAGGAACGCCCATCCCCCCAAACCACACCTCAACCAGAGAGGAAAGGGAAGAGATCAAATCAAATCAAATGTTATTTGTCACATACACGTGTTTAGCAGATGTTATAGCGGGTGTAGTGAAATACTTGTGCTTCTAGCTCCGACAGTGCAGTAATATCTAACAATTTCACAACATATACCCAATACACACAAAACTAGTAAGGAATGGGATATAAGAATATATACATATATGGACAAGCAATGACAGAGAGCGGCATGGACTAAGATACAGAATAATATTATAGAATAGAATGCAGTATATACATATGAGATGACTAGTGCAAGATATGTAAACATTATTAAAGTGACTAGTGTTCCATTTCTTAAAGTGGCCAGTGATTTCAATAGCCAGCAGCAGCCTCTAATGTGCTAGTGATGGCTATTTAACAGTCTGATGGCCTTGAGATAGAAGCTGTTTTTCATTCTCTCGGTCCCAGCTTTGATGCACCTGTACTGACCTCGCCTTCTGGATGATAGCGGGGTGAACAGGCAGTGGCTCGGGTGGTTGATGTCTTTGATGATCTTTTTGGCCTTCCTGTGACATAGGGTGTTGTATGTGTCTTGGAGGGCGGGTAGTTTGCCCCCGGTAATGCGTTCGGCAGACCGCACCACCCTCTGGAGAGCCCTGCGGTTGTGGGTGGTGCAGTTGCCGTACCAGGCGGTGATACAGCCTGACATGATGCTCTCAATTGTGCATCTGTAAAAGTTTGAGGGTTTTAGGTGATAAGACACATTTCTTCAGCCTCCTGAGGTTGAAGAGGCTCTGTTGCGCCTTCTTCACCACACTGTCTGCGTGGGTGGAAGATTTCAGTTTGTCAGTGATGTGTACGCCAAGGAACTTGAAGCTTTTTACCTTCTCCACTGCAGTCCCGTCGATGTGGATAGGGGGGTGCACCCTCTGCTGTATCCTGAAGTCCACGATCATCTCCTTTGTTTTGTTGATGTTGAGTGAGAGGTTATTTTCCTGGCACCACACTCCCAGGGCCCTCACCTCCTCCCTGTAGGCGGTCTCGTCATTGTTGGTAGGGCCTAGGGCCAACTAGGCAGAAAATCTGTCTCCCTCCAGCAGGTGGCGTTTTTTCGTTGTTTCTCCCACCATGCAAGAAGTGTTTGTATGGATTTCAATGACAGTGTCGCATTTAGTCAACAAAAAATGGTCACTAATTTTGTGGCACAGAGTCTCCGTGGATTACTCACGCAGCCAGAGACAGTAGCCGCAGCATCGCCCTTGTCAAATAAATAAACATGCAAGTTGCAACAGATTGGCTAGTGAAACGCACACTCGACACTCTGATAGCACCAGCAAACTGTCAATCAACACCAGGTCGGGTGACCTGGCGAACAGATTGCTGATTTGCTGTACAGCTATAGGATCGGTTACAGCGCTAAAGTCAAATTGTAAGGAGAGAGGATTGCCATAATAAAAAATATGCAGCTCCCACATTTTTGGGGTGATCAATAATATTAACTGTTTACTTTACAAGCTCACCACAAATGGGGCAACAATTACTAGCATAGACCTACTGGCCTAACAATTGCTTGAAATTAATAATTTACTTATGAAGCTTGCATTTGGAATTTGTTGTTAAAGTCATTATTACTGTGGCGAAGACTCTTCACTTGCGCCGAACTCCCGCCGGTGGAGAGTGCTTTTTTTTCTCTTGTTGAAATGTTTAGTGTTGCTTACACACGTTTAAATGCATAGTGGGCGTGATGTTTATAGTGCACATGGACGTTCACAAGACTCATGAGGTAGAAGTTATGTTTATTTAATTCAATGTATGGTTTCCTTTGTTAATATTTCCCGGATTAAGTCTGAGTTCGGTATGTATGTGTCCTATGTCTCTGTCATTTTTGTTGTGCATATTGTGCGTACTAGGAGAGCGCGCGCCTCAGTGCGCATAGAACGCTTTGGAGTCAGAACGTTGAATAAGAGACAATGATTGTATGCGTGGTGTTGAAATGTCATTAAAAATAATTATGTCTAATTAAGTTTGTCATTCTTTTGTTTTTATATTATATTAATTCATACTACAGAATAGTAGGCTGATACACAGCCAATACAGTAGGTGGCGGCATGCATTTATAACATTTGTTTGCGGACCGCCATAATACCAAAGAAGAAGGTTGATCTGATCAGCTGGTCTCTGCAGATATCGGACTTTGCAAACAATGTAGCAAAAGTGCTGAATGTCAGCGATACTGATGGAGAAAACAACGCCACTCTGACCACATCTATACCCGGCATCGTAGCGAGAATTCGTTGCCACGCAACATCACCGGCGTTGTCTAGTGTTGCTGTCAAATGCTATAGTAATAAACGGTGTTTTACCTAATTTTGTCGCTTTCTTTCACATCGACATTGTGCGTTTACATTTCAATGATGAGAAAGCGAAATAACTCTCTCACCGTGGAACATGAAAACTCTACTACCAAAACATTGCTGGACACAAGACCGGATTTAAACTACTGTTACAAGAGAGGGAAAGTGGTTGACGAGCCTGGTGTCCAATTTCGCTCGGAATCTGACAAAACAACAGGCAGACGATTTAGACGGTAAGGCGTGTTTGCACCATTACGCTTGTTTACACTGAGCTGCACTAGGGTCGGAACGCAATTATGGTTACATTAAACAATTTATGCTTGATCCAAAAATGTGACTCGTTTCAGGAAACTAGGCGTATGTCGCACGTCACTACTTCACAGAAGAGGCATTTGAACTTAAACATACATTTTTCAAAATGCATTTTTTGGCAGAAATGCCTTCTGGAACATATGAACTTTCATGTGCCTTAATAACAAACTTGTATTCCATGTGTAAATACAAATACAATTGTTAAATTACGAGCCTAGTTGGTTTAGCCACGGAAAAAGTCAGGAACCTTCCGGCTAGCCATGATTGGCTGAGATAATGGATGGGCTGGACATGCTGGGAGATGAGTTTGGATTGGTCTGCCATGTAGCATGCTTCTGTGAGCTGCTCAGTATGTGTTGATAGTCATTTCTACTGCGCAGTTTTTGAAATATATAACGTTAGCCATCGAGAACTACAAAAGTTTTGCTACTTTTCTCAACAACATTGATGCCCTCCAGTCACTGAAGGGCCCAACATTTTTATTAGTTACCTCTAGCTACTAAGGGTGCTATATTTGACCCATTTACAAGGATACTTTTCAAAGCTTCCTATACAGGTGAAATGGAAATGGAAATGGAAAACCACATAATGTGAAGTCAGTGACCCCCCCTCATCCATGCTACATTCATTAGAATTCCAGTTCACCACTTCCCTGATTTTATAGGCATATTTCTTGTGATAGGTCTAACTTTTAATACCTTCCTATCCATATGAGCTAAAGCTCTACATACCAGGGCGGTGGGTTCCTTCAGCTCTCTTATCAAAGCTACACTTTGATTCTCTACAAATATTTTTCCTATTACAGCTTTCGATATTAATTCATGACATATAAATCTAAAAACACTTGAGGTTATGTCTCCCCGACCTCCCTCGTCCATAGTAGGCTATACCCATTAGAATAGCATTTTTTTCATTTCACAGATTTTTAATAAATATTTCCTGTGATGGGTAAAAATTTGAATAGCTCACAGTCCATATGAGCTATAGGTCAACATACAAAGTGTGGTGGGTTCCCTGATCACTCTTATCAAAGCTTCACCATTTACTTTTTAAAATTCCTCACCTTTTGATTTTCAAAAAATATTTTACCTAGTACCGTTTTAGATATTAATTCACGTACAGATAACATTTTCAATAGCTTCCAGTCCAAATTACACATACATCCAAAACCACTTGAGGTTAGGTCTTTGACCTCCCTTGTCCATAGTACACCCATTAGAACTGCACACTTTTTTATTTAACTGTTTTTATGAATATTTATGGGAGGAATTTTGAAAAAGTAATTTGCTTTGATAATAGAGGTCAGGGAACACACCACACTTGGCTGTAGATTTATAGTATATGAAGCCATTAAAAATTATTATTATGACTGGAAATATGCATTTATAATCAGGGAGCTTTAAAAATGGGAATTCTAATTTAATTTTTCACATGCGCTGAATACAACAGGTGTAGACTTTACTGTGAAATGCTTACTTACGAGGCCTTTCCCAACAATGCAGAATTAAAAAGCAAGAAAATTAACAAATAAAAAATAAAACAAAATTGTAACACAATAAAATAACAATAATGAGGCTATATATATATTGAATCCAAGATGGCGTAGTAGTGCAGTTGTGTTTTTATCGTCTGTCTGTAAATAGCCTGTAAATACCCTATTTTTCGTACATATTTCCCTATCAGACTTTTCATCCTTCTACAAGATATACTTTCCTGCAACCCGCCTCACTCAATGTGGAACGGATTCTATTATTGACTTACCTTTATCTAGAATCTACAGTTGAAACTAGCTAGCCAGCTAACTAGCTACTTGCTATTTGCTATTAGCCACAGCTAGCGGTGTTTCACCCAGAACATTGGATTTTTTCTGCGGGATTAATTTTAATCACTGGACATTGATCACCGGATATTCGGCCAGTCTGCACAGCGCGTTATCGACCCAGAACATATCAGTTTTTCCGCCGGAATCACTGAATCACTGGACCTTTAACTCCGGATTCATTGCTACCAGCTAGCTACCACCAGCCAGCTACAACAAAACGGACGCTGTGGTCTGGCTAATCATCCTGAGCTAGGCCCATCGCCCATCTCCCGGCTATCTACCTCTCTGTCAACCGGACGGGACCACCTAGTGTTGACACGGAGCCCCACCGATCCTACACGACTGGTCTGCCGACGAAATCGTCTGATGTGGTTACGACGTTAACCACGAAGATTCCATCCATCTGCTAGCCCTGGCCCGCTAGCACACGCTAGCCGTGGCCTCTTACTAGTGCTTCACCACCGGACCTTATGATAACTCAGCTATACAGCTGATATCTGCTGGCTGTTCCTTTTTACGGTACTACATCCTGTTTATGTTTAGCCTCAGCCCAAACATGGTTAGTTTATTGTTGTTTCGGTTATTTCTAATTGTACTATATCACTGTAGACCCCCCAGCCTAGCTAAACCTGCCTTAGATAGCTCCTTTGCCCCTCCCCCTATACACGCGGAGACCGACTCAATTGATGCCTCCAGCGATGCTATCTCTTTCATTGTTACCCAACGCTTAGGTTTACCTCCACTTTACTCATATCCTTCCATATCCTTGTCTGTACATAATGCCCTGAATCTTTTCTATAACACCAGGAAATCTGCCCCCTTTATTCTATGTACCCAACGCACTAGAAGACCAGTTCTTAAAGCCTTTAGCCGTATCCTTATTCTAGTCCTCCTCTGTTCCTCTGGTGATGTAGAGGCTAACCCAGGCCCTGCAGCCCTCAGTATCACTCCTACTCCCCAGGCGCTATCATTTGATGACTTCTGTAATCGCAAAAGTCTTGGTTTCTTGCACATAAATATCAGAAGTCTACTTCCTAAGTTTGAGTTATTCACTGCGTTAGCACACTCTGCCAACCCTGATGTTCTAGCAGTGTCTGAATCCTGGCTCAGGAAGGCCACCAAAAATTCTGAAATTTCCATCCCCAACTATAACATTTTCCGTCTAGATAGAACTGCCAAAGGGGGTGGAGTTGCAATCTACTGTAGAGATAGCCTGCAGAGCTCTATCATACTATCCAGGTCTGTGCCCAAACAGTTTGAGCTTCTACTTCTAAAAATCCACCTTTCCAGAAATAAGTCTCTCACTGTTGCCGCTTGCTACAGACCCCCTCAGCCCCCAGCTGTGCCCTGGACACCATATGTGAATTGATTGCCCCCATTTATCCTCAGAGTTTGTACTGCTTGGTGACCTAAATTGGGATATGCTTAATACCCCAGCCATCCTACAATCCAAGCTAGATGCCCTCATCCTCACGCAAATTATCAACGAACCTACCAGGTACAACCCTAAATCCGTAAACATGGGTACCCTCATAGATATCATCCTGACTAACATACCCTCTAAATACACCTCAGCTGTCTTCAACCAGGATCTCAGCGATCACTGCCTTATTGCCTGCGTCCCGTAACGGGTCCGCGGTCAAACGACCACCCCTCATCACTGTCAAACGCTCCCTAAAACACTTTAGCGAGGAGGCCTTCCTAATTGACCTGGCCCAGGTATCCTGGATGGATATAGATCTCATTCCGTCAGTAGAGGATGCCTGGTTGTTCCTTAAAAGTAATTTCCTCTCAATCTTAAATAAACATGCCCCATTCAAAAATACAGAACTATGAACCGATATAGCCCCTGGTTCTCCTCAGACTTGACTGCCCTTGACCAGCACAAAAACATCCTGTGGCGTACAGCATTAGCATCAAATAGCCCCCGCGATATGCAACTTTTCAGGGAAGTTAGGAACCAATATACACAAGCAGTCAGGAAAGCAAAGGCTAACTTTTTCAAACAGAAATTTGCATCCTGTAGCACTAACTCCAAAAAGTTTTGGGACACTGTAAAGTCCATGGAGAATAAGAGCACTTCCTCCCAGCTGCCCACTGCACTGAGGCTAGGAAACACTATCACCACCGATAAATCTACAATAATCGAGAATTTCAACAAGCATTTTGCTACAGCTGGCCATGCTTTCCATCTGGCTACCACTAACCCGGCCACCAACTCTGCACCCTCTGCTGCAACTTGCCCATGCCCCCCCGCTTCTCCTTCACACAAATTCAGACAGCTGATGTTTTGAAAGTGCTGCAAAATCTGGACCCCTACAAATCAGCTGGGCTAGACAATCTGGACCCTTTCTTTCTAAAACTAGCCGCCGAAATTGTCGCTACCCCTATTACTAGTCTGTTCAACCTCTCTTTCATAACGTCTGAGATCCCCAGAGATTGGAAAGCTGCCGCGGTCATCCCCCTCTTCAAAGGGGGTGACACTCTAGATCCAAATTGCTACAGACCTATATCCATCCTGCCCTGCCTTTGAAAGTATTCGAAAGCCAAGTTAACAAACAGATCATCGACCATTTCGAATACCACCGTACCTTCTCCGCTATGCAATCCGGTTTCCGAGCTGGTCACGGGTGCACTTCAGCCACGCTCAAGGTCCTAAACGATATTATAACCGCGATTGATAATAGACAGTACTGTGCAGCCGTCTTCATCGACCTGGCCAAGGCTTTCGACTCTGTCAACCACCGCATTCTTATTGGCAGACTAAATAGCCTTGGTTTCTCAAATGACTGCCTCGCCTGGTTCACCAACTACTTCTCAGATATAGTTCAGTGTGTCAAATCGGAGGGCCTGTTGTCTGGACCTATGGCAGTCTCTATGGGGGTGCCACAGGGTTCAATTCTTGGGCCGACACTTTTCTCCGTGTATATCAATGATGTCGCTCTTGCTGCTGGTGACTCTCAGATCCACCTCTACGCAGACGACACCATTTTGTATACATCTGGCCCTTCATTGGACACTGTGTTAACAAACCTCCAAACGAGCTTCAATGCCATACAACAATCCTTCAGTAGCCTCCAACTGCTCTTAAACACTAGTAAAACTAAATGCATGCTTTTCAATCGAACGCTGCTGGCACCCGCCCACCCGACTAGAATCACCACTCTGACGGGTCTGACCTAGAGTATGTGGACAACTACAAATACCTAGGTGTCTGGTTAGACTGTAAACTCAACTTCCAGACTCACATAAAGAATCTCCAATCCAAAGTTAAATCTAGAATCGGCTTCCTATTTCGCAACAAAGCCTCCTTCACTCATGCTGCCAAACATGCCCTCGTAAAACTGACTATCCTACCGATCCTTGACTTCGGCGATGTCATTTACAAAATAGCCTCCAACACTCTACTCAGCAAATTGGATGTAGTCTATCACAGTGCCATCCGTTTTGTCTCCAAAGCCCCATACACTACCCACCACTGTGACCTGTACGCTCTTGTTGGCTGGTCCTCACTACATGTTCGTCGTCAAACCCACTGGCTCCAGGCCATCTATAAATCACTGCTAGGCAAATCCCCGCCTTATCTTAGCTCATTGGTCACCATAGCAGCACCCACCCGTAGTCTGCGCTCCAGCAGGTATATCTCACTGGTCATTCCCAAAGCCAACACCTCCTTTGGCCGCCATTCCTTCCAGTTCTCTGCTGCCAATGACTGGAACGAATTGCAAAAATCTCTGAAGCTGGAGACTCTTATCTCCCTCAATAACTTTAAGCATCAGTTGTCAGAGCACCTTACCGATCACTGCACCTGTACACAGCCCATCTGAAATTAGCCCACCCAACTACCTCATCCCTATATTGTTATTTATTTTGCTCTTTTGCACCCCAGTATCTCTATTTGCACATAATCTCTTGCACATCTAGCATTCCAGTGTTAATACTATTGTAATTATTCTGCACTATAGCCTATTTATTGCCTTACCTCCATAACTTGCTACATTTGCACACACTGTATATATATTTTCTGTTGTATTTCTGACTTTATGTTTTTTACCCCATATGTAACTCTGTGTTGTTTTTTATTGCACTACTTTGCTTTATCTTGGCCAGGTCGCAGTTGTAAATGAGAACCTGTTCTCAACTGGCTTACCTGGTTAAATAAAGGTGAAATAAAATAAAAATAAAATATATATACAAGGAGTACCGGTACCGAGTGAATGTGCTTGGGTACGAGGTAGATGAGTTGATTGAGGTAATATGTACATGTAGGTAGGGGTAAAAGTGACTAGGCAGTCAGGATAGATAATAAATAGAGTAGCAGCAGCATGTGTGAAGGTGTGTGTGTGTGGGGGGTCAATATGCATGTGTGTGTATGTGTGTGGTGGAGTCTCAGTGTAGTTTGTGAGTGTTTGGGTAGAGTCCAGTGAGTGTGCATAGAGCAAGTGCAAGAGAGTCGGTGCAAAAAAAGGGGTTCAATGCAAATAGTCCGGGTAGCCATTTGATTAACTGTTCAGCAGTCTTATGGCTTGGTGGTAGAAGCTGTTCAGGAGCCTTCTGGTCCCAGACTTGGCGCTTCGGTATTACTTGCCATGCGGTAGCAGAGAGAACCATCTATGACTTGGGTGAATGGAGTCTTTGACAATTATTGGGCCGTACGCACTACCCTTTGTAGCTCCTTGCAGTCGAATGCCAAGCACTTGCCATACCAAGCGGTGATGCAGCCAGTAAAGATGCTCTCAGTGGTGCAGCTGTAAAACTTTTTGAGGATCTGAGGGCCCATGCCAAATCTTTTCAGCCCCAAATCCCCGCCTTATCTTAGTTCATTGGTCACCATAGCAACACCCACCCGTAGTATGCGCTCCAGCAGGTATATCTCACTGGTCATCCCAAAGCCAACACCTCCTTTGGCCGCCATTCCTTCCAGTTCTCTGCTGCCAATGACTGGAACGAACTGCAAAAATCTCTGAAGCTGGAGACTCTTATCTCCCTCACTAACTTTAAGCATCAGTTGTCAGAGCACCTTACCGATCACTGCACCTGTACACAGCCCATCTGAAATTAGCCCACCCAACTACCTCATCCCCATATTGTTATTTATTTTGCTCATTTGCACCCCAGTATCTCTATTTTCACATAATCTCTTGCACATCTATCATTCCAGTGTTAATACTAATTGTAATTATTTTGCACTATGGCCTATTTATTGCCTTACCTCCATAACTTGCTACATTTGCACACACTGTATATATATTTTCTGTTGTATTTTTGACTTTATGTTTTGTTTTACCCCATATGTAACTCTGTGTTGTTGTTTTTATCGCACTGCTTTGCTTTATCTTGGCTAGGTTGCAGTTGTAAATGAGAACTTGTTCTCAACTGGCTTACCTGGTTAAATAAAGGTGAAATAAAATAAATAAATAAATGAGTGGGAAGAGGTGTCGTCGTTCCCTCTTCACGACTGTGTTGGTGTGTTTGGACCATGATAGGTCCTTAGTGATGTGGACACCGAGTAACTTGAAGCTCTCAACCCGCTCCACTACAGCTCCGTCGATGTGAATGGGGGAGTGCTTGGCCTTCTGTTTCCTGTAGTCCACAATCAGCTCCTTTTGTCTTGCTGATGTTGAGGGAAGAGGTTGTTTTCCTGGCACCACACTGCCAGGTCTCAGACCTCCTCCCTGTAAGCTGTCCCGTTGTCGTCGGTGATCAGGCCTACCACCGTTGTGTCGTCTGCAAACTTAATGATGGTGTTGGAGTTGTGCGTGGCCACGCAGTATTGGGTGAACAGCGAATACAGGAGGGAACATCTGTGATTAGGGAAAGGGAATTCAGTGACTGCTATAAGTGATTTTAGCTCTCTAGGTCATGCAAGTAGGCAACAGTAGGCCTATTTCTATTTTGTTAGATTGTATTTTTATATAAAATCCATAAATATTTTTATGTAATTGTTGTGGGAAAAACAAAGTTGGTTTAAGATCTCTAGATCATTTAATTGAGACAAAAATTTAGTTTTTCTGTTAACACCATGTTCAGCTGATTGCACTTTTAAGACTGTCCCTTAGCTGCGAGTGCATAATATTCCCCCATTGAGACCAACGTAAAGTCACTTTTTGAAACGGAATGGAGAAAAGAATGCTGTACCTTGCTCTCTATCATCATCTGATTCTAGATATATTACCCTAATCATCCTAGGACCTTCCGTCGAAGAGGTATTGACGAGCAAACTCAGAATATCAAGCCAATATCCAAACTGTAAACAAATTTACTGTGGTCGATTTGTTGTTCAACGCAACGTGCCATTCCATAATGGCTGCGGTGGCTACTGCTAGCTAGCATGAAGACGAAAAGGGTAGTTTTCCGGGAAAACTAGCAGTATTTCAATCTTCTGGATGGAGCAGTGTGGATAAACAAAACTTTGGGAGGACAGTGTTATATCCCATACTAGTCCAAGATGTACTCTTAAGTAGCCTAACATTACCGTTACTCCTTAAGGTCCAAGGACCTTGTGTTATTTTCAGAGGTAGACTGGCTCTGGCAGCCAAAACACATGAATCGATTCTCAATTGCATTTTACATTTTTAAAAACATTTTAGTCATTTAGCAGATGCTCTTATCCAGAGCGACTTACAGAAGCAATTAGGGTTAAGTGCCTTGCTCAAGGGCACATCGACAGATTTTTCACCTAGTCAGCTCGGGCATTCGAACCAGCAACCTTTCTGTTACTGTCCCAACGCTCTTAACTGCTAGGCTACCTGCCGCCTGTATGGTTGCGATACGGTTCTAGAAACATAAAGCCCTTTATTTTCATATCACATCAAAATAATTAAACAAATGCAAAATACACACTGTTTTAATGGCTAATTAGCACAGGTGGTCCCTCTGTCTTCCGTAAACACCTGCTGTAATATGTAGATATGGTCGTGTGGGAACACTAACTCTAACCCTATAAAGGTGTGTATCAATTTAATGTTTTGCTTTTTGAAAATTGTTTCTCACTGATATGAAAGATAAGGTCCTTATGCTTCCAAAACCGTAATGAGAGTCTTGATCAAGGGCTAATCCCATCCCTGCATTGAGGTACGTTTTCCAACCCATATTCTGCACCGGCTCCACGGTATCTTAATGTAACCATGATTGCGTTTCGACCCCAGTGCAGTTTAAACAAGCGTTAACGGTAGGGTCGGTATCTTCTGGCATGTTTGCACCATGGAAGTCTGATCAGCAACCTACACTTATCCAGTCAGTGAACTAATCTCATTACTGTGGTGGAAACTGTTTGGTTTAAGACTGTGGGGGTTCAAGAATTCTAAATAATTTGTATTTAGAAAACAAGATTTAATTCAAAATTCCACTCCGGGCAGTTTAACATGAGGACATATTAATATTTCAAGATTTTTATCACTTGACACCCAAAGATTTGATTAGGCTATATGAGTGCCATTTGACTGTGAATACGTTTTGAGTCCAATGAAACTGTTATCTCTGGTTACACAAGTTTTACTTGATGACTGAAGTTCTCTTTTGTTAGTAACAGAACTGCTTTGGGTGGGGTGTAGAATGATGTATACTGAACAAAAATATAAACGCAACATGTAAAGTGTTGGTCCCATGTTTCATGAGCTGAAATAAAAGATCCCAGAAATTGTCCATATGCACAAAAATAGGATTTCTCTCCAATTTTGTGCAGAAATGTGTTTACATCCCTGTTAGTGAGAATTTCTCCTTTGCCAAGATAATCCATCCACCTGACAGGTGTGGCATATCAAGAAACTGGTTAAACAGCATGATCATTACACAGGTGCACCATGTGCTGGGGACAATAAAAGGCCATTCTAAAATATGCAGTTGCCACAGATGTCTCAAGTTTTGAGGGAGTGTGTAATTGGCATGCTGACTGCAGGAATGTCCACCAGAGCTGTTGCCAGATAATTGAATCTTAATTTCTCTACAATAAGCCATAATGTCATTTTAGAGAATTTGTCAGCATGTCCAACTGGCCTCACAACCGCAGACCATGTGAACCACGCCAGCCCAGGACCTCCACATCTGGCTTCTTCACCTGCGGGATCATCTGAGACCAGCCACCCGGACAGCTGATGAAACTGAGGAGTATTTCTGTCTGTAATAAAGCCCTTTTGTGGAGAAAAACTCATTCTGATTGTCTGGGCCTGGCTCCTCAGTGGGTGGGCCTGACTCCCAAGTGGGTGGGCCTATGCCCTCCCAGGCCCACCCATGGCTGCGCTCCTGCCTAGTCATGTGAAATCCATAGATTAGGGCCTAATTAATTTAATTCAATTGACTGATTTCCTTATATGAACTGTAACTCAGTAAAATCGTTGAAGTTGTTGCATGTTGCTTTTTATATTTTTGTACTAACACGTGTACTAACACGAAGACTTGAGAGGAAAATTACCTTGATTAAGTAAAAGCACATTACCTTGCTGGGAGTTTCTGATGAGAATAATTAGATACAGTAGGATAGATATAGTCCAACAATGTGATCTGTAGAGTTACTGGCATTTAAGTAACTAAGCTCAAAGTACATGGGTTGACCTTTTGTTAGTCCACTTGCATGAAGAGCTAGTATAAAATAAGGGGATTATAAAGTATTCACTTGGAAGACATACAGTGGGGGAAAAAAGTATTTAGTCAGCCACCAATTGTGCAAGTTCTCCCACTTAAAAAGATGAGAGAGGCCTGTAATTTTCATCATAGGTACACGTCAACTATGACAGACAAAATGAGTTTTTGTTCTCTCCAGAAAATCACATTGTAGGATTTTTTATGAATTTGCAAATTATGGTGGAAAATAAGTATTTGGTCAATAACAAAAGTTTCTCAATACTTTGTTATATACCCTTTGTTGGCAATGACACAGGTCAAACGTTTTCTGTAGGTCTTCACAAGGTTTTCACACACTGTTGCTGGTATTTTGGCCCATTCCTCCATGCAGATCTCCTCTAGAGCAATGATGTTTTGGGGCTGTCGCTGGGCAACACAGACTTTCAACTCCCTCCAAAGATTTTCTATGGGGTTGAGATCTGGAGACTGGCTAGGCCACTCCAGGACCTTGAAATGCTTCTTACGAAGCCACTCCTTCGTTGCCCGGGCGGTGTGTTTGGGATCATGGTCATGCTGAAAGACCCAGCCACGTTTCATCTTCAATGCCCTTGCTGATGGAAGGAGGTTTTCACTCAAAATCTCACGATACATGGCCCCATTCATTCTTTCCTTTACACGGATCAGTCGTCCTGGTCCCTTTGCAGAAAAACAGCTCCAAAGCATGATGTTTCCACCCCCATGCTTCACAGTAGGTATGGTGTTCTTTGGGTGCAACTCAGCATTCTTTGTCCTCCAAACACGACGAGTTGAGTTTTTACCAAAAAGTTCTATTTTGGTTTCATCTGACCATATGACATTCTCCCAATCCTCTTCTGGATCATCCAAATGCACTCTAGCAAACTTCAGACGGGCCTGGACATGTACTGGCTTAAGCAGGGGGACACGTCTGGCACTGCAGGATTTGAGTCCCTGGCGGCGTAGTGTGTTACTGATGGTAGGCTTTGTTACTTTGGTCCCAGCTCTCTGCAGGTCATTCACTAGGTCCCCCCGTCTGGTTCTGGGATTTTTGCTCACCGTTCTTGTGATCATTTTGACCCCACGGGGTGAGATCTTGCGTGGAGCCCCAGATCGAGGGAGATTATCAGTGGTCTTGTATGTCTTCCATTTCCTAATAATTGCTCCCACAGTTGATTTCTTCAAACCAAGCTGCTTACCTATTGCAGATTCAGTCTTCCCAGCCTGGTGCAGGTCTACAATTTTGTTTCTGGTGTCCTTTGACAGCTCTTTGGTCTTGGCCATAGTGGAGTTTGGAGTGTGACTGTTTGAGGTTGTGGACAGGTGTCTTTTATACTGATAACAAGTTCAAACAGGTGCCATTAATACAGGTAACGAGTGGAGGACAGAGGAGCCTCTTAAAGAAGAAGTTACAGGTCTGTGAGAGCCAGAAATCTTGCTTGTTTGTAGGTGACCAAATACTTATTTTCCACCATAATTTGCAAATAAATTCATTAAAAATCCTACAATGTGATTTTCTCAATTAGTCTGTCATAGTTGACGTGTACCTATGATGAAAATTACAGGCCTCTCTCATCTTTTTAAGTGGGAGAACTTGCACAATTGGTGGCTGACTAAATACTTTTTTCCCCCACTGTATAGGCAATAACTTAAGTAAGACAAAGCACAATTATCAGTATAAAAACAGCCCTGTGCCTATGGTTAGGACCTACATAAAGCTGTCCCAACAGCAGAGCTTTCTTTTCAGCACCATGGAGTGAATCCTTACCACTGCTAAACCTGGCTATCAGCGGAGTAACATAAGTTGCATGGACTCACTCTGTGTGCAATAATAGTGTTTAACATGATTTTGGAATGACTACCTCATCTCTGTACCCCACACATACAATTTCAAACACCGATTCAACCACAAAGGCCAGGGAGGTTTTCCAATGCCTCTCAATGGGTAAAAAACAGACATTGAATGTCCATTTGAGCATGGTGAAGTTCTTAATTACACTTTGGATGGTGTATCAATAAACCTAGTCACTTCAAAGATACAGGCGTCCTTCCTAACTCAGTTGCCGGAGAGGAAGGAAACTGCTCAGGGATTTCACCATGAGGCCAATGGTGACTTTAAAACTGTTACAGAGTTTAATGGCTGTGATGGGTGAAAACTGAGGATGGATCAACAACATTGTAGTTACTCCACAATACTAACTTAATTGACAGAGGGAAAATAAGGAAACCTGTACAGAATACAAATATTCCAAAACATGCATCCTGTTTGCAAAACGGCACTAAAGTAATATTGCAAAAAATGTGGCAAAGCAATTCACTTTTTGTCCTGAATACAAAGTGTTATGTTTGTGGCAAATCTATTAAATCTAACACATTACTGAGTAACACTCTCCATATTTCCAAGCAAAGTGATGGCTGCATCATGTTATGGGTATGCTTGTAATCGTTAAGGACTGGTGGAGTTTTTCTGGATAAAAAAGAAACTGAATGGAGCTAAGCACAGGCAAAATCCTAGAGGAAAACCTGGTTGTCTGCTTTCCACCAGACACTGGGAGATGCATTGACAATAACCTAAAGCACAAGGCAGTGGCGATTTTAGCATGTACATCTTGGTGGGGCAAACTCCCCAAAAATGTTTTAGATGCATGCCTGCAAAGCCATTACACAACACAACACAACACTAAACAATACATTAATTGCACTATAATGGTGAAAATGGGACCCACAAACTGTTAGGGCCTATATAAAGCTGTCCCAACAGCAGAGTCCCAACAGCAGTCCCAACACCTTACCACTGCTACACCAGGCTATCAGCAGAGCCTTGTCTGGCAGCAAAACAGTTAATTCAGCCTAATTTACTGCCTTTAAAAAAAACATAGCTGATATGGCTGACTTGCTTAAACAAATATGGTTTCTACTGACAATTGAGATTTACAAACTATGGTATAAGGGGACGACGAGTGGATAAGAGGGAATCCGTAATTTCGATTAAGACATTAATGATCGAACTAGGACGGACGTAGTCAATATAACTATTTGTTCAGCACTTTTGAAATGTACAGTGACATAATTCAGAACATGGGTCATTCTTAAAGTATTCTCCCTGTACACCAAGTCAGAACTGTAGGATAAATAAAGGAGGCATATACAGTAAGCAGACAATGAAAGCTCTTACAATATCCGATAATGACATTTCTCTAAAACAGGCTTTAGGCTACATGTGCATCACTAACAGGTTACTACACAACATACACTTAGTATTACTTTCTTAGCTACAGTATACAGTTGACGTTTTTCACAATTCCTGAAATTTTCCTAGTAAAGATTTCCTGTCTTAGGTCAGTTAGGATCACCAATTTATTTTAAGAATATGAAATGTCAGAATAATATATAATAGTTTTTCTTTCTTTCATCACATTCCCAGTGGGTCAGAAGTTTACATACACTCAATTAGTATTTGGTAGCATTGCCTTTAAATTGTTTAACTTGGGTCAAACGGTAGCCTTCCACAAGCTTCCCACAATATGTTGGGTGAATTTTGGCCCATTCCTCCTGACAGAGCTGGTGTAACTGAGTCAGGTTTGTAGGCCTCCTTGCTTGCACACGCTTTTTCAGTTCTGCCCGCAAATTTTCTATAGGATTGAGGTCAGAGCTTTGTGATGGCCACTCCAATACCTTGACTTTGTTGTCCTTAAGCCATTTTGCCACAACTTTGGAAGTATGCTTGGGGTCATTGTCCATTTGGAAGACCCATTTGCGACCAAGCTTTAACTTCCTGACTGATGTCTTGAGATGTTGCTTCAACATATCCACATAATTTTCCTTCCTCATGATGCCATCTATTTTGTGAAGTGCACCAGTCCCAGCAAAGCACCCCCACAGCATGATGCTGCCACCCCCGTGCTTCACGGTTGGGATGGTGTTCTTCGGCTTGCAAGCAACTCCCTTTTTCCTCCAAACATAACAATGGTCATTATGGCCAAACAGTTCTATGTTTGTTTCATCAGACCAGAGGATATTTCTCCAAAAAGTACGATCTTTGTCCCCATGTGCAGTTACAAACCGTAGTCTGGCTTTTTTATGGCGGTTTTGGAGCAGTGGCTTCTTCCTTGCTGAGCGGCCTTTCAGGTTATGTCGATATAGGACTCGTTTTACTGTGGATATAGATACTTTTGTACCTGTTTCCTCCAGCATCTTCACAATGTCATTTGCTGTTGTTCTGGGATTGATTTGCACTTTTCGAACCAAAGTACATTCATCTCTAGGAGACAGAATGCAACTCCTTCCTGAGCGGTATGACAGCTGCGTGGTCCCATGGTGTTTATACTTGCGTACTATTGTTTGTACAGATGAACGTGGTACCTTCAGGCGTTTGGAAATTGCTCCCAAGGATGAACCAGACTTGTGGAGGTCTACCATTTTTCTTTCTGAGTTCTTGGCTGATTTCTTTAGATTTTCCCATGATGTCAAGCAAAGAGGCACTGAGTTTGAAGGTAGGCCTTGAAATACATCCACAGGTACACCTCCAATTGACTCAAATTATGTCAATTAGCCTATCAGAAGCTTCTAAAGCCATGACATCATTTTCTGGAATTTTCCAAGCTGTTTAAAGGCACAGTCAACTTAGTGTATGTAAACTTCTGACCCACTGGAATTGTGATACAGTGAATTATAAGTGAAATAATATGTCAGTAAACAATTGTTAGAAATATTACTTGTGTCATGCACAAAGTAGATATCCTAACCGACTTGCCAAAACTATAGTTTCAACCACTCCACTAAATTTGTGGAGTGGTTGAAAAACAAGTTTTATGGACTCCAACCTACAGTGAGGGAAAAAAGTATTTGATCCCCTGCTGATTTTGTACGTTTGCCCACTGACAAAGAAATTATCAGTCTATAATTTTAATGGTAGGTTTATTTGAACAGTGAGAGACAGAATAACAACAAAAAAATCCAGAAAAACGCATGTAAAAAATGTTATAAATTGATTTGCATTTTAATGAGGGAAATAAGTATTTGACCCCCTCTCAATCAGAAAGATTTCTGGCTCCCAGGTGTCTTTTATACAGGTAACGAGCTGAGATTAGGAGCACACTCTTAAAGGGAGTGCTCCTAATCTCAGTTTGTTACCTGTATAAAAGATACCTGTCCACAGAAGCAATCAATCAATCAGATTCCAAACTCTTCACCATGGCCAAGACCAAAGAGCTCTCCAAGGATGTCAGGGACAAGATTGTAGACCTACACAAGGCAGGAATGGGCTACAAGACCATCGCCAAGCAGCTTGGTGAGAAGGTGACAACAGTTGGTGCGATTATTCGCAAATGGAAGAAACACAAAAGAACTGTCAATCTCCCTCGGCCTGGGGCTCCATGCAAGATCTCACCTCGTGGAGTTGCAATGATCATGAGAACGGTGAGTAATCAGCCCAGAACTACACAGGAGGATCTTGTCAATGATCTCAAGGCAGCTGGGACCATAGTCACCAAGAAAACAATTGGTAACACACTACGCCGTGAAGGACTGAAATCCTGCAGCGCCCTCAAGGTCCCCCTGCTCAAGAAAGCACATATACAGGCCCGTCTGAAGTTTGCCAATGAACATCTGAATGATTCCGAGGAGAACTGGGTGAAAGTGTTGTGGTCAGATGAGACCAAAATCGAGCTCTTTGGCATCAACTCAACTCGCCGTGTTTGGAGGAGGAGGAATGCTGCCTATGACCCCAAGAACACCATCCCCACCGTCAAACATGGAGGTGGAAATATTATGCTTTGGGGGTGTTTTTCTGCTAAGGAGACAGGACAACTTCACCGCATCAAAGGGACGATGGACGGGGCCATGTACCATCAAATCTTGGGTGAGAACCTCCTTCCCTCAGCCAGGGCATTGAAAATGGGTCATGGATGGGTATTCCAACATGACAATGACCCATAACACACGGCCAAGGCAACAAAGGAGTGGCTCAAGAAGAAGCACATTAAGGTTCTGGAGTGGCCTAGCCAGTCTCTAGACCTTAATCCCATAGAAAATCTGTGGAGGGAGCTGAAGGTTTGAGTTGCCAAACGTCAGCCTCGAAACCTTAATGACTTGGAGAAGATCTGCAAAGAGGAGTGGGACAAAATCCCTCCTGAGATGTGTGCAAACCTGGTGAACCTGCCCAACTACAAGAAACGTCTGACCTCTGTGATTGCCAACAAGGGTTTTGCCACCAAGTACTAAGTCATGTTTTGCAGAGGGGTCAAATACTTATTTCCCTCATTAAAATGCAAATCAATTAATAACATTTTTGACATGCATTTTTCTGGATTTTTTTGTTGTTATTCTGTCTCTCACTGTTCAAATAAACCTACCATTAAAATTATAGACTGATTATGTCTTTGTCAGTGGGCAAACTTACACAATCAGCAGGGGATCAAATACTGTATGTAAACTACCAACTTCAACTGTACCTGCTGGAATGCATACTATGGGTGGGTGTTGCTATGGTGACCAATGATCTAAGATAAGGTGGGGATTTGCCTAGAAGTGATTTATAGATGACCTGGAGCCAGTGGGTTTGGCGACGAATATGTAGTGAGGGCCAGCCAACGAGAGCGTACAGGTCACAATGGTGGGTAGTATATGGGGCTTTGGTGACAAAACAGATGTCACTGTGATAGACTACATCCAATTTGCTGAGTAGAGTGTTGGAAGCTATTTTGTAAATGACATCGCCGAAGTCAAGGATCGGTAGGATAGTCAGTTTTACGAGGGCATGTTTAGCAGCATGAGTGAAGGAGGCTTTGTTGCGAAATAGGAAGCCGATTCTAGATTTAACTTTGGATTGGAGATGCTTAATGTGAGTGGGGAAGGATAGTTTATGGTCTAACCAGACACCTAGGTATTTGTAGTTTTTTTTATATTTTATGTCTGACCCGCAGAGAGTAGTGATTCTAGTCGGGCGGGCGGGTACAAGCAGCATTCGATTGAAGAGCATGCATTTAGTTTTACTAGCGTTTAAGAGCAGTTGGAGGCCACGGAAGGAGTGTTGTATGGCATTGAAGCTCGTTTGGAGGTTTGTTAACACAGTGTCCAATGAAGGGCCAGATGTATACAAAATGGTGTTGTCTGCGTAGAGGTGGATCTGAGAGTCACCAGCAGCAAGAGCGACATCATTGATATACACAGAGAATAGAGTCTTCCCGAGAATTGAACCCTGTGGCACCCCCATAGAGACTGCCAGAGGTCCAGACAACAGGCCCTCCGATTTGACACATTGAACTCTATCTGAGAAGTAGTTGGTGAACCAGGCGAGGCAGTCATTTGAGAAACCAAGGCTATTTAGTCTGCCAATAAGAATGCGGTGATTGACAGAGTCGAAAGCATTGGCCAGGTCGATGAAGACGGCTGCACAGTACTGTCTTTTATCTATCGCGGTTATTATATCATTTAGGACCTTGAGCGTGGCTGAGGTGCACCCATGACCAGCTCGAAACCAGATCGCGTAGCGGAGAAGGTATGGTGGGATTCGAAATGGTCGGTGATCTGTTTGTTAACTTGGCTTTCAAATACTTTCGAAAGGCAGTGCAGGATGGATATAGGTCTGTAACAGTTTGGATCTAGAGTGTCACCCCCTTTGAAGAGGGGGATGACCGCGGCAGCATTCCAATCTCTGGGGATCTCAGACGATACGAAAGAGAGGTTGAACAGTTTAGTAATAGGGGTTGTGACAATTTTGGCAGCTAATTTTAGAAAGAAAGGGTCCAGATTGTCTAGGCCAGCTGATTTGTAGGGGTCCAGATTTAGCAGCTCTTTCAGGACATCAGCTATCTGAATTTGGGTGAAGGAGAAGCGGGGGGGGGGCATGGGCAAGTTGCAGCGGAGGGTGCAGAGCTGGTGGCCGGGATAGGGGTAGCCAGGTGGAAAGCATGGCCAGCCGTAGAAAAATGCTTATTTAAATTCTCGATTATCATAGATTTATCGGTGGTGACAGTGTTTCCTAGCCTCAGTGCAGTGGGTAGCTGGGAATGGGTGCTCTTTTTCTCCATGGACTTTACAGTGTCCCAAAACTTTTTGGAGTTAGTGCCACAGGATGCAAAGTTTGAAAAAGCTAGCCTTGCTTTCCTAACTGCTTGTGTATATTGGTTCCTGACTTCCCTATCGCGGGGGCTGTTCGATTCTAGTGCAGTACGCCACAGGATGTTTTTGTGCTGGTCAAGTGCAGTCAAGTCTGGGGTGAACCAGGGGCTATATCTGTTCTTAGTTCTGCATTTTTTGAGTGGGGAATGCTTATTTAAGATGGAGAGGAAAGCACTTTTGAAGAACATCCAGGCATCCTCTACTGACGGAATGAGGTCAATATCCATCCAGGATACCCGGGCCAGGTCAATTAGAAAGGCCTGCTCGCTGAAGTGTTTTAGGGAGCGTTTGACAGTGATGAGGGGTGGTCGTTTGACCGCGGACCCATTACGGACGCAGGCAATGAGGGCTGAGATCCTGGTTGAAGATAGCGGAGGTGTATTTAGAGGGTAAATTAGTCAGGATGATATTACATTTTACATTTTAGTCATTTAGCAGATGCTCTTATCCAGAACAACTTGCAGTTAGTGCATATATATAATAACAATTTTTTTTCTCATACTGGCCCCCTGTGGGAAACGAACCCACAACCCTGGCGTTGCAAGCGCCATGCTCTACCAACTGAGCTACACAGGCCCTGATATCTATGAGGGTGCCCATGTTTACGGATTTAGGGTTGTACCTGGTAGGTTCCTTGATGATTTGTGTGAGATTGAGGGCATCTAGTTTAGATTGTAGGACGGCCGGGGTGTTAAGCATATCCCAGTTTAGGTCACCAAGCAGTACGAACTCGGAGTATAGATGGGGGGCAAGCAATTCACATATGATGTCCAGGGCACACCTGGGGGCTGAGGGGGGTCTGTAGCAAGCGGCAACAGTGAGAGACTTATTTCTGGAAAGGTGGATTTTTAGAAGTAGAAGCTCCAAACTGTTTTGGCACAGGCCTGGATAGTATGATAGAGCTCTGCAGGCTATCTCTACAGTAGATTGCAACTTCGCCCCCTTTGGCAGTTCTATCTAGACGGAAAATGTTGTAGTTAAGAATGGAAATCTCTGAATTTCTGGAGGCCTTCCTAAGCCAAGATTCAGACACTGCTAGAACATCAGGGTTGACAGAGTGTGCTAACGCAGTGAATAACTCAAACTTGGGGAGGAGACTTCTGATGTTAACATGCAAGAAACCAAGGCTTTTACGGTTACAGAAGTCAACAAATGATAGCTCTTGGGGGGTAGGAGTGATACTGGGGGCTACAGGGCCTGGGTTAACCTCTACAACACCAGAGGAACAGAGGAGGAATAGAATAAGGATACGGCTAAAGGCTTTAAGAACTGGTCTTCTAGTGCGTTGGGTACAGAGAAGAGGGGCAGATTTCCAGGAGTTGTAGAATTGATTCAGGGCATTATGTACAGACAAGGATATGGAAGGATATGAGTACAGTGGAGGTACTCCTTAGCATTGGGTAACTATGAAAGAGATAGCATCACTGGAGGTACCAATTGAGCCGGTCTCCAGACAAAGGAGCTCTCTGAGGCTGGTTGAGCTGAACTTGGTGCTCTACAGTGAAATTGTATAATAAGAACTAACCCAAACAGCAAATGGCTAGGCATATTGACATGGGAGAGAGGCATAACGCAATCACAGGTGTTATTCGAGAGGGCTAAGACAACAACTGGTAATGGCGACAAAAGTTTGGGCTGAGGCTAAACAGATAAACAGGATGGGGTACCGTGTAAAGGAACAGTCCAGCAGGCATTAGCTGTGTAGCTGAGTGATCATAAGGTCCAGTGAACAGCACTAAGTAAGTCCGGGAGCAGATCGTAGGCTGCTAAAGCACAGACGAGCAGGAGGCATGGCTGTTGATTGCGCGTGCTAGCGGGCCGGGGCTAGCAGATGGATCTTCGTGGTCGCGCAACGGGAAGCCTGTTGAAACCACATCAGACGATTACGTCCGCAGACCAGTCGTGATGGATCGGCGGGGCTCCGTGTCGACACTAGGAGGTCCCGTCCGGTTGACAGAGAGGTACAGTGAGGGAAAAAGGTATTTGATCCCCTGCTGATTTTGTACGTTTGCCCACTGACAAAGAAATGATCAGTCTATAATATTAATGGTAGGTTTATTTGAACAGTGAGAGACAGAATAACAAAAAAATCCAGAAAAACGCATGTCAAAAATGTTATAACTTGATTTGCATTTTAATGAGGGAAATAAGTATTTGACCCCCTCTCAATCAGAAAGATTTCTGGCTCCCAGGTGTCTTTTATACAGGTAACAAACTGAGATTAGGAGCACTCCCTTTAAGAGTGTGCTCCTAATCTCAGTTTGTTACCTGTATAAAAGACACCTGTCCACAGAAGCAATCAATCAATCAGATTCCAAACTCTCCACCATTGCCAAGACCAAAGAGCTCTCCAAGGATGTCAGGGACAAGATTGTAGACCTACACAAGGCTGGAATGGGCTACAAGACCATCGCCAAGCAGCTTAGTGAGAAGGTGACAACAGTTGGTGCGATTATTCGCAAATGGAAGAAACATAAAAGAACTGTCAATCTCCCTTGGCCTGGGGCTCCATGCAAGATCTCACCTCGTGGAGTTGCAATGATCATGAGAACGGTGAGTAATCAGCCCAGAACTACACAGGAGGATCTTGTCAATGATCTCAAGGCAGCTGGGACCATAGTCACCAAGAAAACAATTGGTAACACACTACGCCGTGAAGGACTGAAATCCTGCAGCGCTCGCAAGGTCCCCCTGCTCAAGAAAGCACATATACATGCCCGTCTGAAGTTTGCCAATGAACATCTGAATGATTCAGAGGAGAACTGGGTGAAAGTGCATCAACTCAACTCGCCGTGTTTGGAGGAGGAGGAATGCTGCCTATGACCCCAAGAACACCATCCCCACCGTCAAACATGGAGGTGGAAACATTATGCCTTGGGGTTGTTTTTCTGCTAAGGGGACATGACAACTTCACCGCATCCAAGGGACGATGGACAGGGCCATGTACCGTCAAATCTTGGGTGAGAACCTCCTTCCCTCAGCCAGGGCATTGAAAATGGGTTGTGGATGGGTATTCCAGCATGACAATGACCCAAAACACACGGCAAGGCAACAAAGGAGTGGCTCAAGAAGAAGCACATTAAGGTCCTGAATTGAACTAGCCAGTCTCCAGACCTTAATCCCATAGAAAATCTGTGGAGGGAGCTGAAGGTTCGAGTTGCCAAACATCAGCCTCGAAACCTTAATGACTTGGAGAAGATCTGCAAAGAGGAGTGGGCCAAATCCCTCCTGAGATGTGTGCAAACCTGGTGGCCAACTACAAGAAACGTCTGACCTCTGTGATTGCCAACAAGGGTTTTGCCACCAAGTACTAAGTCATGTTTTACAGAGGGGTCAAATGCTTATTTCCCTCATTAAAATGCAAATCAATTTATAACATTTTTTACATGCGTTTTTCTGGATTTTTTTGTTGTTATTCTGTCTCTCACTGTTCAAATAAACCTACCATTAAAATTATAGACTGATCATTTCTTTGTCAGTGGGCAAACATACGAAATCAGCAGGGGATCAAATACTTTTTTCCCTCACTGTAGATAGCCGGGAGATGGGCCTGGCTCGAGGCTAGCTCAAGGCTAACTGGTACCTCGGGAAGTGGTGATTAGCCAACAACAGCCATTCGGTTGCATCTAGCTAGTTGCGATGGTCCGGTGTTAAGGTCCAGTGATTCAGTGATTCCGGCAGAAAATCCGATATGCTCTGGGTCAATAGCACGCTGTGCAGACTAGCCGATAATTGTCCAGGCTAGAGCTGGCTGGTAGGTAGTGCAGGCCACGGACAGTGGTGAAGACCGCTAACGGTGGCTAATACCAAGTAGCTAGTTAGCTGGCTAGCTGGCTAGTTTCAGTCATAGGTTCTTGATAAAAATAAAGAAATAATAGAATCCGTTCCACATTGGGTGAGCCTAATACATTACACAGTGACTTCCAGTTTCCACTTGGTGCTCCTCTCGACACTTCACTCTTTTACCTGCACCCCAGGTACAGGCTTCCCAGGAACACTCTGTTTCCTTTGTGTCTGTCTACCTATTTGGCTTATTGAGGTATCATTTGTTGTACCTGTCATAGTCTATTCCCACAGCTGCAATTTATCAAGATTACTTCACAGTTTTTGTCCCTTTGTGTTTTTGTCTCAATTTGACAGATTTTAAATTGTCTACTATGCTAGCTACTGCTGCTGCCCTGATATAGTGCATTTACCTGTCCAATAACCACATGAAACAAAGTTCTTGCAGATCCAATTCCTTTATTTTGTTTGCTCATTACAACAATTTACCTTTTGTCATTTTTAGCATTTCAGTTCCACAACCTTTGGTCCAATTTGGCAGCTAATGCTCCAGTTCTTAATCAAACTATTAGGCTAAATTTAGGGATTTACTCTGCATAAATGAGCACCACAGGCAACTCATTTGCCAGTTCCTTTGCCTATTTAGCTATGGTGGTCTCTCTTTGCCTTGAAGTCTCAGCCAGCAAGTTAAGTGACCTGGGCATCATACTGCAGGATGGACTGCACCATAATGTTCTTGTCATCTTCGCACTGTTTTTGCAGACTAAGCAGGGACTAGCAGCACAGCAGTACAGGGCTGTTGGATGGTGCAGAACTATGTGCAGTCACCCTTAAGTGAAACTCACCAGAAGCGGACGGGCAAAGCAAGCAGATCGAGTTGGGTGGAAAGGACGGGACAGGCAGCTGGATAGTTCATATCTCCAATCATCTTTGCTGTTTACGATGTTGTGTTTCCATAAGTGGTTGAATTGGTCTAATTTAGCATGCATGGTAAATCCTCAACCCGTAGCTACTTCTTCAGATTCAAATGAGCTCGAAAAAAGTGAATAAAGACAAAAAATGTTTTGTGTGACTACAGCGCCAGCGATGAAACACACAAATAGAGACACGTTCTAATTGAGCGAGGCGTCAAAGCGAACAACCCACCCTCCCGGCTTTAGTTGGGTCATATAATTCAAAACAATGCATTCTAAAATAAATCACACACGCCTGACCTTTACTAATGCACATGAATAACTCCTCCCACCACCACCGCTAGCTGACATGTATTCCAAACCTTCATGTTGCAGAGTGCACACGCATGACATCAACCCCAAGTAATTTCAGTCACTCTTTGCCAGCACCTTTAATGGGTCCTCCAGGCTTGTAGTTGGGTCATGATCTGTCTGGAAGGAACCTCACATGCAAGGATGACAAGTGTGAATGTTCTGTGTCCATAACTCTCCGAAGGGAAACCGTGCTAAGCACCCAGTTTCAAGTTTGGTGAGCGGTCATGAAGTCAAAAACTTGCGTCAACGCATTCAGTATCGTCTTGCCCATAGCACGGTGGCATTAATTGCACAATTCTGCTTAAAACCCAAATATATGATTAGCTTATAGGGGAGCACAGTGCACATGTACTCTGACCCTGTAGTTGCCTCAGATTATGTCTGACTGCCAGCAAGATGTCCTAGCCAATAAAATTATGCCCTATTATTTGTTTTGAAACAGGGCTGTTTGTGCTCTGGCTAAGGAGATCAATTATTTTGGTCTGATTGGCCGTGTAAGAGGCTGCTCAGGCTCAAGCGGCCGCTGCTGGAAACAGCTGTGTCATGGCTGTTATTTCAGGATTCCTCCTGCCCTCCTGAAAGCTCTCCCATTGCTAGCAAGGGATCTCTCTCTCTCCCTCTCTCTCTCTCTTTGTGTGTGTGGGTGTGTGACGCTCATCACTGAGGCTCATTTTTAGAAGCCTTATTGGGAACATCATGGCCAGCTCTCTCGTGGGCTGAAGTAGCGGGTATTATCTCCGCTAATGCATATTCTCAAGAGGTTGAGACAAAAGTTCAGCCTGCATGGTATCAATGATGGAGAACAAGCTATGAAGGAAACATCCTGGCGTTTTGGTTCAGGTACAGCAAACTAGCGCAAAATAATATTGTGATATTGTCAAAATGATACGATATATCGTCAAAAATAATATCCCGATATGTAACTGTCACCATTTAACCTTGCTTCTCCTGCAGCTGCAGTTTATGTACAGGAGAAGTCAAAGTCAAGTGTTGTAGTTTGTAGTCCATATTCTGATGTGAGCACCCTTTTGAACTGCACCTGGCTGCATTTGAACCTGAAATCCAGTGGGAGAAAAAAAAATAATGTTTATATTATTTTGGTCCTCGGAGAGCACTTTGGTTATACCTAACCCCTGAATGTCTCATGCTCTGGTCCTAGGGCCCTAGCCTGTTCTGTTTCAGTCCAACCAGACAGGGTGGCATTGACACTGCTCAAAGCCTCTTCTCAAACACCCATGTCAGACTACATTAGTTATCTCCTGCCTGATTGGCCCTACTCTGGCAGCCATGGCTCTGTCAAGGTCCTGGCTGTTACACTGTCACCTTAGACAGGGGCAGGAGGAAGGGAAGCCCTCTGCAGGGAGCCTTGGCTAAGCAGCCCAGACCACCGAATGGACTACTCTCTTCTGGATGAATAGTTGAATGATAGTTGAAATTAATCATATCAATTTAGTGATTTTTCAACCACACAGCCATGGTATTGTCCACCTGTTTAACATGGATGACAAAGGTTGATTGAAGTCCTCATGAATCTCTGCCAAGCATATGACAATTGTGATCTAATGCAATGTCGCTTCACCTCATCATGTCCACCAGGCTGTAATCAGGTCCATATGGCAGCAAGCCCCTCCGCTAAGCTAAACACATTAGCTGGCCGCCAGGCGTTAGCTGGGCAGGTGTTCTGTCCTGCTGGCTTGTTGCTCCTCTGTTATTCAACAGTGCCTCCACTGCTGTTCTGCCTGTTTCCACCCTGTGCAGGTATGATACCTGTTTGCGTAACAATTCAGTCAAGGGCCATCTCAACATGTAAATAGCTGATATTATGAAGCACGTTTTTAAGACTGCCAAAGCAATTAGTCTTCACCCCACTGATGTCCTTGGTTCAACTGGAGCTCTGTCTGCAGAACCTACTCCATCAGAAAACTCGGGGCCTCACGTGCCCGTGAAAATAGACCACCATCTGTTTGGTTGGCATGACCAGTGCACTGCTTGTTCTGAACAAAGCCAGAGTGCTGTCCGCCTTGTCAAAACTGGTCAGCCTCGCGCTCTAGTTGGCTGAACATGCAGCTGCCACAGTGTTCAAAACTCAGCTTATTTGTTTCATTATCTGTTTAGAAGGATGTTGGGCATTTTCTCTTATCTCCCTCTGGTATACACTACCAGTCAAAAGTTTTAGAACACCTATTCATTCAAGGGTTTTTCTTTATTTTTATTATTTTCTACATTTTCTAGAATAATAGTGAAGACATCAAAACTATGAAATAACACATATGGAATCATGTAGTAACCAAAATAGTGTTAAACAAATCAAAATATATTTTATATTTGAGTTTCTTCAAATAGCAACCCTTTGCCTTGATGACAGCTTTGCACACACTTGGCATTCTCTCAACCAGATTCATGAGGTAGTCACCTGGAATGCATTTCAATTAACAGGTGTGCCTTCTTAAAAGTTAATGCGTTTGAGCCAATCAGTTGTGTTGTGACAAGGTAGGGGTGGTATACAGAAGATAGCCTTATTTAGTAAAAGACCAAGTTCATATTATGGCAAGAACAGCTCAAATAAGCAAAGAGAAACCAGGCTCTGTCGTAGCCGGCCGCGACCGGGAGACCATGGGGTTGCGCACAATTGGCCCAGCGTCGTCCAGGGTAGGGGAGGGAATGGCCGGCAGGGATGTAGCTCAGTTGGTAGACCATGGCGTTTGCAACGCCAGGGTTGTGGGTTCGATTCCCACGGGGGGCCAGTATGAAAAATATAATAAAAATATAATGTAAGTCGCTCTGGATAAGAGCGTCTGCTAAATGACTCAAAATGTTTTTTTAAAAATGTAAAAGGAACGACAGTCCATCATTACTTTAAGACATGAAGGTCAGTCAATCCGGAAAATGTCAAGAAAGTTTCTTGAAGTGCAGTCACAAAAACCATCAAGCACTATGATAAAACTGGCTCTCATGAGGACCGCCACAGGAATGGAAGACCCATTGTTACCTCTGCTGCAGAGGATAAATTAGAGTTACCAGCCTCAGAAATTGCAGCCCAAATAAATGCTTCACAGAGTTGAAGTAACAGACACATCTCAACATTAACTGTTCAGAGGAGACTGTGTGAATCAGGCCTTCATGGTCAAATTGCTGCAAAGAAACCACTACTAAAGGACACCAATAAGAAGAAGAGACTTGCTTGGGCCAAGAAACATGAGCAATGGACATTAGACCGGTGGTAATGTATTCTTTGGTCTGGAGTCCAAATTGGAGATTTGTGGTTCCAACCGCCGTGTCTTTGTGAGATGCGGTGTGGGTGAACAGATGTGCATGTGTAGTTCCCACCGTAAAGCATGGAGGAGGAGGTCTTATGCTGTAGGGGTGCTTTGCTGGTGACACTGTCTGTGATTTATTTAGAATTCAAGGCACACTTAACCAGTATGGTTACCACAGCATTCTGCAGTGATATGCCATCCCATCTGGTTTGGGCTTAGTGGGACTATCATTTGTTTTTCAATAGGACAATGACCCAACACAACTCCAGGCTGTGTAAGGGCTATTTTACCAAGAAGGAGAGTGATTGGTGTGCTGCATCAGATGACCTGGCCTCCACAATCCCCCGACCTCAACCAAATTGAGATGGTTTGGGATGAGTCGGACTGCAGAGTGAAGGAAAAGCAGCCAACATGTGCTCAGCATATGTGGGAATTCCTTCAAGACTGTTGGAAAAGCATTCCAGGTGAAGCTGGTTGAGAGAATGCCAAGAGTGTGCAAAGCTGTCATCAAGGCAAAGGGTGGCTATTTGAAGAATCTCAAATATAAAATACATTTTGATTTGTTTAACACTTTTTTGGTTACTACATGATTCCATATGTGTGATTTCATAGTTTTGATGTCTTCAGTATTATTCTACAACCAAGAAAATTGTAAAAATAAAGAAAAACCCTTGAATGAGTAGGTTTTCTAAAACTTTTGACCGGTAGTGTATGTACTGGTATGCACACTCACACAAGTGTGACATACTATTGTAAGATGCTGACTGTCTATGGTGTATCTTTGTGCTGACTCGTATGCACAAGAGGCATTAAACCATGCACATGACAGTCACAAAGCAATTGTCATTTTATTGAGAAGGTGGCGACCGGCAAGGGTTAGTTGCATGCATCAACCAATGGTTGCGTGCCACGTCATCGACTGTGGAGTCCAGCACCAGATTGCTGTAACGTGGTTAGCTGATACGTAAAATGCGGGGGATTGGATGGAGACATGTTGGGCTGGGGGGAATGGGATGGGGAGTTTATAGTTTATTTTTCTTTACATACCAATTTTACTCTTACAAAATCCTGTTTGTTCTCTGTATGTTCTTCTTACTTAGTTTTTATTTTGAGTGGCAGCCCACAGGTACATGTAATATAAACTGAATATATCAATTGAAATTGATATTGTACCTGTAAACTCCCCAACAAAAAATGAAAAAAAAAAAAAATAACATGCTAAAAAAAGATAAAAGGATTCATGAGCATTAAAGCATGAATTAACCTTCGATTAAACATGTCTGTACTACAGAGTGTTTGACTGGATCCGTTCAGGGGAAGATTTAGGTCTCACTTTAGTACATGATCTCCACAATACAACTATCATACATAATCATTAAAGTGCTATTTATTTCTGGAGAAGTCTTCATCTAGGTCAGTTAAACTGTCCGATATTCGTAAAAAAAATTTAACATGTATTTTTTGTGTGAATAATCTATTGTACTCTATTCCCACGGACATGTCTGTTGCTCCATAAAGCAGTCCTTCCTGTGCTACTGCACTCATACAGTAAACATGCAGTGCTTGCTTTACATTCCAGTACATTAGAGGTTATTATGACACACCCCCAGTAGTGAATATATATCGGACCGTGGTGTGACTGCTCCTCGGGGGCTCCATAATGACTCAGTGCCCCCGGCCCCCTCCCTGACAGACGCTTCAGCCACATCATCATGACATATCTGAACCCCGGGTGCAACGGGCTGCCGAGGTCAGCAATGTACGCACCACAACACATCAGCGAGACTGAGGGAGAGCAGCAGAGGATCCACTCCAGCCCCTCCCTTGACCTTTTGACTAGGGCTGGGAATTGCCAGGGACGTCACAATACGATATTATCACGATACTAAGGTGCCGATATGATATGTATTGTGATTCTGATGATTCTATATGTATTGCGATTCAATACTGTGATTTTATTGCAATTCGATGTTCCAAACATATTGCTCACCATATGTCTGCTGCAGAGGGACAAGCGAAAGCCCTCCATTTTTGATCAGTCACGGAAATAAAAGTGCTGAAAACTAATTGGCTCCCTATTTATACTGAACAAAAATATAAATGCAACATGCAACAATTTCCACGATTTTACGGAGTTACAGTCCATATAAGTAAACAGTCAATTGAAATGTGTTCATTATGCCCTAATCTATGGATTTCACGTGACTGGGCCGGGGCACAGCCATGGGTGGGCCTGGAAGGGCATAGGCCCACCCACTTGGAAGCCAGGCCCACCCACTGGAGAGCCAGGCCCAACCAATCGGATTTCGTTTTCTCCCCACAAAAGGGCTTTATTACAGACAGAAATACTCCTCAGTTTCATCAGCTGTCCGGGTGGCTGGTCTCAGATGATCCCGCAGGTGAAGAAGCCAGATGTGGAGGTCCTTCTCTGGCGTGGTTGCACATGGTTTGCGGTTGTGAGGCCAGTTGGACGTACTGCCAAATTCTTTAAAACGACGTTGGAGGCAGCTTATGGTAGAGAAATGAACTTTCAATTCTCTGGCAACAGCTCTGGTGGACATTCCTGCAGTCAGCATGCCAATTGCATGCTCCCTCAAAACATGAGACATCTGTGGCATTGTGTTGTGTGACAAAACTGCACATTTTAGAGTGGCCTTTTATTGTCCCCAGCACAAATCAAATCAAATCAAATCAAATTGTATTGGCCACATGCGCCGAATACAACAGGTGCAGACATTACAGTGAAATGCTTACTTACAGCCCTTAACCAACAGTGCATTTATTTTTAATAAAAAAGTAAAATAAAACAACAACAAAAAAGTGTTGAGAAAAAAAGAGCAGAAGTAAAATAAAATAACAGTAGGGAGGCTATATATACAGGGGGGTACCGGTGCAGAGTCAATGTGCGGGGGCACCGGCTAGTTGAGGTAGTTGAAGTAATATGTACATGTGGGTAGAGTTAAAGTGACTATGCATAAATAATTAACAGAGTAGCAGCAGCGTAAAAAGATTGGGTGGGGGGGCAGTGCAAATAGTCCGGGTAGCCATGATTAGCTGTTCAGGAGTCTTATGGCTTGGGGGTAGAAGCTGTTGAGAAGTCTTTTGGACCTAGACTTGGCACTCCGGTACCGCTTGCCGTGCGGTAGCAGAGAGAACAGTCTATGACTAGGGTGGCTGGAGTCTTTGACAATTTTGAGGGCCTTCCTCTGACACCGCCTGGTATAGAGGTCCTGGATGGCAGGAAGCTTGGCTCCAGTGATGTACTGGGCCATACACACTACCCTCTGTAGTGCCTTGCGGTCGGAGGCCAAGCAGTTGCCATACCAGGCGGTGATGCAACCAGTCAGGATGCTCTCGATGGTGCAGCTGTAGAATTTTTTGAGGATCTGAGGACCCATGCCAAATCTTTTCAGTCTCCTGAGGGGGAATAGGCTTTGTCGTGCCCTCTTCACGACTGTCTTGGTGTGTTTGGACCATGATAGTTTGTTGGTGATGCGGACACCAAGGAACTTGAAGCTCTCAACCTGTTCCACTACAGCCCTGTCGATGAGAATGGGGGCGTGCTCAGTCCTCTTTTTTTTCCTGTAGTCCACAATCATCTCCTTTGTCTTGGTCACATTGAGGGAGAGGTTGTTATCCTGGCACCACACGGCCAGGTCTCTGACCTCCTCCCTATAGGCTGTCTCATCGTTGTCGGTGATCAGGCCTACCACTGTTGTGTCATCGGCAAACTTAATGATGGTGTTGGAGTCGTGCCTGGCCATGCAGTCATGGGTGAACAGGGAGTACAGGAGGGGACTGAGCACGCATCCCTGAGGGGCCCCCGTGTTGAGGATCAGTGTGGCAGATGTGTTGTTACCTACCCTTACCACCTGGGGGCGGCCCGTCAGGAAGTCCAGGATCCAGTTGCAGAGGGAGGTGTTTAGTCCCAGGATCCTTAGCTTAGTGATGAGCTTTGAGGGCACTATGGTGTTGAACGCTGAGCTGTAGTCAATGAATAGCATTCTCACGTAGGTGTTCCTCTTGTCCAGGTGGGAAAGGGCAGTGTGGAGTGCAATAGAGATTGCATCATCTGTGGATCTGTTGGGGCGGTATGCAAATTGCAGTGGGTCTAGGGTTTCTGGGATAATCGTGTTGATGTGAGCCATGACCAGCCTTTCAAAGCACTTCATGGCTACAGACGTCAGTGCTACGGGTCGGTAGTCATTTAGGCAGGTTATCTTAGTGTCCTTGGGCACGGGGACTATGGTGGTCTGCTTGAAACATGTTGGTATTACAGACTCAGTCAGGGACATGTTGAAAATGTCAGTGAAGACACTTGCCAGTTGGTCAGCACATGCTCGGAGTACACGTCCTGGTAATCCATCTGGCCCTGCGGCCTTGTGAATGTTGACCTGCTTAAAAGTCTTACTCACATCGGCTACGGAGAGCGTGATCACATAGTCATCTGGAACAGCTGGTGCTCTCATGCATGCTTCAGTGTTGCTTGCCTCGAAGCGAGCATAGAAGTGGTTTAGCTCGTCTGGTAGGCTTGTGTCACTGGGAAGCTCGCGGCTGTGCTTCCCTTTGTAGTCTGTAATAGTTTTCAAGCCCTGCCACATCCGACGAGCGTCAGAGCCGGTGTAGTACGATTCAATCTTGGTCCTGTATTGACTCTTTGCCTGTTTGATGGTTCGTCGGAGGGCATAGCGGGATTTCTTATAAGCGTCCGGGTTAGAGTCCCGCTCCTTGAAAGTGGCAGCTCTACCCTTTAGCTCAGTGCGGATGTTTCCTGTAATCCATGGCTTCTGGTTGGGGTATGTACGTACGGTCACTGTGGGGACGACATCATCGATGCACTTATTGATGAAGCCAGTGACTGATTTGGTGTACTCCTCAATGCTATCTGAAGAATCCCGGAACATGTTCCAGTCTGTGCTAGCAAAACAGTCCTGTAGCTTAGCATCTGCGTCATCTGACCACCTTTTTATTAACCGAGTCACTGGTGCTTCCTGCTTTAATTTTTGCTTATAAGCAGGAATCAGGAGGATAGAGTTATGGTCAGATTTGCCAAATGGAGGGCGAGGGAGAGCTTTGTATGCGTCTCTGTGTGTGGAGTAAAGGTGGTCTAGAGTTTTTTTTCCTCTGGTTGCACATTTAACATGCTGGTAGAAATTAGGTAGAACGGATTTAAGTTTCCCTGCATTAAAGTCCCCGGCCACTAGGAGCGCTGCCTCTGGATGAGCGTTTTCCTGTTGACTTATGGCCTTATACAGCTCATTCAGTGCAATCTTAATGCCAGCATTGGTTTGTGGTGGTAAATAGACAGCTATGAAAAATATAGATGAAAACTCTCTTGGTAAATAGTGTGGTCTACAGCTTATCATAAGATACTCTACCTCAGGCGAGCAAAACCTCGAGACTTCCTTAGTATTTGATTTTGTGCACCAGCTGTTGTTTACAAATAAACACAGACCGCCACCCCTTGTCTTACCGGTCAGCCGTTCTATCTCGCCGATGTAGCGTATAGCCCGCTAGCTGTATGCTATCCATGTCGTTGTTCAGCCACGACTCGGTGAAACATAAGATATTACAGTTTTTAATGTCCCGTTGGTAGGATAACCGTAATCTTAGGTCATCCAATTTATTTTCCAATGATTGAAGATTGGCTAATAGGATTGATGGGAGCGGCAGTTTACTCGCTCGCCGTCGGATCTTTACAAGGCACCCCGACCTACGTCCACGATATCTCCGTCTCTTCCTCATGCGAGTGACAGGGATTTGGGCCTTGTCGGGTGTCTGTAGGATATCCTTCGCGGCCGCCTCGTTGAAGAAAAATTATTCGTCCAATACGAGGTGAGTGATCGCTGTCCTGATATCCAGAAGAGACGATGGCAGAAACATTATGTACAAAATAAATTACAAATAACACGGAAAAACACACATAATAGTACAATTGGTTAGAGGGCTGTAAAACGGCAGCCATCTTCTCCGGCGCCATTCTGAGCAAGGTGCACCTGCGTAATGATCATGCTGTTTAATCAGCTTCTTGATATGCCACACCTGTCAGGTGGATGGATTATCTTGGCAAAGGAGACATGCTCACTAACAGTGATGTAAACAAATTTCTGCACAAAATTGGAGAGAATTTGTGCGTATGGAACATTTCTGGGATCTTTTATTTCAGCTCATTAAATATGGAACCAACACTTACAATGTTGCGGTTATATATTTTTTCAGTATAAAATGATAGAGAACAAGCTATGAAAGAAGGTACTGGAGTTTTGGTGCAGGTACAGTCAACTAGCGCAAAAACTATATTCCGATATTATCAAAACGATACGATATTGTAAAAAATGATTTTTCCCCCCATCACTACTTTTGACATTAAGACACATGAGCACATCCTTGCGTGCATTTTCACACACTCTGCTGCACACTGGGGTGATCGCCATTAATTTCATTGGAGTCGCTGCTGTCTGTTTCACGGATTGGAGGACGTTTGTTTTGTTACCCTTCTGCAGGGGGGCCTCTGATTGGCTGAATCTGTGCTGTCTGGGCCTAATATCTGTCAGGGACTTCACCCTCCATGTGGGGTAAGCCATGTCATAAGGCATATCATTAATTTCGGAGAATAAACAAAATGATTTGTCCAAAGCCCTAGAAGGGAGATGGGTAACTTCCTGACTTTTCAGCAGTCAGACTTTATGACAGCATCTTTCCCACATACAGTGTGTAATTTAGAATATAATAAAAGACAACTTTATTGTCCATCCAGGATGGACATTTTTCTTAGAGGTTATTAGTCATTTGTTTTGATGTAAAAGGATAGTCCTATTAAATTGTTGCATAGAGGTAAACACATTCTGTCCCAAGGAAGACTAGGATGGAAGGGGTGCTCAGAGAAGTGCTTACACAAATGTAGAAGCATGACTCTGACTTGCAGCCATGTAGAACTTCCTCATTATAGAGGGTAAAGGGTTGCATTGAGCAAGGCTGAGGTGCAGTGTGTTTTACACAGCATTTTCTGGCTGTTATTTTTAATGTCTCTCTGAAATGGCCAGAAGCCATGATGAGCACCACTGCTCCCAGGTCGGAACTCTGTGTTTGCAGTTTAACCTAGGACTGACGGCTAATTGGATGAATCAGTTTGGAGGGAGGGGATGAATGGTGCAGGTTACAGGCTGTTGTAGCAAGGCCTTTGTCATGAACATGACATCACCCTCTTTGAACTCTTAGGATAGAACCAAGCATCCTGATTAGTCAATATCAAGGCCTCAACATGTGGTTTTACTCTGTATGAACAGCCAGTGTTATCACCTAAATAGTCTGAACTCTGAACCCTCATCCTGATAACTAACACATCATGATCTAATATTTGATATAATAACTGCTCTAATACTGTATGTGGAATTGGATAGGATATCAGATATTTATGGTCTTATAACAGTTTTTAGCCATCTAAAGTGTTAGTTTTCTACTTTAGTTTTTGAAGATCAATGTAGAATACTGACAATCTCTCTCCCCTGCGTGTTCCAGATATGTCCTAATGGGCAGATTGAAGAGGATCCTCCTGTTGGTGCTGGGAGTCTACATAACCATCCCCTTCATCGTCAAACTATGCCCCTCCATTCAGGCAAAAATTGTATTTTTGAATTTTGGTGAGTAGATGAAACCAATAAGGCATGTTCTGTTGTATCTATGTAGTTGTTTGCATTGCTTTTTTTAATAAATGTTTTTTTATGGGAGACTAAATAAGCTTGCTCCATCAGTTAGCTCTGTCCAATGGGTATTTCACCTGGTAGGTGTGGATACTTGTAGCTCTACTCATTTAGTAAGTGTGCAATACTGCTTACATAAGCAACGGTGCATGTGTTAGTGTGTGAGAGTGCACATGTGAACCTGCTCATCACCTGAAACACAGCAGCACGCCAACTCCAGACGGAGGCAGTTAAGAGAGGGTGGATATTCCATCTGCAAGGGTACAATACAAAGCTCCCACCGCTCTCTCCCTCCGTCTGATATGCATTATAGGTGTGTAACTGTAGCAGTTTCATGCATTTTAGGTAGGAACAGGCAGGATTACACCTAAAACATTGATGGGTCGGTCAGTAGCATTGATTTGGAGTGCCAGTTGTGGGCTGTGACCACAGCTGATTCTAACTTGTAGCTACGTGGTTTCAACCAATCGGTATCCAGGACGAGAACTACCCGTTGTATAACATTGTAACATTTAATAGGGTGTCCAATCAAAAACGTATATTTTGACCAATGAAATAATGTTAATTGTGTATATACTCCACCGGCCTTCTAGCCACTCCTCTTCTCATCATTCCATTTGTTTTGTCTTGTTTTTACTCACACCTGGTTCATATCCCCTCATCAGTCCCTGTATAAGTATTCCCTCTGGCCCCCATGTCTTTGTGTGTGATTGTTTCCATGTGGAGGTGTCGTTAGCTTGGTGGAGCATTATGTACTTTATCGAACCGCTGTATTGGCCGAATAAACCATTATTCTGTGATTTACACCTCCTGCGCCTGACTTCGTCCAAATCACCCGCTACAGAATCACATACCCAATATCATGGAGTCAGCAGGAGCGGGGAATATGCCTATAGTCTTTGAGCGGCTCCGGGAGCATTCCACCATTTTAGCCAGATTGGGCGAAGCGATGGATCGGGTTCTCCAGGCCCTCCAGCGCCTGGAGAGGAGAGGACACGACCCTGCGGAACCAGCTGAGCGACCGGATCCAGCCACCCAGACACAAGCACCCAGAGGTATTCACCTGTCTCGACCGAGGGAATACGACGGGACAGCACCCCACTGCCAGGGTTTCCTCCTGCAGCTGGACCTCTATTTCCACACCATCAGCCCTGCTCCATCGGATCGGGAGAAGGTGTCCGCCCTCGTCTTCTGCCTCTCGGGGAAAGCCCTGGAGTGGGCCAACGGAGTGAAGGAGGAGACGCGTTGGACAACTACGGAGAGTTTGCTTGCCTCTTCCGGGCAGTCTTCGATCATCCCAAATAAATGCTTCACAGAGTTCAAGTAACAGACACATCTCAACATCAACTGTTCAGAGGAGACTGTGTGAGTCAGGCCTTCATGGTTGAATTGCTGCAAAGAAACCACTACTAAAGGACACTAATAAGAAGAAGAGACCTGCTTGGGCCAAGAAACACGAGCAATGGACATTAGACCAGTGGAAATTTGTCCTTTGGTCTGGAGTCCAAATTTGAGATTTTTGGTTCCAACCAGCGTGTCTTTGTGAGACGAGGTGTGGGTGAACGGACGATCTCCGCATGTGTAGTTCCCACCGTAAAGCATGGAGGAGGTGTTATGGTGTGCTTTGCTGGTGACACTGTCTGTGATTTATTTAGAATTCAAGGCACACTTAACCAGCATGGCTACCACAGCATTCTGCAGCAATATGCCATCGCATCTGGTTTGGGCTTAATGGGACTATCATTTGTTTTTCAACAGGACAATGACCCAACACACCTCCAGGCTGTGTAAGTGCTATTTTACCAAGAAAGAGAGTGATGGAGTGCTGCATCAGATGACCTGGCCTCCACAATCCCCCGACCTCAACCCAATTGAGATGGTTGGGGATGAGTCGGACGGCAGAGTGAAGGAAAAGCAGTCAACAAGTGCTCAGCATATATGTGGGAACTACTTCAAGACTGTTGGAAAAGCATTCCAGCTGAAGCTGGTTGAGAGAATGCCAAGAGTGTGCAAAGCTGTCATCAAGGCAAAGGGTGGCTATTTGAAGAATCTCAAATATAAAATACATTTTGATTTGTTTAACACCTTTTTGGTTACTACATGATTCCATGTGTTATTTCATAGTTTTTGATGTCTTCATTATTATTCTGCAATATAATTTTTTTTTTAAATAAAGAAAAACCCTTGAATGAGTAGGTGTGTCCAAACCTTTGACTGGTAGTGTAGGTCTGTGAAGGAAGTGGATGGTCAGAGGTGGCAGTCTGAGAGTGGTGTGGCGCAAAAACAATTCTGGGGCCCGTAGTTTTTCCTGATCTTCTTACCTAACCAGGTAAAACTCCGGACTTTATATGGTATGACATGATTAATCTGTTGCAAAATGTTTTAATATGGGCTATGATGAGAGCAGAGTATTTCTAATCAGGTCACATGAGGAGGATGAAACCCCTGTCCAACTGCAGCAACCTTGTACTTGTTCATATTAATTATATTTTAAAGAAGGACTAGGGGGGGTTTCCTATACACAGACTGAAAAAAAGTATTGTTTCCATGCAACACAGCATGTCAGATCGCTAATGTTTAGGTTTGGATAGGCTGCTACATTTACAGTATGTAACAGTTTTTGCTTGTCTGTTGGGAGTGATGAGTTATCACGCTTGCCAAATAAATACCGGAGGAAAGTGGAGAGCGCGCCTTGAGCTTTGTCCACCCGCGACCTGCGATTTCCATGAATCTGATTGGTCAAGACACGCAAAGAGCCTGCAGCAGCACTCCGATGTGAAGGACAAAGAAATTGTGCGAGAGTTGACAAATCATGAAGCAAAATTTTCTAAAAAACAGGACTTTGCCCCTCTTTTTAACACTTTATGTCAATATATTTTATTAAACTAAATCAAGTGGTGTGGCGCTGCCACACATGATTTGAAAAGTGCTGTGGCAAATGCCGCCCGTCACACGTTTTCCGGCGGCCCTAGAATGGTGATTTGTGACTGTCTTGTATAACATTATAGAGTGGAAAGAGGCAGAGTGCTGCTATTTCTGGAGCATCTGTCTCAACGATTTTTGCTGAGCTGCTGCTTTGTCAGTGATATCTTATTGTTTTAACAGATCTAACACAGCTTCTCTGTCTACCCAACCCTACCCCCTGCAGTGAGGCTGCCCTATTTCATTGACCTGAAAAGGCCGCAGGACCATGGCCTGAACCACACAATCAACTTCTACCTTCAGCCAGAGATGGGCATCAACATTGGTGTATGGTGAGAAGACACACACACACACACTTGTTGGCTGGTCCTCACTACATATTCGTCGCCAAACCCACTGGCTCCAGGCCATCTATAAATCACTGCTAGGCAAATCCCCACCTTATCTTAGCTCATTGGTCACCATAGCAACACCCACCCGTAGTCTGCGCTCCAGCAGGTATATCTCACTGGTCATCCCCAAAGCCAAAACCTCCTTTGGCCGCAATTCCTTCCAGTTCTCTGCTGCCAATGACTGGAACAAATTGCAAAAATCTCTGAAGCTGGAGACACTTATCTCCCTCACTAACTTTAAGCATCAGTTGTCAGAGCACCTTACCGATCACTGCACCTGTACACAGCCCATCTGAAATTAGCCCGCCCAACTACCTCATCCCTATATTGTTATTTATTTTGCTAATTTGTACCCCAGTATCTCTATTCGCACATCATCTCTTGCACATCTATCATTCCAGTGTTAATACAAATTGTAATTATTTTGCACTATAGCCTATTTATTGCCTTACCTCCATAACTTGCTACATTTGCACACACTGTATATATATGTATTTCTGTTGTATTTTTGACTTTGTTTTGTTTTACCCCATATGTAACTCTGTGTTGTTGTTTTTATCGCACTGCTTTGCTTTATCTTGGCCAGGTCGCAGTTGTAAATGAGAACTTGTTCTCAACTGGTTTACCTGGTTAAATAAAGGTGAAAAAAAAAAAAAAAACCCACATACACTTCAGCTGTTTTGCTAAGACTGTGTGGGATGGATCTCCCTCTCGCTCTCTCTCTCTCTCTCTCTCTCTCTCTCTCTCTCTCTCTCTCTCTCTCTCTCTCTCTCTCTCTCTCTCTCTCCCCCCCCCCCCCTCTCTCTCTCTCTCTCTCTCTCTCTCTCTCTCTCTCTCTCTCTCTCTCTCTCTCTCTCTCTCTCTCTCTCTCTCTCTCTCTCTCTCTCTCTCCAATTCAATTCAATTCAAAGGGCTTTATTGGCATGGAAAACATGTTTTAGATTGCCAAAGCAAGTGTAATAGATAATAAACAAAAGTGAAATAAACAATCAGAAATTAACAGTAAACGTTTACACTCATAAAAGTTTCAAAAGAATAGAGACATTTCAAATATAACATTTCTGTCAGTGTTGTAACAATGTGCAAATACACTACATGACCAGAAGTATGTGGACACCTGCTTGTCGAACATCTCATTCCAAAATCATGGGCATTAATATGGAGTTGGTCTCTCCTTTGCTGCTATAATAACAGCCTCTACTCTTCTGGTAAGGCTTTCCACTAGATGTTGGAACATTGCTGCGGGGACTTGCTTCCATTCAGCCACGAGCATTAGTGAGGTCGGGCACTGATGTTGGGCGATTAGGCATGGCTCGCAGTTGGCATTCCAATTCATCCCAAAGGTGTTCATGGGGTTGAGGTCAGGGTTCTGTGCAGGCCAGTCAAGTTCTTCCACACCGATCTTGACAAACCATTTCTGTATGGACCTCGCTTTGTGCACGTGGTCATTATCATGCTGAAACAGGAAAGGGCCTTCCCCAAACTGTTGCCACAAAGTTGGAAGCACAGAATCGTCTAGAATGTCAAATAATAAAATGTAGTACGACAGGATCTTTCTAAACGTAGCTCTTTATTTGCTAGCTATAACGGGCATGTTCATGTGTCTCCGGCCATGATCATCTGAATATGACCTCTCCACCTGGGCAATGACATCTCAACATTTCAAACAAATACAATACCAAAGCATTTCAAGTTAACTTTTCAATAACAAGTTTACAGTCTGGAACTCTTTTAGGGCAGCGATCCGCCTACACCCTTTGACATTTCACAGGTCTAGGACAGCTCTAGGTTTGACCTCTCTTCCTGACCTTGTGTGATATGAAGCAGAGCATGCTTCTGTGTCAGTCAACAGTTCTTGTAGTGTTGCAGGTAAGTATGGTGTATGTTGTGTTGTGTGTGTGTGTTTAGTCCATCACGTTCTCTTTCAGGAGAACAGTTCATCTCATCAGTGTGTTGTTCTTTTGTGTTCAGTAGGTGACAACGATTGCGGCGGTACAGCGCTCCTTCTGTGGTGCGAACATGATATGAACGTTCAGTGTCAGCTGGTTGGATGACGACTGCTGGCTTCCAGTAGCCATGCTCCTGGATTCTAACTGACTCTCCATCGTTCAGTGGTGGCAGTGGTCTAGCTGACCTGTCATGGTATCGCTTTTGGTGTTGTTGTATCTGTGCACGTTTTGCATGCATTTCCTTGTAGCTGACAACCTCAGGTTGCAGCTGCTGGTTGGAGCTGGGAAGGATTGAGCGAAGTCTGTGGCTCATCAACAGCTGGGCTGGTGATTTGAAGTTGTCAACTGGAGTGTTTTTGGTATTCAAGGAGGCTGAGGTAGGGGTCTCTCTTGTCTGCTTTTGCGTTTTCCATGAGTGATTTAGCAATCTGCACAGGCCATTACTTTGAGGGTAATGTGGGCTTGTGGTGATGTGTGTGAACTCCCATGCTTTTGTGAAGGATTCAAACTCATTTGATTTGTAACAGGGGCCATTGTCAGATATTACATTCTCTACAATGCCTGGCAAAGGCTGCTTTCAGCTTGTGTATCTCAGCTGCAGATGTGCTGCTGTGAAGCTTGTCGAGTTCAATGTATCTGCTGTAGTAGTCCACTGTTATGATGTAGTCCTCGTTGTTCCAGGTGAACAGATCGGTTGCCACGACCTGCCAGGGTCGGTCTGGGATACAGTGAGGTAACATTGGCTCTTTGGTGTTTGAGGGGCGTCGTTCAAGACAGGTGGGGCATTTACCATGTCCTCTATTTGTTTGTACATTCCGTGCCAAAACAAAATGTCACGTGCTCTCTGTTTGCACTTTTCCATGCCCATGTGTCCAGCATGGATCTTTGTCAAAATCTCTTCTCTGAGACTGGTAGGAATGATGATGATTTTCTCTCCTTTGAAAATGATTCTGTTGATCTGTGATACTTCATCATGATGGTTCCAGAACTCCGAGACGTTCGGAGGGGATTTTCTCCTCTCCTCAGGCCATCCTGACTCTATGACTTTCCTCAGCTGTGTGAGTTGTGTGTCTTTTTCTGTTTCTGCTCGGATCTCCTTCTGTTTTGTGTCACTAACTGGTAAGTTGCTGTACATAGTGTGCACCTGCATGTCCATGCCTTCATTGAGGCTGCTGGCCTTGTAGGTAAGAAACTTCCTGGAGAGTGTGTCTGCGACAGGGATGTCTTTGCCTGGACGGTGAGGGAAGATTAAATGTCAATCAAAGAGTAAATTGCTGATTAACTGTTTATTGATTCAGTGACACAGAAAAGTCAGATATCAGAGACAAAGCAAGCCTTTGCTGACATTTAGATAGGAACACAAGGCACAGAGCTAAAGTTCAAACTATGTGCACAAGTAAACATTATTCCTCTGAATAAGTACCGCAACTTGACATCTGAGTGCGAGCTACAGCCCACCACGCGCAGACTGACTGGTTATGGTGGTGAACAGCTCCCAGTAAAAGGCACATGCACTTTCAAATGCAAATACAAGGAAAGTGACATTTTTACATTGTTGACACTCGAGCACCTGCAGTGCTAGGCCTTAAGGCATGTTTAGACATGGACCTCATCAAGCTAGTTTTATCAATGACAGCACCAGTAGAGACAGAGAATGTCATGGAGGAGTTTGCTGATATTTTTACAGGAATAGGACTATTCCCAGGAGAATGTACCATTCACCTTGACCCAGACGCAACCGCTGTGGTCTACCCACCGAGAAAGATTCCCCTTGCTTGGAGCATGGAGCAGTCTGACATCGTCACCAAGGTTACAGAACTGACGGATTGGGTCAACGCGTTAGTGGTGGTGGAGAAACCACGCACCGGCAAGCTCAGAGTATGTCTCGACCCAAGAGACTTGAACAAGGCTATCAAACGCCCCCATTACCCCTTACCGACGCTATATGGCATCACACACAAGCTAGCGGGCGCACGCTACTTCAGTGTCATGGACGCCAGATCAGGCTACTGGGATATCAAGCTCACAGAAGAGTCATCTAAGCTCACAACGTTCAACACACCATTTGGACGCTAAAGGTTTCATCGCCTGCCTTTTGGGATTATCTCAGCCCAAGACCAGTTTCAGATCGACGAGGTGTACAAAGGCCTTAACGGAGTTGTGGTAATTGTGGACGACATCCTTGTCTATGGTCGAACCAAAGAGGAACACGACAGAAACCTCAGCGCGATGCTGCAAAGGTCCCGCGAGCGAGGAGTCCGGCTCAACCCCAAGAAGAGCACAGTCGGCGCTACAGAGGTCAGCTACTTTGGACATCTTCTCACAGCGAATGGTATCAAGCCAAATCCGCAGAAGATCTCAGCCATAAAGGAAATGGAGCCACCAAAGAACCGTGCAGAGCTGGAAACAGTGCTTGGCATGGTCAACTACTTAGCCAAGGTCGCACCCAGCCTCTCCAATGCTAATGCACGCCTGCGTCAGCTGCTAAAGTAATCCAGTGAGTTCCTCTGGGAAAAGCAACACAACATCGCTTTACAGAAAGTGAAAGACTTGATGACGAGAGAACCAGGACCAATCCTTGCCTACTACGACCGCAACAAAGAGCTCAGACTCCAAGTGGATGCGTCGAAGTATGGACTAGGTGCAGTGCTACTGCAAGAAGGAAAACCCAACGGCTACGCTTCCAAATCTCTCACAGACTGTGAAATCAACTACGCTCAAATCGAAAAGGAGCTGTACGCCATTCTGTTCGGATGTAAGCGTTTCCATCAGTATGTCTATGGACGACAAGTAATTGTGGAATCCAACCACAAGCCCCTCGAGTCAATCATGAGGAAACCGCTAGCCGCAGCCCCGCCAAGGCTACAGAGAATGATCCTTCAACTACAAAAATAAGACTTCACAATCACTCACTGTATGTACTGTTTTTCCAAGGTAAGCTCTGCACACTTTTGCAAAGTGATTCCATTTTCCACATTTAGTACAGCCTTTAGCTGGGCAATTTCCCTGTTCGCCATGCACTTTGTATCCACAATATCCACATGTTTTGGGGCGTTTAGAGTCTGTGTCACTGACTGTAACCCTTGAAAGTCACTGAGCTCTTCAATACGGGCCATTCTACTGCCATTGTTTGTCTATGGAGATTGCATGGCTGTGTGCTCGGTTTTATACACCTTTCAGCAACGGTGTGGCTGAAATAGCCGAATCCACTAATTTGAAGGGGTGTCCACATACTTTTGTATATATAGTGTATGTGCTTGTCCTCTCCTTTGTTGATTTAGGGGGCATCTTATAGAAAAATAAATAAATACAAATTTAAGTCAGTAATAACCATTTGTTAGCTTCTGAACAAACTGAGTAAAAACTCACAGACGACTAGAAAAAGCTCAAACCAAGTTTATTCAACCCACTGGGTCATACAGCTGCAAAGACAACATACAAGTCACACAAGCACATCTTTATACCTCACAACTAGGCAGAGTTATTTAGCAAATAAGTGTTACATTGTGTTAAGTGTTACAACTTAACCATGATCATATATGTAATTTGTGTGTCTTAAAGGTAAGTAAAAATGTATGACCTAATACATTTTGTCATTACTACCACATTCTGTCCTTACCATCACAGTTCATTATGTGGTGGTAATGACGTGTGGTGGGAATGACATTTTTACACTATTTGGTCATAAATAGCAGGGATTCTAGCAACTCCAATTGAACAGCTAGCATACAATGTATCCTAAATACACATAATTAAAACATAGCTTCTCAAATCTAACATAATTTGATGAAATTGTAGCCTATTTGGTAATGTCGTACAAAAATAATATGATCTTCTTAAGTCATATTTACCTTAATTTTTCTATCATTTCCTGGCATCAAAATGTGAATTTCCCTCCATGACATCATGTGCTCCACTGTCACTATTCATATCCATGGTAACCAAGTACACAAACTTTAGAAAAAAAGTTATTATCAAATCAAATCAAATTGTATTTGCCACATGCGCCGAATACAACAGGTGTAGACATTACAGTGAAATGCTTACTTACAAGCCCTTAACCAACAATGCATTTTTTTAAAGATTTTTTTTTTTTTAAGTGTTAAGTAAAAAAGATAAAAGCAAATAACTAAAGAGCAGCAGTAAAATAAAATAGCAGTAGGGAGGCTATATACAGGGGGGTACCGGTGCAGCGTTAATGTGCGGGGGCACCGGCTAGTCGAGGTAATTTAGGTAATATGTACATGTGGGTAGAGTTAAAGTGACTATGCATGAATAATAAACAGAGTAGCAGCAGCGTAAAAGAGGGGTGGGGGGGGGGGGGGGCAATGCAAATAGTCTGGGTAGCAATGATTAGCTGTTCAGGAGTCTTATGGCTTGGGGGTAGAAGCTGTTGAGAAGCCTTTTGGACCTAGACTTGGCGCTCCGGTATCGCATGCCTTGCGGTAGCAGAGAGAACAGTCTATGACTAGGGTGGCTGGATTCTTAGACAATTTTGAGGGCCTTCCTCTGACACTGCCTGGTATAGAGGTCCTGGATGGCAGGAAGCTTGGCCCCAGTGATGTACTGGGCCATACGCACTACCCTCTGTAGTGCCTTGCGGTTGGAGGCCGAGCAGTTGCCATACCAGGCAGTGATGCAACCAGTCAGGATGCTCTCGATGGTGCAGCTGTAGAACTTTTTGAGGATCTGAGGACCCATGCCAAATCATTTCAGTCTCCTGAGGGGGAATAGGCTTTGTCGTGCCCTCTTCATGACTGTCTTGGTGTGTTTGGACCATGCTAGTTTGTTGGTGATGTGGACACCAAGGAACTTGAAGCTCTTAACCTGTTCCACTACAGCCCCGTCGATGAGAATGGGGGCGTGCTCAGTCCTCTTTTTTTTCCTGTAGTCCACAATCATCTCCTTTGTCTTGATCACGTTGAGGGAGAGGTTGTTATCCTGGCACCACACAGCCAGGTCTCGGACCTCCTCCCTATAGGCTGTCTCATCGTTGTCGGTGATCAGGCCTACCACTGTTGTGTCATCAGCTAACTTAATGATGGTGTTGGAGTCGTGCCTGGCCATGCAGTCATGGGTGAACAGGGAGTACAGGAGGGGACGGAGCACGCACCCCTGAGGGGCCCCCGTGTTGAGGATCAGCGTGGCAGATGTGTTGTTATCTACCCTTACCACCTGGGGGCGGCCCGTCAGGAAGTCCAGGATCCAGTTGCAGAGGGAGGTGTTTAGTCCCAGGATCCTTAGCTTAGTGATGAGCTTTGAGGGCACTATGGTGTTGAACGCTGAGTTGTAGTCAATGAACAGCATTCTCACGTAGGTGTTCCTCTTGTCCTGGTGTGAAAGGGCAGTGTGAAGTGCAATAGAGATTGCATCATCTGTCGATCTGTTGGGGCGGTATGCAAATTGTAGTGGGTCTAGGGTTTCTGCGATAATGGTGTTGATGGTGAGCCATGACCAGCCTTTCAAAGCACTTCATGGCTACAGACATGAGTGCTACGGGTCGGTAGTCATTTAGGCAGGTTATCTTAGTGTCCGTGGGCACAGGGACTATGGTGGTCTGCTTGAAACATGTTGGTATTACAGACTCAGTCAGGGACATGTTGAAAATGTCAGTGAAGACACTTGCCAGTTGGTCAGCGCATGCTCGGAGTACATGTCCTGGTAATCCGTCTGGCCCTGCGGCCTTGTGAATGTTGACCTGCTTAAAAGTCTTACTCACATCGGCTACGGAGAGCGTGATCACATAGCCATCTGGAACAGCTGGTGCTCTCATGCATGCTTCAGTGTTGCTTGCCTCGAAGCGAGCATAGAAGTGATTTAGCTCGTCTGGTAGGCTTGTGTCACTGGGCAGCTTGCGGCTGTGCTTCCTTTTGTAGTCTGTAATAGTTTTCAAGCCCTGCCACATCCGACGAGTGTCAGAGCCGGTGTAGTACGATTAAATCTTAGTCCGGTATTGACTCTTTGCCTGTTTGATGGTTTGCCTGTTTGATTGTTCGTCGGAGGGCATTATCATGTAATTTGTTTGTCGTGGGGGTAATGACACAATACTTAGAGACAGACTGTATTTTGTGTAAAAAATTAATAAAATAGGGCCTCCCAAGTGGCGCAGCGGTCTAAGGCACTGCATCGCAGTGCTAGAGGCGTCACTACAGACACGGGTTCGATCCCAGGCTGTGTCACAACCGGCCGTGATCGGAAGTCCCATAGCGCGGCGCACAATTGGCCCAGCGTTGGGAGGGTTTGGCCGGGGGGCTTTACTTGGCTCATCGTGTTCTAGCGACTTCTTGTGGCGGGCCAGGCGCCTGCAGGCGGACCTCAGTCGTCAGTTGAACGGTGTTTCCTTCGACACATTGGTGCGGCTGGCTTGCAGGTTAAGCGGGCGGCTGTTAAGAAGCGTGGTTTGGCGGGTCATGTTTCGGAGGACCTTCGCCTCCCGAGCCCGTTGGGGAGTTGCAGCGATGAGACAAAATCGAAAAAGGGGGTAAATACCAAAAATATATAAATAATAATAAAGTAAAATGGCTTATGCACATCTAATATGTATATAGTTTCCATTTATTTGACTCTTTTTTTTTAACATTAAATATTGCATTAAATATTTTCTCATTATCAAGACTTTTGTAAGTGTAATACATAGCAGAATGTCAAAAGTCTGGGTGTGAGACAGGACAAAAACTGTGCAAAACAGTGAGATCCAGACATGAAATGCTTTAGAAAATAAAATAAACATATTGAAAGCTGAAAAAAAGTTTAAGGTTATTTTAGTCTCTACTTAATGGATGTGAAATAAAACAAACTAAATTAACATTTCATCTTAAAAATCTAATCCCGAGACACAAAAAGGACCATATTTGCAAAATCACCTATATATAAACTCAGCATAAAAAGAAACACCCCTTTTTCAGGACCCTGTCTTTCAATGATAATTTGTAGAAATCCAAATAACTTCACAGATCTTCATTGTAAAGGGTTTAAACACTGTTTCCCACGCTTGTTCAATGAACCATAAACAATTAATGAACATGCACCTGTGGAACGGTCGTTAAGACACTAACAGCTTACAGACAGTAGGCAATTAAGGTCACAGTTATGAAAACTTAGGACACTAAAGAGGCCTTTCTACTGACTCTGAAAAACACCAAAAGAAAGATGCCCAGGGTCCCTGCTCATCTGCGTGAACGTGCCTTAGGCATGCTGCAAGGAGGCATGAGGACTGCAGATGTGGCCAGGGCAATAAATTGCAACGTCTGTACTGTGAGACGCCTAAGACAGCGCTACAGGGAGACAGGACGGACAGCTGATCGTTCTCGCAGTGGCAGACCACATGTAATAACACCTGCACAGGATCGGTACAGGATGGCAACAACAACTGCCCAAGTTACACCAGGAACGCACATTCCCTCCATCAATGCTCAGACTTTCCGCAATAGGCTGAGAGAGGCTGGACTGAGGGATTGTAGGCCTGTTGTAAAGCAGGTCCTCACCAGACATCGCCGGCAACAACATCGCCTATGGGCACAAACCCACCGTCGCTGGACCAGACAGGACTGGCAAAAAGTGCTCTTCACTGACGAGTCGCGGTTTTGTCTCACCAGGGGTGATGGTCGGATTGACGTTTATCGCCGAAGGTACCCTTCCTGCAGGCTCATCCTGACATGACCCTCCAGCATGACAATGCCACCAGCCATACTGCTCGTTACACCGAGGCCTGTACTCCGGAGCGGGATCGATTTGGAGGTGGAGGGTCCGTCATGGTCTGGGGCGGTGTGTCACAGCATCATCGGACTGAGCTTGTTGTCATTGCAGGCAATCTCAATGCTGTGCGTTACAGGGAAGACATCCTCCTCCCTCATGTGGTACCCTTCCTGCAGGCTCATCCTGACATGACCCTCCAGCATGACAATGCCACCAGCCATACTGCTCGTTCTGTTACACCGAGGCCTGTACTCCGGAGCGGGATAGATTTGGAGGTGGAGGGTCCGTCATGGTCTGTGGCGGTGTGTCACAGAATCATCGGACTGAGCTTGTTGTCATTGCAGGCAATCTCAATGCTGTGCGTTACAGGGAAGACATTCTCCTCCCTCATGTGGTACCCTTCCTGCAGGCTCATCCTGACATGACCCTCCAGCATGACAATGCCACCAGCCATACTGCTTGTTCTGTGCGTGATTTCCTGCAAGACAGGAATGTCAGTGTTCTGCCATGGCTAGCGAAGAGCCCGGATCTCAATCCCATTGAGCACGTCTGGGACTTGTTGGATCGGAGGGTGAGGGCTAGGGCCATTCCCCCCAGAAATGTCAGGGAACTTGCAGGTGCCTTGGTGGAAGAGTGGGGTAACATCTCACAGCAAGAACTGGCTAATCTGGTGCAGTCCATGAGGAGGAGATGCACTGTAGTACTTAATGCAGCTGGTGGCCACACCAGATACTGACTGTTACTTTTGACCCCCCCTTTGTTCAGGGACACATTATTCAATTTCTGTTAGTCACATGTCTGTGGAACTTGTTCAGTTTATATCTCAGTTGTTGAATCTTGGTATGTTCATACAAATATTTACTCATGTTAAGTTTGCTGAAAATAAACGCAGTTGACAGTGAGAGGACGTTTCTTTTTTTGCTGAGTTTAAATAGTGTAGTTGAAGTACGAAAAAGGGAAAATAAATAGATATTGTTTGTATTTACAATAGTGTTTGTGCTTCACTGGTTGCCCTTCTGGCAACAGGTCACACATCTTGCTGCTGTGATGGCACACTGTGGAATTTCCCTTAATAAATTAAGATATGGGAGTTTATCCAAATTAGGTTTTTTAAATCTTTTTTTTTTGTGGGTCTGTGTAATCTGAGGGAAATATGTGTCTCTAATATGGTCATACATTTGGCAGGAGGTTAGGAAGTTCAGCTCAGTTTGCACCTCATTTTGTGGTCAGTGGGCACATAGCCTGTCTTCTCTTGAGAGCCAGTCTGCCTACGGCGGACTCTCAATAGCAAAGCTATTCTCACTGAGTCTGTACCTAGTCAAAGCTCCTTAAGTTTGGGTCAGTCACAGTGGTCAGGTATTCTGCCGCTGTGTAGTCTCTGTTTAGGGCCAAATAGCGTTCCGGTTTGCTTTGTTTTTTGGTTAGTTTTTTCCAATGTGTCAAGTAATTATATTTTTGTTTTCTCATGATTTGGTTGGGACTAATTTCTCTCTCTCTCTCTCTCTCTCTCTCTCTCTCTCTCTCTCTCTCTCTCTCTGTGTGTGTCATTCAATTCAAAGGGCTTTATTGGCATGGGAAACATATGTTTACCTTGCCAAAGCAATTTAAATAGATAATAAACAAAAGTGAATGAAACAATACAAAATAAACAGTAAACATTACACTCACAAAAGTTTCAAAGGAATAGGAATAGTTCACTCTATCTCTCTCGTCTCTCACTCCCTCTCTCCTGCCCATTAGGCCTCTAGCTGTCTCTCATAGGAGTGTGATAAACCTCTCGTCTCTCACTCCCTCTCTCCTGCCCATTAGGCCTCTAGCTGTCTCTCATAGGAGTGTGATAAACCTCTCGTCTCTCACTCCCTCTCTCCTGCCCATTAGGCCTCTAGCTGTCTCTCATAGGAGTGTGATAAACCTCTCGTCTCTCACTCCCTCTCTCCTGCCCATTAGGCCTCTAGCTGTCTCTCATAGGAGTGTGATAAACCTCTCGTCTCTCACTCCCTCTCTCCTGCCCATTAGGCCTCTAGCTGTCTCTCATAGGAGTGTGATAAACCTCTCGTCTCTCACTCCCTCTCTCCTGCCCATTAGGCCTCTAGCTGTCTCTCATAGGAGTGTGATAAACCTCTCGTCTCTCACTCCCTCTCTCCTGCCCATTAGGCCTCTAGCTGTCTCTCATAGGAGTGTGATAAATCTCTCGTCTCTCACTCCCTCTTTCCTGCCCATTAGGCCTCTAGCTGTCTCTCATAGGAGTGTGATAAACCTCTCGTCTCTCACTCCCTCTCTCCTGCCCATTAGCCCTCTGGCTGTCTCTCATAGGAGTGTGATAAACCTCTCGTCTCTCACTCCCTCTCTCCTGCCCATTAGGCCTCTAGCTGTCTCTCATAGGAGTGTGATAAACCTCTCGGCTCAAAAGCACTGACGCACAGCACACTACCTCCTGGGGAGAAGGCGCAGTGTGTGTGTGTGTGTTTGTATCCATGGGTGTGTGTGAGAATGAGACTGTGACACTGTACCACAGGGGGTAGGACACAGAGGTCCCTGTGGATGTTTACCGGCCCTGGGGGTTGGGGGGGGCTTGAGGCTAACTGGGGGACTTTGACCATGGGAAGGGCATGTTGTGCCCAGAAGAGTTTAGCAGTGTGGGTTGTGGTAGATAGAAAGTAAAGGCTGAGGTGATGATATGTAAATTGACATGTCTCTGTTCAGAGCTATTCACTTAGAACATGTGGGTTGTGTGTTCCGTTATGTAAAACATGTAGCTTACTCCCATCTGATTGTTCTTACAGTACACTCTGTGTTCCTGGTTACACTCAAATACAAATGAGGTAGAAGCGTCCTCTGTAGGTCAATTGGTAGAGCATGGAGCTTGTAACGCCAGGGTAGTGGGTTCGATCCCCGGGACCAACCATACTTAAAAATGTATGCACACATGACTGTAAGTCGCTTTGGATAAAAGCGTCTGCTAAATGGCATATTATTATTATTAAGCATATATCAAACCAGTTTGGCTTGTGTGTCACAGGGGTTAAAGTTCTCCGTCACTGCGACTGATTTCTGTCATATGTATTTTTTTATTTTTTCAATTGAATAGGAATGGAATTGGTCAAACCTGCAGTTTAATACAAAATTATCTCCTTTCCTTAAAGCATGATGATCATTATTATTATTATTTATTTATTTATTTTTACATGAAAGGCGACGTTAACTTGGCCCCGCAGACAATCGATCTGAGTTATGGGATTTTTTGTTGTTGTTTATTTTACCCCTGTGTCAATCTGTCCCACCCCACACCTCTTAGTCTATAGTTGGCCTCTATGGTATACATTGATTGCTTATACCTTTCTCTTATTTTTTGTCACTGCTCCTGTTCCCCCCCAGGCACACAGTCCCATCCCAGATGTGGAAGGAGGCTCAGGGGAAGGACAGAGAGTGGTATGACAGTACCTTAAAATCCCCCTATCCAGTCATGCTGTACCTTCACGGCAACGCGGGTACAAGGTGATCACACATTTGATTTAAAAAGCACTTTTAATTTGACTATCTCAAAGTGCTACTCTAGCCTAGTACCCCTGGCCTACACCCTGCCTCTGGACTGTGACCTTAACTCACATGACGACCATCCACCTTCAATTTTCGTTGTTGAAGCAGACTCACAACCTTTGAACTTGTACATAGAAACGATGCGCTCTTCAAAATGGTTGTGATATGTGTGTGAGGAATGCTTTACCTTTCACCTGGTTGATAAACTTGTCCATCCTGTCTGTTTCAGAGGAGGGGACCATAGAGTTCAACTGTACAAGGTGAGAGGATTTCATTGCAGACACACTTGCAATTGCTTCGCTTTTATCCCACCCATACTCTCTATGTTGAGTACTGACCAACAAATAGAATTCAATGTATTGTTTGTGAATTGACCTGCTTTCAGTCTGATAACTGGAGTTGAGTTTGTTTCCCCTCCCCAGGTCCTTAGTGCATTAGGCTACCATGTAGTCACATTTGATTATAGAGGTAAGAGGGGATCTATTTCTGTCTGCAATGACAATATCACAATACCCCTTTAAAAATATAATCTGACCTGAGAACTTAATTTAGGGGCTTTATCTTTCATACTTCTTTTGTTGTTCCAGGTTGGGGTGATTCAGACGGGAGCCCCTCTGAGAGAGACATGACGTCAGATGCCCTGTTCCTCTACCAGTGGGTGATGGAGAGGGTGGGGAGCAAACCCCTCAACGTCTGGGGCCACTCGCTGGGAACAGGGTAGGAACACTCTACAGACAGACATCCGTCTCTCCATGACATTCATCTCAACATTTCACAAATTACATTTGTGTAAAATAATGAAAATGCATGTATGATTATGAACCAAGAATGGGATGAAAGTACTGTACTTTTGGCCATGTAGTGTATATTGCATTGATGCAGAAATTAACTTATATGTTGGGTGAATTTGTTTGTACCAGTAGATCAGTCAATTTACAGTAACTACTTTTAATTAATATTTTTTCTATTTTTCCAGGGTGGCCACTAACCTAGTCAGACGTCTGTGTAACATAGGTAAGCATCTGCTCATTAAGGCTATGACTACACACCTACTATGCTAAATATAGCCTTGATTTATGTAGCCTTTAGTGAGTGCAGGTGCTGGGTGTATCACCCAAAAAAAGGTTTTAGATAAACAACAGTTCACAGGTAGCATTCTTAGAATTATTGTGGTGTTATATACCTGTACCATTCTTAGAGTAATTAAAAAGTGGGCTAACTTACTTTCTTGTGTTGGGGATTTAGAGAGCCTGGTTTGGAGTCCAGGGAGGGATTATGAAAAGTTTGACCAAATATTTTGACACTCCATTTATGTAAAGTTAAGTTTGAGGGCCACATATGCTTAGGTTCGCCATGGACTTTTACAAGCTTTCCTCACCCAATGTCCAGTACAGATTGAACATAATAAGCATATCCTAATACAATATTATGCTTCTTCCCATTTTCAAGTATATTCGATCACTAGTCAGATCCTAGCAAGTGAGAGAAACATTAACTCAGACTTTGTGTTGTATACTACTGGAGGCGCTAACTCATTGGCTGTTGGACTCAACACACCACAGACACAAGGCTCCTCTTCCAGTGGTACAGTGGGGAGAACAAGTATTTGATACACTGCCGATTTTGCAGGTTTTCCTACTTACAAAGCATGTAGAGGGCTGTAATTTTTATCATAGGTACACTTCAACTGTGAGAGACGGAATCTAAAACAAAAATCCAGAAAATCACATTGTATGATTTTTAAGTAGTTCATTTGCATTTTATTGCATGACATAAGTATTTGATACATCAGAAAAGCAGAACTTAATATTTGGTACAGAAACCTTTGTTTGCAATTACAGAGATCATATGTTTCCTGTAGGTCTTGACCAGGTTTGCACACACTGCAGCAGAGATTTTGGCCCACTCCTCCATACAGACCTTCTCCAGATCCTTCAGGTTTCAGGGCTGTCGCTGGGCAATACGGACTTTCAGCTCCCTCCAAAGATTTTCTATTGGTTTCAGGTCTGGAGACTGGCTAGGCCACTCCAGGACCTTGAGATGCTTCTTACGGAGCCACTCCTTAGTTGCCCTGGCTGTGTGTTTCGGGTTGTTGTCATGCTGGAAGACCCATCCACGACCCATCTTCAATGCTCGTAATGCGGGAAGGAGGTTGTTGGCCAAGATCTCGCGATACATGGCCCCATCCATCCTCCCCTCAATACGGTGCAGTCGTCCTGTCCCCTTTGCAGAAAAGCATCCCCAAAGAATGATGTTTCCACCTCCATGCTTCACGGTTGGGATGGTGTTCTTGGGGTTGTACTCATCCTTCTTTTTCCTCCAAACACGGCGAGTGGAGTTTAGACCAAAAAGCTATATTTTTGTCTCGTCAGACCACATGACCGTCTCCCATTCCTCCTCTGGATCATCCAGATGGTAATTGGCAAACTTCAGACGGGCCTGGACATGCACTGGCTTGAGCAGGGGGACCTTGCGTGCGCTGCAGGATTTTAATCCATGACGGCGTAGTGTGTTACTAATGGTTTTCTTTGAGACTGTGGTCCCAGCTCTCCTCAGGTCATTAACCAGGTCCTGCCGTGTAGTTCTGGGCTGATCCCTCACCTTCCTCATGATCATTGATGCCCCACGAGGTGAGATCTTGCATGGAGCCCCAGACCGAGGGTGATTGACCGTCATCTTGAACTTCTTCCATTTTCTAATAATTGCGCCAACAGTTGATGCCTTCTCACCAAGCTGCTTGCCTATTGTCCTGTAGCCCATCCCAGCCTTGTGCAGGTCTACAATTTTATCCCTGATGTCCTTACACAGCTCTCTGGTCTTGGCCATTGTGGAGAGGTTGGAGTCTGTTTGATTGAGTGTGTGGACAGGTGTCTTTTATACAGGTAACGAATTCAAACAGGTGCAGTTAATACAGGTAATGAGTGGAGAACAGGAGGGCTTCTTAAAGAAAAACGAACAGGTCTGTGTGAGCCGGAATTCTTACTGGTTGGTAGGTGATCAAATACTTATGTCATGAAATAAAATGCAAAAATTAATTAGTTAAAAATCATACAATGTGATTTTCTGGATTTTTGTTTTAGATTCCGTCTCTCACAGTTGAAGTGTACCTATGATAAAAATTACAGCCCTCTACATGCTTTGTAAGTAGGAAAGCCTGCAAAATCGGCAGTGTATCAAATACTTGTTCTCCCCACTGTAGCTCAAGTGTCTACAACTTGAATTTTTCACACCCCTCTGACTGGGTTACAGGGTCACAGAAAGTGTCTCCCCGGTAGAATTGTGACCGCTTTATTCAAGGAAGTGAATGTCTGAATTATGTGAATTCAAGGCAATTTATTTATACATCTTAGATAAGTATGGTTATATTTCATGAAGGTTGGTTTTGTGACATTCTATTCTCCAGGGACGCCACCAAACTCCTTAGTCTTGGAATCTCCATTCACCAACATCCGAGAGGAGGCCAAGAGCCATCCCTTCTCTATGGCAAACATTTCCTCTTAATCCCTTGACTACATGTTGAATCTTATTTCATTTTATTTTATGTGAAGTTTATTTCTTTATTTTCTTAACTACCATCTGTGTCATTACATCTTGTAGGTCTACCGCTACTTTCCAGGCTTTGAATGGTTCTTTATAGATACCATATCAGCAAATGGCATTCGATTTGCCAGTGACGAAAAGTAGGTTGAACTTGATTCTTTCCAGACCATTTAGTTTAACGTTAGATTCAAAGCAGTGTTATGTCACTTGTTCCTGCTCATATGTTTCAAAATAGAGTATTCACACACAGTGCTAGCTGTGCCACTAGAGATCCTGGTTCGAATCCAGGCTCTGTCGTAGCCGGCCGCGACTGGGAGACCCATGGGGCTGCGCGCAATTGGCCCAGCGTCATCCAGGGTAGGGGAGGGAATGGCCGGCAGGGATGTAGCTCAGTTGATAGAGCATGGTGTTTGCAACGCCAGGGTTGTGGGTTCGATTCCCACAGGGGGTATGATTTTTTTTTAAATAATAATGTATGCACTGTAAGTCGCTCTGGATAAGAGCGTCTGCTAAATGACTAAAATGTAATGTAAATGTAATAAGACCTCCCTGACACACAAGTATTCATCAAGAACTCAAACCCTTGTATCAAATGTTATATCAACAGATAAACAGACCGTGTGTGTGAGTGTTTGCATGTTAAAGAGTAGAGGCATAGTCTGAACATGGCCGACCCAAGCTCTGTCCATGCCTTTTCTCCATGTCCTCTGGTATGTGCTGAGTGGGCTAACTCAGGGAAGGTCAGACTGTATTGTAGGTGGCCTACAGAGGACATTCATTCATCTCTGTCAAGACTTTCTTTGTGCAGTACTTTCTTGTGGAGTCACCAATTTCTATCAAGCACCAGTATAGTATAAGGACCTTAGGGCCATTAAAGGGATACTTCAGGATTTGGGCAATTATCTACTTCCCTAGAGTCAGATGAACTTGTGAATATCTTTTTTATGTCTGGTATCCATGAGTTCATCTGACTCTGGGGAAGTAGATAAAGGGCATCATTGCCAAAATCCGAAGTATCCCTTTAACATACAGTTGAAGTCGGAAGTTTACATACACTTAGGTTGGAGTCATTAAAACTCGTTTTTCAACCACTCCACACATTTCTTGTTAACAAACTATAGTTTTGGCAAGTCGGTTAGGACATCTACTTTGTGCATAACACAAGTAATTTTTCCAACAATTGTTTACAGACAGATTATTTCACTTATAATTCACTGTATCACAATTCCAGTGGGTCAGAAGTGTACATACACTAAGTTGACTGTGCCTTTAAACAGCTTGGAAAATTCCAGAAAATGATGTCATGGCTTTAGAAGCTTCTGATAGACTAATTGACATAATTTGAGTCAATTGGAGGTGTACCTGTGGATGTATTTCAAGGCCTACCTTCAAACTCAGTGCCTCTTTGCTTGACATCATGGGAAAATCAAAAGAAATCAGCCAAGACCTCAGAAAGAAAATTGTAGACCTCCACAAGTCTGGTTCATCCTTGGGAGCAATTTCCAAACGCCGGAAGGTACCACGTTCATCTGTACAAACAATAGTACGCAAGTATAAACACCACAGGACCTTGCAGCCGTCATACCACTCAGGAAGGAGACGCATTCTTTCTCCCAGAGATGAACGTACTTTGGTGCGAAAAGTGCAAATCAATCCCAGAAAACAGCAAAGATGCTGGAGGAAACAAAAGTATCTATATCCACAGTAAAACGAGTCCTACAGTGGGGAGAACAAGTATTTGATACACTGCCAATTTTGCAGGTTTTCCTACTTACAAAGCATGTAGAGGTCTGTAATTTTTATCATAGGTACACTTCAACTGTGAGAGACGGAATCTAAAACAAAAATCCAGAAAATCACATTGTATGATTTTTAAGTAATTAATTTGCATTTTATTGCATGACATATGTATTTGATCACCTACCAACCATTAAGAATTCCGGCTCTCACAGACCTGTTAGTTTTTCTTTAAGAAGCCCTCCTGTTCTCCACTCATTACCTGTATTAACTGCACCTGTTTGAACTCGTTACCTGTATAAAAGACACCTGTCCACACACTCAATCAAACAAGACTCCAACTTCTCCACAATGGCCAAGACCAGATAGCTGTGTAAGGACATCAGGGATAAAATTGTAGACCTGCACAAGGCTGGGATGGGCTACAGGACAATAGGCACGCAGCTTGGTGAGAAGGCAACAACTGTTGACGCAATTATTAGAAAATGGAAGAAGTTCAAGATGATGGTCAATCACCCTCGGTCTGGGGCTCCATGCAAGATCTCACCTCGTGGGGCATCAATGATCATGAGGAAGGTGAGGGATCAGCCCAGAACTACACGGCAGGACCTGGTCAATGACCTGAAGAGAGCTGGGACCACAGTCTCAAAGAAAACCATTAGTAACACACTACGCCGTCATGGATTAAAATCCTGCAGCGCACGCAAGGTCCTCCTGCTCAAGCCAGCGCATGTCCAGGCCCATCTGAAGTTTGCCAATGACCATCTGGATGATCCAGAGGAGGAATGGGAGAAGGTCATGTGGTCTGATGAGACAAAAATATAGCTTTTTGGTCTAAACTCCACTCGCTGTGTTTGGAGGAAGAAGAAGGATGAGTACAACCCCAAGAACACCATCCCAACCGTGAAGCATGGAGGTGGAAACATCATTCTTTGGGGATGCTTTTCTGCAAAGGGGACAGGACGACTGCACCGTACTGAGGGGAGGATGGATGGGGCCATGTATCGCGAGATCTTGGCCAACAACCTCCTTCCCTCAGTAAGAGCATTGAAGATGGGTCGTGGCTGGGTCTTCCAGCATGACAACGTCCCGAAACACACAGCCAGGGCAACTAAGAAGTGGCTCCGTAAGAAGCATCTCAAGGTCCTGGAGTGGCCTAGCCAGTCTCCAGACCTGAACCCAATAGAACATCTTTGGAGGGAGCTGAAAGTCCGTATTACCCAGCGACAGCCCCGAAACCTGAAGGATCTGGAGAAGGTCTGTATGGAGGAGTGGGCCAAAATCCCTGCTGCAGTGTGTGCAAACCTGGTCAAGACCTACAGGAAACATATGATCTCTGTAATTGCAAACAAAGGTTTCTGTACCAAATATTAAGTTCTGCTTTTCTGATGTATCAAATACTTATGTCATGCAATAAAATGCAAATTAATTACTTAAAAATCATACAATGTGATTTTCTGGATTTTTGTTTTAGATTCCGTCTCTCACAGTTGAAGTGTACCTATGATAAAAATTACAGACCTCTACATGCTTTGTAAGTAGGAAAACCTGCAAAATCGGCAGTGTATCAAATACTTGTTCTCCCCACTGTATATCGACATAACCTGAAAGGCCGATCAGCAAGGAAGAAGCCACTGCTCCAAAACCGCCATAAAAAAGCCAGACTACGGTTTGCAACTGCACATGGGGACAAAGATTGTACTTTTTGGAGAATTGTCCTCTGGTCTGATGAAACAAAAATAGAACTGTTTGGCCATAATGACCATCGTTATGTTTGGAGGAAAAAGGGGGTTGCTTGCAAGCCGAAGAACACCATCCCAACCATGAAGCATGGGGGTGGCAGCATCATGCTGTGGGGGTGCTTTGCTGCAGGAGGGACTGTTGCACTTCACAGAATAGATGGCATCATGAGGAAGGAAAATTATGTGGATATATTGAAGCAACATCTCAAGACATCAGTCAGGAAATTTAAGCTTGGTCGCAAATGGGTCTTCCAAATGGACAATTACCCCAAGCATAGTTCCAAAGTTGTGGCAAAATGGCTTAAGGACAACAAAGTCAAGTTATTGGAGTGGCCATCACAAAGCCCTGACCTCAATCCTATAGAATATGTGTGGGCAGAACTGAAAAAGCGTTGAGCGAGCAAGGAGGCCTACAAACCTGACTCAGTTACACCAGCTCTGTCAGGAGAAATGGGCCAAGATTCACCCAACTTATTGTGGGAAGCTTGTGGAAGGCTACCTGAAACATTTGACCCAAGTTAAACAATTTAAAGGCAATGCTACCAAATACTAATTGAGTTTATGTAAACTTCTGACCCACTGGGAATATGATGAAAGAAATAAAAGCTGAAATAAATCATTCTCTCTACTATTATTCTGACATTTCACATTCTTAAAATAAAGTGGTGATCCTAACTGACCTAAAACAGGGAATTTTTACTAGTATTAAATGTCAGGAATTGTGAAAAACTGAGTTTAAATATATTTGGCTAAGGTGTTTGTAAACTTCCGACTTCAACTATACTACCAACCATGCATGTTCAAACAGACTCCCCAAGATCTTCAGAGACTTGAATGTAACTGTAGCTTATTCTTCTCTCTTCAAGTGTGGACCACATATCCTGTCCATTGCTCATCCTTCATGCTGAGGATGACTCAGTCGTACCCTTTCATCTAGGGAAGAAGGTATCCATTTTGGTTTGGCCTTCATTTCTTTATGAGGATAAATTGACGTCATCCTCATCTCGACCCCACACAACCTTCGTCTGGTCCTCCTTTTGCGGAGGATACAGGAAGCTATTTGATCTACAAAAAAATGTAATAGTTGATTTAATACAGATAATTAATATCCTGTACAATTTACAATCAGCTGTAGTCTTGGCAACAACTCACGCTAGTTACTATTCAAATTCCTCTCACTTCAATTATCTAAAATTGATGGTCTTTTAGGATGCCTTTAAAACTCCCCAAATTTAAGATAAGAAATTAGAATTTTCTAAATGAATTCTGTGTATGCCAATGCCACGCCATTATTCATTTCAGCATAGTTAAGTGAGCGTTGTGGGAGCTGAGTCTCGGAGACAATTAAACTTGAATAATGACTTGGAAAACGCAGAGAAATTGAATTAATTCGATTTTTAATTACTATTGTTTTTATTTATTGGTAATCTTATTCAAATGGGAAACCTAAATGGCACTACTGCACCACTGCAGACCTCTGTGTAACGCTCTGCATCACAGAACACTCATAGTTAACAGCAGGGCCAGGTCTATATTTGCTATTCTTTTAAACTGGACTGAACACGAGGCTCCCATTACTCCATTGTTTGTGTTTGTCTAATTCCCTTTCCTTCCTCCTCCCCTCAGCTGTACAACATAGCTTCTCAGTCCAAGAGCCTGAGTGGACACAAGGTCCAGTTCATCCCCTTTCCTGTCTCACTGTCCTACAAGCACAAGTTAATCTATAGGAGTCCTGAGCTGCCACACATACTCAGGTACAGCAGCTAGACACAGATACACAGTAACAAGGAATGTCTCACTGTTGACACTGTTGAGTGTCTGTCTCACTGTGTCATGACCTTAGGCCAACTAAGCAGCAATTATTAAATGGAGGCAATTAGTTGTACAGTTGATGTCTACATTCTTGGCCGTCTTTGTACTGACATGAGGAGTCATGCTCAATGTAATTTTGTTTTGTTTTTCTTACAGTGACTTCCTTGGCACGATTCATCCCCATGCTTAACTGACGACCATTTCCTCTCAAATCACCCCCACTCACAGACACACATTGTCTAGCACACGTACTGAAACTCTTCCACTGTACGCTTTATGAAATAGTGTGTACATATATTATAAAACATTGAAACGCACATGCATGGACTGAAGAAGATGCAACCATTCCTTTATTTAGCATTCCTTTGACACCTAAAATACCTGCAAGACAAAAACGGAACACTGGCGAAGAGATGGGGATGGACAACTGGCTTGGCTTGGCTTGTTGTCAAGGTTACACAAACCAAGAGGATGGCTTGAGCACAAATAAGATGAAATATGCACTAATTTTAAGGAGCCAAGACGTCAAAAACCTAATGGAGTGAGAAGAACAGTGGATCGAGACGGGACAGTGTTTTTAATTGCATGATGTTTGGGGAATATACATTCACCAACTGGGGTAAGAAGGAGAAGGGTTGGTCTACTACAGGACCTGGAGATGTCTTCATTTTACAACTCATCTGCAGCATACAGAAAATGATCTGTCAATACCAGTCCAGTGGATCTTTTAACCTGTGTATTTTCCCAATTTTATTTTTGTTGTTACATTACAGACAGATCATGACTTAAATGTATCTGTTTTATTATTTTTGACTGATCTCAGATATATTTTGGATTTCTCATTGAGGACATACACTACCGGTCAAAAGTTTTAGAACGCCTACTCATACAAGGGTTTTTCTTTATTTTTTTTACTATTTTCTACATTGTAGAATAATAGTGAAGACATCAAACTATGAAATAACACCAATGGAATCATGTAGTAACCAAAAAAGTGTTAAACAAAGCTTTGCACACTCTTGGCATTCTCTCAACCAGCTTCACCTGGAATGCCTACATATGCTGAGCACTTGTTGGCTGCTTTTCCTTCACTCTGCGGTCCGACTCATCCCAAACCATCTCAATTGGGTTGAGGTCGGGGGATTGTGGCGGCCAGGTCATCTCCTTCTTGGTAAAATAGACCTTACACAGCCTGGAGGTGTGTTGGGTCATTGTCGTGTTGAAAAACGAATGATAGTCCCACTAAGCCTAAACCAGATGGGATGGCGTATCGCTGAAGAATGCTGTGGTAGCCATGCTGGTTAAGTGTGCCTTGAATTCGAAATAAATCACAGACAGTGTCATCAGCAGAGCACCCCCACACCATAACACCTCCTCCTCCATGCTTTACGGTGGGAAACACACATGCGGAGAACATCCGTTCCCCCACACCGCGTCTCACAAAGACACAGCGGTTGGAACCAAAAATCTCCAATTTGGACTCCAGACCAAAGGACAGATTTCCACCGGTCTAATGTCCATTGCTCGTGTTTCTTGGCCCAAGCAAGTCTCTTCTTATTATTGGTGTCCTTTAGTAGTGGTTTCTTTGCAGCAATTTGACCAAGAAGGCCTGATTCACACAGTCTCCTCTGAACAGTTGATGTTGAGATGTGTCTGTTACTTGAATTCTTTGAAGCATTTATTTGGGCTGCAATTTCTGAGGCTGGTAACTCTAATGAACTTATCCTCTGCAGCAGAGGTAACTCTGGGTCTTCCATTCCTGTGGCGGTCCTCGTGAGAGCCTGTTTCATCATAGCGCTTGATGGTTTTTGCGACTGCACTTGAAGAAACTTTAAAAGTTTTTCAAAATGTTCAAATGTTCCGTATTGACTGACCTTCATGTCTTAAAGTAATGATGGACTGTTGTTTCTCTTTGCTTATTTGAGCTGTTCTTGACATAATAACTGATTGGCTCAAACGTATTAAGAAGGAAAGAAATTCCACAAATGAACTTTTAAGAAGGCACACCTGTTAATTGAAATGCATTCCAGGTGACTACCTCATGAAGCTGGTTGAGAGAATGCCAAGAGTGTGCAAAGCTGTCATCAAGGCAAGGGGTAGCTATTTGAAGAATCTCAAATATAAAATATATTTGGATTTGTTTAACACTTTTTTGGTTACTACATGATTCCATATGTGTTATTTCATAGTTTTGATGTCTTCACTATTATTCTACAATGTAGAAAATAGTAAAAATAAAGAAAAACCCTTGAATGAGTAGGTGTTCTAAAACTTTTGACTGGTAGTGTATATAAACTTGAATTAAATATTATACTTTTTACCAAATGTTAACATTGGTTTTGGGCTTGTCAGTCTCATTATTTGCTTTCTAAAAGAGAAGACTGGTTACTATTTTAGAACCCCTTTGGACCTTTTAGGGCAAGCTCATGAATTTTAAGATATCAGGAAGGAAACTAACTGAGGAGCTATTGGTGAAGGAAATCAGGGGTGCGTTCGAGCCTCTCAAGGTGTGTTGCATTATGGAGATAAAAATGGTCTGACTTGCGCCTACATGTCAACTGCATGTACTTTACAAAAATCATGTGATCAAAGGTTATGAAGTTTTGACTGCAGTTGACTACAAGTTTCTGTATTTGCTCTTCACAAACTTCATCCTGCAGCCATCGCCAGCATTGTGGGAGGCTCTAATGTCAACCAATCACTAGGGTGTTTTTGCTGACCTACACGAACGTGACCAAAGAGAAGACTGAAACCGGAACCAACTTTGCTGCGATTCATTAAGTGGATACAAATTCATGTGATATTTAAGGCTCTCTCACTAACTGATTATACAATGTACACTCGTATGATTTCAGTTTGTGAGGGTGTGATATGGGGGTTGAAGACATGTTTATTTCGACATTATAAAGAAAATTATAAAGATCCACCTCCCCCGACTTCACTCCTTGATTAAACATTTTCCACACAACACTGCCACAGATGTCTCAAGTTTTGAGGGAGTGTGCAATTGGCATGCTGACTGCAGGAATGTCCACCGGAGGTGTTGCCAGAGAATGTAATGTTAATTTCTCTACCATAAGCCACCTCCAACGTTGTTTTAGAGAATTGGCAGTACGTCCAACCGGCCTCACAACCGTAGACCATGTGTATGGCGTCGTGTGGGCGGGTGATTTGTTGGTGTCAACGTTGTGAACAGAATGCCCCATGGTGGAGGTGGGGTTATGGTATGGGCAGGCATAAGCTACGGACAACGAACACAATTGCATTTTATCAATGGCAATTTGAATGCACAGAGATACCGTGATGAGATCCTGAAGCCCATTGTCGTGCCGTTCATCCTCCGCCATCACATCATGTTTCAGCATGATAATGTCCCAAGGATCTGTACACAATTCCTGGAAGCTGAAAATGTCCCAGTTCTTCCATGGCCTGCATACTCACCAGACATGTCACCCATTGAGCATGTTTGGGATGCTCTGGATTGACGTGTACGACAGCATGTTCCAGTTCCCGCCAACATCCAGCAACTTCGCACAGCCATTGAAGAGAAGTGGGACAACATTCCACAGGCCACAATCAACAGCCTGATCAACTCTATGAGATGTGTTGCGCTGCGTGAGGCAAATGGTGGTCACACCAGATACTGACTGGTTTTCTGATCCAAGCCCCTACCTTTTATTTTTTTAAGGTATCTGTGACCAACAGATGCATATCTGTATTCCCAGTCATGTGAAATCCATAGATTAGGGCCTAATTTATTTATTTAAATTGACTGATTTCCTTATATGAACTGTAAACTCAGTAAACTCTTTGAAATGATTGCATGTTGCATTTGTATTTTTGTTCAGTATAAGTTATTTAATCACACAATGTAAGCAGGTATAGGGAGAGTTACAGGGTAAAATGCAATGGTCAGTTGTTCTATAGCTTTGGAATACAAATAATCAACTGATAAAGTGGACATAATGTAAGGGCAACCGGATAAATACAGTATATACAGTGCCTATAGAAAGTCTACACCCCCTTGAACTTTTTTCACATTTTGTTGCATTACAAAGTGACATTGAAATAGATTTAATTGTATTTTGTTTATCATTGATCTACACAACATACTCAAAATGTCGAAGTGAAAATTAAATTCTACACATTTTTACAAATTAATACAAATCAAATAACTAAAATATAGTTGTTGCATAAGTATTCACCCCCTTTGTTTAGGCAAGCCTAAATTCGTTCAGAAGTAAGTTTTGGCTTTACAAATCACATAATAAATTATATGGACTCACTGTGTGAAATAATAGGGGTTGACATGGTTTTTGAATGACTACCCCTCCCTCTGTCCCCCATACATACAACATATATCTGTAAGTCCCTCAGTCAAGTATTGCATTTCAAGTACAGATTCAACTAAAGACCAGGGAGCTTTTCAATAGCCTCATAAAGAAGGGCGTAATTGGTAGATGGGTAACAACAACAAATCAGACATTGAATATCTCTTTAAGCATGGTCAAGTTAATAATTATGCTGTGGATGATGTATTAAACCACCCAGACACATCAAAGATGCAGTCATCCTTCTGAACTGAGCTGCAGGACAGGAAGGAAACTTCTTAGGGATGTCACCATGAGGCCATTGGGGATTTTAAAATGGCTACAGAGTTCAATGGCTATAATGGGAGAAAACTGATGCTGGATCAACAACATTGTAGTGAATCCACAATAATGACCTAAATGACAGTGAAAAGAAGAATAAAAATATACAGAATAAAAGTATTCCAAAACATGCATATGTATGCAACAAGGCACTAAAATAAGCAAAGGAATACACTTTTTGGCCTTAACACAAAGCCTTACGTTTGCAGCAAATCCAACACAACACATCACTGAGTAACTGCCTTCTTATTTTCAAGCATGGTGGTGGCTGCATCATGGTATGGGTATGCTTGACATCGGCAAAGACTGGGGAGTTTTTCAGGATGAAAAGAAATGGGATGGAGCTAAGCTCAGGCAAAATCCTAGAGGAAAACCTGCTTCAGTCTGCTTTCCACCAGACACTGGGACAGGAATTCACCATTCAGCAGGACAATAACCTACAACACAACTGGAGTTGCTTACCAAGAAGACAGTGCATGTTCCTAAGTGACCAAGTTACAGTTTTGACTTGAAAATCTATGGCAAGACTTAAAAATCGCTCTTTAGCCATGATCCCCAACACCTTGACAGAGCTTGAAGAATTTTTTAAAGAAATATATATTGCACAATACAGGTGTGCAAAGCTCTTATGAGACTTATCCAAGAAGACACAGCTGTAATCGCTGCCAAAGCTGTTTCTAACATATATTGACTCGGGAGTGAATACTTATCTAATCAAAGTACACTGAGTATACCAAACATTAGGAACACCTTCCAAATAATGAGGTACACCCCCCCCACACACACACTTTTGCCCCCAGAAAAGCCGCAATTCGTTGGGGCATGTACTCTACAAGGTGTCGAAAGTGTTCCACAGGGATGCTGGCCCATGTTGACTCTAATGCTTCCCACAGTTGTGTCGAGTTGGCTAGATGTCCTTTGGGTGGTGGGCCATTCTTGATACACACAGGAACCTTGAGCGTGAAAAACCCAGCAGCGTTGCAGTTTTTGACACAAGCCGGTGCGCCTGGCACATACTACCATACCCCTTACAAATCCACTTAAATGTTGTGTCTTGCCGATTCACCCTCTGTACACAATCCTTGTCGCAAATCCTTCCTTAACCTGTCTCCTCCCCTTCATCTACACTGATTATAGTGGATTTGACAAGTGACATCAATAAGGGATAATAGCTTTCACCTGGATAGTCTATGTCATGGAAAGAGCATGTTTTGTATACTTAATGTTTTGTATACTCAGTGTATATTAGTGTTTATTTTTTAATAATCTTTAAATATATATTTATATATATAGTTCCAGTCAAAAGTTTGGACACCTACTCATTCAAGGGTTTTTCTTTATTTTTACTATTTTCTACATTGTAGAATAATAGTGAAGACATCAAAACTATGAAATAACACATATGGAATCATGTAGTAACCAAAAAAGTGTTTAACAAATCAAAATATATTTTATATTTGAGATGCTTCAAATAGCCACCCTTTGCCTTGATGACAGCTTGGCACACTCTTGGCATTCTCTTAACCAGCTTCACCTGGAATCCTTTTCCAACAGTCTTGAAGGAGTTCCCACATATGCTGAGCACTTGTTGGCTGCTTTTCCTTCACTCTGTCGTCCGACTCATCCCAAACCATCTCAATTGGGTTGAGGTCGGGGGGTTGTGGAGGCCACGTCATCTGATGCAGCACTCCATCACTCTCCTTCTTGGTAAATAACCCTTACACAGCCTGGAGGTGTGTTGGGACATTGACCTGTTGAAAAACAAATGATAGTCCCACTAAGCCCAAACCAGAAGGGATGGCGTATCGCTGCAGAATGCTGTGGTAGCCATGCTGGTTAAGTGTGCCTTGAATTCTAAATAAATCACAGTGTCACTGGCAAAGCACCCCCACAGCATAACACCTCCTCCTCCATGCTTTACGGTGGGAACTACACATGCGGAGATAATCCGTGCACCCACACCGCGTCTCACAAAGACATTGCGGTTGGAACCAAAAATCTCAAATTTCTACTAAAGACCAAAGGACAAATTTCCACCGGTCTAATGTCCATTGCTCGTGTTTCTTGGCCCAAGCAGGTCTCTTCTTCTTATTGGTGTCCTTTAGTAGTGGTTTCTTTGCAACAATTCAACCATGAAGGCCTGATTCACACAGTCCCCTCTGAACAGATGATGTTGAGATGTGTCTGTGACTCTTTTAAGCATTTATTTGGGCTGCAATTTCTGAGGCTGGTAACTCTAATGAACTTATCCTCTGCAGCAGAGGTAACTCTGGGTCTTCCATTCCTGTGGCGGTCCTCATCAGAGACAGATTCATCATAGCGCTTGATGGTTTTTGCGACTGCACTTTTCCGTATTGACGGACCTTCATGTCTTAAAGCAATGATGGACTGTCATTTCTCTTTGCTTATTTGAGCTGTACTTGCCATAATATGGACTTGGTATTTTACCAAATAGGGCTATCTTCTGTATACCCCCCCTACCTTGTCACAACACAACTGATTGGCTCAAACGCATTAAGAAGGAAAACAATTCCACAAAGTAACTTTTAAGAAGGCACACCTTTTAATTGAAATGCATTCCAGGTGAGTACCTCATGAAGCTTGTTGAGAGAATGCCAAGAGTGGTGTGCAAGGCTGTCATCAAGGCAAATGGTGGCTATTTGAAGAATCTCAAATATAACATATATTTTGATTTGTTTAACACTTTTTTGGTTATTACATGATTCCATATGTGTAATAGTCATAGTTTTGATGTCTTCACTATTATTCTACAATGTAAAAATAAAGAAAAACCCTTGAATGACAAACCCTTGTAGGTGTGTCCAAATTTTGACTGTAGTTTATATATTACACTTTGACATTCAAGTTTTTTTTGTAGATTGTTGACAAAAATGACAAATCAATTTGAATCCCACTTTATAGCACAATAAAATGTGAAGACATCCAAGGGAGGTGTAGACTTTCTATATCCCCTCCAATTTATAAATAATACAAGATGTATTAATATGCATGTACAAATGGATGAGTATTGTTATATCTCGAGACTAGGCATTTCCCTATTAGAGTGGAGATGTACAGTTGAAGTCGGAAGTTTACATATACTTAGGTTGGAATCATTCAAACTCGTTTTTCAACTACTCCACACATTTCTTGTTAACAAACTATAGTTTTGGCAAGTCGGTTAGGACATCTACTTTGTGCATGACACAAGTAATTTTTCCAACAATTGTTTACAGACGTATTATTTCACTTATAATTCATTGTATCACAATTCCAGTGGGTCACACGTTTACATACACTAAGTTGACTGTGCCTTTAAACAGCTTGGAAAATTCCAGAAAATGATGTCATGGCTTTAGAAGCTTCTGACATCATTTGAGTCAATTGGAGGTGTACCTGTGGATGTATTTCAAGGCCTACCTTCAAACTCAGTGCCTCTTTGCTTGACATCATGGGAAAATCAAAAGAAATCAGCCAAGACCTCAGAAAAGAAATTGTAGACCTCCACAAGTCTGGTTCATCCTTGGGAGCAATTTCCAAACACCTGAAGGTACCACGTTCATCTGTACAAACAATAGTACGCAAGTATAAACACCATGGGACCTTGCAGCCGTCATACCGCTCGGGAAGGAGACACGTTCTGTCTACAAGAGATGAACGTACTTTGGGGCGAAAAGTGCAAATCAATCCCAGAACAACAACAAAGGACCTTGTGAAGATGCTGGAGGAAACAGGTACAAAAGTATCTACAGTAAAACGAGTCCTATATCGACATAACCTGAAAGGCCGACTACGGTTTGCAACTGCACATGGGGACAAAGATCGTACTTTTTGGAGAAATGTCCTCTGGTCTGATGAAACAAAAATATATTATAACTGTTTGGCCATAATGACCAACGTTATGTTTGGAGAAAAAAGGGTGTTGCTAGCAAGCCAAAGAACACCATCCCAACCGTGAAGCACGGGGGTGGCAGCATCATGCTGTGGGGGTGCTTTGCTGCAGGAGGGACTAGTGCACTTCACAAAATAGATGGCATCATGAGGAAGGAAAATGATGTGGATATATTGAAGCAACATCTCAAGACATCAGTCAGGAAGTTAAAGCTTGGTCAATTACAGCTGCAAGTCTCTTGGGGTAAGTCTCTATAAGCTTGGCACATCTAGCCACTGGGATTTTTGCCCATTCTTCAAGGCAAAACTGCTCCAGCTCCTTCAAGTTGGATGGGTTCCGCTGGTGTACAGGCATTCTTTAAGTCATACCACAGATTCTCAATTGGACTGAGGTCTGGGCTTTGACTACGCCATTCCAAGACATTTAAATGTTTCCCCTTAAACGACTCAAGTGTTGCTTTAGCAGTATGCTTAGGGTCATTGTCCTGCTGGAAGGTGAACCTCCGCACCAATCTCAAATCTCTGGAAGACTGAAACAGGTTTCCCTCAAGAATTTCCCTGTATTTAGCGCCATCCATCATTCCTTCAATTCTTTTTCCCAGTCTCTGCCGATGAAAAACATCCCCACAGCATGATGCTGCCACCACCATGCTTCACTGTGGGGATGGTGTTCTCGGGGTGATGAGAGGTGTTGGGTTTGCGCCAGACATAGCATTTTCCTTGATGGCCAAAAAGCTCAATTGTAGTCTCATCTGACCAGAGTACCTTCTACCATATGTTTGGGGAGTCTCCCACATGCCTTTTGTTTGCTTATCTTTTTCTTTAAGCAATGGCTTTTTTCTGGCCACTCTTCGGTAAAGCCCAGCTCTGTGGAGTGTTCGGCTTAAAGTGGTCCTATGGACATACTCCAATCTCCGCAGTGGAGCTTTCCAGCTCCTTCAGGGTTATCTTTGTTGCCTCTGATTAATGCCCTCCTTGCCTGGTCCGTGAGTTTTGGTGGGTGGCCCTCTCTTCGCAGGTTTGTTGTTGTGCCATATTCTTTTCATCTTTTAATAATGGATTTAATGGTGCTCCGTGGGATGTTCAAAGTTTCTGATATTTTTTTAGAACCCAACCCTGATCTGTACTTCTCCACAACTTTGTCCCTGACCTGTTTGGAGAGCTCCTTGTTCTTCATGGTGCTGCTTGCTTGGTGGTGCCCCTTGCTTACTGAGATCATGTGACACTTAGATTGCACACAGGTGGACTTGATTTACATTTTAACATTTACATTTTAGTCATTTAGCAGACGCTCTTATCCAGAGCGACTTACAGTTAGTGAGTGCATACATTTTCATACTGGCCCCCTATGGGAATCGAACCCACAACCCTGGCGTTGCAAACGCCATGCTCTACCAACTGAGCTACACAGGGCTTATTGTGTATGTCCATTACATGAAATCCAAATAAAAATCTATTTAAATTGCAGGTTGTAATGCAATAAAATAGGAAAAACGCAAAGGGGGATGAATACTTTTCAAGGCACTGTACCTAACAAGAGCCAGGTTGAGTGTGACCACTGTTGACAACTTATGTTGGAGCCTGCATGGTCAACATTTATTTTTTTATGTCTATTGTTCAAAATCAGAAAATTCCCTATCATTTGAAAACATCTAGTTTTTTTTTTACTAATGGTTTACAATTGCGAAACTTTTTAAAAAAGTTGATCATACCTGACTAGACATACAAACATTATTAAGTATTAATAAACTTAAACTTAATTGAAATAAATACATGACGTGGTTTAGTTTTGGAACCTCTCTACCCATCTAATAATTCCCATTCTTGGACTGAGCAATGACCGTGTGAGACAATACGTGAAGGAACTGACACTTAAATCCTTTGTTTTTGGGGATGGTATTGGGAGCTGAGTACCATTTACTCAACATACTCAAGGCAAAAATGTGGTCATGCTGTAGTTGTGATGGTCCACACAAACCAGAAGCGGGCTTGGTGACAGAGGGTGTGGGAGTGAGAACACTCCTGTTGGACCAGTTTGGGAAGCAGGCCAGGATGCAGAGGAGAGAGGGGTGGAGAGACATGGCAGACCAACAACAATGGGCTGCCACCGCTATGGCCTTGACTGTGTTTGTATGTGCAGTTTGACTATTTACCCGAGGTTCCCTATACGCACTTGTTTAATGTAGAATGACATTCCCCCACACTATAATGACAAGTGAAGTAGCCTTTATTTTTATAACAATATTAACATGATTGAAGTGACTCAAGTGAAATAGTACTTATTTAAAGCTGAAAAGACAAAACTGCTTTAAAAGTAAAAGTTAGAGATTACCACAGCATATGCTTTTTGTTTTAAGTAGCTTTAGAGCTAAGACATTTAAGTGAAGCTACTGAAATATAGATTATGCTTATACAATGGCTATCTAAATTCAGAAGTCACACTAAGGCCGTTTGTGGTGACAGCTGCTCCATTATCTCTCTTTAATGGTTTTCTTAATAATGGACATTGTCAAACAAGCATCAGAACTGTTTTGCCCAAGCTGTATACTACACATTTGTAAACCAAATACAGTAAAATTGCACAAAACATTCCTTTATACCCATAGTATCTTACAGCTTTAGTCAGGGCTCCTGCATTCATAAGAGAGAGAGAGAGAGAGAGAATATTATGGTCCAAAACTAGTCAATTGATGATGACCAGGCACTTACTTACATTACATTCATGAAAATATTACATTATACATTTTATATTATAACTCTGATGATAAAAAGGCGTTGTTCCCTATAATACAAGGCTTGGTCAGTAGCAGACAATCACTTCACAATGGGTAGAAAGTGAGTTGTTTTGGTTGATTATTCTGAGTCAGCAATGACAGCACATATTCAGAAGTGTAAAAGGTCTGGTCATTACTGATCAACTGGGATTGCCATCTACAGTACAAGTGCACATGGTGGAGGTAAAGACTAGCAGGAGTAATAGTAAGCAAAGGCAAGATTCAAACAAGCTTCCTTTGTCTGTTTTGACTTTGTACGTGTGAGCTGCTTTCGACTCTAACCCCATCTCTGCTATGTTGTAATGGGTGGGCTGAGTCAAGCCTGATGATCAGACAGACCTACAGTACAGTAAGAACAGAGGAGAGGTAACACTTCTCTCCTAACTGGAGTGTGAAGACAGGCTCCTCATTCGCGGGACTCAACAGGGGGCTCGTTCGGGGGTGGGATCTTAACGTCGGAGGGCTCCACCCCCCAGATCTCGCGGGCGTACTCACTGATAGTTCGGTCACTGGAGAACTTGCCGGAACCAGCAATGTTGCGGATCACCGTCCTTGTCCAGTCTTTAGGATCCTGAAAATAAAACAAATCGGGAAGCTCACAATCAAAATGTAGGCCACAAACGACTGCATTCATCTTGTTTTGTCTAGTATGATAACGTAGAGTACACATACAATTGTAGGTGTCCACCATTATAACAGATGCAGTAATTCAACAGCCACAGAGGGAACTGGTAATAGAAGCTGGAAATTGTTGCACACTTTGTGACAACCCAATCAACCATTGAGCGCCTATGTCAACAGGAGCGCCAGCTCTCAATGAGACAAACTAAAGACATGAGACGGTAACCCAACTCCAGGACTGGGCTGCTGACAGGTAGACGTGACATGCTGACTGCCCTGACCTCCTAATGGTAGAGAGATGGCTTTGCAGTTTGTGTTGGTTTGAAGGTAGACAGAACAATATCAGAAAGCACCCCCTGGTGGACATAATAAACACTGTCAAAGGGCCAGACTTCATCACAAGCTCAAATAGAGACAGAAGTATTGGAGAACTGTTCTTAAATGTTTTCATAGTATGAAATCCATTCCACATAACCAACCTTGTACAGCTCATTGACTCTGTTTTGGCAAGTGATGTAGGCCTCATAGTCAGCAAACACTTTGAACCTAAGGTGAGGCAGAATGACAAATTAGTGCTTAGGTTTTCAAATTTAGAGATATCACATCCATTTATGAATAATACAACATGATCAAGTACCCTATAGACTAACAGAAGCAGGAGGGTCAGTTCATCCTCGCGTTCTGAAGAGCTGACAATGCTAATAACACTGATACGTTAACGACACTGCTGCTATTCTGCTAACCTGTCGTGGTTCATCAGCATGTTCACCACATCTTTGAACAGCTCAGGATCCTTGGGACTGAAGTGGCCTGTCTGGATCTGATCAATAACCTGCTTCAGCTCTGGTAAACGTTCGTAGTACTCCCTGGCGTTGTACCTGGACAGATATATTGTTTGAAGGTTGCAAGATTATCCATATGATGGCTAAACATTACTGGATAAATAGTTCACCCAAAATACAAAATTACACATTGGTTTTAAGAGTGCACATGTTTGCCATTTCTCTGCGTGGAACACTGTCTCTTATTTCTAAGTCTATGACAAGTCCCACTCATTCTAACACACCAGTCCTGTCAGCAATTTCTCACCCTGTTTGGTCCATGGCTTCCACATCCTCCACCCTCATGCCGAAGATGAAGAGGTTCTCCTCTCCGGCCTCCTCAGCCATCTCTACGTTGGCTCCGTCCATGGTGCCGATGGTGAGTGCTCCGTTCAGCATGAACTTCATGTTGCCAGTGCCAGAGGCCTCTGTGCCCGCTGTGGAGATCTGCTCTGATAAATCAGCTGCAGGGATCACTGGAACATACAGCAGGGAGAGGCTTAAAAACAAACAAGGTATATCCTACCCAGTAACATGTAGACAAAGACATCATTAAAACATTTTGACATAATGTAATTGATATTATGCAGCAACTTTCCACAGTCCAAGCTCTTAACCAACAGCTCCATACAAACAGGATTTGGATGCGTCCAAATAATCCCTGCATCCTTACTTTTCTTCAATAATACCTGACAGGACTTGATAGGGTTGAACCATATTGCTCACACCCATCCAGTCCTTTTATATTGATGGTCTTGAAGGAGAGAACATGAGGAAAGGAGGTCTGTGACTATTTGGACAAACCCCCTTCTCACCTTTCTCTGCCAGGGAGACCCTGTAATTCTCCAGGTAGATGACCTTTAACCTGTCCCCCACCACCAGGTCGTTGTTGACCACCTGGCCCACCGATGTGATCAGCTTGATTATCATCTTAGCCATGTGGTAGCCAGGTGCAGCCTGGGTAAAGAGGACAGTGCCAACAGTTGGATATTGATAAAAAATCTAACATATCTGATGTCTGAATTACTAATTTTCAGCGAATAAAAAGTATCACATACAAACAAATCGACAGATCAGTTATAACATCTTCATTATCAGAATACCATTTCCATGTAGACTGATTGTGTCATACCTCAGATGTCTAGCTACATACCTTTCCTCCAATTATAACAGTCCTGGGAACAAAGTGCTTAGATGGGTCCTTTTTAATACCTGTAGAGAAATTGTTTTTAGTTACTTTTACTTCATTACAATTTATAGATTTATATTTCTTGCTGTGTTTCCTATATGTTTTATGTATTGAATATGTGAGCTGTGCCAAGATTTTCCTCTGGTAGGAAAATAAAACTTGATTCTTATTCTATCCAAACAACCCAGAACCAAATGAAAGTGTATCACGAGAGATTACTATCCAAACAGCAGAGGGTTTTCATTACCACCACTCTGTTCTAATGGAAATAGATTTTTGTGAAATGAATTACTCAATAGAAGTTGGCTGAAATAAATGTCAATATTTAAATTAGTTTAAATCATTAGGAATTTAAATCACTGGGCCCCGAGGGTTGCAGAAAGTGCTTCTTCACTGTGCAGTTGTTTGAAGTATGAGATTTCTGTCAGCACTAATATCACTCCAGATCTGAAGGAGCTCTTACGGTTGTAGAAGGTGATGATGTGGAGGACGTTGAGCAGTTGTCTCTTGTACTCATGGATTCTCTTCACCTGGATGTCAAAGATGGACTCAGGGTTGATATTCACTTCGTACTCCTTCTCCAGGTAGGCTGCAAACTTCTGCTTGTTCTCCTGTAATAACACACAGTGAGGGGTTTAAAGGTAGAGATATACTTTGAAAAATATCGATTTTAAGAATGTTGACCTGAATGAGTAGCTACCTGTTTCACATTGGCGATGTCCCGAATAAAATAATCATCATCAATGAAGTCCAGTAGTTTCCTCAGCTGGAAGAGGTCCGTCAAGAAATCGTCTCCAATTTTCTACAATGTAAACAAAAAGCATGAAACGTCTTAGCCGCATAAATAGTCATGTAATGGAATTAGAGTATGTTGACACCGATTGTGCAGAGAATTTCGTGATCTTGAAAAAGGACATACTGACCAAAGGGTCAAAACAATAAAGGGTAGACATGAGTTAATTGGGTGTGCAGGAGTATTAACCCACAATGATATTTATTCCCCAGCAGCACCATAAGCAGAGAAACGCTCTAAAAACACTGTTACCTCAGCGATGATGTTTGCCAGGCCTGGGTTACACAGAAGCAGCCAGCGCCGAGGAGTGATCCCATTGGTCTTGTTCTGGAACTTCTCCGGCTCCACCTCATAGAAGTCCTTGAAACTGAGGACGGAGAGGCATACAACAAGTTCAGTGTTGCACAGTCAGTAGCTGTTGTTAAATGCAACAGGAATGTCAACATAGCTGGAAAGCTAACAAAACTTTCTACAGGTTTGTCTGTAAACTGTTTTATGCAAAGCAGCCACTATCACCACTTATTTTGGTTTGACATATTTAATAATCAAAGGTATATTCAGGTGCAACACTCACACAGTATTCTTGATGATTTCAGAGTGGATCCGAGCAACCCCGTTGACAGCGTGGGAGCCCACCACACAGAGGTGGGCCATGTTGATCCTCTTGGAGTCCCCCTCCTCAATTAGGGACATCCTCCTCAGACGGTCATTGTCCCCTGGAAACATGGCAGCGATCCTCTGAGAGGGCACAGATAATCAATTCATAAGTCTACATTCACAAAGTAGACATTCATACAGTCCCAACTTGCATAGTGTGTAGTGGATATTACTAGTAAGGTAAAGTGACACTGATCTCAGATCTGTGGAAAGGAACAAGACAGCACTCAAAAAGTGGGGGAAATCCTTGAGAGCATAGAAAAAGATCCAAACACTCAATACATACTGGATAAGCTAGTTTGAGCACCCAGTATCAAAAACATGTACAAAGTCGAGATGAATGATAATATGTCTCATTTCAGAGCATCAGAATTCAGCCGCCTTTTCCACAGACTGTGAGTGAACACAGAGGGCTTACTTGAAGGTGGAGGTGGTTGATCTCATAGATGATCTGCAGGTGGCGAGGCAGTAGTTTTTCGAACAGGTTGACGGGCCAGCGCTCCAGGGCCTCAGGCAGGACAGTGTGGTTGGTGTAGGCACAGGTCTGACACGTCAACTCCCACGCCTGGAACATGTGGGAACACGGAGTGAGGAGAGGTGAGGCACAGGCATCACCGGTCATCAAAGTCTTTATGCAATAGAAGTGCATCAGAATCACAGCTAATAATCACATTTAAGATAAACCATTTTATTGTGTTGATTTGATAGGATAAATAACAAGTGTAATACTGTACATGTACAGGTTCAATGGGAAATGGATGTACTGTAGAATATAGTAAATGTATATCAATCAATATGATTCCTAGCCAACTGTATTATTTCATCAAGTAGAAGGAATTTTTCCTTGAGGAGGGAAGCATTGATTGCGCTGACAGACACGGTCACCTTTTTTCTAGCTCCTAGACAACTTTGCCATATTTTGCTTTTTTCAGTGCTATTTATTACCTTATTGTCTCAGAACGTTTCTAGTATTATTTCCTATAGCCGAAAATAACTTTTGGGCATTAGTTCGGTGGTCACTCACCAGAAATTCGACTTCCCTGACCTGGATCCTTTGTTTGGACTTCCAGAGGCAGCCCCATTCATCCTGAATGCTACAACAACGTTGATGCCGGAAGAGAGGGATGAGAGGTGGGGTTCTAGTCAGGCTCAGGTGGCGGGAAAACTATCCACCGCTTCCGAGTATATTACGCGCTATCGTTCAGTCCCTGGACGATAAAGTAGACGAGCTCAGGACGAGGATCTCCTTTCAGAGAGACATAAGGGACTGTAACTTACTCGATTTTACAGAATCATGTCTCTCTCCGGATATATTGTCTCCATCCATACAGCCAGTGGGGTTCTCCATTCATTGCGCTGACAGGATGAAAGAACTCTCCGGAAAAAACAAAGGTGGAGGGGTATGTCTCATGATTAGAGCCCTGCACGGGCATTCATTTTAAGCCAGAGCCCTACCCATGCACGCGACGTTCATGCCCTACCCTACCCAGGCCCGATTGCTTCTGACAAATTTAAGGCCCTGCCTGAAACCCGAAATCAAAATAACTTCCTCCATTAGTAAATCTATTAGCTGCTCCTCTTTTTCTGTCACTCGCTCTGCATGCACTCTGCTCATGGCAGCTCTGGGTCTCTGAGTATCCATAGCAATGGCTCCACTTGGGACGATATGCTCAATGATGAGACAGAGAGAAGGTAGCTGTTAGCTACTTTTCGTCACTCTAAACTCAGACAAAACTCAAGTAACATTATTTTCTGTTAAATAATCTTTCCTGTTTTATATTTGATGAGGTTTAAGCACTTCTGCCAAATGGCTCAGCTTCAAAATGCTAGTGATCAATTGAGTGATACCCAAGCCCTGCCCGTACCCTAGTTATTGCTGAAAAAAACAGACGCTACCCGGCCCTAACCCAATGTATAATGTTGTGGGCCGTCGGGCTCGGGTTGGGTAGCAGAGCTCAAGTCATGATCAACAACTCCTGGTGTGATTGTGGCAACGAACAGGAACTCAAGTCCTTTTGTTCTCCCGATCTGGAATACCTCACCATCAAATGCCGACCGCATTACCTCCCGAGATAATTTTCTTTGGTTATTGTCACTGCTGTGTATATTCTCCCCCAAGCTGACACCGCAGCGGCTCTCAAGAAACTACACTAGACTTTGTGCAAACTGGAAACCGCATATCCTGAGGCCGCACTTATTGTAGCTGGGGACTTTAATAAAGCAAATCAGATCACGCCTCCATCCTGCTCCTCCCCGGCTATAGGGAGAAATTTGAACAGGAAGCACCCGTGGTACAGACTGTTCAACATTGGTCTGACCAATCGGAATCTATGCTTCAAGACTGATCACGCGGACTGGAAAATGTTCCGGGTCGCCTCTGGGAATAGTATCGACGTATACACTGACTGTGACTGGGTTCATCAGGAAGTGCATAGAGGATGTTGTTCCAACTGTACACAGTCCTCACGAGGACTCCCGATCTCCATGGTTGACGTAAGACATTCAAGTGTGTTAACCTCTCGCAAGGCAGCAGGTAGCGTTGGGCCAGTAATCGAAAGGTCGTTGATTCGAAATCCCCGAGCCAACTACGTGAAAAATCTGTTGATGTGCCCTTGAGCAAGGCACTTGACCATAATTGCTCCTGTAAGTCGCTCTGGATAAGAGCGCCTGCTTAATGACTAAAATGTAAATGTAAGGCTGCCAGCCCAGACAGCATCCCAAGCCGCATCCTCAGAGCATGCAGACCAGCTGGCTGGAGTGTATCACGGACATATTCAATCTCTCCCTATCCTAGTCTGTTATCCTCACTTGCTTCAAGATGTCCACCATTGTTCCTGTACCCAAGAAAGTGAAGGTAACTAAACTAAATGACGATCGCCATGTAGCACTCACTTCGGTCATCATGAAGTGCTTTGAGAGGCTAGTTAAGGATCATATCACCCTACCCTAGACCCACTACAATTTGCCTACCGCCCCAACAGATCCACGGACGACGCAATCGCCATCACACTGAATACCTATGTGAGAATGCTGTTCATCGACTACAGCTCAGCCTTCAACACCATGGTGCCCTTCAAGCTCATCACTAAGCTCAGGGCCCTGGGTCTGAACCCTTCCCTGTGCAACTGGGTCCTAGACTTCCTGACAGGCCGACCCTAGGTGGTTAAGGTAGGCAACAACACCTCCGCCACACTGATCCTCAACACTGGGGCCCCACAGGGGTTCGTGCTCATCCCCCTCCTGTACTCCCTGTTCACCCATGACTGTGTGGCTACGCACGTCTCCAACTCAATCATCAAGTTTGTTGATGACACAACAGTGCTAGGCCTGATTACCAACAAAGCCTACAGCAGTGGTCACCAACCTTTTCTGAGTCAAGATCACTTTCGCTGTAAAAAAAGCAAGCTGAGATCTACCGCTCAGATTATTTTTTTTTGCATGACTTAAAAATGTTTACATTAACCTAATAAAAACAGTTCTGTAGGAATGAGGTTTGTGCAGTAGGCCTAATAGCCTACATTATCACAGCATATTGGCTATATGCCTGGCAGACAATATTGTTCTTCTCAGGCCATATTATATTTCAAAACATTAGCTTTTATAACAAAATAGATCAGAATGGTGTAGCATTTGCGAGGCACAGCTGACCATAAATTGAAATAATTTGCAAATAATTAGCTTTTTTTATTTTAACTGGACTTATGGTACCTGCATCTGATGGTCATGGTGCCTTCAAGACAACTGGGAACTAGGGGGAAAAAATCATGATGTCAGTGATCTTCAGGTTGGAAAGTCAGAGCTCGACTTGGAATTCCGAGTTGGATGACCATTCGAAACGATTCTTCCCAGTCGGATCTCGTTTTTTCCCCGGGTTGCCAGTTGTCTTGAACGCACTGAAGTCAGAGATTTCCGAGTTCCGAGTTCCCAATTGTTTTGAACACAGCATTATTCTCAGTGGAGGGAGGGAGAAAGCAGCAGAGGGCCGCCTCTCTCGGTCCCTGCTCTCTCCTTCCTTTCCTCCGGTGAGACTGACCAGAGACAGGGGACACAGTCTTCCACCTGATGGCGAAACTCGAGACGCACCGCAAATTGATCTGCACACCACCTCTTGCTGTATTCATTGACAGTCTCTCTCTGGTCATGGTCTTAAAAGTTATGAAATCTCACATAGGCTACTATCAAACGTGGAAGCTGTAGGAACTGCGATTTGAGCTATCCGATTGGCCAGCACAGTAGGCAACTTGATTTAGCCACAGATCTCCCGGTCTGCCGGGCAGGCGGAGTTGATCTTTTCAGACAAATGAAATGTTCAAAATAGGAACACTTTGCTTACCCGATGCAAAGGGCTTCTGAATCAAGTGCACCTACTGCCAACAGCGCAACACGAACAATATAAAAAAAGGAGTGCAAGCCTTTATTCGTTGGTTTTCCTACAGAAATGTTTGGTGATCGACTATGAATGCCTTGAAGATCGACCAGTCGATCATGATCAGCTGGTTGGTGACCACTGGCCTACAGGGAGGAGGTGAGAGCCCTGGCGGAGTGGTGCCAGGAAGATAACCTCTCCCTCAACGTTGATCGTGGACTACAGGAGACAGCAGAGAGAGCATGCCCCCATCCACATTGACGGGGCCGCAGTGGAGAGGGTCAAAAGTTTCAAGTTTCTCAGCGTGCACATCACTGTGGACCTGAAATGGTCCCTCCACACAACAGCGTGGTGAAGAAGGCGCAACTCCACCTCTTCAACCTCAGGTGGCTGAAGAAATTCGGCATGGCCAGTAAGACCCTCACCAACTTCTACAGATGCATATTCGAGAGGATTCTGTCAGCCTGATACGGCAACTGCACTGCCGCAACCAGAGAGGGTGGTGCTGTCAGCCCAACGCATCACCAAGGACACAATGCCTGCCCTCCAGGACATCTACAGCACCCAGTGTCACAGGAAGGCCAAGAAGATCAGACACGCGAGCCATGGCCTGTTCACCCCGTATACCATCTAGAAGGCGGAGACAGTACAGGTGCATTAAAGCTGGGACCGAAAGACTGAAAAACAGCTTCGATCTCCAGGCCATCTGACTATTAAACAGTCATCCCTAGCCGGCCTCCGCCAAGTACCCTGCCCTGAACCTTAGAGACTGCTTCCCTATGTCATTGAACGCTTGTCACTTTAATAATGTTTACATACAGTACCAGTCAAAAGTTTGGACACACCTACTCATTAAAGGGTTTTTATTTATTTTTACTATTTTCTACATTGTAGAATAATAGTGAAGACATCAAAACTATGAAGTAACATATATGGAATCATGTATTGCAAAAAAGAGAGAATAATTTCTGAATGCACCGTATACATATACACATATATATATATATATATATACACACACACACACACACATATATATATATATATATATATATATATATATATATATATATATATATATTATACACACTCCGTGGAGAGTTTATTAGGTACAACCATCTAGTTCCGGACTCTACCATTGCTCGCTCTGATATTTCTTAATTTCTTTTAGTAATTTCTGGGGATGGATTATGTGTGTATTGTTATTGTATTGCAAGATATTACTGCACTGCTGGTGCTAAAAACATAAGCATTTTTATGTACCTGCGATAACATCTGCAAATCTGTGTACACAACCAATACACTTTGATTTTATTTGCCCAATACCCAGGCTCCACCCAAGCTCAAGATGCTGGATCAGTTACCACTTCACGACGACTTGGCAGAGGAGAGCCACCCTCCTCAAACAATGCAGCCCAATAACAGCTCTGGTTTCCAGTTCAACCAGAGTTCACATGGGACCCAGTCCCACACCCAAGCAGTCCTATTATTTACAAAGTACAGTGTGTTATTGTCATAGTGAGGGCCCAGCCTGGGAGAATATGTTACCTTGTCCCAATCCAACTTTTCCACATCCACTAGGATCCTCATCAGCTCAGGGATGGCCAAGGCAGGGTGGGTGTCATTCAGCTGGATAGCCACCTACCAGTGGGTGGAGAGAGGAGAGAGAGTGTGTCAGTCATGGCCATGGTTTAATGGTTGCACTAATTATAAAATGTGTAATATTAAAGGTTTTTCTCTATGAGAAAATTTAAGGAACAGCTATAGTGTTGGGTCTTTGAAAAACCCATTGACTGCTCACATTGGATATAGTAAAATACAGTACCTTCTCTGGGAAGGTCTCGAAGGAGGTTCTGACGGGGTCTCTGCAGCCAAACTTGGAGGACTTGAAACGGCGGATGATGTCCTGCAGTGTGGCGGCCACCACAAAATACTCCTGCTTCAGACGCAACTCCTTGCCCTCGAAGAACTGAACACACACACACACACGCTTTAGACAGAGGCTATTCTCAAAGCAATCACTCAAGGGCAAGTTGACCTCATGTGGTATGTCCCTAGCATCAGTTTAGCGTCTAACAATTTCTCACACTACCATGTCATATTCAGCAGGAGTATGAGAGGCACGGGTGCATCCCACTTTCACCAAATGCTGCTTTTATTTATCCGGGGATAAACTGGGCAGGCATAAGGACATACCTCTGCATAAGGACATACAGTGCCTTCAGAAAGTTTTCATACCACTTGACTTATTCCACATTTTGTTGTGTTACAGCCTGAATTCAAAATGGATTAAATAAAATATAAATATCTCACCCATCTACACACAATAACCCATAATGACAAAGTGAAAATCTTGCCATAGATTTTCAAGCCGATATTAAGTCAAAACTGTAACTAGGCCACTCAGGAACATTCATTGTTGTCTTAGTAAGTAACTCCAGTGTATATTGGGCCTTGTGTTTTAGGTTATTGTCCTGCTGAAAGGTGAACTTGTCTCCCAGTGTCTGTTGGAAAGCAGACTGGACCAGGTTTTCCTCTTGGATTTTGCCTGTGCTTAGCTCTATTCCATTTATTATTATTATAAAAAAATCCCTAGTCCTTGCCGATGACAAGCATACCCATAACATAATGCAGCCAACACCATGGTTGAAAATATGAATAGTGGTACTCAGTGATGTGTTGTGTTGGATTTGCCCCAAACATATAACGCTTTGTATTCAGGAGACAAAGTTAATTTATTTGCAAATTTCTTTGCAGTTTTCCTTTAGTGCCTTGTTGCAAACAGGATGCATGTTTTGGAATATGTTTATACTGTACAGGCTTCCTTCTTTTCACTCTGTCAATGAGTTTAGTATTGTGGAGTAACTATAATGTTGTTGATCCATCGTCAGTTATTTCCTATCACAGCCATTAAACTCTGTAATTGTTTCAAAGTCACCATTGGCCTCATGGTGAAATCCCTGAGCGGTTTCCTTCCTCTCCGGCAACTGAGTTAAGAAGGACGCCTGTATCTTTGTAGTGACTGGGTGTATTGATACACCATCCAAAGTGTAATTAATATCTTCACCATGCTGAAAGGGATATTAAATGTCTGCTTTTCTTTGTTTTACCCATCTACCAATAGGTGCCCTTCTTTGCGAGGCATTGGAAAACGTCCCTGGTCTTTATGGTTGAATCTGTGTTTGAAATTCACCGCTCAACTAAGGGGTCTTACAGATAATTGTGTGTGGTACAGAGATGAGGTAGTCATAAAAAAAAACATGGTAAAAACGATTATTGCACACAGAGTGAATTGTTAAGCACATTTGTACTCCTGAACTTATTTAGGCTTGCCATAACAAAGGGGTTGAATACTTATTGACTCAAGACATTTCAGCTTTGAATTTGTAATTAATTTGTATTTAAAAAATCTTCAGTTATGTAGTTGCCATGGCACCTAGTGGCAGCCTAGTCAGAGAGCTTGTGTAAATTCTGTACATATGGCCTCCCGAGTGGCGCAGCGGTCTAAGGCACTGCATCGCAGTGTTAGAGGCGTTACTACAGACCCGGGTTCATTCCCGGGCTGTGCCACAACTGGCCGTGGCCGGGAGTCCCATAGGACGGTGCACATTTGGCCCAGCGTCGTCTGGGTTAGGGGAGGATTTGGCCGGTAGGGCTTTACTTGGCTCATTGCACTCTAGCGACTCCTTGTGGCGGGCCAGGTGCCTGCAGGCTGAGCCCAGTCACCAGTTGAACAGTGTTTCCTCCGACACATTGGTGCGGCTGGCTGGTGGGTGTTAAGGAGTGAGGTTAGGCGGGTCATGTTTCAGAGGACACATGACTCCACCTTCGCCTCTCCTAAGCCCGTTGGGGAGTTTCAGCAATGAGACAAGATCAAAAATTGGGGGTAAAATACAAAATATATCAAAAAATTCTGTACATATATATATTTTTTAATGTATGTACATTTTTTAAAACCTTTTTCAATAGTGAAATGAGTGCAGATTAAGTCTTGATATCAATAATTGGATTCCTGCCCGTAACTTGATGAAAATCAGTGTTGTCAACAAGCTAGCTAATAGGTGTGTTTTCATTTGAATTGCACCTACTGACGTTGGGTTGTTTTTCACCAATGGTGACCAAGAGGAGGCTATGCATGCATAGTTGGCAGTGGACCAGCTTTTTCATTGCTCAGGATCAGTGGTGTAAAGTACTTAAGTAAAAAGACTTTAAAGTAGAAAATAACTTAAAGTACTACTTATATATTTTGGGGGGTATCTCTACTTTACTTTAATATTTATGACAACTTTTATTTCACTACATTCCTAAAGAAAATAAAGTACTTTTTACTCCATACATTTTCCCTGACACCCAAAAGTACTTGTTCCATTTTGAATGCTTAGCAGGACAGGTAAATTGTCAAATTCACACACTTATCAAGAGAACATCCCTGGTCATCCCTACTGACTCTGATTTGGCAGACTCACTAAACACAAATGCTTCGTTTGTAAATTATGTGTGAGTTTTGGAGTGTGCCCCTGGCTATCCGTAAAATTAAATTGTGCCATCTGGTTTGCTTAAAATAAGCAATTTGAGATTATTTATACTTTTACTTTTGATACTTAAGTATATTTAAAACCAAATACTTCTATACTTTTACTCAAGTAGTATTTTACTGGGTGACTTTCACTTTTACTTGAGTCATTTTCTATTAAGGTATCTTTACTTTGACTAAAGTATGACAATTGGGTACTTATTCCACCACTGCTGAGGATGATACTTCTGAAGTAAGGAGTGGGCTGTACTCTGTGGGGATCACTAAATTAATCACAGTGTCCCATTACAAAGAAGCTGCAGACAGACGGCAGAGACGCCCTGATGACATCGAGCTGCCTGCCTGCCTGCCCTTGGACATGGTGACCAGATCACCACCTCTGACCACCACCTCCGCTGACCATCTAGCTATGAGCTTCCCGATCCTCTCATGACCACGGCTGTCCATCTGCTGGAGGCTTCAAGAAGCACTCAGACTTTAATTTAACTAGCTGATCTAGCTACCGCTGTATCCTCGATTTCATTTTAAATTAGGCCTACTTGTTTATTTTGCTTAACTAGCGGTTTGAGATTCTGTCTGTAATGAAAAGCTCCATAAAAGTTTAATAAATTATGATTATTATCTTGAGTAATACCATTTTCAGTGCATGTTGAGCAACCTTGCTGTTTCCTAATCCCAACTTGAACAGCTGATCTGCTTCATGTTACATATCTGAGTCTGCAGCACTGAGGAGATTGTGCTGAACGATGCACTGAGGCACACCACCACCACAACACATCCCTGATGACCTTATTAGGTCATGGCTGTAGAGAATGCACCACCCCCATGTGGCCGTGTTAATATCTTTCTCTCTCACACTATCGCTTGTCACTTTCACTTTGAGCACTTGCAGAATGACATCTCTACTCAAAAAGGGTTACATAGATACTCACATTGTCGTTGGGATAGAGGACTCGTGAGATGTTCTCAGCCAGATTGCGGTCCAACACAGCTTCAATGTAGTCGCCAACATTGACTGTACAAGAGAGAAAGGGAACATTTTGATTATACAGTATCACATCAGCAATCACTCCAGATAGGGGATGATCTCTTCTTCACAGGCTTTAGGTTGCTTGCTTGTTGTGGGTCCTTATGTGGCTGAGCAGTATAGGCACACCGTATAAACAGCATCCTGGATGTAAACAGCACTTTGAAAAATGTTTTTTAACTAACCCTATTGCAATTGAGTAGTGGTTGGAAAGAAAAGTTCAATCTAATGCTTAATTCAAACGGACATCTAAGTGGTCACTAGAGAGGTGTAAAATGGCCCCTCTACAAACAGTAAACCTGTATATTTGTCATCAAAAAGAAATAAAAAAGAAAGGAGGACCTGTATATTTATCCCTTGCTGTAACCACTTATTGCTTACATGAGCCCAAGGCTACACTTGCTTGCACGGTAAACATTAACTCAACCAAATCTAAAAAAGCTTGGAAGACCACACTCACCTCACCAGGAGTATGGCACCCCATCATAGTGTGACGTAATGTCACAGCATTTGAAATGGGATCCAGTGTTGAATTTATTTACTCTGAGCATGGCCAACTTCATTGAGGACTTTCTGCACAACAGTAGAGAGTTTGTGGACAGCGTCAGCATAGAAAGCACCCTAACATCCACCTTCTAGGCAGAGTTGCAAAGAAAAAGCCATATCTCAGACTGGCCAATAAAAATAAAAGATTAAGATGGGCAGTCTGAGATATGGCTTTTTCTTTGCAACTCTGCCTAGAAGGTCAGCATCCCAGAGTCGCCTCTTCACTGTTGACGTTGAGACTGGTGTTTTTTTGTGGGTACTATTTAATGAAGCTGCCAGTTGAGGACCTGTGAGGCGCCTGTTTCTCAAACTAGACACTCTAATGTATTTGTCCTCTTGTTCAGCTGTGCACCGGGGCCTCCCAGTCCTCTTTCTATTCTGGTTAGAGCCAGTTTGCGCTGTTCTGTGAATGGAGTAGTACACAGCGTTGTACGAGATCTTCAGTTTCTTGGCAATTTCTCGCATGGAATAGCCTTCATTTCTCAGAACAAGAATAGGCTGACGAGTTTCAGAAGAAAGTTATTTGTTTCTGGCCATTTTGAGCCTGTAATCGAACCCACAATTGCTGATGCTCCTGATACTCAACTAGTCTCAAGAAGGCCAGTTTTATTGCTTCTTTAATCAGCACAACAGTTTTCAGCTGTGCTAACATAATTGCAAAAGTGTTTTCTAATGATCAATTAGCCTTTTAAAATGATCAGCCGTTTCCAGCTACAATAGCCATTTACAACATGAACAATGTCTACACTGTATTTCTGATCAATTTGATGTTATTTTAATGGACAAAAAAAGTGCTTTTCTTTAGAAAACAAGGACCTTTCTAAGTGACCCCAAACCTTTGAACGGTAGTGTTTGTGATTCAGAATCTTGAGAATGTGCCTTTTGTGCCATGCCTTTTAGCCATTCTCTACCGCCATGCTATTGGCCTTGGCTTTTTTAGCCACTTGCCTTTTTATCATCAGGCGTTTTGCATTTTTACATGACCACTTGTACCTCAAAGCTCTCCCTTACAAATAAAGATTGCAGTTTTTTAACTGCAGTAAAAGTGCAGTTACTGCAGTCGACTGTGGTATTTTGGATGCAGTAATTGCAGATAACTGCAGTGTACTGCAGTTGAACTGCAGTTATACAGCAGAATTACTGCAGTAAAACAAACTGTGTTATTTTGGATGCAGTATTTGCAGCATACTGCAGTTATATAGTCCCGTGTAGCTCAGCTGGTAGAGCATGGCGCTTGCAATGCCAGGGTTGTGGGTTCGATTCTCACGGGGGACCAGTATGAAAATGTATGCACTCACTAACTGTAAGTCGCTCTGGATAAGAGCGTCTGCTAAATGACTGAAAAATAAATGTAAAATATTGCATTCTAACTGCAGTTATACTGCAATCTTTTTTCGTAAGGGCTGTATTAAAACTTTTACCATGACCGGATCCTGGAAGTCAAGTCTCCTCTTGCCTTTTCAGTCAACTTGCTACTGCCAAATTACAGCTTACAAAATACTCTTGAGTAGTGTTACCACTCCCTACTGACTGTTACAGTTTTTTCCAACTGCTTACACACAAAATCTTTTCATGTCACACGATTTTTGAAACCTCTCACTCAAAGTGCAAAACTACACACAAAATCTCCAAAACCATAAGCTATTTCTCAGCCTTTGACTCAGTTGTCAATTGCATAAAACACTTTTTTTTTTTTTTTACACACAATTCTCTACCTAAAACACAAAAATCTAACAGGAAGTGACTTGCTTTCCTTTTCCAAACACAACCAATCAAAATGCTACACTTATTCACCAGGTCAAACACACTCTCCTCACATGTTCAAACACTAATTGCTTAACTGATCACTAACCAATCACTGCTTTACTGTAGTATAGGACTGTTTTGAACAATGGATGCCAACAATGGACAGAGAGCAAGAGGAGTAGGAGGGAGAGGCAGGGGACAACAACGAGGACAAATTCAAAGACGAATAGTTGGAAGAGGAGGAGTAGGAGGTAGAGGAAGAGGAAGAGGAAGAAGAGGAAGAGGGCGAGGGCAAAGAAGAGAAGGAAGGAGAGCCATCTCTGATGAGATTAGGGCAACACTTGTTGATCATGTGATCAACCACGGTTTGAGAGTCCAGCCCAACTTGAGTCGATTTACAGTGGCGTCCATAATTCGAACCTTCAGAAATGAGAACAAGTATGCAACTATCTAATTACTATTTTAGCATTACAGTAATGTACTGTAACATACGTATGACTGCATAGTATTGCATAAACATTTGTAACTCTAAGCCATCCATTTACTGCACTGCATTGAATGAATGAGGTTGGTTATCATGCTGTACTACATTTTTGTGTACATTGTTTACAGTTCCTATGCTGAACATATACTGTGTTTGAATTCTGTACAGAGTGGAAAGGCAAAGACATCATGGAGGACGAGGACTCTTGTTTACAGATGTACAAGAGACTGCAATTATAAATATGGTTTTGGCCAACAATGCAATTAGGATTTGAGCGATAAGAGAGCATATCTTGAATAATGACACCATATTTAACAACATCAATGATGTAAGCCTGTCGACCATACAACGCATCCTCCAATGGCACCAAGTGACGATGAAACAACTTTACAAGGTGCCATTTGAGAGAAACTCTGACAGAGTCAAGAATCTCCGACATGACTTTGTAGAGGTATGTATGCAACACTACTTCCAGTACTTCAGACATACCATATTTACTCATCTGTATATCCTTTTGTCTGTTACAGAGAGTATTGGAGATGGATGCCCATGTACATTTATTTATGTGGATGAGGTTGGCTTCAACCTCACCAAAACCAGGCGCCGCGGAATAAATGTAATAGGACAGAGGGCAATTACCAATGTCCCTGGACAGCGTGGGGGTAATATAACTATGTGTGCTGCCATCACTCAAAACGGGGTCCTCCATCACAATGCCACACTGGGTCCGTACAACACCGGCCATATCCTCACTTTTCTGGATGCGATTTACACAATGCTTGTCCCTGATCCATATCAGGAGCCTGCTAGATTTGTGGTTATATGGGACAATGTTAGTTTTCACCTGGCTGTTCTGGTCCAAAACTGGTTTGCCACCCATCCACAATTTGTAGTTTTGTACCTACCCCCATATTCACCTTTTCTAAATCCCATAGAGGAATTCTTCTCAGCCTGGCGCTGGAAAGTGTATGATTGCCAACCCTATGCCCGCGTGCCGCTTCTCCAGGCAATGGAGGACGCATGTGGGGACATAGAGGTTGCCTCTGTCCAAGGTTGGATACGCCATGCTAGGAGATACTTCCCTCGATGTTTGGCAAGAGAAAACGTATCTTGTGATGTGGACGAAGTATTGTGGCCAGACTCAGCCCGGAGAAGAGATGAAGCGTAGCTTAGCACTGGTGACTGCCCCCCCCCCCCCCCTACCATTTCCTGGACTGCACCCCCGGGACCCCCCACACACAATTGTGTTCTTTACTGTATTCTAAAGAATATACTTTTGGTTTACATATGTTTAGGGTTTTGTTGTATGCTACTGTATACAACAGTAATGTTTGGCCTAATAAATATTTTCTGTTTCTACATTGCATTGGTGTTTACAGTGTACTTGTTACCCCTCTCAGCAGATTACTTTCACTGTAGAACATTGTATTGAAATGTATATATGAGCCTATGAAAGACCAAAGAGCTTTAGATTTAGAACAACAGTGTTTACATGGTATATCCAAAAATTTACTATTATGAAAGTAGTGTTTGCCATTTGATGCAAATGCTTCATTCTGACATGTGTTTATGGCATTTTGAATGAAGTGTTACATTTTGAAGGAGATGTGAGGCATTTTGCATTTTGTGTGTGCAGTTTTGGGAATTGTGTGTAGAGTTTTGAAAAAAGGCGACATCGTTTTGAAAACGTGTGTAAGCAGTTGGAAAAAACTGTAAAACAGGCTATACAGTCAACAGCCAATAGCCCACAGTAAACAGATCTATGATCAAAATGGCCATGGAGACGTACATTCCTGCAGGTTGAAGTCATTGGGTGCTTTAGCAGACCACAGCCTCATGGTGTTAACTGTGTTGTTCTTGAATCCAGGCACAGGAGTATCATAAGGCATGGCTAGGACAACCTAGGGAACAAAACTAAAAGTATTAGGAGAAAGAAGATGGGAAACAGAAAGAAGAGAAAACAACATTGACTCAAGGGTTTGTGTGTGTGTGTGTGTGTGTGTGTGTGTGTGTGTGTGTGTGTGTGTGTGTGTGTGTGTGTGTGTGTGTGTGTGTGTGTGTGTGTGTGTGTGTGTGTGTGTGTGTGTGTGTGTGTGTGCGTGCGTGCGTGCGTGCGTGCGTGCGTGTGTGAGTGTGAGTGTCTGTTTGTGTGTGTGTGTGTGTGCATGCGTACTCACCTGGGTGTCCATCCACTTTACTCCCTTCCCTGTGTGTTCCACTCGGCCATAGAAGTGCACAGGGAGCATGTACTCTGGACGAGCCTTCTCCCACGGGTTCCCATACCGCAGCCAATCATCAGCCTCCTCCACCTGAGAAGGAAAAATAGCGGTATTCAAATCAAAGTATGGATGCATTATAACAACCTCTAAATGTGACCAGAAAATAATGTCATGCTGCATTACCTGCCAGCCATTCGTGATCTTCTGGTTAAAGATGCCAAACTCATACCGGATGCCATAGCCATAGGCTGCCAGGCCTAAAGAGGCCATGGAGTCCAAGAAACAAGCTGAAATGGAGGAATATGGGAAACGTCAATTTCTTATGGTATGCTCATTTGTCTGCACTGGGTGAGATGTTTGAGCTTACACAGATAATGTTAGAATGTCACAAGGCAAAGAGTGTTTGATGCCTTACCTGCAAGGCGGCCCAGTCCCCCGTTCCCCAACCCAGCATCCTCCTCTATCTCCTCCAGCTCCTCTATGTCCAAGCCCAGCTGGTCAACAGAGAGAAATTGTTAGAAACATCACCTATACAGTAAAGCATCAGGTGCCAATAGAGAGTTTGACATGAACTTGAGTAACCCTTGTGTGTGTTGTAGAAGCTAAAAGCAAAGCGAATCCTCCTTCATATAGGCCTACTATTTTTAAGGTTTGAATTTGATTAAGCAAATTCATGTACTCCCTGTTCACCCACGACTGCGTGGCCAAGCACGACTCCAACACCATCATTATGTTTGCTGACGACACAACAGTGGTAGGCCTGATCACCGACAACGATGAGACAGCCTATAGGGACGAGGTCAAAGACCTGGCAGTGTGGTGCCAGGACAACAACCTCTCCCTCAACGTGAGCAAGACAAAGGAGCTGATCGTGGACTACAGGAAAAGGAGGGCCGAACACACCCCCATTCACATCGACGGGGCTGTAGTGGAGCGGGTCGAGAGTTTCAAGTTCCTTGGTGTCCATATCACCAACAAACTATCATGGTCAAACACACCAAGACAGCTGTGAAGAGGGCACGACAACACCTTTTCCCCTTCAGGAGACTGAAAAGATTTGGCATGGGTCCCCAGATCCTCAAAATGTTATACAGCTGCACCATCGAGAGCATCCTGACTGGTTGCATCACCGCCTGGTATGGCAACTGCTCGGCATCTGACCATAAGGCACTACAGAGGGTAGTGCGTGCAGCCCAATACATCACTGGGGCCAAGCTTCCTGCCATCCAGGACCTATATACTAGACGATGTCACTCCAGTCACCCAAGTCATAGACTGTTCTCTCTGCTACCGCACGGCAAGTGGTACCGGAGCGCCAAGTCTAGGTCCAAAAGGCTCCTTAACAGCTTCTACCCCCAAGCTATAAGACTGCTGAACAATTAATCAAATGGCCACCCGGACTATTTACATTGACTCCCCCCCGCTACTCTCTGTTTATTATCTATGCATAGTCACTTTACCCCAACCTACATGTACAAACTATCGCAACTAACCTGTATCCCCGCACATTGACTCGGTACCGGTACCCCCTGTATATAGCCTCGTTATTGTTATGTAATTTTATTGTGTTACTTTTTATTTTTTCACTTTAGTTTATTTAGTAAATATTTTCTGAACTCTATTTCTTGAACTGCGTTGTTGGTTAAGGGCTTGTAAGTAAGCATTTCATGGTAAGGTCTACACATGTTGTATTCGGCGCATGTGACAAATAAATGTGGATTTGATTGAAGTAGTATGTAGCCAAGCCAACTTGTGAGTTAGTTGGAGCGTGAGAAGGTGCGTGTGTGTTTTATCTTTCTAATCATACACTTGCTACATAAAGTTCCTGGTAGATTGTGTTCTCATGAAGAACAATGGGGAAACAAAATAAATATACATTTCCCTTAGTCATGGTTGCTGAGTGAGAACTGGCTGCTGTTGACTCTCTCAATCTAGGCCTACTCGTCTACGCAACATGGCCAACAGACATCACTCTTGTAGGCTGTGATTCTATCTTCACTTAGTGCAAACAAAGAGTGTGCTGTCCAATTTTGAAACAGGTTTGTTCAAAGCTTCATAGATGCATTATATACATGTTGCTTTAGGCTACAGATCATACTGCAGGTCCAGAACTGAGGGGTTGTTTGTCTAAGGATATTAGTGGAAAAGATAACAATGAGAGACCATGAGAGGCATGTTAGCCTCCTATAAACAGTCGCCCTGTACTGATAAAGAGTCTCTTTTTTTTTTTTTTTTTTTCACCTTTATTTAACCAGGTAAGCCAGTTGAGAACAGGTTCTCATTTACAACTGCGACCTGGCCAAGATAAAGCAAAGTAGTGCAATAAAAACAACACAGAGTTACATATGGGGTAAAAAACATAAAGTCAGAAATACAACAGAAAATATATATACAGTGTGTGCAAATGTAGCAAGTTATGGAGGTAAGGCAATAAATAGGCTATAGTGCAGAATAATTACAATAGTATTAACACTGGAATGCTAGATGTGCAAGAGATTATGTGCAAATAGAGATACTGGGGTGCAAAAGAGCAAAATAAATAACAATATAGGGATGAGGTAGTTGGGTGGGCTAATTTCAGATGGGCTGTGTACAGGTGCAGTGATCGGTAAGGTGCTCTGACAACTGATGCTTAAAGTTATTGAGGGAGATAAGAGTCTCCAGCTTCAGAGATTTTTGCAATTCGTTCCAGTCATTGGCAGCAGAGAACTGGAAGGAATGGCGGCCAAAGGAGGTGTTGGCTTTGGGAATGGCCAGTGAGATATACCTGCTGGAGCGCAGACTACGGGTGGGTGCTGCTATGGTGACCAATGAGCTAAGATAAGGCGGGGATTTGCCTAGCAGTGATTTATAGATGGCCTGGAGCCAGTGGGTTTGACGACGAACATGTAGTGAGGACCAGCCAACAAGAGCGTACAGGTCACAGTGGTGGGTAGTGTATGGGCCTTTGGAGACAAAACGGATTGCACTGTGATAGACTACATCCAATTTGCTGAGTAGAGTGTTGGAGGCTATTTTGTAAATTACATCGCCGAAGTCAAGGATCGGTAGGATAGTCAGTTTTACGAGGGCATGTTTGGCAGCATGAGTGAAGGAGGCTTTATTGCGAAATAGGAAGCCGATTCTAGATTTAACTTTGGATTGGAGATTCTTTATGTGAGTCTGGAAGTTGAGTTTACAGTCTAACCAGACACCTAGGTATTTGTAGTTGTCCACATACTCTAGGTCAGACCCGTCGAGAGTGGTGATTCTAGTCGGGTGGGCGGGTGCCAGCAGCGTTCGATTGAAAAGCATGCATTTAGTTTTACTAATGTTTAAGAGCAGTTGGAGGCTACTGAAGGATTGTTGTATGGCATTGAAGCTCGTTTGGAGGTTTGTTAACACAGTGTCCAATGAAGGGCCAGATGTATACAAAATGGTGTCGTCTGCGTAGAGGTGGATCTGAGAGTCACCAGCAGCAAGAGCGACATCATTGATATACACGGAGAAAAGTGTCGGCCCAAGAATTGAACCCTGTGGCACCCCCATAGAGACTGCCATAGGTCCAGACAACAGGCCCTCCGATTTGACACACTGAACTCTATCTGAGAAGTAGTTGGTGAACCAGGCGAGGCAGTCATTTGAGAAACCAAGGCTATTTAGTCTGCCAATAAGAATGCGGTGGTTGACAGAGTCGAAAGCCTTGGCCAGGTCGATGAAGACGGCTGCACAGTACTGTCTATTATCAATCGCGGTTATAATATCGTTTAGGACCTTGAGCGTGGCTGAAGTGCACCCGTGACCAGCTCGGAAACCGGATTGCATAGCGGAGAAGGTACGGTGGTATTCGAAATGGTCGATGATCTGTTTGTTAACTTGGCTTTCGAATACTTTCGAAAGGCAGGGCAGGATGGATATAGGTCTGTAGCAGTTTGGATCTAGAGTGTCACCCCCTTTGAAGAGGGGGATGACCGCGGCAGCTTTCCAATCTCTGGGGATCTCAGACGTTATGAAAAAGAGGTTGAACAGACTAGTAATAGGGGTAGCGACAATTTCGGCGGCTAGTTTTAGAAAGAAAGGGTCCAGATTGTCTAGCCCAGCTGATTTGTAGGGGTCCAGATTTTGCAGCGCTTTCAAAACATCAGCTGTCTGAATTTGTGTGAAGGAGAAGCGGGGGGCATGGGCAAGTTGCAGCAGAGGGTGCAGAGTTGGTGGCCGGGTTAGTGGTAGCCAGATGGAAAGCATGGCCAGCTGTAGCAAAATGCTTGTTGAAATTCTCGATTATTGTAGATTTATCGGTGGTGATAGTGTTTCCTAGCCTCAGTGCAGTGGGCAGCTGGGAGGAAGTGCTCTTATTCTCCATGGACTTTACAGTGTCCCAAAACTTTTTGGAGTTAGTGCTACAGGATGCAAATTTCTGTTTGAAAAAGTAAGCCTTTGCTTTCCTGACTGCTTGTGTATATTGGTTCCTAACTTCCCTGAAAAGTTGCATATCGCGGGGGCTATTTGATGCTAATGCTGTACGCCACAGGATGTTTTTGTGCTGGTCAAGGGCAGTCAAGTCTGAGGAGAACCAGGGGCTATATCGGTTCTTAGTTCTGTATTTTTTGAATGGGGCATGTTTATTTAAGATTGAGAGGAAATTACTTTTAAGGAACAACCAGGCATCCTCTACTGACGGAATGAGATCTATATCCATCCAGGATACCTGGGCCAGGTCAATTAGGAAGGCCTCCTCGCTAAAGTGTTTTAGGGAGCGTTTGACAGTGATGAGGGGTGGTCGCTTTGACCGCGGGACCCGTTACGGACGCAGGCAATAAGGCAGTGATCGCTGAGATCCTGGTTGAAGACAGCTGAGGTGTATTTAGAGGGTATGTTAGTCAGGATGATATCTATGAGGGTACCCATGTTTACGGATTTAGGGTTGTACCTGGTAGGTTCGTTGATAATTTGCGTGAGGTTGAGGGCATCTAGCTTGGATTGTAGGATGGCTGGGGTATTAAGCATATCCCAATTTAGGTCACCAAGCAGTACAAACTCTGAGGATAAATGGGGGGCAATCAATTCACATATGGTGTCCAGGGCACAGCTGGGGGCTGAGGGGGGTCTGTAGCAAGCGGCAACAGTGAGAGACTTATTTCTGGAAAGGTGGATTTTTAGAAGTAGAAGCTCAAACTGTTTGGGCACAGACCTGGACAGTATGATAGAGCTCTGCAGGCTATCTCTACAGTAGATTGCAACTCCACCCCCTTTGGCAGTTCTATCTAGACGGAAAATGTTATAGTTGGGGATGGAAATTTCAGAATTTTTGGTGGCCTTCCTGAGCCAGGATTCAGACACTGCTAGAACATCAGGGTTGGCAGAGTGTGCTAACGCAGTGAATAACTCAAACTTAGGAAGTAGACTTCTGATATTTATGTGCAAGAAACCAAGACTTTTGCGATTACAGAAGTCATCAAATGATAGCGCCTGGGGAGTAGGAGTGATACTGAGGGCTGCAGGGCCTGGGTTAGCCTCTACATCACCAGAGGAACAGAGGAGGACTAGAATAAGGATACATGCTAAAGGCTTTAAGAACTGGTCTTCTAGTGCGTTGGGTACATAGAATAAAGGGGGCAGATTTCCGGGTGTTATTGAAAAGATTCAGGGCATTATGTACAGACAAGGATATGGAAGGATATGAGTAAAGTGGAGGTAAACCTAAGCGTTGGGTAACAATTAAAGAGATAGCATCGCTGGAGGCATCAATTGAGTCGGTCTCCGCGTGTATTGGGGGAGGGGCAAAGGAGCTATCTAAGGCAGGTTTAGCTAGGCTGGGGGGTCTACAGTGATATAGTACAATTAGAAATAACCGAAACAACAATAAACTAACCATGTTTGGGCTGAGGCTAAACATAAACAGGATGTAGTACCGTAAAAAGGAACAGTCCAGCAGATATCAGCTGTATAGCTGAGTTATCATAAGGTCCGGTGGTGAAGTACTAGTGACTAAGAGGCCACGGCTAGCGTGTGCTAGCGGGCCAGGGCTAGCAGATGGATGGAATCTTCGTGGTTAACGTCGTAACCACATCAGACGATTTCGTCGGCAGACCAGTCGTGTAGGATCGGCGGGGCTCCGTGTCAACACTAGGTGGTCCTGTCCGGTTGACAGAGAGGTAGATAGCCGGGAGATGGGCCTAGCTCAGGATGATTAGCCAGACCACAGCGTCCGTTTTGTTGTAGCTAGCTGGTAGCGACGAATCCGGAGTTAAAGGTCCAGTGATTCAGTGATTCCGGCGGAAAAACTGATATGTTCTGGGTCGATAACGCGCTGTGCAGACTGGCCGAATATCCGGTGATCAATGTCCAGTGATTAAAATTAATCCCGCAGAAAAAAATCCAATGTTCTGGGTGAAACACCGCTAGCTGTGGCTAATAGCAAGTAGCTAGTTAGCTGGCTAGCTAGTTTCAACTGGAGATTCTAGATTCTAGATAAAGGTAAGTCAATAATAGAATCCGTTCCACATTGAGTGAGGTGGGTTGCAGGAAAGTATATCTTGTAGAAGGATGAAAAGTCTGATAGGGAAATATGTACGAAAAATAGGGTATTTACAGGCTATTTACAGACATTTACAGACATACGATAAAAACACAACTGCACTACTCCGCCATCTTGGAGTGTCTCTCCAAGACACATCGCTAGGACGGGTACCTTCATCAAAGGAAATAGGTTTACAGCTACTGGCATTAAATCCCCCATTGTAAGCTAACACAAAGGGAGGCCTTATAAAACATGTATTGGATGAATGGTAATATGGCACCACTCCCTGCCAGAACACAGTGAGCTTCAGTACAGGAGGTATTGGTGATGAAAGCATTGTACCTGGGAGAGACATAAGCCCACCACAAAAACCAAGCAGACATAAAGTCAGGTCTGATTCTGGATACGTGGGGAGTTTGAGTGTCACGGATGCCGCCGAGGCTGCTCCTCCTCCTTGCTCGGGCAGGCTTCGGTGTTCGTCGTCCCTGGAGTACTAGCTACTACCGCTCGATGTTTTCGATGTTTGTTTCGTAATGTCTAGTTGGTACACCTGTTTCGTATTCTGTATTGATTATGTTACATATAAGTTCTCTTGTTTTATGTTTGCCTTTGTGTGTTATTGTCCGCGTGTCCTGTATGTATGGTTGGCATTGATCATCCTGTTTATTACGCACTCCGCGTATTATCCTCCTCTTGTGTTTTGGAGGTTTTGTTTTGTGCGTATTTTTTGGAAAGTAAAGCAGTCGTTACTGATCTTCTGTGTCCTGCGCCTGACTTCACCGCTGCATACACTTCAGCATTTTTGACAGAATAACACACCCCCATGGAGTCAGCAGGAGCAGCGGCGGTGACCGAGTCACTGGAGGATCGGGTCAGCAGCCAGGACGCCATGATCCATAGACTCGGCTCCGCCATGCAAGACGTGATGGACACCCTGCGCCGATGGGAAAGAGGAGGCTTGCCCACACCTCCTCCTACATTACCACCACCATCGGCCAGCCCCATCGTACCATCTCCGGAGTCCAGTGGGATTTGGCTCTCGCTCCCGAGGGCATATGATGGCACCGCAGCCGGGTGTCAGGGGTTCCTACTTCAAGTGCAACTCTACCTGGCAACCATACACCCGGCGCCCTCGGGATACGAGAGCGTTTCCGTCCTCATCTCCTGTCTATCCGGCAAGGCGTTGGAGTGGGCCAATGCCGAATGGAGGGGAATAGATGCCGCCACTATCAGCTACGCGGAGTTCTCCCGCCGCTTCAGGGCTGTTTTCAATCATCCCCCAGAGGGTAAAGCGGCGGGGGAGCGTCTGTTCCACCTCCGACAGGGGAAGAGGAGCGCACAAGAGTTCGCCCTGGACTTCCGGACTCTAGCGGCGGATGCGGGGTGGAATGAGAGGGCCCTCATCGACCACTATCGGTGCAGCCTGCGAGAGGACGTTCGACGAGAGTTGGCCTGCAGGGACACCAATCTAAACTTCGATCAGTTGGTGGACATGTCGATCCGTCTGGATACCCTGCTGGCTACCCGCGGACGTCCGGAGTTGGGGCCGTCCATTCCATCCCCCAGCACCTCCGAGCCGAGCCCTATGGAGCTCGGGGTGCTGGCGCTAAGAGAGGAGGAGAGAGATCCCGGAGGGAGGCCGTCCTCTGCACCAACTGTGGCCGTAGAGGACACACTGCGGTTCGGTGCTGGGGAGGGCCTCCAGGGGATCGAGGCAACAGGTCACGCACTGGGGAGTCATTCCAGGTGAGTAGGCGCCCAACTCACCCAGAGCTCTCTGTTGTTCACCTGTGTATACCAGTAGTATTTCCCCAGGTTGCATCTCATTCCCAGCATAAGGCGCTAATCGATTCAGGCGCAGCTGGGAATTTTATTGATCGTAATTTTTGTGTTAAGTTAGGGATTCCCCTCCTACCAGTAGATGTGCCCTTTCCTATTCATGCCCTAGATAGCCGTCCGTTGGGATCTGGGTTGATTAGGGAGGTCACAGAGCCACTAAAGATGAAGACGCAGGGGGGTCATGAGGAGATCATTCAGTTGTATCTGATCGACTCTCTTGTGTATCCCGTGGTGCTGGGACTTCCTTGGTTAATCTCCCATGACCCCACCATTTCGTGGCAACAGAGGGCTCTCAAGGAGTGGTCTGACCAGTGTGTCGGGCGGTGTCTAGGTGTTTCCGTAGGGGCGACCACGGTGGAAAATCCGAACCAAGTGCCCGCACTGCACATTCCTCCTGAGTATGATGATTTGGCACTCGTGTTCAGCAAGACGAGGGCGACGCGATTGCCACCTCATAGACAGGGGGATTGTGCGATAGACCTCCAGGCAGGTGCTGCACTTCCGCGTAGTCATGTGTATCCTCTGTCTCAAGAGGAGACGGCGGCTATGGAGACATACATAGCCGAGTCTCTGAGACAGGGATACATACGGCCCTCCACTTCTCCTGCGTCCTCGAGTTTCTTTTTTGTGAAGAAGAAGGATGGAGGGTTGCGCCCGTGTATTGATTACCGTAGTCTCAATCAGATACAGTTATCCTCTCCCTCTGATTGCGAGTATGACGGAATCATTACACGGAGCGCGTTTCTTCACAAAACTGGATCTCAGGAGCGCCTACAACTTGGTGCGCATTAGGGAGGGAGATGAATGGAAGACAGCATTTAGTACCACCTCGGGTCACTATGAGTATCTCGTCATGCCATACGGGTTAATGAATGCTCCTTCAGTCTTCCAATCCTTTGTGGACGAGATCTTCCGGGATTTGCATGTGCAGGGTGTAGTGGTGTATATTGACGACATTCTAGTGTACTCTTCTACACGAGCCGAGCATGTAGCCCTGGTGCGTCGAGTGTTGGGTAGGCTGTTGGAGCATGACTTGTATGTCAAGGCAGAGAAATGTCTGTTTTTCCAGGAGTCCATCTCCTTCCTTGGCCATCGGTTGTCCGCGTCAGGGATGGAGATGGAGATTGACCGCGTTTCAGCCGTGCGTAATTGGCAGACTCCAACCACGGTTAAGGAGGTGCAGCGGTTTTTGGGTTTTGCCAATTACTACCGGAGGTTTATCCGGGGTTTTGGACAGGTAGCAGCTCCCACCACCTCCCTGCTGAAGGGGGGCCCGGTGCGTTTGCAGTGGTTGGCTGAGGCGGACAGGGCGTTTGGACAACTGAAGGACCTGTTCACCTCGGCTCCGGTGCTGGCGCATCCGGACCCCGCTTTAGCGTTCCAGGTGGAGGTGGACGCGTCAGAGGCCGGTATTGGGGCTGTAATGTCTCAACGCTCAGGCACGCCTCCTAAACTCCGGCCCTGCGCTTTTTACTCTAAGAAGCTCAGCCCGGTGGAACGTAATTATGACGTGGGGGACAGGGAGCTGCTAACCGTGGTTCAAACCCTAAAGGTGTGGAGGCATTGGCTTGAGGGGGCTCAACACCATTTTCTCATTCTGACTGACCATCGGAACCTGGAGTACATCCGGGCAGCTAGGAGACTGAACCCTCGTCAGGCTAGGTGGGCCATGTTTCTGGCCCGGTTTGTTTTTAAGCTCACTTACATCCCAGGGTCCCAGAACGTTAAGGCAGACGCCCTGTCCCGGCGATATGACACAGAGGAGAGGTCCATTGAGCCCACTCCCATACTGCCGGAGTCTTGTCTGGTGGCACCGGTGGTGTGGGAGGTCGATGCGGAAATCGAGCGGGCGTCTGCACCGACCCTACTCCTCCAGAGTGTCCAGTGGGGCGGACGTACGTTCCGCTCGAGATTCGTGATCGTCTCATTTATTGGGCTCATATGTCACCCTCCTCTGGACATCCTGGTATTGGCCGGACAGTGCACTGCCTTAGTGAAAAGTACTGGTGGCCAACATTGGCTAAAGACGTGAGGGTTTATGTCTCCTCCTGCTCGGTGTGCGCTCAGTGTAAGGCGCCTAGACACCTGCCCAGGGGGAAGTTACAACCCCTACCCGTTCCACAACGGCCGTGGTCTCACCTATCGGTAGACTTTGTCACGGACCTTCCCCCCTCCCAGGGGAATAACACTATTCTGGTCGTTGTGGATCGGTTCTCTAAGGCCTGTCGTCTCATCCCAATGCCGGGTCTCCCTACTGCCCTACAGACTGCTGAGGCTTTGTTTACCCACGTCTTCCGGCACTACGGGGTACCCGAGTATATAGTGTCTGATCGGGGTCCCCAATTCACCTCTATAGTCTGGAGGGCGTTCATGGAACGCTTCTGGGTCTCGGTTATCCCTGAGAGTAATGGGCAGGTGGGCAGGTGGAGAGAGTGATCCAGGATGTGGGTAGGTTTCTGAGATTGCCAGGACCGGCAGGAGGAGTGGTCGGGGTATATCCCCTGGGCAGAGATTGCCCAGAACTCCCTTCGCCATTCCTCTACGAATCTGACCCCTTTCCAGTGTGTGTTGGGGTATCAGCCGGTTCTGGCACCATGGCATCAGAGCCAGATCGAGGCTCCTGCGGTGGATGAGTGGTTTCGGCGCTCGGAGGAGACATGGAACGCTGCGCATGTACATCTGCAGCGGGCTATCCGTAGGCAGAAGGCGAGCGCCGATCTCCACCGCAGTGAGGGTCCAGTGTACGCACCTGGAGATCGAGTCTGGCTCGACTCGAAACCTGCCCCCTTCGCCTGCCCTGCCGGAAGCTGGGTCGGCGGTTTGTGGGGCCATTTAAAGTCCTGAGGAGATTGAACGAGGTATGTTACAGGTTACAACTGCCTAATGATTATCACATTAACCCCTCGTTCCATGTGTCTCTCCTCAGGCCGGTGGTAGCTGGTCCACTCCAGGACAATGAGATACGGGAGACTCCTCCGCCCCCACTGGACATCGAGGGGGCTCCGGCGTACTCAGTCCGGTCCATCGTGGATTCGAGACGTCGGATGGGGGGTCTGCAGTATCTCGTGGAGTGGGAGGGGTACGGTCCGGAGGAACGGTGCTGGGTGCCTAGGAGGGACATTTTAGATCCCTCCCTCCTGACGGAGTTCCACCGGAGTCATCCCACGCGCCCTGCTCCGCGTCCTCCTGGCCGTTGCCGAGGCCGGGGTCGGCGCGCGGCTCCTCCTCCTTGCTCGGGCAGGCTTCGGCGTTCGTCGTCCCCGGAGTACTAGCTACTACCGCTCGATGTTTTCGATGTTTGTTTTGTAATGTCTAGTTGGTACACCTGTTTCGTATTCTGTATTGATTATGTTACTGTGATGTCACGAGAGGCTGTGTCCTGGAGGGACGTTACATCCCCCTGAGGTGGCTGCAAACCCAGACAGCTATGGCTCCATCTGCTGGTATGGTCGGGAACTCCACCCCTCTATGGCCAATCTTCCCACGCAGCTGAAACAAATGAGGAGCTGATGAGCTGAAGGTTTGGGAAGGGAAGAGACACAGTCTCCAAGCTGGGCTCTCTGGAGGACAAGAGTGCTGCACGTCCACTTCCATGAGGAATATAAGGATTTGGAGATACTTACCTTTGGGGAAATACTCACCTTTGGATATATGCACCGGTGGAAATACGTGTGGGACATTTGGAAGGACGTTTTGCTGGGTTGGCCACTAGCTGCAACGTGGAATACAGTAAGACTGGGGAAAAGTTATTTGAGCGAGTGAGAGTTATGATGTTGGATGTGGAAGAGACATCCCTGAACTGTTAACCCTTAAAGAGCCACAAGAGAACAGAATTGTGTTATACTTTCGTTAGTTTCCCCAAGACCTTCAATAAAATCCTTGTTTTGATTGAACCTGGTCTCCTTGCACTACTTGAGCAATCCCGCTGAAAGCTGTGTAGCCTCTCGTGACGTCACAGATGGTGGAGAATACGGGCACGCCCAAGCGTTAATAGTGCATGTCAGAGGAGGATACCGAAGGTTTGATCACCCAGTTTTCCAAGTTGGCCGTAGGCTCCCCGCCGACTGAAATGGAGGACATATTGAAAGCCCTTGTTGCTGGCCAGCAAGCCCAGATGCAAGCAAACGTGGCTCTCTTGGAGGAGCAAAAGAAAGCCAACCTTCTGAAGGCAGAGGAATTGCAGTTGCAGAGACAGAGGGTGGTCCAAAATACCCGCCCAATAAAGGCAAGTGACTTTATATCTAAGATGGGAGCTACCGATGACATTGAGGCATACCTGCATGCATTTGAGGCCACGGCCACTAGGGAAGCCTGGCCCAAGCAACAGTGGGTTGGTCTGTTAGCCCCCCTTTCTAACCGGGGAAGCGCTGAATGCTGTCCGGGACCTGGGCCCTGACCAGGTTACTGACTATGATGCCCCGGAAGTCTGAGATCCTCAGCAGAGATGGACTCACAAAGTTTGGTATGGCCCAGCGCTTTCACAGCTGGACCTTCCAACCAGACCAACCTCCTCGGGCGCAGATGCATGAACTTGTCCGAATCGCAAGGAAATGGCTGGATCCGCAGAGGAATACAGCAGCGGCGGTGGTGGAGGCCGTTGTGGTGGATCGTTACCTACGCGCCCTGCCTTATGAGGCAAAACGGTTCATCAGTCAACAGGCCTTGACCACGGCTGATCTGACCGTGGAAGCTGTGGAAAAGTACCAGGCCACAGCGGAGATGCTGAATGCTTCCCCGAAAAGACCCCAGGAGTGCGGCCCCACCACAAATGGGAAGAACCCGTCCAAAGGACCCCAAGGTCTCGAACCCAGCCACGTCAGGACTTATCCCGGCTCCAGGGGGAGCCAGAAACCAGGCGGGTCCAAGAAGAGTACACCAGGAGGGGGAAACTCGACAGTGTTACCGGTGTGGGGAGATGGGACATATCTCCTGGCAGTGTGGGAAACCAGCCGATGAACCTATGCCCACTGCGGAGTCCTCCAGCTCAGCACCCACACACCGTTTTGCCTCGCTCTTGGGAGTCGTAGATGGCGGCCCAGATCGACCCCCACCTGCCCGGTAACTGTGAATCACCATGATGTGGAGGCCTTACTGGATTCTGGTAGCCGGGCCACCCTGGTGCGTAAGGATTTGGTGGGCCCAACGTGTCTGACCCCCGGGAAAGTCCTCCCAGTTTCCTGTGTCCATGGGGACACCAGAGAATACCCCATTACTGAACTTACAATGACCAGCACACGGGGAACCATACACACGACGGCGGGGTGGTTGATTCCCCTCCCCGTCCCTGTCCTAATTGGACGAGACTGCCCAGCCTTTTACCCACTCTGGAGAGAGTCTCAGGAGAGGATAACCCGAGTACCTCGGAAACGGAGAGGCAAGACTCATCCTGGGAAGGCTCCGGTGCAATCCTCCGAGTTACTCACTCCCGCCCGGGCTCTGATAGGGATGGCAGGTGCCCAGACCGACACAGAGACGGAGCTACAGAATCTGGACAAAGAACTGTCTGGTCTGAAGGGGACCGCTGAGAGGTATCGTTTGTTAAAGCAACAGTTAGACATGAAGACAGAAGAGTTAGATATCCTCCAGGTTAAACTCCAACAGAGCTCCTTCCCTAAGCAACAGGAGGAGCTGGAGAGGCTGCGCAGGACCATCGAGGAGTGTGAGGAGACCCTGCGCAGTAGTAAGGAGGTCCAGAAGAAGGCAGAGGAGAAGTACAAGGTGTTGGAGAACAAGATGAAGAATGCGGAGGCAGAGAGAGAGAAGGAACTGAAAGCTGCTCAACAGAAGCCAAACTCTGCTAAAACCAAGGCTGATGCGTTCAGTAAGAAACTCAAGGAGAGACAACAGGAGGCTGAGTCCCTGGTCCTAGAGTTGGAGGAGTTGAAGAGAGAGCAGTCTGGCAAGCACCACGGCAATGCGGACGCCCTCTCCCGGCGTGATGCCTTCTTCGCTGCCTTTACCCGACGAGGACGTCGGTCCCGAGGAGGGGGATGTGATGTCACGAGAGGCTGTGTCCTGGAGGGACGTACATCCCCTGAGGTGGCTGCAAACCCAGACAGCTATGGCTCCATCTGCTGGTATGGTCGGGAACTCCACCCCTCTATGGCCAATCTTCCCACGCAGCTGAAACAAATGAGGAGCTGATGAGCTGAAGGTTTGGGAAGGGAAGAGACACAGTCTCCAAGCTGGGCTCTCTGGAGGACAAGAGTGCTGCACGTCCACTTCCATGAGGAATATAAGGATTTGGAGATACTTACCTTTGGGGAAATACTCACCTTTGGATATATGCACCGGTGGAAATACGTGTGGGACATTTGGAAGGACGTTTTGCTGGGTTGGCCACTAGCTGCAACGTGGAATACAGTAAGACTGGGGAAAAGTTATTTGAGCGAGTGAGAGTTATGATGTTGGATGTGGAAGAGACATCCCTGAACTGTTAACCCTTAAAGAGCCACAAGAGAACAGAATTGTGTTATACTTTCGTTAGTTTCCCAAGACCTTCAATAAAATCCTTGTTTTGATTGAACCTGGTCTCCTTGCACTACTTGAGCAATCCCGCTGAAAGCTGTGTAGCCTCTCGTGACGTCACAGTTACATATAAGTTCCCTTGTTTTATGTTTGCCTTTATGTGTTATTGTCCGCGTGTCCTGTGTGTATGGTTGGCATTGATCATCCTGTTTATTATGCACTCCGCGTATTATCCTCCTCTTGTGTTTTGGAGGTTTTGTTTTGTGCATATTTTTTGGAAAGTAAAGCAGTCGTTACTGATCTTCTGTGTCCTGCGCCTGACTTCACCGCTGCATACACTTCAGCATTTTTGACATTGAGCCCCAATTTTCATCCTGATTGTATGGCTGGAAGTACAGGTGAAAAAGTGCACTGCACCTGCACACAGCCATTCTGAAATTAGCCCATCCAACTACCTCATCCCCATATTGTTACTTATTTTGCTAATTTGCACCCCAGTATCTCTATTTGCACATCATATTTTGCACATCTATCATTCCAGTGTTAATACTAAATTGTAACTATTTTGCACTATGGCCTATTTATTGCCTTACCACCATAATTTACTACATTCGCACACACTGTATATATATTTTCTGTTGTATTTTTGACTTTATGTTTTGTTTACCCCATATGTAACTCTGTGTTGTTGTTTTTATTGCACTGCTTTGCTTTATCTTGGCCAGGTCGCAGTTGTATATGAGAACTTGTTCTCAACTGGCTTACCTGGTTAAATAAAGGTTAAATAAAATAAAATAAAAATAAAATGTTAAGACACAGGTAGTGCAGATGTATGGTTTTACCTGGTAGATGGCTTCATCACAGGCATTCTGCAGGCCCAGGTTGATCATGGTGTTCTGAAGGGTCCGGCCCATGTAAAACTCCAATGATAGATAGTGGATCCTCTGAAGATGACATGGATGGGTTTTTAGCATTTCAGACATACTGTATGCATGTAGACAGCCAAAGATACAGATTAGCACAAATATACGGTAGGCGCAATGACTCTGAAACACTGTGGCAAAACGTGGCAATACTGATTTGTGACCTATCATTCAGTGGTGCTACTCAACTTGAGATCATCGGAAGCTGAAGAATCTGTGCTAAAGACTTGGCCAAAGTTGGGTGAGCATGACATTATAAATCACCAGCACACAGAACTGCAGAACCTCTGCTCAGCACTCTGTCACTTGTAGCCTAATGCAGCTCACAATATTTACCGCTCCGACTATTCCCCCTCAGTCCTCCACCACCACCCATGGAATTCCCAGAGAGGAAGTAATACCAGCAGCTCATTAGCACTGTTCAGAATCAGAACCAACGCAAAGTTGTGCCAATGCAAGTGCCAGCTTGATGTTGCCAGATCAGGAGGAAGATGGAGGAAAAAAATGTGTTAATGGTGCTTTCACGACAACTGGGAACTCTGGAGAAAAAAAAAACTTGGTCAAATCATGACGTCAGTGATCTTCAGGTCGGAAAGTTGGAGCTCTACAAAGATAGAGTTTCCGACTTGGAATTCCGAGTAGGATCACTGTTCAAAACTATTTTTCCTCCCTGAGTTCCCAATTGTCTTGAAAGCACTGATGTCGGAAGTATGAGATTTCCGAGTTCCCATTTGTTTTGAACGCAGCATAACTCTGATTAAGGACTGTTTAGTTTCACACAATGGATGGAATGAGTATACAGTTGAAGTCGGAAGTTTACATACACCTTAGCCAAATACATTTAAACTCAGTTTTTCACAATTCCTGACATTTAATCCTAGTATATATTCCCTGTCTTAGGTCAGTTAGGATCACCACTTTATTTTAAGAATGTGAAATGTCAGAATAATAGCAGAGAGAATTATTTATTTCATCTTTTATTTCTTTCATCACATTCCCAGTGGGTCAGAGAAATTTACATACACTCAATTAGTATTTGGTAGCATTGCCTTTAAATTGTTTAACTTGGGTCAAATGTTTTGGGTAGCCTTCCACAAGCTTCCCACAATAGGTTGGGTGAATTTTGGCCCATTCCTCCTGACAGAGCTGGTGTAACTGAGTCAGGTTTGTAGGCCTCATTGCTCGCACACGCCTTTTCAGTTCTGCCCACAAATGTTCTATAGGATTGAGGTCAGGGCTTTGTGATGTCCACTCCAATACCTTGACTTTGCTGTCCTTAAGCCATTTTGCCACAACTTTGGAAGTATGCTTGGGGTCATTGTCCATTTGGAAGACTCATTTGCGACCAAGCTTTAACTTCCTGACTGATGTCTTGAGATGTTGCTTCAATATATCCACATAATTTTCCTTCCTCATGATGCCATCTATTTTGTGAAGTGCACCAGTCCCTCTTGCAGCAAAGCACCCCCACAGCATGATGCTGCCACCCCCGTGCTTCACGGTTGGGATGGTGTTCTTCTGCTTGCAAGCAACCCCCTTTTTCCTCCAAACATAACGATAGTCATTATGGCCAAACAGTTCTATTTTTGTTTCATCAGACCAGAGGACATTTCTCCAAAAAGTACGATCTTTGTCCCCATGTGCAGTTGCAAACCGTAGTCTGGCTTTTTTATGGCGGTTTTGGAGCAGTGGCTTCTTCCTTGCTGAGCGGCCTTTCAGGTTATGTCGAAATAGGACTCGTTTTACTGTGGATATAGATACTTTTGTACCTGTTTCCTCCAGCATCTTCACAAGGTCATTTGTTGTTGTTCTGGGATTGATTTGCACTTTTCGCACCAAAGTACGTTCATCTCTAGGAGACAGAACGTGTCTCCTTCCTGAGCGGTATGATGGCTGCGTGGTCCCATGGTGTTTATACTTGCGTACTATTGTTTGTACAGATGAATGTGGTACCTTCAGGCGTTTGGAAATTGCTCCCAACGATGAACCAGACTTGTGGAGGTCTACAATTTTTTTCCTGATTTCTTTTGATTTTCCCATGATGTCAAGCAAAGAGGCACTGAGTTTGAAGGTAGGCCTTGAAATACATCCACAGGTACACCTCCAATTGACTCAAATTATGTCAATTAGCCTATCAGAAGTGTCTAAAGCCATGACATCATTTTCTGGAATTTTCCAAGCTTTTTAAGGCACAGTCAACTTAGTGTATGTAAACTTCTGACCCACTGGAATTGTGATACAGTGAATTATAAGTGAAATAATCTGTCTGTAAACAACTGTTGGAAAAATGACTTGTGTCATGCACAAAGTAGATGTCCTAACCGACTTGCCAAAACTATAGTCTGTTAAAAATAAATGTGTGGAGTGGTTGAAAAACAAGTTTTAATGACTCCAACCTAAGTGTATGTAAACTTCCGACTTCAACTGTATATGCTGGAATTTAGCTCTTAACAATACAAGGTTAAACGGCAACAGGTTTTTCTGTTATTCATACAGAGCTATCACCCTTAAATGAAGGTCTTGCATTACTTCCTTCATGCAGTAGAATCCTTTGGTAGAGAGGACATTACAGTATGACTGAGCTGCTGGGATCTCTAGGTTTGGCTGGAGCCCAATGCTTTGTCCCCAGTAACAACTGCAGCTGCTCTTTACTGATTGAGCAAGCAATGCAGTGCACTCTAAATTCAGATAATTCCCTTTCCAAGTAAAAAGGAAGACTGTGGATTCAGACAATGTTTAGCCTGTTGAGAAGTGAATGTAGAGAAGTGTATACATTTTCTGGCCCACTACTCTGTGATGCTTGTTATGTTACTGATTTTTCACCTTAAAATGTATGTCAAACAAAAACCACCGATTTAAAAGTTTAACAAACCAAAAAACTCTAAGCACAATGAACAGTTGACACAGTAAATAAATAAAAACATTTACTGGAAAGGTTTGGTAACAGAATTAGGGTAAAATCTCCCTCAGTTTTATTCTGTTACCTGCCTGCTAGCAGACACTTATCCAGAGTGACTTACAGGCACAATTAGGGTTAAGTCCTTGCTCAAGGGCACATCAACAGATGTTTTACCTAGTTGGCTCGGGGATTAGAACCAGCGACCTGTCAGTTACTAGTCCAACACTCTTAACCGCTAAGCTATCTGCCACCCTATACCAAACATTGTAGCTGCACAGTTCTTCCTGTAAATGTGTTTTTGTTAAATTTTCTGTGGAAATTGTTAAAAGTAGTCCTTGTGCATAGAGTTGTATGGTTTGTTAAACTTTGAAATAAATGGTTTTTGTTTGGTATACATTTTAAAGTGAAACATCTGAGTCTCAGCATATTTCCTTTATAATGGAATTGCCCTTATGCAATACCTGGCATGTTCATACTGGGACATGTGTAAAAAGGGTATGGCCATGAGAAACATGGACAACCTCTGGCAAAGTTTTTTAAAATAGTCATAAACAATTTAACTAAAAAATGAAGATACAAACAAAATGCTGACTGGCCCATGGCTCTTTCACTATTACCAGCTGAAAACTTAGATCCTGATAAAAACACTTCCTCTGTAGTCTTGTCTTAAAGATATAGGATACTGTACAGCATATTGGAGTAGGTACGCTATTGGTAGCCTAATGCCTGAAAGTAGAGAGTCACTGGTGTGTTAAATTACCAATAGGAAGCGGAAACATTTGTCATACAGTCTATGGAAACAACTGTCATTGCAGTAAATTGTGTAGCCTCTTAGTCCGTGATACACGGACCCCTTTTCCACAGACAGGCTATCTGGGGATAATAAAATAGAAACTTGCCTACAAATAATCACTGCAATTTCAAATTGGGACCATGCAATTTATTGCATGTGCAACAAATTAAAAATGAAACCCCGTACCAATTCCTGTATAATTTCAAGGAGATGTTTTCCCCCTTTACCTTTGGATCTTTTTCATAATAATATTGTTGAGTGCGGATCCATCTCCCAACGAGGTGGTCCCTGACTGTGTGAGCCAGGGCAAAGTAGTAATCCCGAGGGGTGGCTACATTGCGATCTTTGACAAGAGTGAAGTGAAGATGCCTGTTGAAGCTTTTCTTGATTTCTGCTACATCGCCCAGTCCTGCAATGCCACGCACGCTGATCTGTTTTCTCTTTTCATGGTCACTCAGTGGGGTGCTCATAGCTTCTAATAAACGCTATCCGGACTTGTGCAAGGTTTGAATTGATTAGAAGTGAGTAAGAAAATCCACCCCTGACAGACCTTGGAGGTGGCAGAGAGTTCGTTCCAAGAAGACAAGGGACGACAACAGACATCCTCGAGAGACCCCCTTAATTCTGACTGGACGAGGTTATTCTGACAGTATAAAGAGATGGGAGGGGAGTGAGGAACCAATGGGAGGGGGGGAGGCAGGAACGCCACATGCAGGAACGCCCCGAATTGCGGGCTGCAGTTGCACATTATTGCGTGCAGATGGCAACCTCCCAATATTCTGCAATGGAAAAGTCTCAACGGAATCCTTGGGACGTACCGCAGCGAAGCGAGATATTCAGCATTGTTTCGCGGAAGCTCCCAACCAGCAAGACCCACGCCACACGCCATTGGCCGTTCGGCTTTCACCGCCGCGATAGGAGAAGCAGTCTGCCTGCAGCAGTGCCGCGTCCAACCAGCTAGTACAATTGACTGCCAGATCGCAACAGTGTTGCCATGTTCGCGGTTTTCCTGAACCAAATTGGGCTACTACGAAAACGATGTCGCGGGTGAAAATGTATTGGTCGCGGGTTGTGGGTTTTTGGGCTATTTTTAAGTTGCACTGCAGCCGCTATGGCATTTCTCTTTAAAAATATATATTTCACTGTGACCTGCTGCTGACTGTCAGGCAGTGAGGCAGGCTGTTGCTGAGTGAGTTAGTGGTGCTGTACAAAAGGCTGTGAAGGATTTGTACTTAATCATATCAGTAATGTTAGTTAATCATATCAGAGCTGTAGCGCCGCCCACCGGTGAAGTGGAGCAGAGCATGCTGGGCGATCTCCAGCTCAGAGAAGATGATCAGCTCGAGAGAAGTCAAGTGAGGGAAAGTTCCAGCCATCCTTGTGTTTTCCCACCAGTTAGCTTTCATTGTGTTAGCCAAGGCCAGTGAGCGTCCTTGTTGATATGTTAGTACATATTTCATATCTTTCAGGTGTTTATGTCTGAAAATGCACTCTGCGATGATAATGTCATATTTTAGGTTATGCTAATTAGCAGTTTCTACGGCAAGCTAGCTATTGTTTATATGCCCACGTGTATGGTACATCATTATATGGGTATTACATTTCACTGTTTAGAGGTATTCAAGTTCATTGTGCAGTTGTAGTTCTGTACTAAAGATGATGGTTCTATGCTTTGTAGCACACGTGCGCGGCGGCACCCCTTTGATCTCAATCAGTGTTGCCAACTTAGCGACTTTGTCGCTATATTTAGCAAGTATTCATACCCCTCTAGTGACACATTTTCAAAAAATCGACTAGCGACAAATCTAGCGACTTTTTCTGGTGTTATTGGAGACTTTGACGTGAAAGCACGTATCGTTCTTACTCTTCTCAATGAGCAGCGGGTGCTGCCGTGGGCCCTACCCCAGGAGTGGGAATCAAACCCTGAATTCAAAGGCTGGTTGAAGCCGTTTATTGGATATGATACATGGGCATACTACCTGTATTGTAAGGCTGATTTCTACGCCAAACGTAGTGATGTAAAAAAACACATGACAACTCTAAAACATACTCAAAAGGCAAAGCCTTATAACAGTTCCACCCAAAACAAGCTGCCATTTATGTTTAAAAAGTTTACTCTGCAAAAAAGGCTGAGGCCACCATGGCATTAGCTATCGCTGAACACCGTTCCATGCTGGCATGTGATCACATTGGAGAAGCATGTAGAGCTGCTTTCTCAGACTCCACTGCTGCTACCCACTTCAAAATGCACAGGACAAAGTGCACAGAAATTATTAATGGTCTTCTAGCACCATACTTTCTGAAAAAGTTGGTCGCAGTTGTGGGTGACCAGCGTTTCAGCCTCCTCCTCGATGAGTCCACGGATGTAAGTGTTTCTAAGTACCTGGGGGTTGTGATAAGGTACTTTAGTGACACCAAGCAGACAATTGTATCAACATTTCTGGGGCTTGTTGAGTTGGAGGGAGGAGATGCCAAATCTATAGCTCGTGCTGTTGTGGCTTTCCTCGAGAAGTGTTGTCTTAAAAAAGAGAAACTCCTGGGGATAGGGACTGACAATGCCTCTGATATGACGGGGATTAACAATGGGGTCCATAAAGTGCTGAAGGAGGAGTATGGCCTCAAAGATCTGGTTCTTATTCGCTGTGTGTGCCACTCTCTGCAGCTTGCTGTAAGTCATGCTTCCAATGACACCATCCCCCGTAGTGTGGAGTACTTGGTACGAGAGACTTATAACTGGTTTTCAGTGTCTCCAACGTGCAGGGAGGCCTACAAGGCCATATATGAGACCATCAACTGTGGGGAGAAACCTTTACAGATAACCAAGGTGTGTGCAACACGTTGGCTCTCCATTGAACCCGCGGTTTCACGCATTTTGACCAGTGGGAGGAGCTTAGGCTGCATTTCTCAGTCACTAAGTCCAGTGAACACTGCTACATGGCTGAGGCTGTATACTCCATGTACAGTGATCCTCAAAACATATTGTATCTGACTTGTTTGAAGTCAGTGCTGGGTGAGGTACAGTTGGCCATCAAGGCTTTTGAGGGAGAGCAAGTAGACCCTCTTAAGCTACTTGACAGCTTGGTTAGCCTGATCAAGTCTGTGAGCAGCAGGGTGCTGAATCCACTGGCAAATGTTGATGTACTCAAAGGGCCAATAGATGGATACATCAGTCCCAAACCGTACCTTGGTTACCTTTTTGAGTCAAAGGCAGCTGAGCTCCACCTTGCACCTGAGGATGAAAGCAATGTCCGAAGGCGGTGTATAGCCTTCACCATCTCCCTCACTAATGAGTTGAGGGTGAGACTGCCGGACAACATCAAAGCATTGCAGTACATGTCAGTTTTCAATGTGGAGGAAACTCTAAAGCACAATAACAACCCTGGAGAAATAGAAAAAATAGCCAAGCTCCTTTGCTACTCCCCTGCAGAGATAGACAAGATTGTCCAGCAATGGCGTGCCATCCATCTTAGTAAATGGAATGAGACAAAAAACACACTGGGCTTCTGGAGTGAGATTTGGAAGTTCAGGGATGCAGCTGATAGTAACCCGTTTCAAGAACTTGCCATGGCTGCTGTGTCTGTGTTGTCCTTGCCACACTCGAATGCTGAAGTCGAGAGAGTATTCAGCCAGATGAGTGTGGTAAAAAGCAAACTTAGAAATCGGATGTCCTTGCAGACCCTTAACTCCATCCTGTACATTCGATATGGACTGAAGCTGTCTGGTGAGGCTTGCTATGAGCACCAGCTGCCTGATAATGTTTTGCAGCTTTTTGGCACATCAGCTGCTTACTAATTTAAGTCAGCTCCCTCAGTTGCTGAACCTGCCATAGAGAGCCTTGACCAAAATGACGATGACCCACTCTTTCTGTGAGCCAGCACAGCCTGTGTGTGTGTGGAGGGGGGCCTGGAAAAAACAAACAATTAACCTGAATTAGGGCCAGACTAGTTACCATCCTTTTCTCACATTGCCATTGACAGTTTTTTCTATTGTCTCTTTTTGGTCCATTTAGATTGTTAATGTAGATTGTATACAAAAAAATTGTTAAAATGTTATGGTTAAAAATGTTCATGTTTTACTGTGACTTGTTATAGGCTCCTAAGTGGACCATAAGGTTAAAAACCAAACCAAACTTAAGAAAACGAAACAAAAAAACGAAACTAAAATAAAAAAAATGAAACATTAAAAACTAAGTAACTCCGCCAGAGTGTCTCTTTTGGGTCACTTTTGCTGGTCCCAAGCCCGGATAAAGGAGGGTTGGAATTGTGACATAAAAAAAAACAAGAATCGACAGAAGAAAGTACATTTGTAGTTCTAAACATATTTAGGGTGTTTTTTACTCACTTTTTGTCTCTCCCACAACATTATCCCTGTCTCCTACTGCTTCCATCAGAGTTACATGCACATGGCCAATTATGGAAATTAGGTGATGACGTCATTTAGCGACTTTTATGACGGCCAATAGCTACTTTCCTTACTGAGGAGTTGGCAACACTGAATTATTCTCAATTAGTGCCGTCACAGTCACGTTGTATTGCGCTGTATGGTCCTGTATAGCATTAAGTCATCATAGTCATATTATAGCCATGCATATTGTTTATAAGAGAATTGGAGATTGTATTCTGTCATTCACTATTGTATCTTTTATTTATCTCTTTACTTGCACACACACACACACACACACTTTGGTTGAAGCAAGTTGCCAGACAACTAAGTGCCTTAGCCCATCCGTACTAACACTGTGCGGTGCTGTTCCGTGCCTGTGCATCTTCAGCGTTTTTAAACCACCTCAACTGGAATCTTACCGGTCTTTCATCTGTGCCTTTACCAGGACATGGGAGCGAACAAATCAAGTAAAACCTAACCTAAAGAATATACAGTCCACAAAGTCCTCACTTACAGGTGGGGAGGGCCAGAGGGGTGTGTTTGTATGCACTACAGCTATGAGCGAGAGGAGCGGGAGCAGCACGCACACGTCGTGACAACTTTTTACCAGTTGTAGGTAGGCTATTTAGAATTAGATTGTCATTATGGAGACGCCTATTTCCAACCCCTTTTTCGTAAAACATATTCATACGCTAAAACTGATGCACATCAAGAAATAATGGAAACGAAGCACTGGAAAACGACGTTGGGCGCACTAGAGCGCATTACATACATTCGCTCGAGATGGTTTAAACTGCATTCTAATGTTGACTTTGCTTAAAGAAACTGTATCAAGCGAAGTGTTTTATGCATGCTCAGTTCTTGGGTCTCGGGGGCTGCCTGAGTGGACATTTGAAACGGAAGGTATGGAACTCCCTCCCATGGTTCTTTTCATGGGGAAAAGTCTTCAATGAAACTGACATTAAATGTGGAGAATGTTTCATTTGCCACCAAGTAGCCTATTAATTTATATGCCATTGTAGGCTACCATTTGATACAATAAATATGTTGAAATTATGATAGCATTGGAGTCATTGCAAATACATTTGTGCAACTTGTGTAGCCTACCTGGAGCTGGCAAACCAATTTAATAAATAGCCTATAACTTAAGTTTATTGTTGTTGTAGCCTTATGTTATTAAATTATTAATGGACATGTTTAGTCAATTAAATTGGAAGTTACCAAAGCTCTATCGTAATTGCCGATCAGTTGTTAGAACGCATTAGATTGGGAAAAAGGGTTTATTGTATACATATGGCAACTCCTCTCTTGCTGTGAGAAAAAAAATTGGCCTAGTTTTCAGGCCTTTTGGGCAGGTTTAGAGTGTTTATTGGACTGGAAATTTTAGATCACCTGGCAACACTGGATAGCAAGCTAAATGCAACCCTACATGTATACTGAACAAAAATATAAACTTAACATGTTATAATTTCAACGATTTTCTGAGTTACAGTTCATAGAAAGAAATCAGTCAATTGAAATTAATTCATTAGGCCTTAATCTATGGATTTCACATGACTGGGCAGGGGTGCAGCCATGGGTGGCCCTGGGAGGGCATAGGCCCACCCACTGTGGAGCCAGGCCCAGCCAATCAGAATGAGTTTTTCCCCACAAAAGGGCTTTATTACAGACAGAAATATTCCTCAGTTTCATCAGCTGTCCGGGTGGCTGGTCTTAAACGATCCCGCAGATGAAGAAAGTCGGATGTGGACGTCCTGGGCTGGCGTGGTTACACGTGGTCTGCGGTTTTGAGGCCAGTTGGACGTACTGCCAAATTCTCTAAAACGACGTGGGAGGCGGCTTATGGTAAAGAAATGAACATTCAATTATCTGGCAACCACTCTGGTGGACATTCCTGCAGTCAGCATGCCAATTGCAAGCTCCCTCAAAACTTGAGACATCTGTGGCATTGTTTTGTGACAAAACTGCACATTTTAGTGGCCTTTTATTGTCCCCAGCACAAGGTGCACCTGTGTAATGATCATGCTGTTTAATCAGCTTCTTGATATGCCACACCTGTCAGGTGGATGGATTATCTTGGCAAAATAGAAATTCTGACTAACAGGGATGTAAACAAATTTGTGCACAACATTTGAGAGAAATAAGGTTTTTGTGTGTAGGGAAAATTTCAGGGATCTTTTATTTCAGCTTATGAAACATGGGACCAACACTTTAGATGTTGCATTTATATTTTTGTTCAGTGTATGCTGGACAACATTTAAAGACAACTTTTCGGGGCCCTCGATTCTCCTTTCCAGCTCTTTCCTTGTAACTTCAGTCTTTTTGGTGGGAAGTTTGCCCAGGTTGAAGTTGAGGATCGACGGCACCTCACAGACCGCTAAAAGGGAAAAAATGACAGAAGGTTACATTCATTTATTCATAGTGTGTGGATGACTTTGACAAAATATGTCCATTGTGTATGTAATTGAGCTTAGTGTAGTCAAACGCCCTTATCAGAATCATCCTCCAACAGTTCTGTAGCTTCTCTTGTGGGCTGCTTGCTTGCCATCTTGAAACAATGTAGTCTATATACAGTTGAAGTCGGAAGTTTACATACTCTTAGGTTGGAGTCATTAAAAATCATTTTTCAACCACTCCACATATTTCTTGTTAACAAACTATAGTTTTCGCAAGTCAGTTAGGACATCTACTTTGTGCATGACAAGTAATTTTTCCAACAATTGTTTACAGACAGATTATTTCACTTATAATTCACTGTATCACAATTCCGTTGGGTCATACGTTTACATACACTAAGTTGACTGTGCCTTTAAACAGCTTGGAAAATTCCAGAAAATGATGTCATGGCTTTAGAAGCTTCTGATAGGCTAATTGACATCATTTGAGTCAATTGGAGGTGTACCTGTGGATGTATTTCAAGGCCTACCTTCAAACTTAGTGCCTCTTTGCTTGACTTCATGGGAAAATCAAAAGAAATCAGCCAAGACCTCAGGAAAAAATGTGTAGACCTCAACAAGTCTGGTTCATCCTTGGGAGCAATTTCCAAACGCCTGAAGGTACCACGTTCATCTGTACAAACAATAGTACGCAAGTATAAACACCATGGGACCATGCAGCCATCATACCGCTCAGGAAGGAGACGCGTTCTGTCTCCTAGAGATGAACGTACTTTGGTGTGAAAAGTGCAAATCAATCCCAGAACAACAGCAAAGGACCTAGTGAAGATGCTGGAGGAAACAGGTACAAAAGTATCTATATCCACAGTAAAACAAGTCCTATATCGACATAACCTGAAAGGCCGCTCAGCAAGGAAGAAGCCACTGCTCCAAAACCGTCATAAAAAAAGCCAGACTACGGTTTGCAACTGCACATGGGGACAAAGATCGTACTTTTTGGAGAAATGTCCTCTGGTCTGATGAAACAAAAATATAACTGTTTGGCCATAATGACCATCATTATGTTTGGAGGAAAAAGGGGGTTGCTTGCAAGCCAAAAAACACCATCCCAACCATGAAGCACGGGGGTGGCAGCATCATGCTGTGGGGGTGCTTTGCTGCAGGAGGGACTGGTGCACTTCAAAAAATAGATGGCATCATGAGGAAGGAAAATTATGTGGATATATTAAAGCAACATCTCAAGACATCAGTCAGGAAGTTAAAGCTTGGTCGCAAATGGGTCTTCCAAATGGACAATGACCCCAAGCATACTTTTAAAGTTGTGGCAAAATGGCTTAAGGAGAACAAAGTCAATGTATTAGAGTGGCCATCACAAAGCCCTGGCCTCAATCCTATAGAACATTTGTGGGCAGAACTGAAAAAGCGTGTGCGAGCAAGGAGGCCTACAAACCTGACTCAGTTACACCAGCTCTGTCAGGAGGAATGGGCCAAAATTCACCCAACTTATTGTGGGAAGCTTGTGGAAGGCTACCTGAAACGTTTGACCCAAGTTAAACAATTTAAAGGCAATGCTACCAAATACTAATTGAGTGTATGTAAACTTCTGACCCACTGGGAATGTGATAAAATAAATAAAAGCTTAAATAAATAATTATCTCTACTATTATTCTGACATTTCACATTCTTAAAATAAAGTGGTGATCCTAACTGGCCTAAGACAGGGAATTTTTACTAGGATTAAATGTCAGGAATTGTGAAAAACTGAGTTTAAATGTATTTGGCTAAGGTGTATGTAAACTTCCGACTTCAACTGTATGACAGGACACAAAGTTAACAGTTTGCCTTGAGCCTAATCTATACCTAGATGTTTCAAATTAAACGGCCCCAGGGGACCCCTATTCACTGATTCAATGTCCAATTTGGTGTTAGTAGGGCCCCTCAATAGCATTGCCCCCAAATCGCTAAGTCCTCTGTAAGTTGGCCAATATAGAGCACTCTCTGAGGTGAATGACCTCAAATCAAATCAAATTTTATTGTCACATGCATATATTTAGCAGACGTTATTGCGGGTAGGGCTGTTGCGGTGACCGTATTTCCGCCACACCGGCGGTCACGAGTCATGAAGGCAGTCAAAATCCACATGACCGTTTACTCACAGTAATTAGGCTACTCCCAGCTCTGATGCTGCTGATGGTCATTAGTAGCCTACCAAACTAGCTAACTGCCTGGTAATCAGCACTCTATTGCCCCTCTAATCACTCTGACATCAAATGTATTCGAAAATCTAATCGAACACTTCATGAGAGCCCATGAGCTCATGTTGCGCAACATTTCAATAGGCTATGCAATTGCACGAGAAAACAGAGTGATGGCCTCTACTGAAAAGAGGAGGATCAGCTTTCTATAGGCTAGGCCTACTATATTTATTTTTTAACGTTCCTAATATTAAGCACATTGCTTATATTTACAACAGGAGTATAGCCTACCTGGCTGGCATGAAAATAAACCACGGGGAAAAGCATCCTCCATTCGCTATTTAAGTGCATAGATGACATGTATTTTTTCCCGCTGACCCTGTTTCGATACAGGTGCATGATAATGATCCATTCTAAATCAAAACACATTTCACACATATTATTTAGTATATGTAAAGACAAGATTAAATCAAGAATAGTCTGATGGGTGACAATATTAGCCTATCACTTGTGAAGTATATATTATCACTTGTGGATGATGCCCAGCATAAGAACAATGCCTTTTTTTGCGACTTTTTCTAATCATAGTCGCAACATATAGCCTAGCCCATAGGCCTATATGTTTTAATAAGGTTTGTATCACAACTGAAGTGGCCAAATAACTTCTTAAAATTAAGCACATGAATCTGCTTTACAAGGGGTGTAGAGCCTAACTGGCATACATAAGCAGCGTGTGAGTTTCAAGTTTGGGGAAGATAATTTTCACCATAAAAATGCACCTTTATAATAAAAGCATTACATGCATAATCGTATTTGCATCACTTTTGATAATGGTGTTTTCCCGCTAATGGAACATTCGCGCTTAACACCTACTGCCGTGTGCGCATTGCTGCGCTTATAATGTGAAGAAATTGCCTAATAGCTAAACGTTCTGAACTGTGTCAGCCTCTTTGCGTAAAAATGTTTTTTTTTAATGCTAGTGGTTGTATTAATTTGGGATCTATCGTATCCCACAACTGTCCCAGACTATGTTAGGAATATTTATTTATTGCACAAAATAGGTCAACTTTTGTATTATGGGGGATAGTAGATTGACATAGGCTAGTGCTTTTGCTGTTCGTTAGGCCTACTCATCTTGTTGGCTGATGAAAAGTAAATGTGGACAGTTCTTCCAATATCTTCAATATGCACCTTGGAATTGGAGAAGGACGCGTGCAGTTGCGTCCCTGATGTGTCGGTCTTCACTTGTAGCCTGTGAGAAAGACCTGATCACGTGATGGAGAGCCGTGTGAGTGAGAGGTGCTTTGGAGCGGGCAGCATTTAGGGAGAAAGGCTGCAAAAGGCATGGATTTTTTTAGGGTGCATTATGACCACACAAAGGGGATGCCGCTGGGAAATTAGAGGCATTATCAAGTGCTTCTCAAATTGTGAATAGAGACTGACGAAGTGTGTACAGCCTGCGCAAAAAACAAAGCAGAGCTCATGCCTTTCAAGCAACTTTTTAAAAATCATCATTAGAGTCGCATCATGCAGCCTTACAATGTATTACAAATCTAAACATATAGCCCAACGTTTGTAGAACAACTAAAGTTACATTAATAACTCTAAATTATGCATATAGGAATACCTATTTCTTTGTTAACCGCTCAACACAGAATATTCTTTCTATTTTATTCAGCTTTGTTCATTTGTGTTCTTCATACTATAAAATAATGCCACGGAATTCTAAGCAAATCTTGTCTGAACTCGTGTAGCCCACAGCCATAGCCAGATCAGGACAACTCAGAATATGCTATTCTGTTCTTCTGAAATAGACTACATTTTCTTACATTTACATTTTAGTCATTTAGCAGACGCTCTGGAGAGCGACTTATAGTTAGTGAGTGCATACATTTTCATACTGGCCCCCAGTGGGAAACGAACCCACAACCCTGGCGTTGCAAGCGCCATGCTCTACCAACTGAGCTACAGGGGACTACACACTTCATATCATGCTTCTTTAGACCTGTCTAAAATAAGTAATATATTTATTGTGACATGTAGGCTATATTACATGGATTTATTAGACTTTTTAAAATGTAGATGTTCCAAAGGTCAGTATCAGTGGCTTGTAGGCTATGTGTGGAAGCCAGGAGATGCTAAATGTGTTTATGTTAATTAACGGTCAATTACCATGAGAACGACAGCTATTTGCTTGACAATCACCGGCTGACGAAATTTAGTGACCGCCACAGCCCTAATTGCGGGTGTAGCGAAATGCTTGTGTTCCTAGCTCCAACAGTGCAGTAGTATCTAACAATTCACACAAAACTAAAAGTAAAATAATGGAATTAAGAAATATATAACTATTAGGATGAGCACCTTAGACCCCTGATTAAGTTATGTAAGGTATCTCAAAGCAAGTGCTCTCAGACTTGTCTATCAATCAAAAGCTATTGTAATGTATTTATGTATTTTCCATTATATAAAGTCCATTGTAATGGCGGGTAATACATTATATTTTCGAACTATTTTCATCTGTCACTGAGACTTCCCCTACCGCTCTCCAATAAGTTTCTTCTCGCACAAGTCTCACAGCAAGTGCACTTCTGAGGGGAAGACACAGGGGGCAGCTGATTGGCAGTCGGATAATGTATTTATGGTTTAAATCCCATTCGAGGAAGTTTGTAGTAATAACAGAGACAACTCAAGCTTTATACATATGTACATCATTATTAACCCCTTTCCTTGGGGGACATGGTAGCAGGATACAATATACAGACGGAAAGTAGGGAGATTGAGAGAGAGACAGAGCTCTAGTCCATCATCGGCATGAGTAGTTTTTGTATATAAAAACCTGTAATTCTACTCATAATCCTATCTAATTCGTTAGCTAGCTTGCTCAGTTTACATATAGCCAGGGGCGGTGTGTTCATTAGGGCGATATGGGCGACGCACTGCCAAACGGGAAAAAAAATCAATTATATCACGGCAACAGTAGTTATCAGTGTTCTAATCTAGACGTCTGATCTGCCACTAAATGTCCAATCAGGCTAAAGTCGTGCTTCAAATGGCCCCGCCCCTTTTGGGGCGATTTCAGTCAGGTTGAAAATCGCCCCAGAAGTCTCTCATAGACTCTCATGTAAAATCTTTTTTTTTCAAATATCAGAGCTTTCAATACAATCTCTATGGGTTCCGGGAGGGCTTGCACTTACGCGCTTTCGTCATACGTAACATAACCATGAACGTAACTAAGAAAAGAGCGGGTAGCAGTGTCAATCAATTCACGTACTACTGTCAAGATGGCTAGCGTTCAGTGCAACTCGATTGTCTCTTTGAAAGAAGTTCCTTTTTGTCGGCAAACAAATCAAGATAAATTGGCAACGAAACAATTAGGACCTCCCAGACCAAATTTAATAATTCAACAGGTTTCTACTAAAGGGGGAAAGTCCTACACCCGAGGATTTTCCAAAAATTGGTACGAACGAAAAACCTGGCTAGCAGGCTGCAATGTAGCTAATGCAGTCTTCTGCTACCCCTGCTTACTCTTTCACCCTGAAGGCGGCACGGCAGACAGCACCGCTTGGACAGCGACTGGTGTAACGGACATGCACCATCTTTCAGAAAAGATTAAGAAACATGAGCTGTCAAAGACCCACATGGATAGCTGTTTGAGATTGTCTGCTTTGGGGAGAGTGAACATTGCCACTCAACTGGATGAGGGATACAGGCTAGCTGTCCGCCGCCACAACGATGAGGTTAGCAAGAACCGCCACATCCTCAGCCGGCTAATCCAGTGTGTGAAGTTTTGCGGAGTGTTTGAGTTAGCTTTGCGAGGCAAAGATGAAACTGAGGGCTCCACCAACCCTGGTATTTTTCTTGGACTTGTCAACTTTGTGGCACAATTAGATGAGGTGTTTTATGGAAATGCATATTGTTTATGCAGTGTTGAGGAATGTGAAAGAACACCCTTGATTATTTTTACTGTGATAACTTATTTTGCTTTTGTAAGCCAACACTTTTGAGATCAGTCAATAAATGCTTCTGGTATTGACTTATATGCTGCCCCTGTCCTCATGTTGTTGCTGGACATATCTTTTTTAAAATGTGTGTAGGTCACCTAAATCATCAGAAAAATTGCCCCCCCTGAGAATTTTTTCAGGAGCCGCCACTGCATATAGCATGGTATTTAGCTCGCCATCTGTCAGTCAATCGCAGGTGACTGCATTTCTTCTAAATCCTGCGACGCCGACGGTAGCACTTTGACGTGACAGGCAGACTGGTTCTCCTCCGCCACCATGGTGGAAGCGTTGCTGAGCGCCCATTGGCTAACGAACGGCCATGGCGTGAGGCGTTGGTCTTGAGTATTTCCCCCGAAGGAATATATAGGTTCGCTGCGGGACGTTCCAACTCTGACGCCTTATTGAAGTTGAAATATAAAACGGTTTAGGTCAGGTTTAAGGTTAGGGTTAGGTAAGGGTTATTGGTGCTTAAGACAACCGGGAACTCGGAAGAAAACAAGGTCAAATCATGAAGTCAGTGATTGTCAGGTCGTAAAGCAGAGCTCTAGAAAGATGCCTGAGTTTCCGACTTTGAATTCCGAGTTGGACGGCCATTCAAAAATATTTTTTCTAGTCGGAGATTGTTGTTTCCCCTAAGTCGAAGTCAGAGATTTCCGAGTTCCCAGTTGTTTTGAACGCAGCATATGGTTAGGCTAGGGATGTCCCAAGGATCATCAGATGGCACTAACCATTCTGCAATGGAAAAATCTACTTTCCCTTATTTAAAGGCCCCGTGCCTGTCAAAAATCATAAGCACGTGGTAACAATTAGTAAAGGCCAGTGTGTTCACTCATAGGTAAGGACGTTACATGCAATAGTGCTAGCTATTTCAACATGTTTAGACCTACTGGAATATTAAATGCAAGATGTAGGCCTATGGCTCACAGACACACCTATATCTAATGTTATTAGGATGAGTGAGGGTAGACAGACTAGTAGTCAAACAACTAGGCTATCATTGCACAGCTGTCTCTTGCAGAAATGTTGACCACTTCTCAGGGGACTTCATTGCTGAACCCATTGGTGATAAACCAGTGACTGCACTGTCAGGAATTGGAGAAGTCTTCGGAAAGAAAATGGAGGAGCAAGGTTTTGACAAAGTCAGTAAATTCATTCCTTTTTACTAGCATACATTCTAGACTAGATGGCTACATTTGACAAATGAGTTCAATTACATTTTGGGGTGTCAGAAATGGGCAGTTCTCCCAAGTTGTCAAGGAGTTGGCCTTGGCAAATGGGGACTTTTAGGCCCCATTTTAAAAGGTCAAGTGTTTTCGTTGATGGATTTTCAATCCTGGTTCTACATGCACATGTTTGTTCTATCTCTGTAGCACCAACACGCCTGATTCAACTAATCAAGCCCCTGATTCACTAATCAGGTGTTAGTGCTGGGCAAGAACAAAAAAAGTACACCACTGTGGGTGCCCAGGACCAGGATTGTTTTGATTTTCCACCATGGACAGTAGCCCCACATCGCTGACCTGCACTCAGAGGAGGACCACTGCAACAAAGTAATATTTCCTCATTTAGGATAACTGCTGCATCTCCTATTTTTAGGCCTTTGTGGTACTGGGACAGTTCCTGCTGCTGCGGAAGGACGGGGAGCTGTTCACTGAGTGGCTGAAGGACACCAGCTGTGCCCACACCATTAATGCTGCATCCTGCTCCCATTGCCTGAGCGAGTGGTGTGACGCATTCCTATGAGACTGGGGATATGCTGCTCCCCAATGTCATGTTGAAGATATACAAATTCTAATATGTTTTATAGTAAAAATATATATCAGTGGTGTAAGCTACGGCTTGATGGTTTGTCTGAGCAGAATATGCTAATAAAGGTGTTAAATCTGTAAATTGTTTCAATTTGTTTTATCATTCAAAATACATATGCCTTCAATACACCAGTTCTTGATTCTGAACTGTATACAATTGTACAGACAATAACATTTTAGCAATTTGACATTTAAAAATACCAAATATGTAATCGGTCATGCTCCTTCAAACTACACCAGTACCATGTGTAACATTCCTTTATAAGTACAAAACAATCACACCTGCCAAAAGATAAAAGTAAAACATCCAAAGGCGACTGGTAATATAAACTCACATTTTGATAAAACTTTGAAGAACAAGTACAATCACTGGGGACATTTTCCCAAAGCAGCACAGAATCACTGGCACGTCATAGCAGTGGTGAGTGAAAGGAGAGACTGGCAGCTCACTGACTGCGGATGGACTCGATGTAGTGGAAAGTAGCCCCCAGAGCCCAGCTAGTCTCCACTTCATCAATCTTCCTTGCCAGCTGAAAACACACACAAATCATTGGCCGTCCGATGCAGACCCATGGAAATGCACAGCCTCAATGCAACACTCTCACAGTTGATTTCGAATGAATGATAAATGGCTTATTTGCATTTGGTTCTTACCTTAAATACTTTATCTTTGGGAAAACCAAGCTCTTGCAGCATCCCAGAGATGTAGGTTAGATCCAGACAAAGGAAAGGATTCTCTCCTGGAGTAACCGCCATTCCGTTGCACACTGGGAGAAAGCAAGACATGCTTATAAATCAGCATCCAATATGCGGATTTCTTGCAAGTATTCACTCAATTCCAATAGAACTTGGATTACTTATTTATTAAACGTGTGAATGCGATGAGTAGAACGTTGATGAATAGGGATAAGTCATGTTTCTATTCAAATTCAGTTCAGTAGCAGTGAACCACATGCAGTACACAAAACTGCAGCATGAGAGCGCTGTCTTACCTCTCTTGGCAGCATCAATGTAATCGCTGACTTTTATAGTCCCTCCTGTTTTCTCATCTGAGTGAGAGGGGTGATTAGAATTAGAATAGAACTACATTCAGTTACTAAATGAAGATATCATTATCGATAACTGAGCAGCATATTCATTTACACCAACTGAAGTGGCAAAAGGCAGGTAGGGTTCCTACCAATAGCTCCCAGATCCACAGCTCTGTCATAGTAGTATGAAAAGGCATAGAATTCCATATCTTTGGCTTCCCCTGCCTTCTTCACCTTCCTATACAGCATCTTCTCCACTTTCCTAAGGCATGACTCATAAATGGGCTCTCCTGAAACAGAAACAAAACTGTTTATACACAAAAAATGGTCAGATCAGGCACGGTCTGACAGGCAATTCATTGTTCATTAACTGACGTAACAATTGGTACTTAGCAGTAGTAATATTCATGTTAAATTAGTTATTAATCCCTTTTTACCATACCTGCCTTTTGGCCCTTCACAGTATACAGAACTTCTGCATGCTCCCATTGGCCAGAGTATTCCGGGGCCAAGCAGGGGCTTACTAGCTCTGTGCTGATATCCTCTACTGTTGAAAATAGAACAGAGAGAATGCACATTTAATTTTGACCTGACCAACATAGCTTATGTTTTGGTACACAGGCGGGATATATAGGAAAGCTATGGCTGGAGAATGCTACATTTTACGAAAATAAACAACAAACTAATGTTCGGACTACAATTTCCACTCTAAGTATAATGCTGTAAGGGGACACAGCATCTGAAATTGCTGTGCTCCAACAGGTTTTATGGCTATTGGCCGACATCTGGTGGCACACTAAAGCAACCCTATAACCAAAAATGCATTGAGAGAACATTGAGAATAAATAGATTATACAACAAACAAATGTAAAGAAATCGGATTAAAATTCAAGTGTATAAAATGCAAATCCCCATGGAGAACTGCATCCGGGGCATTCGACTGATGGTAGTTCTTAAAGCCCGGCATCAACTAAATCACAGCAACAGCTGGCATGCAAGGAATTAATCTTGGCCCATGTTATTAAAAGATTAGATAATGGCTTATTTATCAGGACGGGGAGGGTCTTTAAAAGGCAACGATGAAAGCAAATTGAAAAACCACATACAAGGCTGTCCCTCGATTCCTCCCAAGACAGCTAGTCTTGCCGACATCAAGCCTAGACCAAGGTAGCTGTGCAAGAAAGAAAGCAGAATCAGTCTGTGACACACAGAAATAAGAGGTATGTGTCTGAGAGTGTGTATAGTCATACAGTTTGTGCAACATGCCAAAAAAATGTTTGCATACACTAACCTGAGGACAGAAAGAATAAACCTGTTTCATTGCACCTCTCTGAACAACAGCACAGAGAGCTGCATTTCAGGAAAGCAGGTAGGGCCCCCCACAGTGCCAAATACTAAACTACAGAAGGTATCATAAGTATTCACCCGCATTGGATTTCTTCATATTTTGTTGCATTACAAAGTGGGATTGAAATAGATTTAATTGTGATTGTTTTGTCATTGATCTACACATAATACTCTATAATGTCAAAGTGAAAATAAAATTCTACAAATTAATAACTAAAATATAGTCGTTGCATAAGTATTCATCCCGTTTGTTTAGGCAAGCCAAAATTAGTTCAGGAGTAAAATGTGGCTTAAAAATATATATATCACATAAGTTACATGGGCTCACTGTGAAATAATAGGAGTTTACATTTTTTTTTATGACTACCCTTTCCTCTGTCCCCCATACATACAACATCCGTAAGGTCCCTCAGTCAAGTATTGAATTTCAAGTACAGATTCAACTACAAAGACCAGGGAGCTTTTCAAAAGTCTCATAAAGAAGGGCAGTGATTGGTAGATGGGTAACAATAACAAATCAGACATTGAATATCTCTTTAAGCATGGTCAAGTTAATAATTATTCGGTGGATGTTGTAATAATCCACCCAGATATCAAAGACACAGTCGTCCTTCTGAACTGAGCTGCAGGACAGGAAGGACACTGCTCAGGGATGTCACCATGAGGCCATTGGTGATTTTAAAACAACTACGGAGTTCAATGGCTGTGATGGGAGAAAACTGAGGATGGATCAAGATCACAGTAGTGACTCCACAATAATGACTTAAATGAGAGTAGAAAGAAGAATACAAATATTCCAAAACATGGATCCTGTATGCAACAAGGCACTAAAGTAATACTGCAAAAAAACACTGCAAAGGAATACACTTTCTGGCCTAAATGCAAAGCCTTATGTTTGGGGCAAATCCAACACAACACGTCACTGAGTAACTGCTTCCTTTTCAAGCATGGTGGTGGCTGCATCATGATATGGGTATGCTTGACATCGGCAAATCGTTTTTTCGGGATAAAAAGAAACGTGATGGAGCTAAGCACAGGAAAAATCCTACAGGAAAACCTGCTTCAGTCTGCTTTATACCAGACACTGGGAGAGGAATTCACCTTTCAGCAGGACAATAACATACAACAGAACGCCAAATCTACATTGGAGTTACTTACCAAGAAGACAATGAATGTTCCTGAGTGGCCAAGTTACAGTTTTGACTTAAATCTGCTTGAAAATCTATGGCAAAACTTTATTTGCTGTCTAGCCATGATCCCAAACACACAAAATGTGAAGAAATCCAAGGGGGGTTAATACTAACGATACCCACTGTAAATGTCCCACCAAAGCTGTTTTAGCACTTAGCCTTAGTATATAAGATATTATTAAGCCAAAAATGGAAGCGTGTACTTGAGCGCATATATATACTGCCATATACATTTGTGCTACAGCTTTCATCTTAAAGCTCCATGCAAACAACAAATAAAATGGTAGGAATAATTTCAATAAAAATACATATTGACAGTTGCAATAATATAGCAATAAGTTCCCCACAATTAAATCATGGTAGAGGACGAAATAGACCCGTTAGCAGCTGGAGTGACCCGTTAGCAGCTGGAGTGACCCGTTAGCAGCTGGAGTGACCCGTTAGCAGCTGGAGTGACCCGTTTGCAGCTGGAGTGACCCGTTTGCAGCTGGAGTGACCAGTTTGCAGCTGGAGTGACCAGTTTGCAGTTGGATGCACCACACCGTAGGTTTAACATAAAGAGGGTGGAGGACTTTCCAAAGAGCACAATTATCCGTCTAAACATAGTGCATGAGAGTACCTGTGTGAGTAGAGTGTGTGGGTGCTGTTGAACATCTGAAATGATGTAATGTAGTTGATGGGTGAGGTCTGGATGGTCTTCTGGAGAGAAAAACAAAGATGCAAAACATAATTGTGTGGCTTTATACATTTGCAAACAAAACATTATTACTAGAGGGTAGTGCGTACGGCCCAGTACATCACAGTACTTCACTGGGGCCAAGCTTCCTGCCATCCAGGACCTCTATACCAGGCGGTGTCAGAGGAAGGCCCTCAAAATTGTCAAAGACTCCAGCCACCCTAGTCATAGACTGTTCTCTCTGCTACCGCACGGCAAGCGGTACCGGAGTGCCAAGTCTAGGTCCAAAAGACTTCTCAACAGCTTCTACCCCCAAGCCATAAGACTCCTGAACAGCTAATCATGGCTACCGGACTATTTGCACTGCCCCCCACCCCATCCTTTTACGCTGCTGCTACTCTGTTAATTATTTATGCATAGTCACTTTAACTCTACCCACATGTACATATTACTTCAACTACCTCAACTAGCCAGTGCCCCCGCACATTGACTCTGCACCGGTACCCCCCTGTATATATAGCCTCCCTACTGTTATTTTATTTTACTTCTGCTCTTTTTTTCAACACTTTTTTTGTTGTTGTTTTATTTTTACTTTTTTTGTTAAAAAGAAATGCACTGTTGGTTAAGGGCTGTAAGTAAGCATTTCACTGTAATGTCTGCACCTGTTGTATTCGGCGCATGTGGCCAATAAAATTTGATTTGATTTGATTTGAGATTTAAACATCAGAACGGTACATGTTTTCTTATATGAACCCCAATTCCTGGGTGACCAGTTAGAGCTTATACAACAGACATCACACTGTGCTGTTTGACATCAAACAGACAAAAAGGATCTACTCAATAAGAAGAGAAAAAAACCTGCCCCAATCTGCAAACTAATTTCACCCCTACGGCGTGAACGGCTTGCCGGGAGAGTTTAAACTCTTTGAAAAGCAGTGTAATGACATGGTAAATTGGTCCTCAATCCCTCGTGTACAAGGCCTGACCTAGTTAAGGAACAAGAAATCCCCCTCTCCTCCCATCCAACCTAATGTCCAACAACGTTTATTTAACAGCCCTTTCGGATTAGCGTGGCATTTGCTGATTAAGCCCTAAGATGAGAGGACATCCCGGTAGTTTGTGTTACTTTAGAGAAGAGATCTGGCTTTATTATCTACTGTGTGTGTGTGTGTGTGTGTGTGTGTGTGTACGGGCATGCGCATCCGCTATCAAACAGAGACGCCTTATTGTACCTCATCCTGGGGGGAGAAGGTGATCTGGGTGGACCCCCCTCCCAAATCCAGCATCCCCACAGTGGGTGTGTCAGTGCCGTGGAGACCCCCTGCAGAGAGAGCGAGAGGAGGAGAGAGAGAAGGGGAGAAAGAGCAGGTCGGGTGGGGGGCAGTGCCAGTGTTGTCACCAAGGAGGAACTGGGGATGCAGCGCTAGGCTAATCCAATAACAGGTCATCAACATTTCTTGTCCAGATTAATCTCTTTTGCTGGTGTTCTGTTTATGTACCAGAATTAAGCCTGTTCTGAACATTGAGCTTGGGGCCAGGGCCCCTGAGGGTGAGGGTGGTAGGGTCAGTACAGGATGCCTTGGTCTTTAGTTCACTGAATCGTTCCAAACTAAAACATATCGTTCCAGTATCGTTTCGTAGCCCATGTATCTAGATACGTATCAAATCATCTTGAAAGGGAAAGATGCACATCCCTAGTATAGATGGTCACATTCCCACTGGAATATTTTCTCTTCCATCTAGTACACCTTTAGTCTCTATATCGATCCTTACCAATGCCATCTATGTCATTAGCAACTGACAGTAAACAAAATGTGAAAGCATCTCACCTATGAGGAAGTTGACAGTGATCCAAGCAGAGATCCCTGTGAGGAGAAAAAGAGATGGTGATTACCTCATCCCTCTTAATCAAACCTTCATAATACATGTATAAAGTGTTTACATAGTTTGTACTGAAATCATTTAAACAGTACTTAGGGGTCAACTATTTAGGTCAAATGAGGAGATTGTTTAATGCCATAATGTATTTATATAGCATAATGTTTGCACTCAGTGTGACTCCATTGCGTGCATTAGTGCCTTTAACAACCCTGTAATGACACTTTCCTAGTTTATTGACTCAGAACTATATCATAGGAGCTATAGGAGAGAAAAAAAGAGTGCTGCACTAGTAGTCATTATGACCAAATACTGTCACTTAGCTACCATACACTTTGTCCACTTTATCCCTCAGGCCTCCCTCAAATACCACTTATATTTTTTATAAGTCTGTTCGATTCAGAGAGAGAATGTGTACTCTCCACTAGGATAAGCGTGCGGGGAAAGAGCGGCAAAAATCGAACTGATAATAAGGCAGTGAAATCCGGTTATGGATCGAGCGGGAGTTTAGCATTACAGCTAAGCAATGACGCTAGAGGAATTTGTCCATTAGGCACAAAAACGCGAACTTCAAAGTTAATTCAATAATCATAAAAAGGCATTTTCCAAGGGTCAGGTCACCTCCACTGTAACAAGGCTGATAGACTTGGGGAAGAAGAAAACTTTTTCAGCCTCAGAAATGAATGGCAGATATTCGGTTTGCAGAGATTAAACTGAACATTATCCTACATGCCCATAATTGCTTGTATGAACTACTTTAAAAGGATTGGATTAAAATATTTTATGTATTGCTTTTGTGCCTATATCAAACATGCCTTTCAACATAAAACACCAATGTGTGTCTTATTTCAATATAACAATCATATTAAAGCATCAATGTCCAAGGTAATGGCAGAGAATTGAATGGTTAATGCCTGGCCAAAGGACCAGAACCTAATAGCCACAGAGACATAGCCTGTCACCAAACAGCTTGATGTTGATCAAACAAGCTAGTAATGGACCAGAGAGGGCCTCTACCATCTAGGCCGCCCCACTGGACACAGAGGACTCCAGTCCAGCCCCAACTCCATTATCTACCAATTGTATTAATTCTGCACTCCAGTCAAAAGTTTTGCTGTTATTAGTCATGGAGGTTAAAGCGTAGATTGACACGTTTAACTTGCTTTTCCATAATCTGCTAAATGCCTCTGTATGCATTGGGTAAATCAGGGTCAGGTCAAACTGAGTGACCTCTCTTGCTCTCTGAGTCAATGCAACACTCTGTGGAAAAATCCTAATCAGTGATCCCAAAGATCCAGTCCTGTGATAACTTCTGTTACCTTAAAATACTGTATTTCCTCTAATAATGCCAATTCATCATGCAAGAGGAAAGAACATCTAGAAATTGTTATGAATTAGAAGAACTATCAAGCGATAAAAAAATAATCTACATAAAAAAGTCATACAGGTGTCCATAAATTGGCAAGGGCATGGAAAAATTGCTTCACTAAGACCCCAAAGACCCAAATGGGTGCAGTGTAAAAACATTGAATTCTAATTGGATTAAGTGGGAATCTTGCATCTATACAAAAAAATATTTGTATTGTGCATGAGGGAAATTCTTGTATATGAAAATGTGAGTCCCACAGTATAAGTGGTTTGTGAAACTACAGGTGGGTGAGGGCCAGACATACCTTCATCAGTGCCATCCATTATGGACACACTGTCCCCTCTGGACAGGAAAGGAGACTCCCCAAACACCTCCCTCACCTATATAGAAAGCTTAAGGTCAGTTCTTCCTCAACCATGTTTGGAAGCTGTTTTCCACATACATACTTCATGTACATGACACGATTCTTTCTATAAGGTCCTATCTGCATGAAATCAACTTTGCAATACATAAATATTACTATTCAGGAGTTGTTTCTAGATAGCACATTAATGCATATTTAGGACAAGGATGACACACTTGTATTCAATTCACACCTCTCATTGTTGTAAAAAGGGGTTGGGTGAGGGAACACTCAGCCACTTAATAGTTAAACTACAAACTAAACAGGTTTAGGGTGTGTAGTCCTTAGATGAACCTGTTATAGGCTATTAAATGGAGAGAAAAAAAAGAGGAGGATGTGTGAAAGGAGTGGAGGATCCGGAACACTGACAGGTCATCAAACAAGCGCATAAGAGGTCACTTATGCAATTAATTCATGCCATTAATTTTTTTTATTTTACCTTTATTTAACTAGGCAAGTCAGTTAAGAACAAATTCTTATTTACAATGACGGCCTACACCGGCCAAACCCGGATGACGCTGGGCCAATTGTGCGCCACCCTATGGGACTCACAATCACGGCCGGTTGTGATACAGCCTGGAATTGCTTTCAGCTGATGGTATTACTGCACCGGGAGGAGCACCAACAGTATGGGGTAAATTTAGACACGTTATGCAATTACAGAGCTTAGCTAATTTGTAAGTGGGCAACTCATTCTTTGACCACTGCCAACCTACATGCTTTTCCCAGCACAAATCTTGTTTTTTTCCCAGTGTAAAATCAGAAATCAGGGTGAAATGTAACAAAACAGCCAACAGAAATGCTAACTCCACAAGGTGAGAGTGGGAACTGTGCAGTGTTTGTGGTATGGTAATCTATCTATGCAGTGAGTCCACAGACATTGGACAGTGGTGAAAGGCTCACCCTGTCCAGTAGGTGTGTGGCCTTCTCCCCAGGCAGAAGACGGAGGCCTGCAGTGGCTTTGAGGACCAGAGGAGTGCTGCTCCATACAGATGAGGGAATGCTGCCTTGGGCCACTGCCAACAGCTCCAGGATCCCTTCTTTACACTAAGAAACAACCGACAGAGGAACCAAGAGATTAGATTTCTAAAGATAATGTCAGTGCAATAACAAGAGATGGCCTACATTTAGTATGTTGACTGTTCTTTTCAAATAGATATATGAAGTTGGTAACCTTTTCTGGGTCATCAGCATATGCAGATAGACCTGGTTTTATTGCTCTGAATGTTTCATGTGCCAATTTAGGAGCCTCTGTGGAAAAAGACAGAACAAGTTGCATGAAGCCCATTGCAGTGAAATACAGTTGACATTTAATTCACAATTTAAATAGAATTTTAGGGTGCTAATGTAGATTTGAGTAATGCTAATAGTTACCACCAAGGCAGAAAATCCATGGCAAGCGGTGTGATATTATAAAGTAGCCTACATAACACTGCCATAACAATTGACTTGTTCTATCTTGTCAGAATTTCTACATTGCTTCTGTGATGCGTATAACCTCTACTGACATGTTGCTTGTTTGTGCAAAACGATGAGGGCTATTTCAACATAAATAGCAGGTGCTTGGTAGCCATTCGAATATAACAATCATTGGTTTAACAATAAAGCCAAAACAGCACTTAAATGATTTAGCTTAATGTTGAAATAATGCGATAACTAAGCCATTTGGCGAAGCTTTACATAAACTTTTTTTGGGGGATTCCTGGTATGGGGCAGCGTAAGCCTAATATGAGGCCTTAAATGGAGTAATGAATTAATGTGCATTTTGTTCTGCCAACATCAAAGCACATAATACAAATTAAGCCTGAAAGCCTTACATGTCTCACATGGATTCAAATCTGTAATTAATACTTTTTGCTGCCGCACATGGCTTACAAATGCTAAAAGCAATGCAGAGCGCTACATTTAATTGATCCATTTTGGTCAACTACATTTGCAGATGCAGCTTATATTATTCACCAAAACAAGTCCATAAATGGATGGAATAGAGATAACATATTACTTTTGAGTTCAGAGGTATGGAGGTAACATTTCTACATTCATACTGTCTTTTCTACCTCTCTCAGTGTAATATATTTGTTTTCAACAATGCACACATGTACTGTACCGTTGTCCTCCAGTTGAAACTTGAAGACATGGATCCTTGTCCCTGTGCTCCCAGCATCAAACATAACGCCATACTGGAAACGTCTGCTGACCACTTCTGAGGAGGTTGGTCTGTTGGGACTGCTCGACAAGCCCAATCTGGGGTGGAAGTGAGGTGGTATTTTGGAGATGGCTGGCCTTACACCATCATAGTGGCGCTTAACAAGCATCAGGTAAGCTGCCAGGCAGCCCAAGAAGACAAAAACACTGGCCAACTTTGGTAACCTCATGGTGACTGGTGTGTGTAAGGCACATTCTGCAGTTCCATACAGAACTAAAGGCTGTTCGTCCTAAAAATGAAACAGACATACAGCAGTTAGCCATCTGATAGAGGGCTGTTAGAAAGGTGACATCACGGAGGTTTAGTTAGCTACCTGTATACATAATTTCAAACTTTTCAATACCAACACCACTAGCTAGAAACAACTGTTTTAGTACAAGCTACATAATCACTAAAGCAATTAGCTAACTAACTAACGTACACTACTAGGTACTGTAACGTTCTCCTGACCTGTGAATTTTCTTTAAGACAAGACATGGGGTGGGTTTTTCCCTTTTGAATTACTAGCATGAAATCTTATGTAGAATAGTGTAAATACTGGCAGGCTAGCTGTCACTGTATTCTAGTACAGTAAAAGACAACAGTCAAAGTGAACAAACAAAATGTACTAGCTAGTATAGCTAGATAGCGAACTGGCTTTGTCCCTGGCTTGTTTATATTGAAGACAACTTACGTTACGAGAGCAAATCCTGTGCATGTAGCATTAATAGCTAGCTACTTATTCTGATCATTTGCATTTTCGGTGTTCATATCTGGGACGATTGTTTGAAAACTCATGTCAAATAATTAATTAGCTTGGTGCTCGAACCTCAAACCAACCCAAATATCTGTTTGATTACGTCAGCGTGTGTTTTACTGATGACGTAGGAAGAAAATGCCGCGTTCATAAACTTGTCGGAAATGTCTGACTTGCTGACTGGTTGAAGGCGCCACGTGTATAACTACAACCAGTTAGCAAGTCCGATATTTTCGAGTTTCCTAGTTCCGACTAGTAAATGAACCCGGCAAAATACCAACTAGCCTCTAGAAAGGCTCACAAGTGGTTTATACATTATCTGGTAAATTAAAAGTGGCAAGGGATTATTTCCACTACCGAATGTTAGCACTACCCAAATACATTGTGACCATGGTTCGGACAATTATTTAGTCCAGATTTTGTTGAACTACCTGCCAAGTGAAGCCACACAATTTCAGAAGTAGGCTAACTTATTATGGAAAGCAAATAATTTGGCTGTGAGAAAACAAAAACAACAACTCTTATCTATTATTAGAATCAGTTAAACATTATGAGAAATAGTATGAGAAACAATAAACAGAAAAGTCAATCATATGACGGTTTTTGTATGTTGCACAACATTGCATCACAACTTCAATTTGTGAAGCCACATTTTTCTGTTTGTTGAAAAGGTGGCATTTCTTATATCAAAGTATAGGGGCGCTATAACTGTACTAGCAGGATGTACAGTTACATGTCTGATGTGACCTCTATCATTCTACCTGTAAAATTCAAATAATCTTTTAGTTCAGAAGAGAGTTTATGATTTGTTTGTGTAATCGACTGTTTGATTTCAAGTTAGTTGATTTTAGCAGATTCACATACTCTCTTTCAATTACTTAAATGTAAAATGTAGTTTTCTATTTGTCAAAAACCTTTCCAATATTTTCACATTCACTGTTACGCATATTCCAAAGTTCATCATTTAGCATTTTAGCTAATTAGCAACTTAGCAACTACTTACTACTTTTTAGCTACTTTGCAACTAATTAGCATGTTAGCTAACCCTTCTCCTATCCCTAACCTTAACCCTTTAACCTAACTCCTAACCCTAACTTTAACCTTAATCCTAACCTTAACCCCTAATCCTAACCCCTAACCTAACTAACTTTAGCCACAAAAAAATTGAAATTTGTAACATATTGTACAAATTGCAATTCATAACATCATGCAAATTCTAATTCGTAATATATTTACATTTACGTCATTTAGCAGACGGTCTTATCCAGAGCGACTTACAGTTAGTGAGTGCATACATTTTCTTTCATACTGGCCCCCCGTGGGAATTGAACCCACAACCCTGGCGTTGCAAACGCCATGCTCTGCTCTACCAACTGAGCTACACGGGACTATCATACAAATTGTAATTTGTAATATAATGCGAATTGTAATTTGTAACATATCATACGAAATGGATGATGGACATCCACAAATTAGACATACCATACCAAACATAACATATCACACTAATTTGTGTATCCCGGATTTTCGCTTACTATGTTATGTCTACCCCTGAGTCCAGGTTTCATGAAAATCTGTAATAAGGGATCTTTAAATGTATTTATTCTTTAGGGGGTAGATCAGCTTTAATATTGCAGATAGATTGTAACTTCCATCAATGTAATTGTCTGGATCAATTCCAATCCCCCATATGTTTTTTCTTCTTCTCGCAAATATATATATATACAGTGAGGGAAAAAAGTATTTGATCCCCTGCTGATTTTGTACGTTTGCACACTGACAAAGACATGATCAGTCTATAATTTTAATGGTAGATTTATTTGAACAGTGAGAGACAGAATAAGAACAAACAAAATCCAGAAAAACACATGTCAAAAATGTTATAAATTGATTTGCATTTTAATGAGGGAAATAAGTATTTGACCCCTCTGCAAAACATGACTTAGTACTTGGTGGCAAAACCCTTGTTGGCAATCACAGAGGTCAGACGTTTCTTGTAGTTGGCCACCAGGTTTGCACACATCTCAGGAGGGATTTTGTTCCACTCCTCTTTGCAGATCTTCTCCAAGTCATTAAGGTTTGGAGGCTGACGTTTGGCAACTCGAACCTTCAGCTCCCTCCACAGATTTTCTATGGGATTATAATAATATAATAATATAATATATACATCCATTCTATGGGGATTAAGGTCTGGAGACTGGCTAGGCCACTCCAGGACCTTAATGTGCTTCTTCTTGAGCCACTCCTTTGTTGCCTTGGCCGTGTGTTTTGGGTCATTGTCATGATGGAATACCCATCCACGATCCATTTTCAATGCCCTGGCTGAGGGAAGGAAGTTCTCACCCAAGATTTGACAGTATATGGCCCCGTCCATCGTCCCTTTGATGCAGTGAAGTTGTCCTGTCCCCTTAGCACAAAAACACCCCCAAAGCATAATGTTTCCACCTCCATGTTTGACGGTGGGGATGGTGTTCTTGGGGTCATAGGCAGCATTCCTCCTCCTCCAAACACTGCGAGTTGAGTTGATGCCAAAGAGCTCGATTTTGGTCTCATCTGACAATAACACATTCACCCAGTTCTCCTCTGAATCATTCAGATGTTCATTGGCAAACTTCAGACGGCCCTGTATATGTGCTTTCTTGAGCAGGGGGACCTTGCAGGCGCTGCAGGATTTCAGTCCATCACGGCGTAGTGTGTTACCAATTGTTTTCTTGGTGACTATGGTCCCAGCTGCCTTGAGATCATTGACAAGATCCTCCCGTGTAGTTCTGGGCTGATTCCTCACCGTTCTCATAATCATTGCAACTCCACACGCACCGAACCTTGAGATTTACAGTTATTTTGTGTTTCTTCCATTTGCGAATAATCGCGCCAACTGTTGTCACCTTCTCACCAAGCTGCTTGGCGATGGTCTTGTAGCCCATTACAGCCTTGTGTAGGTCTACAATCTTGTCCCTGGCATCCTTGGAGAGCTCTTTGGTCTTGGCCATGGTGGAGAGTTTGGAATCTGATTGATTGATTGCTTCTGTGGATAGGTGTCTTTTATACAGGTAACAAGCTGAGATTAGGAGCACTCCCTTTAAGAGTGTGCTCCTAATCTCAGCTCGTTACCTGTATAAAAGACACCTGGGAGCCAGAAATCTTTCTGATTGAGAGGGGGTCAAATACTTATTTCCCTCATTAAAATGCAAATCAAATTATAAAATTTTTGACATGCGTTTTTCTGGATTTTTTGTTTGTTATTCTGTCTTTCACTGTTCAAATAAACCTACCATTAAAATTATAGACTGATCATTTCTATGTCAGTGGGGAAACGTACAAAATCAGCAGGGGATCAAATACTTTTTTCCCTCACTGTATGTATATATGTCATGCAATAAAATGCTAATTGTTTACTTAAAAATCATACAATGTGATTTTCTGGATTTTTGTTTTAGATTCTGTCTCTCACAGTTGAAGTGTACCTATGATAGAAATTACAGACCTCTACATGCTTTGTAAGTAGGAAAACCTGCAAAATCGGCAGTGTATCAAATACTTGTATTAGTCAGCCACCAATTGTGCAAGTTCTCCCACTTAAAAAGATGAGAGAGGCCTGTAATTTTCATCATAGGTACACGTCAACTATGACAGACAAATTGAGAAAAAAAATCCAGACAATCACATTGTAGGATTTTTAATGAATTTATTTGCAAATTATGGTGGAAAATAAGTATTTGGTCACCTACAAACAAGCAAGATTTCTGGCTCTCACAGACCTGTAACTTCTTCTTTAAGAGGCTCCTCTGTCCTCCACTCGTTACCTGTATTAATGGCACCTGTTTGAACTTGTTATCAGTATAAAAGACACCTGTCTACAACCTCAAACAGTCACACTCCAAACTCCACTATGGCCAAGACCAAAGAGCTGTCAAAGGACACCAGAAACAAAATTGTAGACCTGCACCAGGCTGGGAAGACTGAATCTGCAATAGGTAAGCAGCTTGGTTTGAAGAAATCAACTGTGGGAGCAATTATTAGGAAATGGAAGACATACAAGACCACTGATAATCTCCCTCGATCTGGGGCTCCACGCAAGATCTCACCCTGTGGGGTCAAAATGATCACAAGAACGGTGAGCAAAAATTCCAGAACCACACGGGGGGACCTAGTGAATGACCTGCAGAGAGCTGTGACCAAAGTAACAAAGCCTACCATCAGTAACACACTACGCCGCCAGGGACTCAAATCCTGCAGTGAAAGACGTGTCCCCCTGCTTAAGCCAGTACATGTCCAGGCCCGTCTGAAGTTTGCTAGAGTGCATTTGGATGATCCAGAAGAGGATTGGGAGAATGTCATATGGTCAGATGAAACCAAAATAGAACTTTTTGGTAAAAACTCAACTCGTCGTGTTTGGAGGATAAAGAATGCTGAGTTGCATCCAAAGAACACCATACCTACTGTGAAGCATGAGGGTGGAAACATCATGCTTTGGGGCAGTTTTTCTGCAAAGGGACCAGGACGACTGATCCGTGTAAAGGAAAGAATGAATGGGGCCATGTATCGTGAGATTTTGAGTGAAAACCTCCTTCCATCAGCAAGGGCATTGAAGATGAAACGTGCCTGGGTCTTTCAGCATGACAATGATCCCAAACACACCGCCCGGGCAACGAAGGAGTGGCTTCGTAAGAAGCATTTCAAGGTCCTGGAGTGGCCTAGCCAGTCTCCAGATCTCAACACCATAGAAAATCTTTGGAGGGAGTTGAAAGTCCGTGTTGCCCAGTGACAGCCCCAAAACATCACTGCTCTAGAGGAGATCTGCATGGAGGAATGGGCCAAAATACCAGCAACAGTGTGTGAAAACCTTGTGAAGACTTACAGAAAACGTTTGATCTGTGTCATTGCCAACAAAGCGTATATAACAAAGTATTGAGAAACCTTTGTTATTGACCAAATACTTATTTTCCACCATAATTTGCAAATAAATTCATAAAAAATCCTACAATGTGATTTTCTGGATATTTTTTTTCTCATTTTGTCTGTCATAGTTGACGTGTACCTATGATGAAAATTACAGGACTCTCTCATCTTTTTAAGTGGGAGAACTTGCACAATTGGTGGCTGACTAAATACTTTTTTCCCCCACTGTATATGTATGCATGTGTATATGTATATGCATGTAGAGGTCTATAATTTTTATCATAGGTACACTTCAACTGTGAGAGACGGAATCTAAAACAAAAATCCAGAAAATCATATTGTATGATTTTTAAGTAATTCAATTGCATTTTATTGCATGACATAAGTATTTGATACATCAGAAAAGCAGAACTTAATATTTGGTACAGAAACCTTTGTTTGCAATTACAGAGATCATATGTTTCCTGTAGGTCTTGACCAGGTTTGCACACACTGCAGCAGGGATTTTGGCCCACTCCTCCATACAGACCTTCTCCAGATCCTTCAGGTTTCGGGGCTGTCGCTGGGCAATACGGACTTTCAGCTCCCTCCAAAGATTTTCTATTGGGTTCAGGTCTGGAGACTGGCTATGCCACTCCAGGACCTTGAGATGCTTCTTACGGAGCCACTCCTTTGTTGCCCTGGCTGTGTGTTTCGGGTCGTTGTCATGCTGGAAGACCCAGCCATGACCCATCTTCAATGCTCTTACTGAGGGAAGGAGGTTGTTGGCCAAGATCTCGCGATACATGGCCCCATCCATCCTCCCCTCAATACGGTGCAGTCATCCTGTCCCCTTTGCAGAAAAGCATCCCCAAAGAATGATGTTTCCATCTCCATGCTTCACAGTTGGGATGGTGTTCTTGGGGTTGTACTCATCCTTCTTCTTCCTCCAAACACGGCGAGTGGAGTTTAGACCAAAAAGCTCTATTTTTGTCTCATCAGACCACATGACCTTCTCCCATTCCTCCTCTGGATCATCCAGATGGTCATTGGCAAACTTCAGACGGGCCTGGACATGCGCTGGCTTGAGCAGGGGGACCTTGCGTGCGCTGCTCCCTCACCTTCCTCATGATGATTGATGCCCCACAAGGTGAGATTTTGCATGGAGCCCCAGACCGAGGGTGATTGACCGTCATCTTGAACTTCTTCCATTTTCTAATAATTGCGCCAACAGTTGTTGCCTTCTCACCAAGCTGCTTGCCTATTGTCCTGTAGCCCATCCCAGCCTTGTGCAGGTCTACAATTTTCTCCCTGATGTCCTTAAACAGCTCTCTGGTCTTGGCCATTGTGGAGAGGTTGGAGTCTGTTTGATTGAGTGTGTGGACAGGTGTCTTTTATACAGGTAACGAGTTCAAACAGGTGCAGATAATACAGGTAATGAGTGGAGAACAGGAGGGCTTCTTAAAGAAAAACTAACAAGTCTGTGAGAGCCGGAATTCTTACTGGTTGGTAGGTGATCAAATACTTATGTCATGCAATAAAATGCAAATTAATTACTTAAAAATCATACAATGCGATTTTCTGGATTTTTGTTTTAGATTCCGTCTCTCACAGTTGAAGTGTACCTATGATAAAAATTACAGAACTCTACATGCTCTGTAAGTAGGAAAACCTGCAAAATCGGCAGTGTATCAAATACTTGTTCTCCCCACTGTACATATACATTTCCTTTTTAAAAATATATAGTAAACTAGTGAACAACAATGCTTAGGCCTCTACTTCCAGCTTATACATACTATATACATTCTATGGACACAGTCAATTTTACATTAATTCTATTTTGTTTGGTTTTACTCCTGAACTTCCTCTACCCTCACCCTCTCCGATCATTTTCATGATGTCCATCCGGTTTGCTTCTATATACCATATATTTCTAACTGTGCTCTTTCACAAAAGCTCTCAACCTATAACCTACAGTATATACTTATTATGGACACAGTATGCTTACATTATTAGTTATCTTGTTGTTATTAGTTGTTGTTAGTTGTTATTAGTCCCATCCTTAAACTCCATTCCATACCCACCATCTATCTCTTAACACCATCCATATTGGATTTCTATTTGCCATATATCTTTCAACTGTACTGTGATGTTTTACAAAAGTTCTGAACCTTTCTATTTTCATTGTTTCAACAGGTTGTAAATTGAAAATAAAAATGTAATAAGGGATCTTAACTCAACTTACACAACTTTTCAGACCCTTTTTTCAAAGAGAGATACTGAGGCCGATTACATTCTCATTGTCCTTGTTGACAATATGGCACCAGCTGGTCTGTCTCTGGCCAGCTCGTGTCAAAAGCACTTCACCTCCCTCTCCAACAATCAATAGTTTTGTTAAAGTTAACAGTCTGTGGCAATAGGCCCCCCTTGCTACTCTATTCATTACCTCAATTATCAATCATTAGACTTGATATATGGGCCAATCTTTTGGTGTGCTTTCTTATGCACACATGTAACACTCTGAACGTACCCGCCTACACAACCACGCGCCTCACTCTCAAAGGTGTGCAATCACACACACACACACACACACTCATGCATAGAGTGCATTCGGAAAGTATTCAGACCCCTTGAATTTTCCACATTTTGTTACGTTACAGCCTTATTCTAAAATGGATTACATTGTTTTTTCCCCTCATCAATCTACACACAATACCCAATAATAACAAAGCTAAAACTGTTTTAGTGGACATTTTTGCTAATTTATTAAAAGTAAAAAAACGGAAGTATTACATTTACATAAGTATTCAGACCCTTTACTCAGTACTTTGTTGAAGCACCTTTGGCAGCGATTACAACCTATATACATACAACCTATAAGTATTCTTGCGTATGACGCTACAAGCTTGGCACACCTGTATTTGGGGAGTTTCTCCCATTCTTCTCTGCAGTTCCTCTCAAGCTCTGTCATGGTGGATGGGGAGCATTGCTGCACAGCTATTTTCAGATCTCTCCAAAGATGTTCGATCAGGTTCAAGTCCTGGCTCTGGCTGGGCCACTCAAGGACATTCAGAGACTTGTCCCGAAGCCACTCCTGCGTTGTCTTGGCTGTGTGCTTAAGATCGTTGTCCTGTTGGAAGGTGAACCTTTGCCCCAGTCTGAGGTCCTGAGCGCTCTGGAGCAGGTTTTCATCAAGGATCTCTCTGTACTTTGCTCTGTTCATCTTTGCCTTGATCCTGACTAGTCTCCCAGTCCCTGCCGCTGAAAAACATCCCCACAGCATGATGCTGCTACCACCATGCTTCACCGTAGGGATAGTGCCAGGTTTCCTCCAGACGTGACGCTTGGCATTCAGGCCAAAGAGTTCAATCTTGGTTTCATCAGACCAGAGAATCTTGTTTTTCATGGTCTTAGAGTCTTTAAGTACCTTTTGGCAAACTCCAAGCGGGCTGTCATGTATTTTACTGAGTGGCTTCTGTCTGGCCACTCTACCATAAAGGCCTGATTGGTGGAGTGCTGCAGAGATGGTTGTCCTTCTCCCATCTCCACAGAGGAACTCCAGAGCTCTGTCAGAGTGACCATCGGGTTTTTGGTCACCTCCCTGACCAAGGCCCTGCTCCCCCGATTGCTCAATTTGGCCGGGCGGCCAGCTCTTGGAAGACTCTTGGTGGTTCCAAACTTCTTCCATTTAAGAATGATGGAGGCCACTGTGTTCTTGGGGACCTTCAATGCTGCAGACATTTTTTGGTACCCTTCCCCAGATCTGTGCCTTGACACAATCCTGTCTCTGAGCTCCAAGGACAATTCTTTCAACCGCATGGCTTGGTTTATGCTCTGACATGCACTGTCAGCTGTGGGACCTTATATAGACAGGTGTGTGCCTTTCCAAATCATGTCAATTTAATTTACCACAGGTGAACTACAATCAAGTTGTAGAAACATCTCAAGTATGATCAATGAAAACAGGATGCACCAGAGCTACATTTCGAGTCTCATAGCAAAGGGTCTGAAGACTTCTGTAAATAAGGTATTTCTGTTTTTTATCTTTAATAAATTTGCAAAAATGTATAAAAACCTGCTTTCACTTTGTCATTATGGGGTATTGTGTGTAGATTGCTGAGGATTTTTATTTATTTAATCAATTTTAGAATAAGGCTGTAACGTAACAAAATGTGGAAAAAGTCAAGGGGTCTGAGTACTTTCCGGAGGCGCTGTATATAAGTATAATGAACACAAATATAAACGCAACATGAAACAATTTCTAAGATTTTGCTGAGTTACAGTTCATAAAAGGAAATCAATCAATTTACATGAATTCATTAGGCCCTAATCTATGGATTTCACATGACTGGGTAGGGGCGCTGGGGAGCCAGGCCCAGCCAATCCGAATGAGTTTTTCTCCACAAAAGGGCTTCGTTACAGACATAAATATTCCTCAGTTTCATCAGCTGTCTGGGTGGCTGGTCCCAGACGATCCTGCAGGTGAAGAAGCCGGATGTGGAGGTCCAGGGCTGGCATGGTTACACATGGCCTGCGGTTGCATTGTGTTGTGTGACAAAACTGCATATTTTAGAGTGGCCTTTTATTGTCCCCAGCACAAGGTGCACCTGTGTAATGTTCGTGCCGTTTAATCAGCTTCTTGATATGCCACACCTGTCAGGTGGATGGATTATCTTGACAAAGGCTTACATTCTCACTAACAGGGATGTAAACAAATTTGTGCACATCATTTGAGAGAAATAAGGTTTTTGTGAGTATGGAACATTTCTAGGATCTTTTATTTCAGCTCATGAAACATGGGACCAACACTTTACATGTAGCGTTTATATTTTTGTTCAGTGTAAATAAATGACTGTCATTGAGGGGCTTTGGGAATTTGAAGGGAGGTTGGTGATGGTTTTGTAGATATTCAATTAGAGCCTTATTCAAAGTCTCTGCAGATGTAGAGGACACCGTGAAAATACCATATGCTCAGTAGTGTGTGTGTGTGGGTTTGTACCTAGGCCGCATTGTTTAACACAATTAATTATTTGTTAAGTGGCAGTTTACAGGCTGCTTCAGGCTCAATTTGTCATAGCTATTCAAAGGATATATAATTGGAGCATAAAATAAAAAGTCAGGATTTATCCCAAATGATACTCATTTGGGGGGGCAGATTTTTTCTCTCTCTCTCTCTCTCTCTCTCTCTCTCTCTCTCTCTCTCTCTCTCTTGCTCACTCTCTCTCTCTCTCTCTCTATCTCTCTCTCTCTCCTATAGGACGTTTTTTCTGAGCTTTCTGCAGTCTAAAGCAGGGGTGTCAAACTCATTTTAGCTCAGGGGCCACATGGAGGAAAATCTATTCCCAAGTGGGCCGGACCGGTAAAATCATGGTATATATAACTTAAAAACAACAACTTCAGATTGTTTTATTTGTTTTAATACTATCAACATAAAACATAAAGCTGGAGCCTGAGGACAGTGTGTCCAAAATAGTACAAGCACAACATCACTATTAATCATAAAACACCTCAAGTTTATTTGAAAATTCTAAAGAAAAAACACACAAACAAACAATGCCTCAGTGATTCACATACCTGTTTCACAGATCACAGAACTATATCAGGGTGTCATTTCTCAGGCAGAAATGTAGATACAAATAATGAAATCCTGTTCCCCAAACAAGTGCAAGAACCACAGAGTCAAGAATAGGTTAAATATACAAATTAAAAACAATAGCACATCAACATAAAAACATATAAACATAAAGCTGGAGCCTGAGGACAGTGTGTCCAAAAGCACAACATCACTATTAATCATAAAACACCTCAAGTTATTTGAAATTCTGAGGACAAACAACACACAAACACACAATGCCTCAGTGATTCACAGAAGTATATCACAGATCACAGAACTATATCAGGGTGTCTCATGCAGCACTTTAAGTGGGGTTGCATAGTTTATTTGACTCCTGATACCTGGCATCTTTTAGCTTTCACCAGTGCATCAATATCAGGCGTCACATCCTGAGTGGCAGCCAACTTCAGGATGTGATTCAAGTGCTTGTGCGTGAGCCTTGAGCGCAGCTTTGTTTTATTTATGCTCATTACAGAGAACTTGCTCACAAAGATATGTGGTTCCAAACATGCACAACCGTTTTGTAGCGAGGGCTGTCAAGTTGGGGTAACCTGGCAAGAGATTCTGATAAAATGTGTCCAAGCCAGCTGCGGCAAATTTGCCCTTCAAATCCGAGTCACACTGCAAGTCTATTATTTCAAGTTGGATGCTGACGGGCAGATCAGAGGGATTCACGGTGAATGGCGAACAAAAAACTTTGAAGTCTTTCTCCAGTTCACCAAAAATCTGAAAGCGTTGCTCAAACTCCCTTAACAGTCCCGTTATTTTATCTTTGAACCGCTTCATGTCTGCCACATGTTGGGTCGCGCACACATTTTTCAGACAGGGGAAGTGAGCTGCATCACCACCGGCGAGTTGCGTCTCCCACAATGACAGCTTCAACTTGAAAGAACGTATTTTACATTTACATTTTAGTCATTTAGCAGACGCTCTTATCCAGAGCGACTTACAGTTAGTGAATACATATATAAAAAAAATTTATACTGGCCCCCCGTGGGAATCAAACCCACAACCCTGGCGTTGCAAACGCCATGCTCTACCAACTGAGCTACATCCCTGCCGGCCATTCCCTCCCCTACCCTGGACGACGCTGGACCAATTGTGCGCCGCCCATGAGTCACCAGGTCGCGGCCGGCTGCGACAGAGCCTGGATTCGAACCAGGATCTCTAGTGGCACAGTTAGCACTGCGATGCAGTGCCTTAGACCACTGCGCCACTCAGGAGTATGCTGTCATTATGCTGTCATAATACTGTCATAATACTGCGTGGCAACTTTGTTGCGCCCTTGCAGCTGTTTGTTCAAGTTATTCAGGTGCTCTGTAACATCCACCATAAATGCAAGGTCCTGCATCCATTCTGCAGAATTAAATTCTAACACTGGTTTGCCCTTTTCTTCCATGAACTGTTCAATTTCTTCTCGTAAATCAAAGAAACGCCTCAGCACAGCACCTCGGCTTAACCATCTTACCTCAGTGTGGTATGGCAGGCCATAGATGTGGTCTTTCTCTCTGAGAAGGCTGTCAAACTGACGGTGATTCAGGCTTCTGGATCGGATGAAATTAACAGTTTGGATGACCACCTTCATGACGTTATCCATCTTTAATGACTTGCAACACAAAGCCTCCTGGTGCAAAATACAGTGAAAAGTCCAAAAATCACGTCCTCCATTTGCAGATTGCACTTTCTCTCTGAACTTTGTCACAACGCCTGCTTTTTTCCCGATAATTGAGGGCGCACCATCTGTAGCCAGGCTGACAGCGCGGGACCAGTCCACTCCGACCCTGTCCAGCGCGCCGACGAGTGCAGTGAAAATATCAGCTGCTGTCGTTGTATCTGTCATCGGCACCAACTCCACGAACTCCTCGGTGACGGTCAATGTGTCATCAACTCCGCGGATGAAAATGGCCAGTTGTGCAACATCTGTAATGTCTGTGCTTTCATCAATTGCAACCGAAAACGCAATAAATTACTTTACTTTTTGCTTCAACTTGCTGTCCAAATCCACTGAAAGATCGGAAATCCTGTCTGCAACTGTGTTTCTTGTCAGGCTGATATTTGCAAAAGCCTGGTGCTTTTCAGGGCACACAATCTCTGCTGCCTTCATCATGCATGTTTTTACAAATTCACCCTCACTAAATGGTTTTGAAGCCACTGCGATTTCATTAGCAATGAGGTCGCTAGCTTTCACTGCAGCGTCACTGATGTCTCGGCTGTGAGTAAACACAGACTGCTGTTTCTTCAGACCCACCAACAGTTCATTCACCTTCTCTCTTCTCCGCTGTCCTTGAAAGTTGTCATATTTGTCGGCATGAAGACTCACGTAGTGGCGACGAAGGTTATATTCTTTCAGCACTGCAACATGCTGTGAACACACCAAACATACAGCTTTCCCATTCAATTCCGTGAATAAATAGAAGGATGACCATTTTTCTTGGAACACTCTGCACTCTGCGTCCACTTTTCTCTTTTTTGACAGAGACATATTGGGGCAATGAGGGTGCCAAAGCACATAATGTTAAACGTAGAAGCCGTAATAAATATCGCGGGCAAAACAAAGTAGCTTATCCGGACTGGCTGCACTTGCTATTTGCTCTGCCCCGGTATAAACAGTTTGCTTGCTTAACACAATTGCTATTGCGCCATCCAGTGGACACAATTGGAACAGTAGTTTCTTTTATTGAAAAATTGCAGCTCATTTTTATACTTTACAAAATCATCTCGCGGGCCGGATTAAACCCGTTTGCGGGCCTGATCCGGCCCGCGGGCCGGACGTTTGACACCCCTGGTCTAAAGCCTTTACACACTTCATGAGGTAGAGAAATAGTACAGTTTAATCACTCGGTGGTCCATACATGTGATTTAATATTTAAGCCCCTAACAGCTTTTTATCAGTTAATGGGTCAGACAACATGCTTGATGGTTCTGTAATCTTTCTCTTCAATGAGCAAACATTTTAATAATAATGATAATAACAACAAAAGCACGTTGAGTGGATCCTAATCGGCACAGAGATTTACATACAAATGACATTTAGAACAATTACTTCAGATCATTAAGAGGCACTTTCAATGGAAAGATGACTAATCCAACTAAGTTGTTAAGCGAGGTAGAAATGTCTACGTGGGGAGGAAAGAGCCCCTCTGACCTGCTTCTGCCCACATCATGCCTATGATCATGAATTCTCAAGGAATGTCTTTGCCCCCTTAGTTCTATCTGGTCACTTTTAACCATATGGTAAGTGGTAACCACTGCTACATTTTTTACATTTTAGTCATTTAGCAGACACTCTTATCCAGAGCGACTTACAGTTAGTGAGTGCAGACATTATTTATTTTTTCATACTGGCCCCCCTTGGGAATCGAACCCACAACCCTGGCGTTGCAAGCGCCATGCTCTACCAACTGAGCTACACCGGGCCTATGTCACGAATACCGCCGAGGCTGCTCCTCCTCCTTGTTCGGGCAGGCTTCGGCGTTCGTCGTCCCCGGAGTACTAGCTGCCACCGTTTGATGTTTTCGATGTTTGTTTGGTCATGTCTAGTTTAGTGCACCTGTTTCGTATTCTGTCCTGATTATGTCACCTATAAGTTTCCCTGTGTTATGCTTTGTAGTTGTGTGTTATTGTCCGCCTGTCGTTTTGTTGTGAGGTTCGGTACTTTTGTTTATGAGTGTTTTACGCATTTCACGTATCAGTTCGCCTCCGTTGTTTCGAGGCCATTTATTTTTGTATATTGTTCAATTACTTCAGTAAAGTCGTTTTGACTTATCCGCTGTGTCCTGCGCCTGACTTCACCACCGCATCCACATCAGTACGGTGACAGCCTAGTACTACTACTTCTACTATTACTACTACTAAATTGCTTATAAGCTATTGTGAACACCAGTAGCAGTAAGAATATAACTACATAATATTGGTAGTGTTTTCTCAAGGTTCTAAACAGTAAACTACTAATAGTAGTAGTAGTAGTAGTAGTAGATGTGTATATTCCTATATTTTAAGGATGGTTCACCGTAGAGGGTTGAATTCTAAGAATTTCATTAAGCACTTTCCTATCAAATTCCAAACACAGTAATCGACAAATCAACTCAACACAGAGGATGATTGAGAGAAATATTGTGAAATAAATAAATATCTTAATCCACAGACTATGCTTCCCTCCATTGTGGATAGAAATGGGTTAGGTCTTTATGAAAATGTCCCTCTTTTCATAACTAGCATCATAATCTCTTCTATCAGACTCTTGAGCCACAGTACATAAAAACAGCAGGTTGACACAGCTTTGTGGGTTTACTGTTAAAACTATGATGACTCAATATCATATATTTGACCATTTCTGTTTCTCTAATGTGTTGTTTTCCATGCACACAGATCCTCTAAAACGCATTGAATGAGTAAGGGATTACCAACGAGGGCTATGTGTTCTATGAAAAATAATGAACGACATGGAAGGTGTGTGCTAGCGGAGTGGAACTTACCTTCCACAGAGTTGCGTTATTTTCCAGAGAACGCATAGAGCCCCGAGTTGATTATAACCCTTATATACCATGGCTATAATTTAACACATTTTCCACTAGAAATGTGTTCATTTGCAGGTAGAAATGTGTTCAACATCCACTGAGAAGTAGCTAGCAAGTTTACTAGACAGCTACAGTAGTTGCCTTGGTAAACAGACTTGCTAGTTTAGCTAACCAAACCATTAGTCCTAGCTTGCTATTATGAAAATCGAATTCAGCAGTGCCAATAATGTTTTCAAGTCGACTTTTGCTTTCAAAAGCAGCTCAAACATAGAACATGTGATTATTTTTGTTGCATCATGTCTAAGAACAGCCCTTAGCCTCAGGCCTTATTGCTATTATAAACTGGTTACCAACGTAATTAGAGCAGTAAAAATAAATGATCTGTCATTGTCACGCCCTGACCTTGAAAGCCCTGTTTTTCTAGTTGGTTTGGTCAGGGTTGTTTCCAAGATGGCGTAGCAGTGCGGTCGCTTTTATTCATTGTCCTTGTGTAAATATCCCGTTTCTTGTTATTTGTCTATTTTTGTATATATTTCTCAATTGTTACTTTTCATTCTTTAACTAAATATACTTTCCTGCAACCCGCCTCACCCAACGTGGAAAGGATTCTATTATTTCTTTATAACTTTCATCAAGAACCTTAAGCTGAAACTAGTGTAGCTAGTGTAGCTGCAACTGAATGGCTACTTGCTATTAGTCACCGTTAGCGTCTTCACCACTGTCCGTGGCCTACACTATCCACCAGCCAGCTCTAGCTCTAGCCTGGACAATTTGTCGGCCAGTCTGCACAGCGTGCTATCGACCCAGAGCTTATTGGACTTTCTGCCGGAATCACTGGACCCTAGCGCCGGATCATCGCAACCAGCTAGCTAGCTGCAACCTGTTGTTGGCTAATTACCATTGCCCTATAGCAAGCACCAGTTAGCCTTGAGCTAGCCTCAGGCCCATCTCCCGGCTATCTACCTCTCTGTCAACCGGGACGGGACCTCCTAGTGTTGACACTGAGCCCCGCCCGATCCAACACGACTGGTTTGCAGACGAAATAGTCTGATGTGGTTTCAACAGGCTTCCCGTTGCGACGACCACGAAGATCCATCTGCCAGCCCCGGCCCGCTAGCACACGCAAACTACAACTGTGCTCCCTGCTAGCTGTGCTGAAGCACCAATTTGAACTGCTCTCGGACTCACATATTGCTGTTCACTGGACCTTATGATCACTCAGCTGCACAGCTGATGCCTGCTGGACTGTTCCTTTACACGGTACCCTGTCCTGTTTATTCTGTTTAGCCTTAGCCCAAACGTTATCGCTATTTCCAGTTGTTGTCTTAGCTCTCTCTAATAACACCTGTGACTGCTTTATGCCTCTCTCCCATGTCAATTATGCGTTGCCTATTGCTGTTTGGGTTAGTTCTTATTATACAATTTCACTGTAGAACCCCTAGTCCCTCTCAAACTGCCTCAAATAGTTCCTTTGTTCCACCCCCCATACGCGCAGAGACCAGCTCAATCGGTGCCTCCAGTGACGCTATCTCTTTCATTGTTACCCAACGCTTAGGGTTACCTGAACTGTACTCATATCCTTCCATATCCTTTTCTGTACATAATGCCCTGAATCTTTTCTACAACGCCCGGAGAACTGCCCCCTTTATTCTATGTACCCAACGCACTAGAAGACCAGTTCTTAAAGCCTTTAGTCGTATCCTTATTCTAGTCCTCCTCTGTTCCTCTGGTGATGTAGAGGCTAACCCAGGCCCTGCAGCCCCCAGTATCACTCCTACTCCCCAGGAGCTATCATTTGTTGACTTCTGTAACCATAAAAGTCTTGGTTTTCTGCACGTAAATATCAGAAGCCTCCTTCCTAAGTTTGAGTTATTCACTGCGTTAGCACACTCCGCCAACCCTGATGTTCTAGCAGTGTCTGAATCCTGGCTTAGGAAGGCCACCAAAAATTCTGAAATTTCCATCCCCAACTATAACATTTTCCGTCTAGATAGAACTGCCAAAGGGGGTGGAGTTGCAATCTACTGTAGAGATAGCCTGCAGAGCTCTATCATACTATCCAGGTCTGTGCCCAAACAGTTTGAGCTTCTACTTCTAAAAATCCACCTTTCCAGAAATAAATCTCTCACTGTTGCCGCTTGCTACAGACCCCCTCAGCCACCAGCTGTGCCCTGGACTCCATATGTGAATTGATTGCCCCCCATCTATCCTCAGAGTTCGTACTGCTTGGTGACCTAAATTGGGATATGCTTAACACCCCGGCCATCCTACAATCTAAACTAGATGCCCTCAATCTCACACAAATTATCAACGAACCTACCAGGTACAACCCTAAATCCGTAAACATGGGTACCCTCATAGATATCATCCTGACTAACTTACCCTCTAAATACACCTCCGCTGTCTTCAACCAGGATCTCAGCGATCACTGCCTTATTGCCTGCGTCCGTAACGGGTCCGCGGTCAAACGACCACCCCTCATCACTGTCAAACGCTCCCAAAAACACTTCAGCGAGCAGGCCTTCCTAATTGACCTGGCCCAGGTATCCTGGATGGATATAGATCTCATTCCGTCAGTAGAGGATGCCTGGTTGTTCTTTAAAAGTAATTTCCTCTCAATCTTAAATAAACATGCCCCATTCAAAAAATACAGAACTAAGAACAGATATAGCCCCTGGTTCTCCTCAGACTTGACTGCCCTTGACCAGCACAAAAACATCCTGTGGCGTACTGCATTAGCATCAAATAGCCCCCGCGATATGCAACTTTTCAGGGAAGTTAGGAACCAATATACACAAGCAGTTAGGAAAGCAAAGGCTAACTTTTTCAAACAGAAATTTGCATCCTGTAGCACTAACTCCAAAAAGTTTTGGGACACTGTAAAGTCCATGGAAAATAAGAGCACTTCCTCCCAGCTGCCCACTGCACTGAGGCTAGGAAACACTATCACCACCCGATAAATCTACAATAATCGAGAATTTCAACAAGCATTTTGCTACGGCTGGCCATGCTTTCCACCTGGCTACCACTACCCCGGCCACCAGCTCTGCACCCTCCGCTGCAACTTGCCCATGCCCCCCCCGCTTCTCCTTCACACAAATCCAGACAGCTGATGTTCTGAAAGAGCTGTAAAATCTGGACCCCTACAAATCATCTGGGCTAGACAATCTGGACCCTTTCTTTCTAAAACTAGCCGCCGAAATTGTCGCAACCCCTATTACTAGCCTGTTCAATCTCTCTTTCGTAACGTCTGAGATCCTCAGAGATTGGAAAGCTGCCGCGGTCATCCCCCTCTTCAAAGGGGGTGACACTCTAGATCCAAACTGTTACAGACCCATATCCATCCTGCCCTGCCATTCAAACGTTTTTGAAAGCCAAGTCAACAAACAGATCACCGACCATTTCGAATCCCACCGTACCTTCTCCACTATGCAATCCGGTTTCCGAGCTGGTCATGGGTGCACTTCAGCCACGCTCAAGGTCCTAAACGATATTATAACCGCGATTGATAATAGACAGTACTGTGCAGCCGTTTTCATTGACCTGGCCAAGGCTTTCGACTCTGTCAACCACTGCATTCTTATTGGCAGACTAAATAGCCTTGGTTTCTCAAATGACTGCCTCGCCTGGTTCACCAACTACTTCTCAGATAGAGTTCAATGTGTCAAATCGGAGGGCCTGTTGTCTGGACCTATGGCAGTCTCTATGGGGGTGCCACAGGGTTCAATTCTTGGGCCGACTCTTTTCTCTGTATATATCAATGACGTCGCTCTTGCTGCTGGTGACTCTCAGATCCACCTCTACGCAGACGACACCATTTTGTATACATCTGGCCCTTCATTGGACACTGTGTTAACAAACCTCCAAACGAGCTTCAATGCCATACAACACTCCTTCAGTAGCCTCAAACTGCTCTTAAACACTAGTAAAACTAAATGCATGCTCTTCAACCGAACGCTGCTTGCACCCGCCCACCCGACTAGAATCACTACTCTCGACGGGTCTGACCTAGAGTATGTGGACAACTACAAATATCTAGGTGTCTGGTTAGACTGTAAACTCTCCTTCCAGACTCACATTAAGAATCTCCAATCCAAAGTTAAATCTAGAATCGGTTTCCTATTTCGCAACAAAGCCTCCTTCACTCATGCTGCCAAACATGCCCTCGTAAAACTGACTATCCTACCGATCCTTGACTTCGGCGATGTCATTTACAAAATAGCCTCCAACACTCTACTCAGCAAATTGGATGTAGTCTATCACAGTGCCATCCGTTTTGTCTCCAAAACCCCATATACTACCCACCACTGTGACCTGTACGCTCTTGTTGGCTGGTCCTCACTACATATTCGTCGCCAAACCCACTGGCTCCAGGCCATCTATAAATCACTGCTAGGCAAATCCCCGCCTTATCTTAGCTCATTGGTCACCATAGCAACACCCACCCGTAGTCTGCGCTCCAGCAGTTATATCTCACTGGTCATCCCCAAAGCCAACACCTCCTTTGGCCGCCATTCCTTCCAGTTCTCTGCTGCCAATGACTGGAACAAATTGCAAAAATCTCTGAAGCTGGAGACACTTATCTCCCTCACTAACTTTAAGCATCAGTTGTCAGAGCACCTTACCGATCACTGCACCTGTACACAGCCCATCTGAAATTAGCCCGCCCAACTACCTCATCCCTATATTGTTATTTATTTTGCTCATTTGTACCCCAGTATCTCTATTTGCACATCATCTCTTGCACATCTATCATTCCAGTGTTAATACTAATTGTAATTATTTTGCACTATAGCCTATTTATTGCCTTACCTCCATAACTTGCTACATTTGCACACACTGTATATATATGTATTTCTGTTGTATTTTTGACTTTGTTTTGTTTTACCCCATATGTAACTCTGTGTTGTTGTTTTTATCGCACTGCTTTGCTTTATCTTGGCCAGGTCGCAGTTGTAAATGAGAACTTGTTCTCAACTGGTTTACCTGGTTAAATAAAGGTGAAATAAAAAAATAAAAAAAGGGTGTCCATTCTATGTTGTTCTATTTCTATGTTGGCTGGGTGTGGTTCCCAATCAGAGGCAGCTGTCGATCGTTGTCTCTGATTGGGGATCATACTTAGGTAGCCATGTTGCCTACCTGTTTTGTGGAATCTTGTTTCTGTGTGTTTGGCTTGTTTGATGTTAGCTTTTAGAACTTCACGTTACGTTGCTTTTGTTGTTTTGTTCGGTGTTTATTCAATAAATGAACATGTACGCATACCACACTGCACCTTGGTCCAATCCTGTACTCAACGAACGTGACAGAAGATCCTACCACCAACGGACCAAGCAGCGTGCCCAGGAGGAGCAAACACCCTGGACACAGGTGGGGAAGATGTGGTCTTGGGAGGAGATATTTGCTGGTAAAGGACCCTGGGCGAAGGTAGAAGCCCAGGTAGGAGAGGATCAACGGCAACGCCAACGGTGCTGACTGCTAAGGAAGCCTGAGAGGCAACCCCAATAACATTTTGTGTGGGGGGGCACACAGGGTGGTTGGCTAAGCAGCAGGAGGCTCGGAGAGACCTGCAGATTAGCACTCTGATAGAAGAGGCAACCACCTTACGGGGGCTGATCGCGAAGATAGAGCAGGAGAGCTCCCTTCAAGATGAGGCGCTGCAGGAGGCCCTTAGGGAGAAGGAGTCAATGGTTGCACGGAGAGAGGAGCTGGCCAGGCAACAAGAGAAGCTGAGAGAGGAATTAACCCTCCAGCAGCAGAGAGCTCAGTCGTTAGAGCAGAGGTTAGCAGAGCCAGCTACCCGCACTCGCTGTAAGGAGCGTGTGTTCATTGTGGAACCAGGTTATGCGGAGTTACGCACTGTGTCGTCAGTGCGCCTTCACAGCCCAGTGCGTCCTGTGCCAGCGCCCCGCATGTGCCGTGCGAAAGTGGGGATCCAGCCAGGACGGGTTGTGCCAGCTTTACGCTCCAGACCTCCAGTGCGCCTCCACGGTCCAGTATATCCTGCGCCGGATCTATGCACTGTGTCACCAGTGTGCCTCCCCAGCCCGGTACGGCCCGTACCTGTTCCTCGCACCAAACCAGTGGTGCGTGTATCCAGTCCTGTACGGCCCGTACCTGCTTCCCGCACCAAACCAGTGGTGCGTGTATCCAGTCCTGTACGGCCCGTACCTGCTCCCTGCACCAAACCAGTGGTGCGTGTATCCAGTCCGGCACGGCCCGTGCCTGCTCCTCGCACCAAACCAGTGGTGCGTGTCACCAGCCCGGTACGGCCCGTGCCAGCTCCTCGCACTAAACCAGTGGTGCGTGTCGCCAGCCCGGTACGCCCCGTACCTGCTTCCCGCACCAAACCAGTGGTGCGTGTATCCAGTCCTGTACGGCCCGTACCTGCTTCCCGCACCAAACCAGTGGTGCGTGTATCCAGTCCTGTACCGCCCGTACCTGCTTCCTGCACCAAACCAGTGGTGCGTGTATCCAGTCCGGCACGGCCCGTGCCTGCTCCTCGCACCAAACCAGTGGTGCGTGTCACCAGCCCGGTACGGCCCGTGCCAGCTCCTCGCACTAAACCAGTGGTGCGTGTCGCCAGCCCGGTACGCCCCGTGCCTGCTTCCCACACCAAACCGGTGGTGCGTGTATCCAGTCCTGTATGGCCCGTTCCTGCTCCTCGCACCAAACCAGTGGTGCGTGTCTCCAGTCCGGCACGGCCCGTGCCTGCTCCTCGCACCAGACCAGTGGTGCGTGTCTCCAGTCCAGTACGGCCCGTGCCTGCTCCTCGCACCAGACCAGTGGTGCGTGTTCCCAGCCTGGTGCGGCCCATGCCTGTTCCTCGCACAAGACCAGTGGTGCGTGTCCCCAGCCCGGTGCGGCCCATGCCTGTTCCTCGCACCAGACCAGTGGTGCGTATCCCCGGCCCGGTACGGCTGGTGCCAGGCCAGAGCAGTCAGCTCCACCGGTGCCTAGTCCAGCTCCGGTCAGCTGCTCCACTCCAGTGCCAGAGCAGTCCGCTCCACCGGTGTCAAGTCCAGCTCCGGTCAGCTGCTCCACTCCAGTGCCAGAGCAGTCCGCTCCACCGGTGTCAAGTCCAGCTCCGGTCAGCTGCTCCACTCCAGTGCCAGAGCAGTCCGCTCCACCGGTGTCAAGTCCAGCTCCGGTCAGCTGTTCCACTCCAGTGCCAGAGCAGTCCGCTCCACCGGTGCCTAGTCCAGCTCCGGTCAGCTGCTCCACTCCAGTGCCAGAGCAGTCCGCTCCACCGGGGTCCAGTTCAGCTCCGATCAGCGGCTCCACTCCAGAACCAGAGGTCAACCCCTCTCCAAGGTCGGGGCCTCCCACACCAGGGTCCAGACAGGGCTTGGTGCATCGCGGGGGATTGCCGGTCCAAGCCCAGACGTCAGCCCCTCTCCAGGGTCGTGGCCTCCCACACCAGGGTCCAGACAGGTCTTGGAGCATCGTGGGAGGACTGAGAGGGGAAGCATCGCGCCGTGGTCCAGACCGGACCAGGGGTGCAACGGGGAGGCAGTAAGGGAGAGGACGTCATGCCTGGAGCCGGAGCCGCCACCGAGGCTAGATGCCCACCCGGACCCTCCCCTGTTAAGTTAGGTTTTGCGGCCGGAGTCCACACCTTTGGGGGGGGGGGGGTACTGTCACGCCCTGACCTTGAAAGCCCTGTTTTTCTAGTTGGTTTGGTCAGGGTGTCCATTCTATGTTGTTCTATTTCTATGTTGGCCGGGTGTGATTCCAAATCAGAGGCAGCTGTCGATCGTTGTTTCTGATTGGGGATCATACTTAGGTAGCCATGTTGCCTACCTGTTTTGTGGAATCTTGTTTCTCTGTGTTTGGCTTGTTTGATGTTAGCCTTTAGAACTTCATGTTACGTTGCTTTTGTTGTTTTGTTCGGTGTTTATTCAATATTACTAACATGTACCCATACCATGCTGCACCTTGGTCCAATCCTGTACTCAACGAACGTGACAGTCATACCCTTGGTATACGGTCTGATATACCACAGCTGTCAGCCAATCAGCATTCAGGGCTCAAACCACCCAGTTTATGAAGGGAAATAATGCACGCTCTAGAATGCCGTTCAAGCCAATCAGAAATGTGTATTCAACAATGCCATGGTATAACATATTCATAAATTGCACAAAAAAAAGACAGTCAAAAAATCCATTATAAGGAATAAGGATTTGAAGTGTCTGTCCTATGTCTAGGACATATAAGAACATTTAGGAAATATTTTTATTTTTTTAGACATATTTAAGCCCTTAGCACAAAACTACCTCCATATTTCCATTAATTTGTATGGGTTACCTTAAGACGAGTTCCGTGACACTTGTGGGGGTTGTAGAGCAAAATGGAGAATACCGTCGTTAGTTTTTAGGCCAAACCGTTTGGACGATCAGACACATTTTGATGGGGATATGTTTTTGTTACTTAGATTGACGCACGGGTGCGTCAATAGACTCTTAAGGATTTTGAAGCAATGCGAGCAGTAGCCTACACCCTGAACAATAAGAAAACCCCTTAGTACAAAAAAGTAGTCTAATCCAGCTCTTATTGGTAAATCTTGACTCCTGAACAGCTAATCATGGCTACCCGGACTATTTGCACTGCCCCCCCACCCCATCCTTTTACGCTGCTGCTACTCTGTTAATTATTTATGCATAGTCACTTTAACTCTACCCACATGTACATATTACTTCAACTACCTCAACTAGCCGGTGCCCCCGCACATTGACTCTGCACCGGTACACCCCTGTATATATAGCCTCCCTACTGTTATTTTATTTTACTTCTGCTCTTTTTTTCTCAACACTTTTTTTGTTGTTGTTTTATTTTTACTTTCATGTTAAAAATAAATGCACTGTTGGTTAAGGGCTGTAAGTAAGCATTTCACTGTAACGTCTGCACCTGTTGTATTCGGCGCATGTGGCCAATACAATTTGATTTGATTTGATTTGATTTGAAATCTAAATATACATAACCTCAGCAAAAGCCATGACCTGCTGTATTTCATGGGGACAGAGCACCATCGGATGAAATGACATTTAATCGAGTTTTGGAGAATTAGTCATTCCTTATTATCATAGTGGTTTTTCAACTAACATAACAGGATTTTCCTAGAAAATCCCATTGAACACACATTTTAATTTCATTTCTACAGGTCAATCATGTTGAAGGCAATGTAAATAATCCAATGAGATTAATCAGTAGGCTATTTCTTTTTGCAGAGTTTGGTACAGTATGCTTCAAGAAAGGCTGGATTACAGACTTTCAGTCTTGGGTTTTAGATTTGTGAATAAAACAGCTTTTCTGAATATTATGATCTCAATTACTGAAGAGGATGAAAGATAACAATACATCATTCTTAGATAGTCATAGTGTCCATATTATGGGTCAGTGGTATATGACCTAAGGATTTTATAAAAAGCCAATGCTTTGCGCAAAGAAATACATAAGATACACATATTTACTTGGAAAAAAATGAAAGGTAGCTCAGGCCAGATGTCCATGCTGCCAATCTCCTAATCCCTGATTTAAATGATGAAAGTGGAATCGTCTATTACTTATTATTCTAATATACTGTACTTACACTGAATTATATCCCTATAAATCCCTAAAATTATTTCCTAATAATCCTCCTTATAGTATCACGTGGCCTAGATACTATATAGCAAGTAACTACAAGTCACATGGTTGTTGACTGAATCCTCTCCTCTTCCTCACATATACACCCCCCTTTTGATTTTTGATTGTATTCACCAATATAAATAATGGGGGATTGTTTGAAGTGTGATACTATAATCCAAACTGTAAAATCAGATAAAATACAGAAAATATCCAAAAGAGCTTAGCAGACACTCTTATCCAGAGCGACTTAGAGTAGGGAGCATACATTTTATTTAAAAAATGTTGTTGTCTTTTTTTTCTTCGTACTGGTCCCCTGTGGGAGTAAAACCCACAGCCCTGGCGTTGCAAGCGCCATGCTCTACCAAATTAGCCATCATACATGGAAACTGACTGCATAATCATAACGATTGGCTGTCCCTCAATTTCATATGCCCATCCTTTGCCAACTGAGCCGAAGGTGCAGGTGAACACTTCAGGTTACTTTCAGCGCTCTAAAGCATCACCTATGTCAGCAAACCTTAAAACGGTATACAAAAGTAACCAAACACCTCCACTATTTTTCAACCCATGTAGGCACAGGACCTTAGTTGCCCATTTTAGAGGCTATTGCTAATATAGTCCTGTCTCCACTCCAGTATTTCACTTATAGACGATTGCATTATGCAGTTCCAATCCAATATTTACTAGCTCAGGTCCTTTATAAATGGGAAATAAAAGGGATAAGTGGGTAAAACCGCTTTGATTCATTATATAATGATTTAAAGGAGTGCAGGCAGGGGAACTATAATAATATTAATGTGATAATTTAATGCAATTTTCTTTATTTGATGTCTTCTGAATCGTCAGGCTAATCTGCAGACATTGTTTAATAAATGAAAAAAGGGAAGAATCACAACTATGGATAATCCCTTAGCCAATGTCCTGTTGGGGGAGCAGGTGGGGAGGAGAGGTTTAGAATTCACTGAGAGACTTTCACTTAGGGAAAATTAAGTTAGCCTAACCTGGCTTATTTTTACGTATTTGTATGTATTATATAAGGAGAGGGGGGGGGGGGGCGCATCATGACTGGTATGTGGAGCAGCAGTGGAATGTGTCATGCAATCTGAGGGTTACATGTTTTGGCACATCAAAAGATGCATCACACACTCAATTGTAAAACTGTGAGTTACATACTGTAGATCGTGTCCATATTGCCAACTTCAACCACTGTAGAGAATTAATGTTAAAATGGATTCTACTGATTCTTGTTGTAGGCTTCCTGTCACTTGAGGTTTGAGGTTCCAGCATAATCCCTTCCCTGGATAGCCATCTCAACCCATTTTATGGACCAGAGGTATATAGCACTGATTCGATATAAGGTTGACATCTAAGCTATGAAAATATTGAATTTTAATGGCAAACATGATCTGTGGTATTCCTATTTAAATGAATGTTGAGATCATGATTTTTGTCCCAATCTGTTTGTTTTGCTTGGAGACATTTTATATGACCAACCATCTGGTTCTCAGGAAACTCCACAGAGAATGGTCTTTGAATGTAATTGCAATTACCATAGCTTGCCCTCTCAAAATAAAAGGTTATTTCCATGATTTGATCAATTCATTTATGATTTGGCAGATTGTATCAGGGTATTTTACTGTACCATTGATCACAAACTGTAATGTTATTCATGAACTGTATATGTAGAGACAACCCCATACGGGAAAAATTATATATTGACATATATTTTCACAACATGTATGTAAATTAATTTACGTATATGTAAATTATAGATATCTAAATATATGTTTAAGCCTTATATGTACAAAAATATATGGACATTACAAAATCAGCCATTTTCATATATTTCTAAATAAAGTGCATTCGTATTCAGACCCCTTCACTTTTTCCACATTTTGTTACATTACAGCCTTATTCTAAAATGGATTACATTGTATTTTTTCCTCATCAATCTACACACAATACCCCATAATGACAAAGCGAAAACCAACAAGTGCTCAGCATATGTGGGAACTCCTTCAAGACTGTTTGAAAAGCATTCCAGGTGAAGCTGGTTGAGAGAATGCCAAGAGTGTGCAAAGCTGTCATCAAGGCAAAGGGTGGCTACTTTGAAGAATCTCAAATATAAAATATATTTTGATTTGTCTAACACATTTTTGGTTACTACATGATTCCATATGTGTTATTTCGTAGTTTTGATGTCTTCACTATTATTCTACAATGTAGAAAATAGTCAAAAGAAAGAAAAACCCTTGAATGAGTAGGTATGTCCAAACTTTTGACTGGTACCGTATGTAAATGTCATATTAAAGTTTTTTATTTTTAATACATTTGCAAAAATGACTAAAAACTTATTTTTGCTTTGTCATTATGGGTTATTGTGTGTAGATTGATGAGGGGATTTAATTTAAAATATATATTAAATGGATTTAGAATAAGGATGTAACGTAACAAAATGTGGAAAAAGTTAAGGGGTCTGAATACTTTCCGAATGCACTGTGCCTTCACAAAGTATTCATACATGAATTGCTTCACTCATATAATTATTAACATACTATAAACTTACTCAAATCAATTAGCCAGTTTTTAAAATAATTCAGTTTCCAAATCATGATCAAAACCCAATTAATTATCCAACCCAAATGTAGAATGAGAATGCTTCAGTGATTCACATTGGTCCTATGCTCAAAGTTAAAACACTCAATTTAGCACACATCGACACTGGCAGAATGTACATTTATATTACCATACAGTATAATTTTCCCTAATCCTAGTATTAACTTTATGATCACGATTTATAATTAAAGGTCAGTATCTTATGGCATTCTTAATCTAAATTACTATAAGTTTAGCAGTATATAGACCTCCACAATCAACCTGATACCCCAAAATAAACAATTTTAGACAAGCCTAAATCAATTACGGGCACAGTTGACTAACCCCCTCCTTCCCCGGCACTCAATCTTCTGGCATCTCTTCATTTTCTTCTTCAGATAGCTTTATAGTTCAAAGTGGATGGCCCATGATAATGTCCCAATTTCAATGTCTCACCTGGTCCGCCCACTAACTTTACCACCCATTATGTCTTGTCCATTTGCCAACCCGTATACCAGCAACATGAGAGAAGTTTTGGAACGGATCTCTCTCCATGTTCACTCTACGTGGACTCCTGTCGCAGCCCTGAGAGAAAAGGCATGAGAGAAAAAGCAGTTGATAGCTTCGATTGGATGCTGTGTACAGGTTGCTGGCTTGGACTCAGGTCTCTCGGTAGAAGTGGTGCAGGACAGGGCAATATTGAATGCCATTTTCTTCAACCGTTTAGAGGGGGTTTGAGGTTAACACCATTCTCGGCCGAATTATCAAATGTCTAAGACAAATGTCAAAGAGCATATCCGCACACTGTTGAAACAATGTTTTCAAATTGGCTTATACTCCCCTATCACACTGTCAACCTCACCGCAGAGTCACAGGATCAGGAAGTTGGTCCGTTAATTCTTAGGGAGTAATCTCGATCATCCAGCAGACCCAATCTGGTGAGATTTTTATCGAAACAAAGCAGAACAAACAACACAACAATACACTCCTTCATATACAGTGGGGAAAAAAAGTATTTAGTCAGCCACCAATTGTGCAAGTTCTCCCACTTAAAAAGATGAGAGAGGCCTGTAATTTTCATCATAGGTACACGTCAACTATGACAGACAAATTGAGGAGAAAAAAAAAATCCAGAAAATCACATTGTAGGATTTTTTATGAATTTATTTGCAAATTATGGTAGAAAATAATTATTTGGTCACCTACAAACAAGCAAGATTTCTGGCTCTCACAGACCTGTAACTTCTTCTTTAAGAGGCTCCTCTGTCCTCCACTCGTTACCTGTATTAATGGCACCTGTTTGAACTTGTTATCAGTATAAAAGACACCTGTCTACAACCTCAAACAGTCACACTCCAAACTCCACTATGGCCAAGACCAAAGAGCTGTCAAAGGACACCAGAAACAAAATTGTAGACCTGCACCAGGCTGGGAAGACTGAATCTGCAATAGGTAAGCAGCTTGGTTTGAAGAAATCAACTGTGGGAGCAATTATTAGGAAATGGAAGACATACAAGACCACTGATAATCTCCCTCGATCTGGGGCTCCACGCAAGATCTCACCCCGTGGGGTCAAAATGATCACAAGAACGGTGAGCAAAAATCCCAGAACCACACGGGGGGACCTAGTGAATGACCTGCAGAGAGCTGGGACCAAAGTAACAAAGCCTACCATCAGTAACACACTACGCCGCCAGGGACTCAAATCCTGCAGTGCCAGATGTGTCCCCCTGCTTAAGCCAGTACATGTCCAGGCCCATCTGAAGTGTGTTAGAGTGCATTTGGATGATCCAGAAGAGGATTGGGAGAATGTCATATGGTCAGATGAAACCAAAATAGAACTTTTTGGTAAAAACTCAACTCGTCGTGTTTGGAGGACAAAGAATGCTGAGTTGCATCCAAAGAACACCATACCTACTGTGAAGCATGGGGGTGGAAACATCATGCTTTGGGGCTGTTTTTCTGCAAAGGGACCAGGACGACTGATCCGTGTAAAGGAAAGAATGAATGGGGCCATGTATCGTGAGTTTTTGAGTGAAAACCTCCTTCCATCAGCAAGGGCATTGAAGATGAAACGTGGCTGGGTCTTTCAGCATGACAATGATCCCAAACACACCGCCCGGGCAACGAAGGAGTGGCTTCGTAAGAAGCATTTCAAGGTCCTGGAGTGGCCTAGCCAGTCTCCAGATCTCAACCCCATAGAACATCTTCGGAGGGAGTTGAAAGTCTGTGTTGCCCAGCGACAGCCCCAAAACATCACTGCTCTAGAGGAGATCTGCATGGAGGAATGGGCCAAAATACCAGCAACAGTGTGTGAAAACCTTGTGAAGACTTACAGAAAACGTTTGACCTGTGTCATTGCCAATAAAGGGTATATAACAAAGTATTGAGAAACTTTTGTTATTGACCAAATACTTATTTTCCACCATAATTTGCAAATAAATTCATACAAAATTCTACAATGTGAATTTCTGGATTTTTTTTTCTCATTTTGTCTGTCATAGTTGACGTGTACCTATGATGAACATTACAGGCCTCTCTCATCTTTTTAAGTGGGAGAACTTGCACAATTGGTGGCTGACTAAATACTTTTTTCCCCCACTGTATATCAAAGGTTCCAGCATCAATTTACAGATTTCTGCAGAAATCCGGAGAACAACTAACCCAATCTAAAAATGATTATTCTCCCGGTCCTTTGTTGAAAACCTGATATATATCCTATGTAACATAAGATGGGTGTTTTGAATAGACCAATCCCTGGCTTCCACATATACAAGTCTCCTCTGTTTCAGGGGGCCCCTATAGTAATGCTTTCCAGATGTTTCAGCAAAGCAGAGTAAAATTCCTCTAACACACCATTTGCAAACGTCAGCCAAAATTATAAACTGTTCAGATACTACATATTTCCCTAATTAAGTCTCGAAAACAAAAAGAATAGGATTATAACAAATAATTTTTTTTCTTCTTGAGTAACTTTAGCAATAAAACAACATTTATGGAGAGTAAACACATTTTAATGTAGACACATTTTTGTGGAGTGTAAACAAATTGTTATGGAGTGTAAGAGCGAAAAACCTGTCAGGCAGCTTTCATTCCAAATATCCATCAATCAATCAAGACAGGAAAATTCTCTCACGGCCCCTCTGCCCCAGGCGACCACCTAAGTACTCCAGATCAATTTATAAATCTTTATCAATGCATTTTAAGCTATGATGCAATTGAATACACATGAAAACCTCAGAAAACAAAATACAATCAAAAATGTCCACATTCAGGCTGGTCGACCCATCGGACCCTCCTGTGGATTCTCTCTGTCCCTGCCTAGACCCAATATCCCTAAGCATCCACGAAAAAAACAAAAACATCTGAGGTCCCCACATGTACCCAACAACAGAAAACATCATTCTTCAAACAATTAATACAGAAAGAATATGACACAAATTATGTACCTCATGCAAATATGTCTATATATCATTGCAGACACAGGAATGTAGTCCACTACGCTGCATCTCCTCAGCAGAGTCGACTTTCAATGTAACGTCGATGATGGAATTTGAACATTTCCACACCTTCCTTGTTCCACTTCCTCCAGTCCATTCATATTGTCCATGTTTGAGTATTTGAATCCCACTCTACACATCCCCATATACTTCTGGAAGAAAATAAAACACCAACCAGTATCTTTTGCAAAACAACACATGCAAATTAAAACATCAATATCAAAAATAATATAAAAATGATATATAAAATGAATCACATTCCATTTCCCCCCTTTGATTCATAAGAAAATACTAAATATCACAATAATATGTAAAGACGTGAAAAATGATCGGATATTCAAAATGGATATCTATCCATCAATACTCCATCCAGTCCCACTTGTTTATCTCCATCTAGATCAGTAACAGTTAACAACGGTATCTGAGTGTTGTCTCCAGGCATCACAACTCCAACCCATCTCAATATCATAGCCTTTGTAAAAGTCAATAACAAAGTACAAAAGCAAAACATCACACACAGCGCTACAAGAGCTGCTACTAAAATCTGAACTATCACTGCTCCCACTGGGCCTAACTGATCTTGCAACCAAGCCTTCGCTGACCATCCAGCTCCTTCAGATTGACCAAACGCATCCCTTATACTCTTCAATGCATCTATAACACTAGTGATATTATCGGAACTATCTGGGATCAAAGTATAACAATCGTCCCCCGTCAAGTTCATAGCCACACATAAGCCACCTTGTTTGGCTAAAATATAGTCAAGAGCCATGTCATGTTTCAATAGCGTCAGTCGGTGACTTCTCTCTGAGTATTTGACAGAAGGTTAAACCCTCGTATCGTTTCGTTTGCAAAACCCTGCAACGTATAGGTAATATTATCAATATGATCTGCCAAAAATGTTACACCATACCATGGAAAAAGTCTAGTCTCTCCTAGACTTATCCTCCAATGGTAGGATTCCAGATTATGAAATTGCGGCATTTCCCTTTTCACCCTATTTCCAGACCTAGAATCAGATTGAGCTGTGTCCGGTGCTTCCCCCTTTTGAATGGTATAAACCTCATATGGAAGCTTCAACGTCGACATGTAACAACATCCTGTCCATCCATAGGGTAAGAATATATAGGCTTTATCACCACAAACCCACCAAATATCTCGAAAATTCTCTATAGTCACATTGCCAGGCAAAAGCTGATATTTTACCATCAAAGTCCTGCTCTTCTTACTAAATGGAACAGAAAAAGTTACTTTATATATCTCATCACTAACCTTACGGTCATGCATACCCAAAGTCATCATATAATCATCACAATCTGATACTCCCATAAACATACCTGGTCCATCATATGTTTTATTTGAACAAAAACAGCTTTTAGCCCTCACAGGTTTTACCTCCAGTGCTTCAGGAATCGCCGTTAACTGATTTTCCTTCCGATCTAACAAATTCACATAGGGTAATTGATTTAACCAAGAACAATTAAACCTAGGCCTCAACAAATGCTTCGACAATGACATCATTATATCTGTTAATGATTGTTGCTGATACAACAGCCATGATAAAGCATAAGATTGACACGCAGTTGATAGAGGTTGAGCCACCGTCTCTAAGATTGAACCCCATGTGCCTGGTGCTGGAATTCTCAACAGACATGGACCCTCAAGATTCCTCACTGATCTTACAGAAGGAGTTAACTGCTGGAACCATAGATTCCTACCTGCCCATCCATCTTTAATTTGCAAAACAGAAGAATCAAATCCATATGCCTTCCATTTAGTTTCTCTCTTCCCTAACGAGCGGTATTGATCAGATATATCTTCTGGTGTTCCATCAAAATTAAAGAACTCATCCTGTACCTCCGGGATAGAATTCTGCACTATTTCAGATGAATCTTCATCATTCTCTGCTACCATCTGCTCTCCTATTTCAACACTATCCTTACTACCATTTACACCAATCTCCATCTGTATCATAGATTTCTGAGTCACATTTACTACATCCTTTAATTGCAGAAAAGTTGTTGTTGGTGTCTGTGTCACATTTCAAAATGTGTTATCGCCGTCGTAACATTAATCTCTTTCAGAGTTACTGTTAAGATAGTGGCTTTAGTTGATGTATTAACACTCTTAATTATTTCCAGGGGCAAAGTGGCAGATATCCTCTGTGAATTATTTACTCTTGGAGTTACTACTGTAATATACTGCTCCTGAACTCCTTTGGTGACTGTGGAAACTTCAACAGACTTTAAATCTTCCATCATAAGCGTCACCTTACGAGTTACATAGCCTTCTAACCAGTAATTCTTAACCGGAACAAATTTGAACGCTGGCTCTAAATAAGTACAAGTATATTCTCCCTGATCTTCCCATGTAACATTACGCAAAAGAAGTGAGCAATCACTCATAACCCTCTTCCACTTCATATCGTTGTACAAAATATACTTCCTTTGACTAGGGGGCACAGCTTCTACTTCTGGTCCTGATAACAACACTTCTTCTCCATAATTATCTCTCCACGTGGGAGGAATGTCACCACCCCCACTCCGTCTCTCACATCTACAAGGAAGATGAGCTGTACCACCCATCCTAACCCTAATGACAGTATTTTTTTCTAAAATTGGTGTTGGAGCGATTTTCTGAGGCGCCATTGTAATCAAATGTGATACATTTATAGCTTTAATAACTGTCAACGTTAAAATAGTTGAATTGCTTCTCATTGTTGTTGTATTAGGCTGAAGTGTTGATGTCATTGTTGTTGATTCATCTATTATCCCTACAGCTTTGAGCTCTTTACTTGTATTTCCATCTATCACCACTAGTGTCACTACATGAACTCTCAGTCCCGACTCTAATCCCTCACTTTCAAACTGTGGATTATAAAAAATACATTTATAATCACCTTGGTCCTCCTGTTGGGAATTGTACACATAGAGACTGCAATCACCCTCAATCTTCAGTCTTCTTTTATCATTCAGCAACACATACTTTCTCAATGCAACTGCTCCTAACAGATCTAAATTCCTGCCATAGCTATCTTCCCACTGAACTCTAAATTTCCCTTCACCACTGTTCTCTCTCGTACACTGACATGGGAGCTGAGCTGACTTTCCTAGAGTTACTTCAACCCTAGTTTTCGTAACGTTTTGGTCTGACTTTTTTCCTAACTGGTCTGGGGCTACTTTGTCTAACCGAATCACCAGCTTCTCCTGTAACAGAGTTGCCCTTGGTGATCTCTGAGGTTTCACATTCCACTGAAATATGCCCTGTTGTTTCTGGGACGCATTGAAAATCAATGTCCCCAAATCTCCTTTCCTGTCCATCCATTGCAGAGTCGTCTCTGGCATCATCAGAAGTGTACACATCATCATCAACGTTGTCCACAGCATGGACAATCTCTCCTTCTGGGTTTTGACTCTGGATATTGTCATGCATCTCTCCTTCTGCCTGTTCTTCCCTATCTTCATCCTGCTCTCTTGAGCCTTCAACATCCTGTCTCTCTGCGCGTGGCACCTATTCTCTAGGCGCTTTAACACAATGTGACAAATGATACCACGTTGGAGACCCTTTAACCGGGACAGCCGTTCCAGTACTACGAACAACTTCAAATGGTCCCTCACGACGTTCGTTATACCACTTCCTTCTAAATACCTTCACGAACACCTTGTCCCCAGGTTGCACTGTACTCCTTTTTTGCTCATCAAGCTTTTCCTGCACCTCTTCTTTTCTTTGCCTGTCAGAAACATATGTGGACAACTTTTTATGAAAATTGGCCATATATGTAACGTACGCTCTCATTTCATCTTCCAAAAGAGCCAAACTTGGACCCTTTCCGATTGTTCGCAAACAAGGCGTAGGCATCCTTCTTCCTGTGACCAGTTCATGGGGTGTCATACGTAGATCACGCAACTCACTTGAGCGACACACCATTAATGCTAAAGGAAGCGTCGCTATCCAGTTTAGACCCGTATGCTGCCACATTTTTACAATGCGATTTTTCAAAACACCGTTCATTTTTTCACAAATCACTTGACATTGTGGGTGATAAACTGCTCCAATTCCCAATTTTTGAAACATAAATTTCACTGATTTATCCACAAATTCCCTCCCATTATCTGAGGATATTCGATCGGGAAGTCCCCACCTGCTTATGACTTCTTTACACAAGAACTTGGCAACCGATTGAGCGTCTTTCCGCTTGGTTGGACAGGCCTCCGGCCATCGTGAAAATCTATCTACAACCACCAGCATGTATCTTTTCCCTTCAACTGGTTTTATCATATCAACAAAGTCGATAACCAACTCACGCATAGGACCTCTCGGTGTAGGAATGTGACCAGGAAGAACAGTCACACCCCTGGGAACATTATTTATCAGACAGATTGTGCACCTGCCTATGACATAGTCAACCTGTTCAAGCAAATATGGTGCCCAAAAACCATACTCCTTTGTGATCTTTCTCCTAACCTCCCCCCTTGCAACATGAGCTAACCCATGTGCTTCCTGAATCATCAGACCTAATAGGTCTAGAGGCGCTACTATCAACCCCTCATGGTTTCTCCAAAGACCAGTAGCATCTTTGACGGCACCTCAGTCTAGCCATAACTGTTTGTCAATCGTAGAAGCAGCTTCCTGCATCAAAATCACATCATTAAGCGTAATTTTGTCTTCCAAGTCCACTCCATGAGTGACCAGAAAAACCTTGCCCAATTTGTCCGCTCCTGTGTGACTTTTGACACATCGGTTTTATGAGCTTCACACTTAGCTATCGATATCTCTTTAGGCTTCATCATAGCATGCAACAATTTCATTATTTGCGCATGATGTTGTATTGGAGAACCATCCGTTTTCTTAAACCCTCTACCTTTCCACACTGCTCCAAACAAATGACATACACTATGTGCATATGCAGAATCAGTGTATATCGTCACTCGCTTTCCTTCTGCTAACAAGCACGCTTCTGTTAGCCCCACAAGTTCAGCAAGTTGTGCAGACGCAGGCTGTGGTAATACTTCAGCCTTTACAACAACAAATCCAGTTCCTTGGGCTTTAACTACTGCATAGCCAGCACACAATTTATCTCCCACACGATAACAAGAACCATTAGTCCAATACTCCAGGTCTGCCTCACGTAATGGAAAGGCTTGCAAATCTGATCTAAGCCTCGAGTATTTCTCTGCTTCTTGAACACAATCATGTGGCTCACCATCCTCTGAAGTTGGCAAATTCTCGGCTGGATTCACTGTATCACACCTCACTAGGGTGACATCTTCCTGCTCTAAGAGCCTATGATAGTCTCTGAGCCTAGGCATAGTCAATGTATATTTCCCATAGTTCAGAAGATTTCTGAGACTATGATGGGTAAGAATTGTTACTGGGTAACCCATCGTAACAGATGATGCTTTGTCATACATTGAATATACTCCCACCATTGCTCTGTAGCACAGTGGTAGCCCTAGTTCTACTTCTGACTAGGCAGTAGAGTAGTAGGAAATAGGCTGAGGATTCGTCCCTGTACCTGTCGGCTGACAAAGAACTGCATATGCATATTTACTTCCAGTAGAAGTAGACACATATAGCAAAAAAGTCTTAGAATAGTCTGGTAGTGTGAGTGCAGGTGCCTCCTGTAACCTCTGTTTGATCGTTTCAAATGCCACAAGGCCTTCCTGTGTCCAGGAAAGATTGCTATGGAGTTGACCACTCCCAGTATCTTTAACCATAGATCTCAAAGGTCCCGTCAAACTAGCATAGCTCTCAACCCAAGCTGAAGAATAACCAGCAATACCAAGAAATGTCATAATCTCTCTGACAGTTCTAGGCTTCGGAGCCTTACGAATAGCTTCCAATTGACTGTCCGAAATGCTTCTGTGTCCATGCGTTATTTTCTGACCCAAATAAACAACCTTCTCCTGGCAATATTGCAACTTTTTCTGTGAAACCTTATGCCCCTTTTCTGCCAATACCTGTAGCAATTTAATTGAGTCTTTATGACACGTTTCCTCATTCTGTGAGCAGATTATTATATCATCCACGTACTGAATGACAGTGCTTTGCAATATCTGATCTATCCCTGCCAAATCATCCTTCAGTACTTTATTGAAAATGTGCGGGCTATGCTTGTACCACTGTGGCAACCTACTGTACTCATAGAACTGCCCCTTATATGTGAAGCCAAATAAACCCTGACTTTCTACACTAAGTGGAACACTAAAAATGCACCACATAAGTCTAACACTGTGAAATGTGTCGCATCAGGAGGAATTTGGGCTAACAAGGTATGCGGGTCTGGCACTTCTGCTGGAAAATCAGTTACCACTTCATTCACTGCTCTCAAATCATGAACCATACGATAAGTCTCATCGGGTTTCTTCAAAGGCAACAAAGGTGTGTTACTCTAAAGATTTTTTGTTGTCCTCAACACACCTGCTTTCGAAAGTCCTTCAATTTGTGGTTCGATCCCTTGGATTGCTTCATCTTTCAATGGATACTGATTCTTCCAAGGAGGTCTGGCTCCTGGTCGAAGTTCAACTTTCACCGGTTGGGCTGATTTCACAAGTCCAATATCGGTACTGTGTTGAGACCACAACCATTCTGGAACTTGTTGCAACATCTCCTCTTTCATAGGGTCTGAATCCATCTTCGCACTGCAAATAGATTCATGTGTCATCCGTACAACTTGTGGCTGTCCTTGTCCTTGAGCCGAAATCATGATTCTGAGAAATCGCTGATCTTCACTCCTCCAAATCGCCAAATTCTCTTTCATCGGTACAAAAACAGCTTTCTCTGCTTCTGTCATCATTTCTCCTATTTGCTTCTGCTCATAGCCTTCAGAAACCAACAAGGTCACATGTGGCACACTCTTCTCAATCTCAAATTCTTTATCCAGATAATCGTCTGTGTTTATCTTCATAGCTGCTCCTTGTGGTCCTAAAATTATGCAACATGAGCTGAGTTGAACTTTCTTTGGTTGATGACTCAACCATTCCTCTGAGTTCAATTGGGCAGCATTCTTGAAATACTTGAGCGTACAATGAAATGGATATTCTGGAAGCCTCGCACCTGACATGTTTGCCACAATGAATTTCTCCCATATCTTAGCCTGCTTCAAAAAATATGCACTGAGATTTCCAATCCAAAATACTGAAGAAGAATCCATCTCTGTCGTCATCAACAATTGGTAAACCTTTTCTTTTGGCACTTCTACCAGACAGCCGTCTGGCGTACGTTTTATTGTACAGTTCAATCTACACAATGCATCTCTTCCCAACAATGCAATAGGTGTATGTTCTGATACCAGTATGGGTATTGTAATTTTCTGATTTTTATAACAGAGCTCAATTGGTTCCGTAAGAGGAATCAGTTGTTTCACTCCCTCAAATCCGATTGTCCTAATTAGTTGATTGGACATAGGGAGATGTGTAGCATCTTTAGGATGAACACAGGTGAAAGCAGCTCCGCTATCCGCCATCACCTCCAATGGTCAGTTGTTTACTTTCACCTCAATTGTTGGATCCTTTTCCGGTCCTGACGCTACCAGCTGACACCCCCCTTTCGGATCTTCTGGGCACCTCTAGAATCCTTGCTCCGGGCCCCTATAAGGGTTCACCGGTCCTCCAGATGATCTTGACTGGCCCCTGTATCTTCCTCTGAAATTCCCTCTGGTGTTTCCTCCTGGCCCATTACACTCACGGGCAAAGTGACCAACCTGTCCACAATTATAACACACTTCTGAAGATTGCTGGAAGTATGGCTTGAATCTTCCTCCTCTTCCTCTTCCTAAGCCTTCTCGTCCTCTTCCTCTCCAATTCTGTGTCTGTCCAGAAACTGGCTGTGGATATGAAACAACTGGTCCCACTAGTGGTGGCTGGTACAATTGCGGTTGGACCTGGTTCGGTTGAAGCTGTGGCAGTGATTGTTGATTTGGTGAACACTGATTCTGCATAACCAAAGCCTGTTTCTTCTCCTTCTTATTCTCCACCAGTTGTATTTGATTGAGTTTTCTGAGAGTTTCTTGGTCCTGTTCTTTCTGGTTGTGTTCCTTTTTCCAGTACAGATCCACTTGATGGGCTATATGATCTGTATAGACACCTTTTGTCATGTTTCCAAGTCCAACCACCTCTGCCAGTTTGCTCCTTACTGGTGAGGGCAGTCCCATCTGCAGTTTAGCTCGCAAAATTGACTGCTCTATTTGACTCACATCTGGATCATTTCCAGTAATATTTATCCACACTTGATGAACTCTTGACACATAGGTTCTCGGATTTACTTGTTGTCCTTGTGGGTCAATCAGAATGTTGTCAGGATGCACATTTGTTGGAAACGTATCTTTCAGTGCTCTCCACAGCCGATTTCTACTTGCAGCTAACAATTCAGGATCATTCACCGCAGTCCCCACATATCGATGAAGTCCAGCTCTCTGAAAAATGTCTTCCATACCTGGAATCCCAAGGAGATTAGCCAAAAGTCTCTTAATGTCTCCTATGGCAGACTGTGTTCCCACCGTAATTTCTTCCAACTTTGAAATCCAAGGATATGCTCCATCTTGAAGAGTAGGCAGCTTCTCAAGTATATCTGACATATCGGTATTCTGTAAAGGCTTATACTCCAGGTTCTGTCCTCGAATTATCACTGGCATCATCTTCTTACTTGTGTTCCCTTTTCTTGGCCTCAATATGTATTTCCTCTCCAATTTTTGAGATTCTTTTTTCAGCAGTTTTTCCTGTATCTTCAGCTTCTTGAGTTGTTCTTCCAATCTTCTTACTTCTTCTAAATTATTTGCCTTATCCAAGCATGATATGCATCGATCTATATCTCTTTCTATTTCTTCTGTGCTAGTCATTGTAGGATAAAATCCTCTTGAACATGAAGCACCTTTAATCTCCAAATCTTCATCGCTGTCTTCATCTTGACTTTCATCAGAGCTCGGATCTCTTGTATCCTTCTCCTTCCAACTTCCATCACCCCTTCTTTCCGCTCTGGCCAACCTCTGTCTGATCACAGGGTCATATCCACCCATGATCTATTCTGAATCACTCTGATCATCATCATTATCATCTTCAAATTCCATCCTCCTGAACCTCACTCTACCCTTAGTTTCCAGACATGTCGTTTTCTTCTTACTTTTGGAGTTTGGATTCATCTTTATGGTCGTTTCTGCTTGTCCTCTCTCTATTATTCGTTCATCTTCATCTCTGATGCAATAATCACCCTCCTGAATGATCATTGGAAGCTGAGGATAGACGTCCTTAAACTCTACTTTTTCCTCGTAAGGTGGTTAGTTTTTCTGTTACCTTCGCCTCTTTTGCCATTTTCTCTATACCTCTGTCTCTTTTATCTTTTGTATCTTTTATCAGTTTTTGTCCCTCATTTTCAAACAACTTAAGAACCCCCAGCTCTCTTTGTCTCTTTTCTTTACGTTGTTCCCCTTTTTCCCCATTCTTTTGATCTGCCTTATACGTTGACACAAGCACTTGCATTATCTTGATGATGTCTGGGTTAAGAGTCCCTTCCACTGGCCATGGTTGTTCAATGTCAGGCCAACGTTTATTCCATTTTCCAGATAACCTTGCAATACCATTAACTAGAGGATTACTATTTTGTACTACATCAACAGGAGTAATTACTTTCATAGTTTTAATGTCCTTTTTCCCCATTGTAACAACTCTTTTATATTCCTTTATTGTGAATTATTTTATTATTATTTTTATTTTAAACCAATTAATTTGTAAACCCAAAAATACTTTAAGCTATGTAGCTTATCATTCCCTCCTATTTTTTTATATTTTTATATTTTTATTGTTATTATTAACTTCTTAATTAATATACATATATTTTTTTATTATTAATTATTATAATTTATTATTATATATATTAAAAAAGTAATTTTATTCTACCAAGTTATTGATTAGTGGCAATCTTACCACATCCGATCAGGAAAAGTAAAGGAAACTAGTCAACTTCAGAGCAATCAAAAAAGAAAGACCTGCAATCCAGCAACACTACAGCACCCACAAACCAATTGCTTAATAAGTACCCAATCACCTTAATTTTACAGAATAATCTCAGTGCTGGATTTCCAGCACAACTCTAATCAAAACAACTCATGCACAAAAAAAACCCCTAATGTGCAATTCTCAATTACATCAATTGATCAGTCTGTTGCCAAGTCCCTGCTAAATGGTCACAACATGAAATATTATATGCATACACAATGTATCTATTATAACCTGTAAGGGAAAGTAAGTTTGTGGATAGAACAGTACTGGCCTTAATTGGACTGGATCCGGGGCAGCACACGCTTTCGCGTGATGCACTGGTCAGCACCTCCTCTCTCTCTGTCTCCTCCTTCTCGTTTCTCACATCACAGAAGAACAAAAGAAACAGACAAGAATGTAGTCTTTTATGCACTCACTGGGTTATTTCAACCATACAATACCCTTTTAGACATACCTATGTTCACATTCGCGCTAAGAAATAAGCAAACAGCTTAACTCAGGAATATTATAAATAGCGCAATAACATTATTATTATTATTATTTTTTTTTTTTAATCCGTCAACATAACTATTATTTATAAATTCAATGGATCTCAATCAAATAGTTTCATAATTAAGCAACAGCCACTTAACAAACATAATACTTTATCCGTGTTTATTCAAAGTCCCCCCCTTTCTTTTTTCAGCTCTAAGTCTGCGTGTCACAGCAGCTCAGTGCAGGCAGGGGAATGGCATCCATTCACCAGTGCGATTTCATGGTGAGAGGAGCGCCCGCAAGCAACTTTTCTCTAAGTCAAACAGCAGACAGACCAGCTGTCCCTCCGTTTTTTCCAACACAGATAAACAGTAACACTGAACAAAACGCACAAACCAACACAAAACATAGAACACAAATCCTACTCAGAAGTTTCTTATCTTCACTTATTCTAATCTGCAAATGTATAGTTATTTCTTATCCATTACAAATCATCTCTATACAATCATAACGTCCTCCCAGGGGGCTCATAGTTTTTTTTTTTACAATGTTTAAAAACGTTCTCACAAATGGAGACTCATAAGGTTTTAACCGTAACGTCCTCCCGGGGGGCTCATAGTTTTTAACAATTCTGGAAACGTTCTCTCAAATGGAGACTCATAAGGTTTTAACCGTAACGTCCTCCTGGGGGGCTCATAGTTTTTAACAATTCTGGAAACGTTCTCTCAAATGGAGACTCATAAGGTTTTAACCGTAATTAACATATTTCCTTACAAAAACTAAAACCCCTGTTCTCAACCAAAACATATATATGTACATATCTCTAACATAAATCTTATCATAGCATGAGTCGACACACAGCTGGAACACAGCAGAGACCTCCCCATGTACACACACGCATAGGCTCTCTTTGTCTCACACACACACACATAATCAAACAAGAATGCATCAGTTCATACAATAGTCTAAAGCATGCTTACGTCGCTCCTTTTTTCCTTTATATTCCTTCCTAAATTTCTGCTACCTTGAGTTGCAGATATTCAATGAGAGGCTACATCGGACATATACTTCGTCAACTATATTCCGAGAGGTAATATGCAATTGAATATATATTGTACAATCTCACAGTTCCCAGAACTGACCCGAAAGTCAACCTAGTGACTTTCCTAGGATTTGCGGCCCATCTTAATGATCGCCTCGTTTGAGGGCTTCCGTAGATCAGCGACGTCCTAACAGTATACTTTTTTCCTTATTTCCTTGTCTTATTCCTTCATTCTATTCCTGGACACTCCTTTAAATGTATTCAAGCCAAATATCCCTGTGCCCAGTGTTATCAATTCCTATAGACACTCCCCCCGTTTGCGTTGTTTTCAACGCAAACAAATTTAGACATTTAGAACGGATTGTCATCCCACAGCAAATAACAGCAAGGCGCACACACAAGTTCTTTAACGGTACATCCCCCAACGCACACACACAGCCACACGAACTGACCAGCACCCAAAGTTGTGAGAAAGCTCACCTTATCTGCCGGCCTCTGTAGCGGGAGTCAGCTCGCGGCCCATGATGAAACGCTGAACAGACGCAACACGTCCCAAAAATCCTCGTCGCCAATTAATGTGGTGCCGAGATAACGATGCTGATATGCTGTGTAGACAAGAAATCCGCGGACACTGTACTTGATTATAAAGGTTTATTATATCAAAGGTTCCAGCGTCAATTTACAGATTTCTGCAGAAATCCGGAGAACAACTAACCCAATCTAAAAATGATTATTCTCCCCGTCCTTTGTTGAAAACCTGACATATATCCTATGTAACATAAGATGGGTGTTTTGAATAGACCAATCCCTGGCTTCCACATATCCAAGTCTCCTCTGTTTCAGGGGGCCCCTATAGTAATGCTTTCCAGATGTTTCAGCAAAGCAGAGTAAAATTCCTCTAACACACCATTTGCAAACGTCAGCCAAAATTATAAACTGTTCAGATACTACAATATATTCAATTCATATCCATAGTATTCATATTAAATTTAGTGAATGAAATTAGGACACCATACTCAGTAGTTTCCATTAGGCAACACAAAAGATTATTACCTCGACACAAAATGTATTACCTTGAAATCGTCCCGCTATTTATGTTGAATAAATGAGTCTTTAAATTTGAACTAAGCAAGCTGCTAAATCGTTCAATTTACATCTTAAAACAAACACTGGCTGCTATATCTACAGTGGCTTGTGAAAGTATTCACCCCCCTTGGCATTTTTCCTATTTTGTTGCCTTACAACCTGGAATTAAAATTGATTTTTGGGGGGCTTGTATAATTTGATTTACACAACATGCCTACCACTTTGAAGATGAAACATATTTTATCATGTGAAACAAACAATAAATAAGACAAAAAAAACAGAAAACTTGAGCGTGCATTACTATTCACCCCTCCAAAGTCAATACTTTGTAGAGCCACCTTTTGCAGCAATTACAGCTGCAAGTCTCTTGGGGTTAGTCTCTATAAGCTTGGCACATCTAGCCACTGGGATTTTTGCCCATTCTTCAAGGAAAAACTGCTCCAGCTCCTTCAAGTTGGATGGGTTCCGCTGGTGTACAGCAATCTTTAAGTCATACCACAGATTCTCAATTGGACTGAGGTCTGGGCTTTGACTACGCCATTCCAAGACATTTAAATGTTTCCCCTTAAACCACTCAATTGTTGCTTTAGCAGTATGCTTAGGGTTATTGTCCTGCTGGAAGGTGAACCTCCGTCCCAGTCTCAAATCTCTGGAAGACTGAAACAGGTTTCCCTCAAGAATTTCCCTGTATTTAGCGCCATTCATCATTCCTTGAATTCTGACCAGTTTCCCAGTCCCTGCCGATGAAAAACATCCCCACAGCATGATGCTGCCACCACCATGCTTCACTGTGGGGATGGTGTTCTCAGGGTGATGAGAGGTGTTGGGTTTGCGCCAGACATAGTGTTTTCCTTGATAGCCAAAAAGCTCAATTTTAGTCTCATCTGACCAGAGTACCTTCTTCCATATATTTGGGGAGTCTCCCACATGCCTTTTGGCGGACACCAAACGTGTTTGCTTATTTTTTTCTTTAAGCAATGGCTTTTTCTGGCCACTCTTCCGTAAAGCCCAGCTCTGTGGAGTGTTTGGCTTAAAGTGGTCCTATGGACAGATACTCCAATCTCTGCTGTGGAGCTTCGCAGCTCCTTCAGGGTTATCTTTGGTCTCTGTTGCCTCTCTGATTAATGTCCTCCTTGCCTGGTCCGTGAGTTTTGGTGGGTGGCCCTCTCTTGGCAGGTTTGTTGTGGTGCCATATTCTTTCCATTTTTTTATAATGGATTTAATGGTGCTCCGTGGGATGTTAAAAGTTTCTGTACTTCTCCACAACTTTTTCCCTGACCTGTTTGAAGAGGTCCTTGGTCTTCATGGTGCCGCTTGCTTGGTGGTGCCCCTTGCTTAGTGGTGTTACAGACTCTGGGGCCTTTCAGAACAGGTGTATATATTCTGAGATCATGTGACAGATCATGTGACACTTAGATTGCACAAAAGATGGAGTTTATTTAATTAATGATGTGACTTCTGAAGGTAATTGGTTGCACCAGATCTTATTTAGGGGCTTCATAGCAAAGGGGGTGAATACATATGCACGCACCACTTTTCCGTTATTTATTTTTTAGAATTTTCTGAAATAAGTTATTTTTTTCATTTCACTTCACCAATTTGGACTATTTTCTGTATGTCCATTACATGAAATCCAAATAAAAATCCATTTAAATTACAGATTGTAATGCAAAATAGGAAAAACGCCAAGGGGGATGAATACTTTGGCAAGGCACTGTATCTAAGCAAAACATACCAATAGTTGAATTACAATCAGAAACCCAGATTTTAGTCAGTAACATAGACCCTATGCCTATTGAAATGACAAGTAAATCCCGCAAATATCCCAATTATAATGGTTTGTAGTCTTACATCTTGCAAAAAATAACGACACAATTACCAGTTTGTCAAAGTGTTCCTCTGCATAGATTTCACATGCGCAAAGGGAAATACATTATCAGTCAACGAGTTAAATCGACATTCATTGATTTGGAAACAGATCTGGCAAGTTTAATAAAACCAGATTATCTTTTCCCTTGCGACATAATGAAATTCCTTTACTACATCACATTAGCTCCACAATGATAATAATTTTTATGGAAACCCTAATTTGGCTTTGTACTATGTTATAAATTGCGTAGAGATTCCACCTTAATTCGCTGTAACTGAATGGGAAAAAAGGTTTATTCGATCATTATTGCAACTCCTCTATTACTGCGGAAAAAAAACTAATTTCAGGCTTTATGGGCAGTTTTTGTTTTAATGAAATCCCAAAAGCGTTTTATAGTTACATCAGTTAGGGTAAATCAATTCCTCATATTTTTCTAAAGTGGACATACGCCAACTATTTTCTGAGACTATTGCCCAGACTTTGTAAACAGTCATATAATGCTTAAACCTTATCTTTATCAAATGATCCATAAACGGGACCAACTCAGAAAACGTGTATTTATTTTTTACCACCCCTGGCGTACGTCTACGTAAGGGTGCGCAAGTTGGTATACTATTATTATACTCTCAGTTCACACAGACACAGATGAGAGAGTTCTAAGAACCCTATTCTATTGCATAAAACAACCATTCAATGCATAAACAGTATTAAACATAATCTTGTAATTTTTCTACCATACTTATTCCACATTTTGTTGTGTTACAGCCTGAATTCAAAATTGATTAAAATATTTTTTTCTCACCCATCTACACACATTATTAAGAAACGCTATCTTACCTCTGAAGTTGCTACACATTTTATTGAGTTTATTAAGTGTATGAATAATACTCCACCACCTATTCTGCCTTCCTCTTGTGATGATTTAGTTGATAACTTTAATAGCACATTAAGGGCAACCACTGATGCCATAGCTCCAGTAAAGTTGAAAACGGCCACATCCAAACGGAGAGCCCCTTGGATGACGGAGGAAAAATTATCAATTAAAGAGAATTGATAATTTCCACAAAGGCAAAGTGGAAGTGGAGAAAGTCAAAGTTTGCATATATAACAAGGCAATTAGAAATGCCAGACGGGCTCACTTTTCTAACTTGATCACTATTAATCAGAATAATTCGAGAGTGCTCTTCTCGACCATTAATGGACTAATAAATCCTACCCACTCAAACTTATGTGAACTTTCCTACACATCAAAATGTGATGAGTTTGCGGCATATTTCAGAGATAAGATAACCAACATTAAGCTGGGTATCAGTCAAGCAAGACCTGATGAGAAGTTTGATTATTTGTGCCCTAGCCTACCACGCAAAGGCACTATGGATTTATTTTCCCTGGTTGAAACAGACATTCCATTCTTAAGCAAATTTCTGGAGAAATTGGTTTTCAAACAGCTAAATGATTTTTTAAGTGCCAACTGTATTTTTGAAAAATTCCAATCTGGTTTTCGTGTCCACCACAGCACAGAGACAGCCTTAGTTAAAGTGGTAAATTATCTTAGAGCAAACACAGATGCCAAACAGCTCTCTATACTCTTGGATTTAAGTGCTGCATTCGACACTGTTGACCATGATGTCCTTCTGGACAGACTGGAGAGGTGGGTTGGCCTTTCCGGTCCAGTTCTAAATTGGTTTAGGACCTATTTAACCGGTCAAGAGTTTTTTGTCACCCTTGGTGAACATAACTCAGAAATAATACATATCACATGTGGCGTTCCACAATGTTTGATTTTGGGTCTGGTACTGTTCAGTTTATACAATTCAAGTCGGAAGTTTACATACACCTTAGCCAAATACATTTAAACAGTTTTTCACAATTCCTGACATTTAATTCTAGTAAATATTCCCTGTCTTAGGTCAGTTAGGATCACCACTTTATTTTAAGAATGTGAAATGTCAGAATAATAGTAGAGAGAATGATTTATTTCAGCTTTTATTTCTTTCATCACATTCCCAGTGGGTCAGAAGTTTACATGCACTCAATTAGTATTTGGTAGCATTGCCTTTAAATTGTTTCACTTGGGTCAAACATTTCGGTAGCCTTCCACAAGCTTCCCACAATAAGTTGGGTGAATTTTGGCCCATTCCTCCTGACAGAGCTGGTGTAACTGAGTCAGGTTTGTAGGCCTCCTTGCTCGCACACGCTTTTTCAGTTCTGCCCACACATTTTTTATAGGATTGAGGTCAGGGCTTTGTGATGGCCACTCCAATACCTTGACTTTGTTGTCCTTAAGTCATTTTGCCACAACTTTGGAAGTATGCTTGGGGTCATTGTCCATTTGGAAGATCCATTTGTGACCAAGCTTTAACTTCCTGACTAATGTCTTGAGATGTTGCTTCAATATATCCACATAATTTTCCTTCCTCATGATGCCATCTATTTTGTAAAGTGCACCAGTCCCTCCTGCAGCAAAGCACCCCCACAGCATGATGCTGCCACCCCTGTGCTTCACATTTAGGATGGTGTTCTTCAGCTTGCAAGCAACCCCCTTTTTCTTCCAAACATAACGATGGTCATTATGGCCAAACAGTTCTATTTTTGTTTCATCAGACCAGAGGACATTTCTCCAAAAAGTACAATCTTTGTCCTCATGTGCAGTTGCAAAGCGTAGTCTGGCTTTTTTATGGCGGTTTTGGAGCAGTGGCTTCTTCCTTGCTGAGCGGCCTTTCAGGTTATGTCATTATAGGACTCGTTTTACTGTGGATATAGATACTTTTGTACCTGTTTCCTCCAGCATCTTCACAAGGTCCTTTGCTGTTGTTCTGGAATTGATTTGCACTTTTCACACCAAAGTACGTTCATCTCTAGGAGACAGAACGCTTCTCCTTCCTGAGCGGTATGATCGCTGCGTGGTCCCATGGTGTTTATACTTGCGTACTATTGTTTGTACAGATGAACATGGTACCTTCAGGCATTTGGAAATTGCTCCAAAGGATGAACCAGACTTGTGGAGGTCTACAATGAGATCTTGGCTGATTTCTTTTGATTTTCCCATGATGTCAAGCAAAGAGGCATTGAGTTTGAAGGTGGGCCTTGAAATACTTCCACAGGTACACCTCCAATTGACTCAAATTATGTCAATTAGCCTATCAGACGCTTCTAAAGCCATGACGTCATTTTCTGGAATTTTCCAAGCTGTTTAAAGGCACATCAACTTAGTGTATGTAAACCTCTGACCCACTGGAATTGTGATACAGTGAATTCTAAGTGAAATAATCTGTTTGTAAACTATTTTTGGAAAAATTACTTGTGTCATGAAAAATGTATGCACTAACTGTAAGTCGCTCTGAATAAGAGCATCTGCTAAATGACTAAAATGTAAAATGTAAAAATGTGTAATGCACAAAGTAGATGTCCTAACCGACTTGCCCAAACTATAGTTTGTTAACAAGACATGTGTGAAGTGGTAGACAGGGAATTTTTACTAGGATTAAATATCAGGAATTGTGAAAAACTGAGTTTAAATGTATTTCTCTAAGGTGTATGTAAACCTCCAACTTCAACTGTATCATACCCCTTCAGAAAGCCCTGCAATGATTTCCACTGCTACGCAGATGATACACAACTTTAAATTTCAGTGTCACCAGAGGACTGTATTAGTGATTTATTTACTTGGAATGCTCACAACTTCCTCCAGCTAAATCAAGACAAGACCGATGTACTTATTGTTGGAGCTAAATCACAGAGAGAGAATCTGGCCGCACATTTTAATTCACGGGCAATAAAGATAAAACACCAGGTAAAAAACCTAGGTGTTATTTTAGATTCTGAACTAAATTTTGAATCACACATTAGGACTGTGACCAAAATAGCTGTTTACCACCTGATGAACATTGCCAAGGTACGGCCGTTTCTCTCTCAGGCTGATACAGAGAGACTCATCCATGCTTTTCTTACAAGCAGGCTTGACTACTGTAATGGTCTCTTGTCTGGTCTACCCAAGAAAGCCATTGGTCAACTGCAAAACATACAGAATGCTGCAGCACGGGTACTGATCAAGACCAGGTGGAGAGCACACATTACACTGGTTTAAGGAGTTTTATGATTATTTTATTGGTTTTTAAATCAATCCACGATTGTGCACCCCAATTCATGTCAGACATGCTTTTAAGTTATGTACCCAGTAGGTCCCTCAGGTCCTCTGGCACTGGCCTTTTAACTATCCCATAGCCTAGGACTAAGAGGCATGGTGAGGCAGCCTTTAGTTATTATGCCCTCAGCCTCTGGAATTGCCTGCCAGAGAACCTGAGGGGGGCCAAAACTGTGGACATATTTAAAAGAGATCCTAAAACACATTTGTTTTTAGCTTTGCTTTTTCTTAGGGTTCTTTTTAGTCGTTGAGTTTTTGTAATTCTTTAGTTTTTTATCTTATGTTTGTTGTGTAGTAAATATATGCTTTTATTTTCTTTATTTTTTTCTTTCTGTGAAGCACATTGCGTTGCATTCTATGTCTGAAATGTGCTGTATAAATAAAGCTTGATTTGATTTGAATACCCCATAATGACAAAGTGAAAACATGTTCTTAGACATTTTTGCTAATTTATTGAAAATTAAATACAGAAATATCTCATTTACATAAGTATTCACACCCCTGAGTCAATACATGGTAGAATGACCTTTGGCAGCTATTACAGCTGTGTGTCTTTCTGGGTAAGTCTCTAAGAGCTTTGCACACCTGGATTGTACAGTATTTGCACATTATTCTTTTAAAAATTCTTCAAGCTCTGTCAAGTTGGTTGTTGATCATTGCTATACAGCCATTTTCAAGTCTTGCCATGGATTTTCAAGCCGATTTAAGTCAAAACTGTAACTAGGCCACTCAGGAACATTCAATTAATCTTGGTAAGCAACTCCAGTGTATATTTGGCCTTCTGTTTTAGGTTATTGTCCTGCTGAAAGGTGAATTTGTCTCAGCAGACTGAACCAGGTTTTCCTCTAGGATTTTGCCTGTGCTTAGCTCTATTCCATTTATTTTTATCCTAAAAATCGCCCTAGTCCTTGCCGATGACAAGCATACCCATAACATGATGCAGCCACCACCATGCTTGAAAATAAGAAGAGTGGTACTCAGTGAGGTGTTGTGTTGGATTTCCCCCAAACATAACGCTTTGTATTCAGGACATAAAGTTAATTTCTTTGCCACATTTTTTTTGCAGTTTTACTTTAGTGCCTTATTGCAAACAGGATGCATCTTTTGGAATATTTTTATTCTGTACAGGCTTCCACATTAAAATTATATGCATAAACTACAAAGTTCAGCACTAAATCACAAGAGCATTGTGATATACTTTGAAAAGTTTGAATGAATGACTCATGACTGAGAACTGCTTTGAATAATCTTTATTTTTTGCTCAAATAACTTGGTCCATTGTTGAATTGTGGCATGGGAGTCACTGGAAAGTCGCATCTGAAACACAAAATATAATGTACAAATTACCTTTGTGCACTTAACATCTGTAAATGATGTCTTTGAACATCAAATTGATACTTACAGTGTAGATTCCTTCACCTCCATTTTCAGACTCGTTGACATTTGGTGCATAGGGTGAATGCACCAAATTGGTGCATAGGGTGAATGCACCAATTTGTGAGTCGCTCTGGATAAGAGCGTCTGCTAAATGACGTAAATGTGCCCTTGAGCAAGGCACTTAACCCTAATTGCTCCTGTAAGTCGCTCTGGATAAGAGCGTCTGCTAAATGACTAAAATGTAAAAAAAAAATGTAAATGTAATTTACCCTGTTGATAATGCAGAGACAGAGAGTCAGTGAAACAATTCCACACAATATGAAGAATAAATTAAGGGTTAATGTTCATGAACATATTTCATTGGGAACAGGCTAGCTAAATTATACAAAATACTTCTTACATTGGCTAGGGTCTGTCCATTGGCAGCTGAGGCTCCAGACCAGAAGGATCCACTGCAGGGGGGAAAATGTGATTATTCTTTGCTATAAATAATCTAGCTAACTAACTAGCTAGCTAGCCAGTTCTATCAGACACCAAACCCTCACTAAAGCTAGCTAAGTTAGCTAGCTAGCAAGCAACACATTGCTTGTCTAGCCAAGAACATTTAACAATAACTTTGGCAATTAAATTATATCTAATACAGACATGACATTAATTCTACTGAACTCCACTCAATTTCAATGTTCAAAACAATTATTTATTACCTTGGTCAGTCACACTGCACGTTGGTGGCACAATAAAGAAGGAGCTAGGTAGCTAGCTGTGTTAGCAAGCTCAATGAAAACCTTGCAGTTGAATAAATTATCTTCTTCCTCTGTCACCCACCAGGTTAAAAACACATTTTAATGTTATGAATGTATAATCAAATAAAATGCCCTTATCCACGAGAAAGATTTTAGGCGGTGACAGCTGCTCTTCTTCTGAAGAAAATTCTAAATTGCAATTGCTGCTGTAGTTGCTTACCAAGATTAATTGAATGTTCCTGAGTGGCCTAGTTACAGTTGGAGGCGTGTCTGGGGGCAGGGCTCGGGAACATTTCAAATTGTGATTGTATGTAGAATACTATCATTATGTGATCTTGCAGACATTGATTCAGCTTTGATCTAAGTTTATTAAACGAGCACCTTTCGCCAAAGTAGCCTGTTCTCATATGCGTAAAGTAGAGAATATACACATGCACAGAATGTGATCCACACATGTGCAGAAGCTTCGGGATCTTTAAACCGGCGGACTAAAGATCCCCAAAAAGTTGGATCCACAGCCATGGCCTTCAAGTTATCTAGAAGGGTGAGTGACTGTAACTGTGTACTGTTTTGGCAGAGTGAATGTACAAACGCTTGCCACATGCGAAAACACACACAAGAGACACCTACATTAAACAACCCCCCAATACAACTCTCATTTGGCTTCCGTCATGGCCACTGCATTTCTTAATGACCATGCCGAAAACGAGGCCAAATCAGGAAGTTCAGCCCTCCTTTAATGCTTGTTTCAAAGCTGGGATTTGCTAATGAATAAGCTCTTTAAAAAGTTATGTTATAGAGTACTATAAGATACCACTCATACTGTGACCCAGGCAGATTAAGTTGGTATAATATCATCAAACTTTTGGTGAACTCTCAGATAAATGTATATTCTGGTTGCTTTACCAGAGTATTTTGTTGATGCATTGAGCACCATTAAACCATTACAATAATATCCCATAGATGGTATATAAGCAGTGACGTTGTTAGCATTTAGTCATTGAATGCATCTCCTGAGTGGCGCAGTGGTCTAAGGCACTGCATCGCAGTGCTAACTGTGCCACTAGAGATCCTGGTTCGAATCCAGGCTCTGTCGCAGCCGGCCGCAACTGGGAGACTCATGGGCGGCGCACAATTGGCCCAGCGTCGTCCAGGGTAGGGGAGGGAATGGCCGGCAGGGATGTAGCTCAGTTGATAGAGCATGGCGTTTGCAACGCCAGGGTTGTGGGTTCGATTCCCACGGGGGGCCAGTATAATTATTATTATTTTTTTTTAATATATGTATTCACTAACTGTAAGTCGCTCTGGATAAGAGCGTCTGCTAAATGACTAAAAATGTAAATGTAAAAAATTCAAACAAATGTATGGGGCGCTGAGACTCTGTAGACCAAAATCCTTTGGGCTTATATGAAATTCAGCAAATACAATTGGTAAAATAAGCGGCAGTGATAAAGCAGCAATCAAAACTCCCCCAGTTTAATCATGCAGTAGATTTAGCCCCAATTTTTTTTTTTGCACATAGCATATATCCTACGCAAATAATTGCAACAACTTAGATAACAATTTGTATAAAACCAGTAAAAGCATTGTGACCTTTAATATCAGGACAATAACAGAAAATACATTTCACTGGTAAATCTGTTTAAATCAGTTTAAATCAGAAAAGCTGATTAAACTGTAAAACATAACTTTCCCCAGGAAACGTGCTAAATGATTTGTGTTGCCTTAAGGTCAAGGGTCAAATTACAGATCAATTGTCACCCCAAGTGTCGATCAGTATGGGACACTTCCCCAATAAGCAAGTGCCTTGACTCAACTTGAAGCCTAGCCCCTTTAAATTTGAGTTGTTTCATTACATGTTAATTTAATTGTTTTTCACTTAAATTACATGATTACCGCAACGACCCAGGGAATCAAATCACTTAATGCATTACTGTCTACAGGATGATGTATTGAGGCCAGGCACTCAACCTCCTTGAGCCAAATGACTGTTGATATTTGCTTTTAATTTAAGCAATTCCAATCCAGTACAAGACTCATTAACGTGCCAGTAGATTAACTCATTCGAAGCAGAGGTTATCCTCCCTTAATGCCTTTTTCATGAAGGATAATCCGAGTTAACTTGGATTTTGGGCCTACAATGAGATAAGCAGCAAATATTAAGTGATGGCCAAATAAATAAGATGCCTCCTGATGCAACCTGTGGTGTGGGTCCTGGCTTTTGTTGTCTGATCTCACAGAGGATGATTGTTTTTGCAATTTACAGTAATTCCACTGGAGGCATTCAATTTGCTTAATTTGTAATGTGTGTTATTGTCAGTCATTGTAGCTCAGAGCTCAGAGGTGATACACTGTATTTAGGAAAAACATAATGATTTTTGAGGTAGCCATTTCTGTGACATACTAATGTATAGGTTGTGACTTTTGTGTATGCGACATGCTGACTTTACTATAAACTGTGGGGAAATACATGGACTTGAACAATTAGAGTATTAAAGAATGGGGACCCATTTACCTTTCCCAGTGTAAAATGGTGTAAAAAAAAAAAAGTGGTGTTTGAGTGTGGTCTTTTCTTTTCACTATTGTAGCTCCTTCCTTGATAACATAGTCATGACTAAAACACATTTTGAGTCACTACGGAATGAAATAAATTATCATATCATGGATACAACCAATTCTGACCAGGCATCTGGTGGGGCACCGGGAGGATGTCAAGGAGCATATGCATTACATTAGCTGGGGAACAACTGGTTCACCTCGGGGAGGGAGAGGGTCGTAGAACCAACTGTGCTACTTCTGTTCTCCCTGTTTGAGGACTGCACGCCCCACTGCACAGCCACATAGGCTCTAGAACACAGGCCAATGCTACTCTATGCATGGATGGTAGAAGATGGCCATGCACTCTGACATCTGTGTTAGAAAGTCCAGTTTAGCCACAGACAGTGTAATGTGTCTATGGAAAAAAACTTTGCAATAAGAAGGGTAATACGTTATTTCTATTTCTACTGGGAGTACAAAAGAGAGATGTGTAAAACCAACATGATGATAGTGTAAACTCAAATGTATTCTGGAGGAAATGAAATGAGAATGGCAACTGCATTGACAGTGAAGCTTTTGGCCTTCATGTAACAGTGCAAACAATATAATTAATACATGTAATTAACAATGTCCTTTGCAGACTCTTTTCTTTGCAGCATTCATTTTGGAACAGTTTATTTGAAAATGTTTTAAAAAAAGAGAAATACAAAAAAAATCCCATGTGCTCTCATTGGCCACCAAGCATCTATGAAACAGCTCATAGT